>NC_091863.1:14438450-15087200 GCF_037783145.1 Equus przewalskii
CTAATGGCTAGTAATATTGAGGATCTTTTCATGTTCTTATTGGACATTTGTATATCTTTGGAGAAATGTCTATTTCAGATCCATTTTCTATTTTAATTGTTATTACTCTTTTTATTATTGCATTGTAAGAGTTCTTTATATATCCTACATATGTGTCACTTATTAAATACATGCTTTGCAAATATACTCTCCCATTCTGTAGGATGTCTTTTCCCTTTCTTTCTTCTTTTTTTTTTGGTGAGGAAGATTGTCCCTGAGCCAACATCCATGCCAATCTTCCTCTATTTTGTATATGGGATGCCACCACAGCATGGCTTGATGAGCAGTGTGTAGATCCATGCCTAGGATCCAAACCCATGAACCCCAGCCCACTGAAGTGGAGTTCATGAACTTAACCACTATGCCACTGGGCTGGCCCCTCTTTTCCCTTTCTTGATGGTATGATTTGTAGCACAAAAGTTTTTAATTTTGATGAAATTCAATATATCTGTTTTTTTCTTCTTTTTGCTTGTGCTTTTGGTGTTGTATCTAAGAAGACATTGCCTAACACAAAGTCATGAAGATTTATTCCTGTGTTTTCTTCTAAGAATTTTATAGGTTAAGCTCTTACATTTGGGTATCTGATCCATTTTGAGTTAATTTTTGTGTGTGATGTGAGGTAGGGGTCTGACTTTATTCTTTTACATGTGGATATCCAGTTGTCCCAGCACCATCAGTAGGAAAGACTATCCTTCCCCCATTTAATTGTCTTGGCACACTTGTCAAAAATCGATTGACCATAAAGGTACAGGTTTATTTCTGGACTGTAAATTGTATTGCATTGATCTATATGTCCTAATGCGAATAACACATTGTCTTGATTACTATAGCTTTGTAGTTAGTTTTGAAACTAGAAAATGTGAGTCAAACTTTGTTCTTTTTAAAGATAGTTTTGGTTATTCTGAGTCCCTGGCATTTCTGTATGAAATTTAGAATCAGCTTGTCAACTTCTGCAAAAATGCCATCTGGGATTTTGATAGGGATTATTTTGAATCTGTAGGTCAATTTGGTGGCTGTTGCCATCTTAACAATATTAGGTCTTCCAATCCATGAACATGGAATATTGTTCTCTTTATTTAGATCTTCTTTAATTTCCTTGAACAATGTTTTGTGTTTTCAGTGTACAAGTCTTAGACTTCTTTTGTTAAATTCACTTCTAAATATTTTGTTCTTTTTGGTGCTATAGTAAGTGGAATTGTTTTCTTAATTACAGTTTTGGATTTTTCCTTTCTAGTGTATAGAAATACAATTGATTTTTGTACATTATGCAATCTTGATGAACTTGTTTATTAGCTCTAATAGTTTTCAGTGAATTCCTTGGGATTTTCTATATACAAGATCATATTATCTGTGAATGGAGTAGTTTTACTTCTTCTTTTCCAATCTGGATGCTCTTTATTTTTTTTCTTGCTTAATTGTCCTAGCTAGAACCTCTAGACCAATGTTGAAAAGAAGTGCTGAGAGCAAATATCTTTGCCTTATTCCTGATCTTGAGAAGGACACATTCAGTCTTTCACCATTAAGTATATTAGCTATGTGTTTTTGGTAGATGCTCTTTATCAGGTTGAGGAAGTTCCCTTCTATGCCTGGTTTGTTGAGTGTTTTTATCATGAAAGAATATTGGATTTTGTCAAATACTTTTTCTGCATCTATTGAGACAATCATGTGGTTTTTCTCTTTTATTTTATTAATATGGTGTATTACTTTGATTGATTTCAGATGTTAAGCAAACCTTATATTCCTGGGATAAATCCCACTTGTTCATGGTGTATAATCCTTTTTATGTGTTGCTGGATGCAGTTTGCTAGTATTTTGTTGAAGATTTTCCATCTATATTCATAAGAGATATTGGTCTGTAGTTTTCTTTTGATCTTTGTCTGGTTTTGGTATCAGGGTAATACTTTCTTCATGTGATAAAATGGGTAGTATTCCCACCTTGTCTGTTTTTTGGAAGAGTTTGTTGTAAACAGTTGGTATTAATTCTTCTTTAAGTGTTTGGTAGAATTCACTAGTGAAGCCATCTGGCCCTGAGCTTTTCTTTGTGAGAAGTTGTTTGGTTACTTATTCAGTCTTTTAACTTGTTTTAGGTATGTTTAGTTTTTCTATTTCTTCTTAGTCAGTTTTGGTAGCTTATATCTTTATAGGAATTTATCTATTTCGTGTAGGTTATCTAATCTTTTTTATTTCTGTAAGGTCAGTTGTGATGACCTCTCTTTCATTCTTGATTTTAGAAATTTGAGCCTTCTTTCTTTTTTTCTTGGCCAGTCTAGCTAAAGGTTTGTCAATTTTATCAATCTTTTCAAAGAACCAGTTTTTGGTTTTGTTGATTTTCTCTATTGTTTTTCTATTCTCTATTTCATTTATTTCTCCTCTATTCTTTCCATCTTCTGCTTGCTTTGGGTTTAGTTTACTCTTTTTTTTCTAGTTTTTGAAGGTAAACATTATGTTATTGATTTGAGATCTTTCTTCTTTTTTAATATAGGCATTTATAGCTTTAATGTTTTCTCTAAGCACTGCTTTAGGTACATCTCATATGTTTTAGCATGTTGCATTTTAATTTTTATTCATCTTAAAGTATTTTCTAACTTCTTTTGTGATTTCTTCTTTGACTCATTGGTTAGTTAGGATTGTGTTGTTTAATTTCCTGATATTGTGATGTTCCCAAATTTCTTTCTGTTATTAATCTCCAATTTATTTCTTTTGTAGTCAGAAAAGATACTTTGTAAGATTTTAATTATTTAAATCTATTTAGGTTTATATTATGGCCTAGCATAAGATCTGTTTTGGAGATTTTTCCATATGTGCTTTAGAAAAATGTTTATTCTGCTGTTGTTGGGTAGAGTATTTTATACATATATATTAGATCTAGTTGCTTTATAGTGCTGTTCAAGTCTTTTATAGCCTTGTTAATTTTCTGCCTAGTTGTTCTATCTATTATTGAAAGTAGAGTATTGAAGTCCCCGACTATTATTGTTGAATTATCTATTTCTCCCTTCAATTCTGTCAGTTTTTACTTCATGTAGTTTTGGGTTCTGTTGTTAGGTTCATAGATGTTTACAATTGTTTTATCTTCTTGACTGATTGACTCTTTTATCGTTATAAAATATTCCTCTCTATGTCTAGTGACAGCTTTTGTCTTAAAGTCTATTCTACTAGTATGCCCACTCTAACTCTCTTATGGTTGCTGTTTGCATGGTATATCTTTTTTTATCCTTTCCCTTTCAAACTTTTTGTATCTTTGAAACTAAAGTGTGTCTCCTGTAGACAACATTTAGTTGGATCTTGTTTTTTTAATCCAGTCTTGATTTTTTAATCCATTCACATATGATGTTCTTATTGATATGGTTGGATTTACATCTGCCATTTTCCCTTTTTTGGGGGTATATGACTCGTGAGTACTTTGTTCCTCTGTTCCTCCTTTATTTTAAATTTATTTTTGTAAATGGTCTGATATAGGAGTTTAGCATTCAGACAGTTAGCCAGCTATACTAGCACCATTTAAAAAAATTGTCCTTTTCTACTGAATTGTAATACCTCCTTTGTCATATTTATTGTTCCCATATATAGTTCTCTATATTCATGAAATTTCTATTATGTTCTACTCATGTATCTGTCTTCTCTGTTTTGTTTCAGTAACTTTATGGTAAATTTCAATATCCTTTATAGCAAGTCCCTCTTTATTTTCCTTCTTCTTCAAAATTGTCTTGTATATTCTTGGACATTAATTGTTCATGTGAATCTTTGAAATAAGAAACACCATTGGTAATCCTTTTTAAAATTTCACATAATATGCATGCACATACATACATATACACACATTCATCACCTAGTAACATGGTATGTGTGAAGCTAGACAATTCATTTAAAGTAGAAACTCTGGTAAGTGGTAAATAGCACATTAAAATGAAACAGAACAGGATGATTTATGTAACTTTAACTTAATAACTGTTTTGTTAACATAGGGTGAATACTATGGAAAGTAGTGCCATCAGGATATTAAAAGAGAGACTGATTTCACGAAAAACTGACCTTATTCGTGCTTTCCAACTTCAAGACCGCAATAAATCAGGTAATAAAATTATGTAATGCTTTCCATTTCTTAACATACCAGGTTACATACAGATCAGTTTTCATTTTCTTTGCTTCCTTAAAATTTCAGTTTTCTATTTTTACTAGCGAGGAATGATAGAGATAAAAATAAAATATAATCCATTATATGCTTAGAAAAAGGCATATTCCTCCTTTTCAGTAAGCTTCTTTTAACTTAAAAAAAACAACCCTGATTTAGATTTCTATTTTGGTAGTATGTCAGACTAGACACCCTGGAAGGCCCTCCTGTTAAGAAACAGCTAGGTCCTAGAGGATACAGAATTTTAATGCATTTATCAGCCTTCACAGTAAGATAAATCTCTAAGCTGCATCTTCTCTCCCCATGAAAGATCTTTTGAAACCACATGTGGGTGCATGGAGCAGAAAGCAAGCACAAAAGGCTGGATTTTCCTGGGGGCAAATGCTAATATCAGTGTAGCAATCAGTCCTGAGACTAAACCATAAGATAGCAGAAAGATGGATAACCTGAATTTGAGACTTCCACATTAAACCTGGACCCTCAAAGTGGCTAAAGTAGTCCTGTGTCTGTAGTGCCCTCTGACTCCTGGCAAACAAATGCAAATTTATCTTCATGGGGAGCATCCCTAATTTTGGCCACTAGTATATCCAGAGATAAAGATCAACCATGAGCTCACAACCAAAGATCACTAAACAAACAAGGAGACAAGCTATCATGAGTAACAGCAGAAACAACAAACAACAGATTTAGTTCTCCAAAGTCATCAAATGTTGGAATTATCAAATACAAAATAAAAATTAGCTAAGAAATGTTTAAAGAAATAAAAGAATGCATTTGAAAATGATTTGAAGAAGAACCAAATAGATATAAAAATATACTAATATACTTGTTTAAAAAAAATAGGGGCCCCATGGTGGAGTGGTTAAGTTCACACACTCTGGTTCGGCAGCCTGGGGTTCTATGGTTCGTATCCTGGGTGTGGACTTACGCACTGCTCATCAAGCCATGCTGTGGTGGTATCCCACATGGAGGAACTAGAATGATCTACAACTAGGATATACAACTATGTACTGGGGCTTTGGGGAGGGAAAAAAGAGGAAGATTGGCAACAGATGTTAGCTCAGGGCCAATCTTCCCCACCAAAAGAAAAGCACATCTTAAAAAAATAAATAAAAAGGAGTCCTGGAGAAGATCATTCATTTGCAGTCCTATTTGGCAGGATGTCAAATCTATAAGCTTTTCCATGCCCTGAAATGCTGAAGTCAAAATGTTTGGTCTGATCAATTTTCGAGAATAAAAAAAATTTAAAAAAAATAACGCATGGCTTAAATAGAAAATTACACACTGCTTAAGAAAGAATTAGAAAGATTAAGAGTTATTAACAGTAAGATGAGGAGGTTTAACATACATCTAATCAGAGTCCCAGGAGGAGAGAATGTAAGAGAGGATATATTTGATGTGATAATGGTTGAAATTTCTCCAGAACTGATGAAAGACTCAAATTCACAGGTAAAGAGGAATAATGATTCTCGAACAGGATAAATAAAGTTAAATCCACACTGGCACACCCTTGTGGTAAAACTACAGAGCACCAACAGCAAAGAGAAAATCTTAAAAGCAAGCAGAGGAAACACACATTGCTACAAAGAAACAACAATTAGACTGATATCAGACTTCTCAATAATTGCAATAGAAGCCAGTAGACAGTGGAACCATACATACAAAACATTGAGAATAAAATTTAGAAAATATATAACATGAAAACACTAACAAAAACAAAATCAGAACAGTTCTGTTAATAACAGACAAAGAAGACTTGAGGGAAATATACATTACTAAAAATAAAAAGGGACACTTTATAATGATAAAGTATTCAGTTTGCCAAGTGAATCTATTCTAAATGTGTATGGACCTATTAATATAGCCTCAAAAATATGTGAAACAAAGATGGACAGAACAAATAGGAGTATAAAAATCTACCATCCTAGTGGGAGATTTTAATACTCCTCTCTCAGGAACTAAAAAAAGAGTAAACAGACAAAAAGATTAGCAAACTTTCCCTAAAAGACATACATAAGAACTCTGCATCCACCATTGCAGAACACACATTCTTGTCAAGCACAAATGGAACATTTACAAAAATTGACTGTAAATTGAAACATAAAGCAAATCTCAACAAATTTTGTATTGGAAACATACAGAATAAATTCTCTGACATAGTGAATTGAGCTACAACTCAATCACATAATGTAGTCAGAAAATCCCCTTGGGCTTGGAAATGAGAAATGTACTTCTTCTTTAGATTCCTTTGACCCCTGGATCAAAGAAGAAATCATGGTAGAAATTAAAATGGTGAAACTGAATGATAATGAAAATGCAACATATCAAAACTTATGGGATGCAAATTAGAGAGGCATTGATAACCCTAAATACATATATTTTTAAAAGATGAAACTATGGGGGCTGGCCCCATGGCCGAGTGGTTGGGTTCACGCACTCCGCAGCAGGCGGCCCAGTGTTTCGTTGGTTCGAATCCTGGGCGCGGACATGGCACTGCTCATCAGACCACGCTGAGGCAGCGTCCCACATGCCACAACTAGAAGAACCCACAACGAGGAATACACAACTATGTACCGGGGGGCTTTGGGGAGAAAAAGGAAAAAATAAAATCTTTAAAAAAAAAAAAAAAGATGAAACTATGATCAACGAAGTAAAAAAATGGTTCTTTGAAGAAACTGGTAAAGTTGGTAAAACCCTGGTAAGGAGGGAGGGAGGGAGAGAGAGAAAAACAAATAACCAATGTCAGCATTGAAAGGGGAGACATTACTACAGACTTTACAGATATCAAAAAGCTCATAAGGTGTATTATTGTGGAAACTCTTACGCTAATGAAACTTCAGATTAAATGGACAAATTCCTAAAATATATACGTACACACACACACACTCACAAACTTACAAAACTGACACAAAAAGAAATAGAAAATCTGGACAATCTTATAACTATTGAAGAAATTGGATCTGAAATTTTGAAACTTTCCACAAAGAAAGCTTGAGCTCAGATAGCTCACTATCACTATTACAATATACATTTAAGAAAGAAGTAAAACCAATCTTACACAAACTCTTCCAGAGAATAGAAATAGAGGGAACACTTCCAAGATCATTTTAGGGGATCAGCATAATCTTGATACCCAAACCTAACAAGAACATTATGGAAAAGGAAAACTAAAGGCTAATCCCACTCATAAATTTAGATGAAAAAAATCCTAGATGAAACATTAGCAAAAAATTAATGTATCACAACCAAGTTTGGTTTATTCTAGGAATACTGGCAATTCTAGGTTATTTTAACATTCAAAAATCAATCAGTGTAGGGGCCAGCTCAGTGGTGTAGTGGTTAAGTTCACACGCTCTACTTCAGTGGCCTGGGGTTTGCAGGTTTGGATCCCGGGCATGGACCTACATACTGCTCATCAAGCCATGCTATGGTGGTGTCCTGCATACAAGATAGAGAAAGATTGGCACAGATGTTAGCTCAGTGACAATCTTCCTCACAAAACCCCCCCCCCCAATCAATCAGTGTAATTCACCATTTTGACAAAATTAAAGAAGTCATATAATTCTCTCAAAATAAGAAAAAATTGTATGTATTTCATCCTGGTTTCATGGTTTTAAAAAACATTTAGAAAACTAAAAATAGAAGAAAACTTCCTTAACCTCATAAAAGATATCTACCAAAGCCTATAAAAAATAGTATACTTAATGGAGAAATGTTGAGACCTTTCCTTCTAAGATTTGGAATGAGGGAAGGATGCTGTGGTAGGCTGAATAATGCCTCTTCTCCCAATACGTCCACATCATAATTCCCAGAATCTGTGCATGTTACCTTATATGGCAAAAGGGACTTTGCAGATGTGATTAAATTAAGGATCTTGACCTGTAGAGACTATCCTGCATTGTCTAGGTGGTCTGATGTACTCACCATGATCTTTATAAAATGGACCTAGGAGGAGTCAGAGTCAGAGGAGAAGGTGATGTGATGATGGAAGCAGATACTGAAATGATGCACTTTGAAAATGGGGGAAGGTGCCCAAGCCCAGGAATGAATATAGGTAGCCTTTAGAAGCTGAGAAAGGCAAGGAAACAGATCCTCCCTTCGGAGCCCCCAGAAGGAACCAGCCCTGCCGACACTTTAACTTTGGCCCAGCAAAAGTGGTTTTGGACTTCTAACCTCCAGAACTATAAGAGAATAAATTTGTTTTATTTTAAGCCACTAAGTCTGTGGTAATTTGTTACAGCAGCAGTAGGGAACTAAGACAGATGCCCACTCTCAAGATTCTGTTCAACATTGTACTATGGATGCTAGGCAGTGCAATAAGGCAAGTTCAATAAAATGATAAGAATTAGAAAGGAAGAAATAAAATGTCACTATGGGGGGCCAGCCCCGTGGCTGAGTGGTTAAGTTTGCACGCTCTGCTTCAGTGGCCCAGGGTTTTGCTGGTTCGGATCCTGGGTGCAGACATGGCACCACTTGTCAGGCCACATTGAGGAGGCGTCCCACATGCCACAACTAGAAGGACCCACAACTAAAATATACAACTATGTACTGGGGGGATTTGGGGATCAAAAGCAGGAAAAAAAATGTCACTATGTATAGACAGCATGATTGAGAATATAGAAAATGCAAATAAATCCATAGAAAAACTATTAGAGTTAATAAGTGAATTTAGCAAGTTGTAGAACACAAGGTCAATACACAGAAATTGATTGCATTTCCATATACTAGTATAATAGTCAGAGTCTATTCAGGAGACAGAAACCATATCAATAATTTGAATATGCAAATTTAATATAAAGACTTATTAACTAGTAAAAGGTAATTAATTACTAAAAGGGATAATAGAGAACTCTAAAGAATAGAGAGATAGGAAGTGTAGGGAGCAGCTACCATCTCTAAGGCTGAGAGAGAGTACCCAGGAAGGAACAAGCATGGAAGAGTCCCCTGCTCTCCACCAAGGCTAAGATTCAGACCTCATTAGAGAGAGTGTGACTGTGGCCCACTGGATGGGGCAGAAGTTCACTGAGGTGTCTCAGGTCAGAGTTGGTCTGTAGCTAGTAGGCCAGGACTGGAGAGGATGGAGCCACCCACTGGGGTTCCAGCAAAACACCCGCTGGGCTGTGTACTACTGTGTCTCCCACACACTGCTGGCAAAGAAGCAGCCACCCACTGTGGTGTCAGTGAGATTGACTAGAGACTGGGTGCCACTGCATTTCCCACACACCTCTGGCAACCATGCTGTGCTGGAGAAGTGAAGCACATCAGAACCGTTTCTTCTGCTATCTTAGAACAGTCTTCCTGTACCCTCTACTGAGAAAGCCTAACATTATACCAGCTGCCAAAGGAGAAATATTTACGGGGTTCAGCTCCAGTATCACAAAACAGGGCAAAGAAGGGTATATTTGGAGCGGAGTGGGAATAAATTGATAACTGGTATAGCTAGCAATTAACTTTTAGATAATGAAAATCTTAAAAGATACCATTCACAATAGATAATCAAGTACAGAGGAAGAAATCTAATGATTGATGTATGAGATTTCTAAAATATTATTAAGAGAAATTAAAAAGGACTGAAATAAATGAGTGGATATTATGTGTTCAAGGGCCAAAGCTGTCAAGATATAAATTCTCCTCAAATTGAGCTATAGGTTCAATGTACCAAAGTGGCATGTAAAGAAATGTTCTTAGCAGCACTGTTTGTAATAGCCCCATACTGGAAATAACCCATTGTCCACTAACAGTAGAATGGATATGTAAATTGTGAATATTCATACCATGGAATACTATACATCAATGAAAATGAAGGCACTACAACTATATGGAACAACATAGCTGAATCTCATGAACTTAGTGTTGAGCAAAAGAAGCCAGACTTCCCCCAAAATATATACTTTATGATTCCTTTTACATATAGATCAAAAAAGGCAAAAAGTAAACTATAGTGTTAGAAATCAAGATGGTGGCTCTCCTTGGGAAAGTGGGAGGTGATAGTAATTGCGAGGGGCCACAAGGGGGCCTTTTCCATATTGGCATTGTTCTACTTCTTTTCCTTGGTGGTGGTATATAAGCATACATAAGAATTCCCTTTGTGATAATTCACTGAGTTCTGTATTTGTTTTGTGAACTTTTCTGTGTGTGTTAAACTTCAATAAAAAGAAAGAAGAATTATGTCCTTAGCGGGTAAGTGTGTGGGGAATGGTCTTGTAGGAGTATAAATGGATACTCTTTCTTGAAAGCAGTTTGGCAATATATATATCAAGCCTTAAAAATGTGTATACCCTTTGATCCAGCAATTTCACTTCTATAAATGATCCTAAGAAAATAATGGAATAGTTTCATAGCCATTAAAACGATGATGTAGATCTATGTTTATTAAACATAGATGGATGTCCATGATTTATTGTAAGTAAAAAATCAGGTCAGAATAAATATGTTTATTGTGTGTGTGTATTGCCATATGTAATACATGTATATAAAATATATGCTAGAGTACAATGTGTATTTGGCTTTAAGAAAGAAAATATATATACATTTATATGTGTATACATGTTTATATACATAGAAAAACACTAGGAGTAATAATATTGTTTTCTGTTTATTCAAAATCATTTCAAATGAGCATATCTTTAATAATCAGAAAAAAATAAAGATATTTATATTTTGAAAACCTACATATAATATTAGGGGATGAAAGGATATTACCTAGGAAATGAGAAGTGAATAATATGCCAAAATATTAAAAATAAAAGTAATCTTTTCTTTTTTATATCCTTTTGTGTTTTCAAATCTTCCATTATAAGCATACCTTACTTTGTTAATCAGAAAAAGGGAAAAAAAAATCCAACACCCAAAGTCTGATTGCTTCCACATGACAGTGAGGGAAAGATCTGTGGAGCAGTGAGGACTTTCTTAGTCATTCCCTCTCAGAGCTGGCAGTCTGGAAGGACAAATCATAATAGGGAGCAGGAGGCACCCAGACCTCAAAACCCCAGGCTGCCCACTGGCTCCACCAAGGAGGTTATCAAATTAGCAACCAATTATATGGGCTTTTTCCTTCTTGTTGTTGTTAGGAAAACTTTCTCTGGGCCAGTGGGCTTTTTCCATGGAGAACGTTTTGGGGCTGAACTTACCATGGAGATCCCTGAGTTCGCATCTGGTAACCACAGACAAAGATGGAAACGTTGACTACATGTCCAGCTTCCAGGATGTTCACATTCAAAAACCTGTGAAAGAGGCAAGTGGAACAGCCCCAGCCGAAACCTGGTTGGAGCGAAACACCCTTTGGACAGCCTACAAGAGTAACTTGGTCCTTTGAAAAGTTGGGAGTGAAATTATTTAGTGGATGGGAGTGGCAGTCTTAGGAAAGACCTAAGGGGGATCTCCCAGGTACATTGCGATCTGTTCCGAAAATGTGTGCGCTCTAAGAATAGGCAAAAAGAAAAAAGAAGAAAAAGCTTCTGCAAGCAAATCAACATCAAATATGTGATTGTCTTAAATGCTGTCCAGCAGAAGGGCAAATGTGACATCCATTCTTTCAAATAACACACCCCTTAAAATACTCAACATATTCCCTAGTAAACTGTGAGTATATAGATTTACTGACCTGACGTATTATACCTTAAAGATTTTTAAAATTTAGAATCCCTTATTAAAATGGGAATACCCCAGGGAGAAGTGTCAGACATGCAGCACTTATTAGTTAACAACTCATCAGCAATGAGATGGAACATTGGGCTGGAAGTGAGCCGATGGGAACCAGCACTGGGGTGCCTGTAGGGAAGACGAGAAGCTAAGAGCAGGGGAAGGGGAGTAAAGGTGCAGGTGGGAGACTAAAACATCCACCCGGAGGAGGCTTTTGGCTTCACTTACGAGGCAGTTTGCACGGTGACTAAGCTCATAGGTCTTGGCTTCAGACAGCTGGGACTCAAATGCCGCTTACCAGCTAAGGAAACTTACTTTACCTCTGCTTTCTAATCTGTAAAATGGACATCATAATAGTTCTGTTCCTTGGGGCTGTTGTTGAGGACTGAATGAAATAATCCATAGAAAGCTCTCAGGGCAGAGCCTGGCACACAGATGTTCTCAGTAAATGGTGCCTGTTGTTATTTACTGCTTCCTGATTCGCTTTGGCCCTGTCCCCTGAGGACCACAGACTGCAGATGCTTCAGAACACCAGAGCATGGGCTTTTGTCTGATTAAAGAGGGTTGGCCTCCAAGGTGGGCCTGCCTGCTCAAATTTCTATCTAAATCACATACTTTGAAATGGTGATGATGTTTGGTGTTTGTTATGTTTACTAAAATTGATCTGTGTTATTAATTATATATACTTTAACATTTAGAAAATCTTTATTTTAGGCTCAGTCTACTCTAATTGAAACTCTGTACAGACACCGAACTGACCTGCAAATCATCTTTAATATCATTGACTCTGATCACTCAGGTAAATGAATTTTGAGTAGTTTAGTAGCAGTAGAAAGCAAAGGCTAGTCTCCTTCTCTGAAACCAAGACTCTGTTTTCATCTATTGTGTTCTTCATCCAAACTTGATTTAACTCGAGGTGTGTGTGTGGGGGGGGGGGATAAACTCATATTTAATATTATTGTTATTTTAGTTTAGCCATAAAGTCTGTATTCATGACCATATGGTCCTATATAGGCCTATGTAGCCATTAGTGAGACAAGAATAGCTGCTTTATAAATCATCAGCACAGATGAAAAGATAACTCACTGTCCATTTAAACATCATAGTTACTCTTGGCAATACAAATCATTCCTCGAGTTCTGATTCTGTTTTTGGGACTGAGGGCTATGAAAACTCATTTTCTGCTTAGCTTTGATGCACGATTACTTATTTGAAACTTAAAAAAAATCATCAGAGGGGGCCAGCCCGGTGGAGCAGGGGTTAAGTGCGCATGTTCCGCTTCGGCGGCCCGGGGTTCACTGGTTCGGATCCTGGGTGCGGACATGGCACCACTTGGCAGGCCATGCTGTGGCAGGCGTCCCACATATAAAATAGAGGAAGATGGGCACAGATATTAGCTCAGGGCCAGGCTTCCTCAGCCAAAAGAGGAGGATTGGCAGATGTTAGCTGAAGGCTAATCTTCCTCAAAAAAAAATATCAGATAATCTCCAACTGCAGAGACCACTGAACACCAAAAAATCAATAATCAAAACATGAAAGTAAATTATTGGCTATAAAAAATGGCAGAGCCATTGTTTGCAGTCCTCTTATTGAGTCCCAGGTTATCTTCTCCCTCTGCTTTGATGTTGCTCTCTTCTCTGTCCTCCTTCCATGACTCTCTACCTTAGATTTTAGATCTTGTCATTTCTATACCACATATAGTCCCACAGTCCACAATCTCCCCCTGTCCCTTCACTGTTTACTCATTCCCACTTCAGAATAATCTCAGGATCACTTGGTAGTTGAAAGTGACAAATTGTTTCCTATGTTTAAAATCTTACTTTTCCATTTCCTCCAGTGTCTTGATGGTCAGGCATGTTACTGAGCTTCTAATTGGGACTATTTAACAAATATGGCTTCCCCACCCCTGCCTTAGGTGGGTCTTAAAATGAACACTCACAGCCTTCTCCTCTATTCTTTTAGGCCTGATCTCCATGGAAGAATTTCGTACCATGTGGAAACTTTTCAACAGTCACTACAGTGTTCATATTGATGATTCTCAAGTTGATGAACTCGCCGAAAGAATGGACTTAAACAAAGATGGAAGCATTGACTTTAATGAGTTTTTAAATGCTTTCTATGTAGTGCATAAATTTGATAAGTTGCACAAATCAGATAGCACACTTGCTTAACAAGAATTAGAGCTTTCCCTCCTTGTAAACAGTTGGGCCCAAATCACTGACACAATCTTTTCCAGGACCTTTGAAATTCAGTCAATAGTAGAGAAAAGTAGACCCCAATCCATGCCACGAGCAGATGTATAGTGTGGGTATTGGAATCCCTAGTAAGCTGTTATTGGGAAGACTAGGTTAAATGGCAGCTGATAGGATTTGGCTCTGGTGTTAGGACCTACACATTGCCAGGTAGAAACTGGGTTTGAGTTGAGTGTTGGTCTCTTGGATGCTACCTTACCCGGAGACCAGAGCAGTTTGGAAATACACTGAAAGGAACCCACAGAGCAGCAGAGAAAAGTGAAACATCTGTGAGATGAGAGGAGGAATACCAAACTCTTAATGGAATAAAATATTTCCGCCTTTAAAATATTTCCATCTGTAATCTTCTTTGGCGATACTGTAAGCCAATTGTGGGGAACCACTCTTCAGGGATGGGGGTCATATCAGATTCTTGGGGGAAGCTGTGGAAGTATATTGTTTGAAAAAGCATATATATATATATATATATATATATATATATATAATTTTTGTCTGTTGGAAATACCAAGTGAATACATTCAGATTGAGCCCTACAATTAATAGGGTTTGACACCTTCATTGGTAAGATGGGGCCTTGGTTATGCATACACTGTGCAATTCTGCTATTCTGATTGCATATCAAACATAATAGGAAATTTCTGTTTAAAGGCGATTTGTTTCATTTTTTCTAAGTTTGAGAACTTCAAGATCTATCAATATGCCAGGTTAAATATCTTGCAAACCTGCCTGCTACACACCCCAGAAATAATGGATAGAATATAACAAATAGCTTTTTTAAATGCATAGCTGAGCTAGCAAGAAAGTAAAAGAAACCCCTAGAGGGCATGAAAAAAAGAGCATAATTAAAACCATAGCAATATTCATGTCAGACAGGATCGACTTTAAGGCAAAGAATGTCATTAGGGATAAAAAAGGTCATTGCTGAAGGCTAAAAGGAACGATTTACCAGGAAGAGATAATAAACTTATATGCATCTAATAACACAGCTTTAAAATTTATAATGCAAAAATTGACATACCTACTAGGAGAAAGTGATAGAGGGAGTTTTTAATATACCTCTGTCAGTAATTGATCATGTAAACAAAAAATTAGTGTATAGAAGATTGGACAACCCGATTAATCCACTTGATCACATGGGTGTGTGTGTATACTTGGCAATCAATTTTAGAGAATACATGTTATTTTCAAACATACATGGAACATTTATAAAAATTGATTATGTATTAGACCACAAAACATATCTCAAATACCAAGCAATCAATAACAAAGATACTACATTCTCTGATCATAATGCAATTAAATTAGAAACAATATAAGAAGATAACCATATTACTGAGTGAAAAAGAAATGGAACTGTAGCTCTACCAGAAATTGCTAAAAATAGTTCACAAGAATACTGTGAATAACTTTATGCCATTAAAAAAGTGGGTAAATGGCTTATTTCCTAGGGAAAAATATAATTTACTAATGCTAACTCAAGAACAAAAGGAGTGGGGCCGGCCCGGTGGCGCAGCGGTTAAGTTCGCACGTTCCGCTTCTCGGCGGCCCGGGGTTCGCTGGTTCGGATCCCGGGTGCGGACATGGCACTGCTTGGCAGCCATGCTGTGGTAGGCGTCCCACGTATAAACTAGAGGAAGACGGGCACGGATGTTAGCTCAGAGCCAGGCTTCCTCAGCAAAAAGAGGAGGACTGGCAGTAGTTAGCTCAGGGCTAATCTTCCTCAAAAAAACAAAACAAAACAAAAGAACATAAAGGAGGGTCTGAAGACACGTACAACCATTAAAGAATGTGATGGCTTTGTAATGTGTCAGTTTGGCTAGGCTGAACTAGCTCTCTCAGAATTCTCTTTCTTCTATGTTTCTAGTTAAGGTAGACCACAAGGGAGATTCTTCAGAGATTTGGAAGGCAAAGGGAAGTAGTAGCCACTGTGTAGCTCCCACATGCTGTTGCTGAGTTGCTGATTCACCTTGGTGTGAAGAGGTGGCTAGGTCTGAAATTGCTCTATGTTGCCCTGGATCCTCTGTCAGTGTCTCTGATTCCTGAGCCAGGTGTGTGTGTTTAGCTCCACGAGGCAATTCCTGGGCCAGGTATGTGTGTTTAGCTCCATGAGGTGATTCCTGGGCCAGGTGTATGTGTTTAGCTCTGTGATAAAGGGCCCTGGCTTCTGCACGATGACCTCATCACAAGGCCAGACCGGATAAGAATGGACTCAGGCTTCAGTCTGTCCTTGTGGGATGCCAGCTTCGCTCGTGGGTTTGCACCTGCTCCTGGTCTTCCCCTCCTGACCGCCTGCCCTGTGGACTTTGAGCCCCAGCATCAGGTATGGCGTCTACAGCCTTACTCCCGTACTTGCATAAGCCACTTCTACGGGTTTTAGGTATATACATCTACTGGTTTGGCCTCTGGTTGAACCCTGACTGATGGAGAATTTGGTACTGACAGTGGTTCCAGAAGAACAGAATCTTAAAGTGCACTGAATGTGTACAACCTAATATCTACAGAGCTTCTGTCCCATTATCTCATGAAAATCCACGGATAATCCTGGGATAGTGGTTTTAAGAAATGTCCAATCCCTGGCAGTACTGGATGAGTCTTTTTTTGTTGCTTCCTGAATGTCTTTTGGTTATTTACTCTCAGGGTTTCTTTCTGGAACTCTCATTTTCTTCCTTGGGCTTCTAATCTCTGGAATTAATTATATGCCTTTGTTAGAAGTTGTATCCATAAATATTTTGATTTTACTAGATTGTCATTTAATGTTGTAAAACTTCTGCCTGACACATGAGTTGTGCTTAATCACACTTAAATTTTACATTTATTAGTTTGTTGGCCAGTCTGTTTTCTTCTAAGAAAATCCTTGTTCTTATCCTTTGCTTATTTTCTAAAAGCCATTTGTCTTTTTCGTACTGGTTTCTAGGAACTGTAAAACTCTTCTTGATATAATCCTCTGTTGTTTGGGAAGCAGATATCTTCTCTCAGTCTGTGACTTGATTTTTCACTTTCTTCTGACATGTATTTTCAAGGAGAAGTTTTAAATTTCAATTTATCCAGTTTGTCAGTCTTTTCCTTTATAATTTGTGCTTTTTGCATCTTGTCTAAAAACAGAAATATCCTTTCCAACCCTGGAAATATTAAAAAGATACAGTCAATCCTTATTATGCACAGATTCCATACTTGCAAATTCACCTACTCACTAAAATTTATTTGTAACCCTAAAATCAATATTCATGGTGGCTATGTACAAAATGTTGAAAATTTTGAGTCGCACATGTTCCCAGCTGAGGTCAAACCTGTCGCCGCTCTGCCTTCCTCCAGGTCTTGTATGGTAATCAAGTGTCCTTCTCACCGTTTATTCAGTGCCACATTTTTTGCATTTTTGTGCTTTTTGTGGGTGATTTTGCTGTTTAAAATGGCTCCAAGCATAGTGCTGGAGTGCTGTCTAGTGTTCCTCAGTGCAAGAAGGCTATGAGGTGCCTCCTGGAGAAAATACACGTTGGATAAGCCTCCTTCAGGCTTCGTTAGTTACACTGCTGCTGGCTGAGTTCCGTGTTAATGAATCAACAATATATACTAAATGTGGTGTCTTTAAACAGAAATACATAAAACAAGGTTATGTTATTGATCCATTGATGAAAATGCTGTGACCAGAGGCTTGCAGGGACCTAACTCTGTATTCCCCAGGACCAATGCTTCAGCATTTGCTAATTCAGTGGTCACAGCAATTACATAGAACAGAAATACCACAGGTAACGAGATACCACAGGTGACTGTCTTCTCCAAAAGTAGTTAAAGTTTTGCTTTTCAACAGCATTTGGCTCTTTCATCCACTGGAGATGACTTGGGGGTGTGATGTGGAGGCACCATTTATTGACTGGTTCATTCTTTCTCACTAATTTGGAACGCCACCTCTGTCACACAGCGAGCTCTGTTTCTAGGCGCTCTGTTATGATCCGGTGTCTCTTTGGTCTATCCTCTCATGAGCACTGCGTGTATGAAATACTGCAGCTTATCGCAGTCTTGACATCTGGTATTATGAGGCCCTCCCCCTCCCCCACCTGTATTCTTCAGAATTTCTTTGATCCTTTAGTCCTCTGTACACATTTTAGGATCACCTTGTCAATTCTGTGAAATCCCCTGTTGGATTTTGATGGGAACTGCATTAAATTTATAGATTAGAGAGAATTGCCATCTTTACGATATTGAGTCTTCCTATCTATGAACATGGTGTATTTTTTCAATTATTTTAGTCTTCTCTAATGTCTTTTAATAAGGAATTTCTCATTATCATTCTTATAGTCTTTTTTAAAAGATTTATTTCAAGATGCATTATGGGATTTTTTGGTTCTATTTTATTTTTTTCAGTTCTGCCTGCTCTTCTTTCATAGGGTTTAGTTCTAAGGATTTGATTGCTTCCTTTCTCGTCTGTAGTCATTTTACACGTATTTCTTTTATAATCTCTTTCTGGTTGTCTCGCCGTATTTGGAGTTCAAGGGGGTATAACGGCATGTTGATCGTGTGTGTGGACTCTTGATCAGTTGGGATCATTCACTTATGGGCGTTGTCATTTTTTATAGTGAAATCATCAGCAGGGCTTGTATTTTTTCCTGTGAAAATCCCATGATATTTGGGATGTGGGAGCATCTCTCCAGAGAAGTATTTTGTTTGCTTCTGCCTTGTGCCTCAGGGGTATCACTGCTTGAGGAATAATTCTTCTGTTACTTTTTAGTCTGGAGTTTCTGAACTACGTGGGTAGAGCAAAAGCAGTGTGAATTGTGGTCCTGTGGTTTTGAATTCTTGGAGAGCTTTTCTTGTTTTCCCACCCAAAGTCCTGTGTCCTGTGGTCTCTCTTGTTTTTAAATCGTTTCATAAATAGACTAGTCCTTTCAGGGTCTTGGCTTTATGCAGAGTTCTTAGTTCCAACTCCCTACCTCCCAAAGCCCGAAGCCTCATCTGCTCCCAGCGTGTGGGAATTACCACCGCAGCCCTGGATTCCGGAGATAAATGCCCCCCTTAGTCGAGCACTCCCTCCTCTGCTTTTTTACTTCGCTCTTTGTTTCTGGCACCTGGGGATTTGCTTTTATTACTTGTGAGCCTAGCTGTACATTTAAAAGAATTGTTACATTTTACCCAGTACTTCTAGGTGATTATAGTAGAAGGATTTTCAAGTTGTCTGAGTCCACCACATTGCTAGAAGCCAATAAATAGACTTTTTGTATCCACTGCTATTTGTTAATAATCTCCAGGCTTCATATTCTTGCCTGGATGATGACTGAATGGTTATAACATGCCGTGGCACTTGACTTGAGCAACGTGTGTCATTCACTAGGTCTCAGTTTTTAAACTTTGATAGAACTTATTTCTGAATAACCTTCCTCTTTAATGTTGTTTTTACATAAATTGGATCATATTATACATTTGTTTTAAAGAGGGGCACACTTTTTTCCCTTTCACCTTTCTTCCCCCAACATAAGCGTGGCCCTCACGTGATCATCCCTTCTCCTTGACCTAGGGAAGCCATGTTAACTCACTCTATGGCCTTCCCCATTTCATCTGTCCCATATAAACCTACACAGACCTATGTATGTCCTCATATATCGACATACACACTAACACATCATCAAGGTGGTTTCATTGTTGTGTGCTGCATAAAAATGGGATTATATTAAACATAATTTCCTGCATTCTGCGTTTCTCAACCAACAATATCTCGCTGAAATCCCTGCAAGCTATAATGACTCTAATTTTTCTTTTTTGAATGCACAAATCGTGAGTGTACTGCTTGGTGAATTTTCACAGTGAATACACCCATGTAAGCAGTACCCAGATCAGGAAACAGAACATTACCAGTGTCCCAGACCGCCCCCATGCCTCCTTCAATTTACCTTCCCCCGACCCTCCACCCTGCCCGAGGGTAACCTTCATCCTGACTTGTAACAGCACAGATTTTTTAGCTTGTTTTGTGCCTTATATAAATGGAACTTTTCAGTACATATTCTTCTGTGCAACATTATATTGATGACCTTCATAATGTTGTTGCATGTAGCTGTAGTTTGTTCATTCTGGTTACTGTATATCTCACTGTGTGAATATACCAGAATCCATTGATCCTTTCTACTCCCGATAGTCTTTAGGGTTCTTAAGGACAGTGCTGCTATGAACATTTTTTTCATTAACTTATTCTTTTTAATGGCTATATAATAATTCACTGCTATGGAGGACCACCCTTTACTCAGCCATCTCCTTTTAATAGGGGTTTACTTTGTTTCCCGCTCTTGACCACTAAGGCAAAGCTGCAGTAAATATTGCCTATATGTCCCTACATGGGGGCACTAACCCATCCCTGCTGATGGGATAGGCTGCCAGGAGTCGAATTGTTGCTTAGTATAGTAATGGTCTTATAAAATTAAGAGCTGTTGCTCTATTATCTGCCAAAAAATCTGTGGCAATGCCATTTCCATCAGCAATGTATGAAAATTCCCTTTTCCCTCATCTCTACCAGTGTTAGATGTTATAGTTCTATGTTTTGTGAATCTGATGGGTATAAAATGTTATCTCCTAAGTAATTTATATTCCCCAATTACTAGAGAATTTGAGCATCGTTTCATGGGTTTGGACTTGCTCTTCTGTGGATTGTATATTCATATATTTTGCTCACTTTTTCTTTGGAGCTATTCACCTTACCAGTTTGTAAGATATTTTTGTATATTTTAAAAGTTAGTCCTTTGTCATTCATGTTACAAATTTTTGTCCACATCTGTTGTCTGTTGACTTTGTTCATGTTACCTTTGTCATACAAAAGTTTTTATAGTTTAAATAGTAAATTTGTCTGTATTTGCTTTTATAATTTCTGGACTTGTGGAAGGTCTTTCCGATCTCTCTGGGTGATAAATTTACTCTCTTGGATTTTCTTGCAAGATTTTTATTTTTTGCATTTAAGTCTTTACTTCCAGGAGTTTATTTTTATATATTGTAATATGTGCTTTATTTGTATTTTGGGTACTCTCTTTCCAGACTCATTTATTGAATAGTCCAGGCTTTTCCTACTGAATTGAACAATCACACTTGTCATATACTAATTTCTCAAATACACTGGTATTTAATTCTAGATGTTCTAGATATTTCCATTAATTTTCGTCTATTTTTATACTAATATTATGTTGATTTGATTTTTTTGTGGCTTTATAGAATTCCCTGATAGCTAGTAAGGCAAGTCCCACTCCATTGTTCTTTTCAGTTTTCTTAGCTATTTTCAGACATTTATTTCTCTATATGAATTTTAAGATAATTTTATACAATTCCAAGAAAACCTGTTAAGATTCTAGTTGGAATTGAATGAAATTTACATTTGGGAAATTTTACAATTTTATGCATTTATTTCTCTATATGAACTTTAAGATAGTTTTATGCAATTCCAAGAAAATGTCTGTTAAGATTCTAGTTGAAATTGAATGAAATTTACATATTACATTTAGGAAATCTTACATTTTTTATGATACTAAGTATTTCTATCTAAGAACAACTATAACTTTCCATTTGTTTGTAAATTATTTTCTGTCTTTTAGTAGGGTATTATAGGTTTTCTTTTATGGGTCTTATGTCTCTTATATTAAATTTATTCCTAAATATCTCATAGGTTTTTTTGCCACTATTATAAATGGAAGACTTATTCCTATTTGTATTTCTAGGAACTTATTGTTAGTTTTAAAAAAGCCATTTATTGTTGTAATATATCTGGTATCTAGCCTCCTTACCAGATATTATTAACTCTCAAAGTTTTTTAATACAGTCTCTTGTGTTTTTGAGGTAGACAATTATAGTGTCAGCACACAGAGCTAATTGCTATCTCTTCTTTCATTATTGCCAGATACAGCAAACAAAAATACAGAATACCCAGTTAAATATGAATTTCAGATACTTATCCTAAAAAATTATTCGTTGTGTATGTCCCAAATGTTGCATGGGACATACTTATTTAAAAAATTATTCACTGTTCATTTGAAAATCAAGTTTAAGTGTGTGTTCTGTATTTCATGTGGCAGTCCTACTTCTTTCCCAATGATTATACCTGCTGTTTGTTTCTTTACATGTTGCATTTGCTGAAGCCTCTAAGACAGTGGTACTCACCCCAGGCTGTACATGAACATCAGCCAGAAAGCTTTTTATAAAATTCTAGTGCCAGGCCCCTAGGCTCGGGAATTGAATTGGTACGTATTTTTGAAAAGCTTTCCAGACGATGCTAATGGGCATCTGGGGTTGAGAGCTACTGCCCTGAAACAATGTTAAATAATAATGGTGCTAGTGTGCGTCCCTTCGTCGTCTTCATTTTAATGAAATATTTTTAGTGTTTTGATATTGAAAATATTTGTTGTTTTAAAATAAATATCCTTCGCTTTGTTTACATATTTTCCATCTATTCCTATTTTACTTAAAGTTTTTTATTAGGAATGGCTGCTTTTAGCATCTATTAATATGCTTATGGTTTTCCCAGTTTATCAATATACAGAGTCATATTGCTAGGTTTCTTCATGTTGAAGCACTTTCTAATTCTTTTATTTCATGCCAGAGTCTATTTGCTAATATGTTATTTAGAGTTTGCATCTATATTTATAAATGAAATTGAGGTTAAGAATGTGTTATTGTTGTTGGAATTAGCTTTGTCTGATTTTGGTATTTAAGTTATGCTGGCTTCGTAAAATGAACTGGGGAACTTTATATCTTTTTTCCCTACTGCCTGAAATAGTTAAATCCTTGCTACTCAACGTGGGGTCCATGAACCACCACCACCCGCCTCATCTGGGAGCTCGTTAGAAATGCAGAGTCTCGGGCCCCACCCAAGATCTGCTGAATCTCCATCTGCATTTTGACAAGAGCCCCAGGTCATTTGTGTACACATTCAGTCTGGGAGAAGTGGGTACTAAGAACATACAGGTCCGATAAAACTCAGCTGTGGGCCTCTGTGGTTCCGGCGCCTTTGTCCTGGTAGACCACTGCTCTGCTTTCCAATCTCGTCCATGATAATTGGTTTCTTTAAGTTGTTGGTGTAACGTGGTGGCTTCAGTTTTGCAAAGAAATCATCCATTTCCTTTAAATTGTTCAAATTTACTTGTTCCTGTTTCTTAGGATTCTTTAAATTTCTACCAGGTGTGTGGTTATGTCATCTTTCTTATTCCTCCTCCTCTGAACTGCCTGCTTTCTCCCTGCCCTGCCCTGCCAGGGGCTGCGAGACTTTATCGTTTGTCTTTTCTAAGTGCCATCTCTTGTGTTTGTTTTTCCTTTGAGCTATTTGGGGAGGGAAATTTGTTTTCTGTGTCACTTGTTTCAGCTCTTATCTGTACTAATTCTCTCTTCTGACTTCTCTTGGTTTAGTATTTTGCTGTTCTTTTTCTAATTTAAGATTGGTACAGGTCCTTCATTTTTAGACATTTTAAAATAATGAAGACATTTATACCTATACATTTTCCTGTAAGCCCTGCTTTCACTGTGTCCTGTAACTTTTAGTATGAAATGTTCTCCTTTTCATTAGTTTCCAGGCAGTAATTTCCATTTTAATTTCTTCTTTAAGGAGTTTCTAGGGGTGTTTCTTACTTTCCACATTTAAAATATTCCATATTTAAAATTTTCACTCTTTTATTATTCCTAAAGATTTAATAAGATTTTCTCTGTGGCAATGTACTTGACTATTTCTGTAAATGTTTCATGGACATACAAACAAAAGGTATATTTTCCATTTGGAAAATGTCAGGCTTTCTATGTATTTGTCACCCCAGGTTATTAGTTGTATCAATCACTGGATCTATGCATTTATGGACTTTTTGCTTATTAGATATGTCCAATTTTGAAACAGGTGACTCAAAGTATCCCTCCCACACTGTATTTATTCTATTTGCATTTCTATAGTTTGGTTTTTTGCCTTATGATTTTGGCATCTATGTTTAATGAATATTATATTTCTTAATTGAATATTTGTTATTTATGAATATTATGTTCTTAATTGTATATTTTTATCATACACAGTGTCCTTTTTGATCCTGTTTAGTGTTTTGAGCCCTAATTTTCTCCTTACCTCTGTTCTTCCTCCTTTCTGCTTGTTGGCATTTTTCTGATATCTTTTTGGCATTTTATTTCCAATATTTCTTTGTCACTTTATGTATTTTTCCTCTAAGCAGCATATACATGGATTTCTATTTTTAACTCTGACAGTCTTTATCTTTTATTGGGTGAATTCAGTTTAATCAACTTTGGTGAATTGACTGATTATACTTGATTTTCCTTTACTTATCTTATTCTTTATTAAACTGTTGTTTTTTTCTCTATTTTTTCTAGTTTGTTGCCATTCATTCCATTTTCCCCCTTATTAATATCTACTATAGCTAAATAGACTTTTAATGGAAGCTTATAGGTTTTGTTTTATTTTCAAGTCTTTCACATGAGAGTTTTAAGTGAAAAAGTAGCAGAGATAACTTCATGAATTGAAAGTCAAACCATGTCCTTTTGACTCTAAGCCAAGTAATCTTTCCACAATACCAGGGATTTAGAGCAAAGCCAAGTATTTCTCTCTTTTTTTTTTTGGTGAGGAAGATTGGACCTGAGGTAACATATCTTGCCAATCTTCCTCTACTTTGTATGTGGGATGCTGCCTCAGCATGGCTTGATGAGCAGTGTGTAGGTCTGCGCCCAGAATCTGAACCCACAAACCCCAAAGCGGAGCCCGTGCACTTAACCACTATGTCACTGGGCCAGCCCCTAAGTGTCTCTAACTGAATAAACCTAGCTCATGCTCAGATCAGTTTAGGGTCAGTCTCTCTCAAGGCCCATCAGTGAGGGTCTTGAGTGAGCCAGCACTGAGTATCTCAGATGGGAAGTGTGGCTCCTCAGTGTCACATGGCTCCATGGGCCTGGTATGGCCAGAACTGCAGGCCTGTTGGGTGTGTTCTCCAGGAGGCCCCTTAGGAGGGTCCTGTACTTCTTGCCTTTCTAGGAACGTGTCCTTACCGGTAGAGAGGGACACCCTTAGATTCTGAGTGTCTTAGGGCAGGGGCAGAGCTTTGGGCTCTGTGTCCAGAGGTCCAGGAAGGTGGCATTCTGAGGGCCCCTATGAATTTTGGGGCTGTTAGCAGGGGAAGGGGCCCCAGCTCGTCAGAGTGGGTAGTCTCTGTCTTGGGCACAGGCTCGAAGCTCTGTTCCCAGCACCAGCTATTTGGTCCCTTCCTCTCCTGCACTGCTGCCTCCTTGGGTCCTTGCCAACCATTGTCTTAGGGGCTTAGACCGCCGTGGTGGGATCAGAGCCCGTGGCTCTCCCCCTGGGGGCCCTGAACCTCCTGGGAGGGCAGTCACCTTAACAGGAGTCTGTGGGATTTTGTCATTTTATGAAGCCCTCCAGAGACTGTTCATGGAGCTCCAATTAGGCATCTCAGGCCAACCAAAATGGCACCTTTCTTTGCTTTCGGCAGGAATCTTAGCCCCTCAGCTAGGGAACACCATTTATCCCCTGCTGAACAGAAACTTCATTTGGCCATGATGTTGGTCTCCAATTAATAAACTACAGGAGAACACGTGAATTTATGTATCACTTGCAGCACAGTAGATGAAATCTTTCACAGCATAGGGAACATGGGGTGATAATAAAAAGATCCCTGCTGGAAACAAGTTGGGGATCCCTGAGGCCACTTACATGTCGGGGCTGAGTAGATTAAATAGCTCTTCAGTAAGTAGCTCCCAGGGAATCGCACTCGGCGGCGCAGCTTCCCCGCCCGCCCCGCTAGCCTCCGGGGATTGGTGGGAGGATCTGGATGAGGTGACACTGTAGGGACTTGCCGAGGCCTGAATGTGTGTGCTGAGTGTGGTTGCCTCGTGGTTGTGGGGACCCTGCTTGCACGGCCTGGTGTGGCTTAAAGTGGAAGACAGCCCCTCACCGCCTCCCTGAACGGCACGTCTCCTAATGTGGACAACCTGCTTCCCTCTCCAAGAACGGCAGCGCAGCAGGCCCCAGGGGGCACATGAGAGAGCACTGTGCGGGGAGTGTGTGTGGGGGGGTGCTCTGCTCGGCTCGGCCGCTAAGGTGCGTGAGATGGGGCTTGTGGTTCCTCACCTGCGACAAAAATGACTGGACAGGATGCAGACAAGGCCCTGGGCAGCTCCCTCAGCCTGTGACTGTAAAGCAAGGGCGGTCCTGCTCCCTCTGTGCTCAGCAGTGCCGCCCGCAGCTGGGGTGGGGGGGGTGGGGGGGACGGGACGCCACGGTGATGGCGATGAAAGCTCACACATTAGCATTTCCTCTGAGCCAAGCGCTGTTCTAAGCGCTTCACTCATATTAACTCATTAATCTTCAACCCCCCCCACCCCCCCCCCCCCGGCGCCCCCCGCCCAGGAGGCTAATACCATTAACATCACTCCTATTTTACAGGCACAGACAGGTCAAGCCAGTTGCCCAAAGTCGTATAGCTGGTCCGCGGTGGAGACGGCTGTGAGCCCGCCGCCAGGCTGGGGTCTGCGTGTGGTCGCTGGGCTGGGCTGTCCTGAGAGCCGAGTTAACCAAAAACGGCACAGGGATCAGGAAAGTGCAGTTTAACCCAGAGTTTCAACTTCTCCCCTCGCAGCAGACGGTACTCTTTCAGAGCACCTCTGGTGCTGGTGAGATGACTCCCTGGTCCCAGCCAGGCCCCGGCTGCTCTCCTCCTTTCTGGCTGCCCAGCTTGGGCTTCCTCCCCAAAGAGGGAGAACGAATGCAGGGGGAAAGGGCCCAGGGACCCCAAGCCGAAGTCGAAAAACCCCAAATAATGCAAATAGAAATAGAAACTCTGAGGCCGCGTGATTCACTTCACCATCGTGACTCATGTTCTAGCTGCTGAGGTTTCGGTGAACAGTCTGTTCACAGTCTCGTTTAATTATAGCCTCGATTCACTGCTGCCTCGTGAGCCTCGAGCGCCCACCCCTTACTACCCTTGTTGAAGACCCCCAATGGGAGAGGGGGGAGGGCACTGGACATGGTTGACCGCAGGTGCCCTTTGTCCCATCACGCGCGGCGACAGCTTTGAGGGGCCCTCAGCCAGGAGGCAGCCTCCTCAACCAGGCAGATGAAGCTTGTGGCTGCTCTCAAGCCCACGGGGGTGTCTGCCTCCCGGGCTTCCCCTCCGTGCACAGGCTGCAGCTGAGATTCCCGAGCGCCGGCGCGGGGGTGTCTGGAGCGACCGATGCAGGGTGAGAAACCGGCTGTCGTGAGGGCTGGCCCACGTGTGCGCGAGGGCGGAGGGAACCCCGGCGGCCTGCGGCCTGGGGCTGCGCACGGGCGCATGCGCACTTCGCCCACTCTGCCGCTTCTGCGAGAACGCTGGTCCGAAGGGGATGATTTCACAAATCTAAGAATACGCCCACAGTAATGTCCTGGGAATCGGACAGAACCCAGGAGCCACCCCTCCACAAAGCATGAAAGCATTAGTGCGCATTGCAATAGAAAAGGATGCCTTTGCCCCCAGTATCTGACATTAGGCACAATTCCCACCAACTGGCCTGTTTGTTCAGTAACGAATGGTGGCAGAGGCAGCCTGAGAGCGCAGGCTTCAGGGTCGTCAGAGAAAATACGGGGCGCCCAGTTAAATCTGAATTCTGGACAAGGAATAATTTTTTAGTATAAGCATGTCCCAAATATTAGCCAGGACACACTTGTATTAAAAATTTCTTCGTTGTTTACCTGAAATTCCAATTGAACTGGACATCCTGTATTTTTATTTGCTAACTCTGGCAACCCTGCATAGGCTTTGAAGCCACACAACCTGCCTTCAGATGTCCCCTCTGCTACCAAGGGGCTGTGAAACTCTGGACAAATGACTTGAGCACTTGGAGCCTCTGTTTCTAGTCCCGCAGAATGAGGGCAACTGCAGGGCATCCCGGGACTATGGCAGAGCTGAAAGAGCATGCGGGGGCGCCTGCGCAGGGGATGTAGCTAGCTGCAGGGACGCACTTGGTGGCTGCCCCCATCCCCTTCATCACTGTGCACCCATCCCCAGCTTCTGGGACTGCTGGGTACTAACCACTCACACCTGCACCCTTTTCCGGTGAATTGCCCTAGGCTGATGGGAGGCATCTGTCGAGAAGGTCGTAACCACCCCCCCCCCACCCCCACCCCCCCGCTTGCCCCGGGAGCCAGTGGCTGACTGACGGAGGAGGGGCACGCAGCTCCAGCCCCCTTCTCTCAAGGCAGGGCTGCTGTGTCTCAAAATTGACACTCCAGAGCTCCCAGAGGGGTTAGGCTAAAGCCAGTCCCCAGCCCCTCCCCTGCTCCATCACTCAGCTCCTCTCACTTCCTGACGGTCTCTCCCAAGAGCAAGCCCTCCATATATCACTTGAGCAAAAATCCTGGACTTAAGACCCTAGTAGTGCTGTTACGCACATTGAGTGTTCTTGTAAGCCTGCGAGCCTTCAGTGCCAAGCCCAGGGATGGCTGTCCCCTGAGAACGGGCGTGTCAGGGCCATGTGGTCCTTGGGGCTGGGGTACAGTGCTGGGCAGCAGGGAAGGGAAGTTGGGAAGTCGGGGGATGGGCCTCAGGCCTGAAGTCCGCTCAGCAGAGAGAGGGATGGGTGGCCGAGGCCCAGCTGCCTCCTCTCCCGGAGCCAGGCTGAGGCGGCACGATGCCGGGAGGCCGGCCTCAGCAGGGCGGTGGTTGGGGAAATTATCAGGGCCCAGTTAAATTCGGAAAACCGGCATCATAGTGGGGCTCAACTGCATGCCGTGTGGCCTCGTTCCCTGTTCCATCTTGCGCGCTCGCTGCACCACGTTCCTTTAAAAAGAAGCCGTGGGAAGGACGAATCCTTAGATTTCCAGCATTAAGGAACAAGACCCGGCCTTAAACCTCGGCTCTGCTACTTCTCTGCGGGCTCTGGAATCTGGACCCACTTCTGACCCTCTCCAAGCCTCAGTTTTCCTTCCCACAGAAGGGGGAAAATGCTTCCCTCAGAGGGGTGTGGTGAAGAATAAACGAGAGTTCAATAACAGCTCTTTGTTTGCCATAAAAGTCATTCTTTCCACGTGAATTTCAAAAGCTGAGAACATTGTCAGGCACCTAAAGAGAAAACCAGTTGAAAACGAAGTTTTAATTTTGATCTCTGAAATGTGACTCTACTGCTTGCAGAACAGTTGCTTAAATTTTAATAACGAAAGAGAAGAAGTTGTTCTCTGACTTCTGAAGCGTGAGTGAAAATCACAGAGCTTAAATGGCTGCTGAGAGATTTGTGGGAAGCCAGTTTTGGGGTTGGTGACCCTTGAACACAGATGCCACCACTTTCTGATAGAGGATCCTGTGAGTGGCACAAATGGTGGTGAGCACAGAGGCCAGCCCCCTCAGGAGGTGGGAGTGGAGGCTGGGGTCCTCATGACAAATGGCTCTGTGGCTGATCCTCTCTTGGTGCCTCCCAGGGAGTTGGCGCATGTGGTTCTTTGCTTTTCCAGGGTCCATGTGGGAGGAAACAGCCCATGGGTCATCAGTGAGACATCAGCTAGAGGGACAGTGCCTCTGGGCATGCTAAGGGGCACTCCTGTCCTGGAAGAGCGCCCTACCTTGGCAGGCCTCTGGACCTCGATGGCCTCTGGCCCTCTGACCCAGGGCCTGCCCTTTATCTACTGATCTGCGGGTCTCCTGGGGTTTGGAATTGTTGGCCTGGCCATCCCTGCAATTACATTTAGCTTTTTTCATTCCATTGGCTCGCACAGTACGGACTCACCAGCAACTTTGTGCTCCATTAACCCTGTGCTGTGGCTGCTTCACGAAAAAGCACCTTCCCCTTTCCATTCCAAAATGCAGGGCGGGTGCCCTCCATTGGCCAGCTGTCTGCAGACTGGATGAGTCCGGATGAGCAGACCCCTGGCTCCCGATTCCAAACTGTCAGTGACATCTCCAAATGTTGACTGTGGAAGGGTTTATCACTGAGTGACAGGGCAGTGACTTTGGTGGGAAATGCACCAGGATTTGCATTAGGCTTTGGGTGCACAGCTCATCTCCTCACTAGAGATGGGGCCACACAAAGTTGGGACACTGGTTGACCTTGGCACGGGTCCCAGTTCCAGTCAGCAGCTGGGGCCACATCCTCCTTTAGGGGTGGAGATGATGCTTAGTGCCAAGGGACCAGCACAAATCAAAATTACTTCCCCTGAGCCCTTGGACAATCCCATTCCCAGGATGCTGATGATGCAGATGACGACAAGGATGGTTGATGATGATGACATTGGACTTGCCACATATCCGGCATTGGGGCTAAGCTCCTTACACAGGTGGCCTCGTTTAATCTTCATAGTGTTCCCCTGAGCTAGGTACCGCTACGACCTGAATGTCTAAGAGTCATGTCAAATTTAACCTGCCCCAAATCAGACCCCTGCTCCCCTCCCTCAAACCTGCTCCATCTCAGTTGATGGCAACTCCACCCTTCCAGCTGCTTAAGCTAAAATCCTTGCGGCCATCCCCGCCTCTTCTCTCTGTCACTGCAAATCACTGTCCGATCTGTCAGCAAATTATGTCGGCTCTATCTTCGATATGTCTCCAGAATCTGACCCTTCTCACCACGTCCTCTGCCACCAGCCTGGGCCGAGGCACGCCATCTCTCCCCTGGATGAGTGCACTCACTCGCCTCCTACCAGGTCTTCCTGCTTCTATCGCCCACTCCCAGTCTGTCCTAAACCATAGGTTACATTAGGTCACAGCTCTGCTCAGAACTCTGCAGTGGTTTCTAGTTTCAGAGTTGAGTCCAAGTCTTTCCAGTGGCCTAGGAGGCCCTGTGTGATCTGCCCCTGTGGCCTCTCGGGCCTCATGGCCCCTTCCTCTCTCTCCCTCCCTCTGCTCTGTCACAACAGACCATCCATGGGTCAGTCAACTTGCCAGGCACGTGTTCTTGCCTTGCGATGCTCTCCCCCAGCGCCGCTCGGCTCTCTCCCGCAGCCGTTTGAGGTCTTGGCTCAAATCTTTTCTTCTTGATGACACCTAGCCTCAGCCCCCTGTTTAATACTGCAACCTGATTCCTATGCCTTGATCTTCCTTTTACCTCTGGTCCAGAGCAAGCCTGGCTGTCTAACGTACTTTATAACGCACTTATTTATTATGGGTATTGTTTGTGGTAAGTTTCTGCTGGAAGTGAGGCCCCCAGAGAGGAGGAACCGTTCTGTTCACTGATGCATCCCCTGTGTCTAGACTGGTGCTCACTATGTGTCAGATGCAGTGACTGAGGAACTTGGGGCCTGAGTGGTGAAGTAACCTGCCCATGGTCACCCAGCTCATCGCGGGAGGAGCAGGGAATCAAGCCCAGACTCTGGCCCCAGAATCCAAGCTCTGAACCGCTGAGGTCTACTGCCCGCCCAGTGACACCCTGCATCTTTCTGATGATCTCCGCCCCTCTTGTCCAGGCCTCACCAGGCTAGGCCTGTACCCTCTTCTGTTTCCACCCAGGCTGATGTCTGGATTCTCCCTGGGCTCCTGCTCCAGCCTCCACATCCCTTCAGGAAGTGGATTGGGCTGTGTGGTCCCCACCAACTGTCCCCTTGGTGCCTGTGCCTCCCTCAGAGGGGCGGGCGGTAGGCCTCCAAGCAAACTCCTCCTAACCTTTGCCTGGCCTCGCTGGTGGCAGACAGCTATTAGAGTGGCCCTTGACTTTGAGAGACACCTGAATGATATTTCAGCAGCTCTCTGTGGCCTGTTCCCTGGTCCTTTTACCTTCAGGCTAATCCTGCCATCTCAGAAGTCCTGCTCTCTGGCAGTTTTTGCATCAGGGAGGGTCAAGACACAATCCTGAGCTGCTGCTGGTTCCGGTGAGGACCAACAGCTGATCTCAGCAGCCTCTAGGTTCCACCGGACCAGGCCACAGCTCACCTTCCACCTCGCCTCCACACGGCAGAAGAGGTGTCAAGTGCCGGGGTTGAGGCGGGGGAAGCAAGGGGGCGGACCCAGAGCGTGGCTCAGCCAGAGACCCGTGCTCCACCGCGTCAGCTCCGTATGTCTCCTAGGTTGTGGGAAAAAGTGATAATGATGATTGCAAACTCCATACCTTTTCAGCCTCTTTCTTTTCTGCGGTCAACCGTCTGTCATCATTGGTCCGGCATGACCTACTTCTACTTATTTGATTAGCTTTTTTTTTTTTTTTTTAAAAGATTGTATTTTTTTCCTTTTTCTCCCCAAAGCCCCCCGGTACATAGTTGTATATTCTTCATCGTGGGTCCTTCTAGTTGTGGCATGTGGGACGCCGCCTCAGCGTGGTTTGAGGAGCTGTGCCATGTCCGCGCCCAGGATTCGAACCAACGAAACACTGGGCCACCTGCAGCGGAGCGCGCGAACTTAACCACTCAGCCACGGGGCCAGCCCCTGATTAGCTATTTTTAACAATAAGCACATGCAAACCCACTACCCCGAACAAAAGCTGGAACCCTGACAATAACTTATACCTGGTCACACGGTCCCCACTCCATCCCAGCTCGTCTCCACAGTGCACAGAGTGTCCGGTCTCCGTCCTGAAGCCTGCCTGCTTTGTTTTTGCCCTGGCTTTTCAATAGTTTTTTTGCATCCGTATGTGTTCCTAGAAAGTGTATCTCTATATTTTCATTTTATAAAGCGGGTGTCATGCTGTTTGTAATCTTCTCAGACATCCTGCTATACTGCTAAGATTCAGCCACGTGTGGCGTCTCAGTGGCTCATTCATTCTGAATCCCTCAGAAAATCCCACTGGGTGAGTGTGTTCCTGCCCACAGACAGGTGAAGGCCTTTCAGGTTTTGCCTTCGTGGCTAGTGTGCTCCGAGCACTGCCAACACTTCTTGTCCTAGTTTCAACATTGCTGCCATGTTGTTGAATTAGCTAGTCTTCTTTCATCATTTTTTAATGTCTAGTTAAACATGTGGTCATGTCCCCCTTTTCATCCATAAGATTTTTTTGTTTCTTTTTTCTTGAGCAACCTTGACAGAAACTGACCTATTTTGTTACTTTCCCTAAAAAGGTAACCTTTGGCTTTGTCAATCTCTCTTGTATCTTTGTTTCCTACTTTAATAATCTGCGCTTATTTTCATCATTTTGTTGTTCTTTCTCTAATTTCTTAAAATGGAACCCCAGCTTATTAATCTTGAGGCTCTCATCTTTTCTAATATAAGTATTTAAGGTTATAAATTTCCCTCAAACACTGTTTTTTCTGTATCTCACAAGCTTTGATATGTAAAACTTTCATTTTCATTCACTTCTGGATATTTTAAAGATTTCATATGGTTTCCTCTTGAAAAGTGAATGAGTTATTTCACAATTTTTAAAACATTTCCAAGTGTATTGGGATTATTTACCTTTTTAAAGGGCAGAGATTGTGGTTTGCATGATATTTATTTTTTTTAACTAGTTGTTTCTTTCTGGCTTATATAATCAAAATGTTAATGCTCCGTGTGCTTGGAAAACCCAAATGTGTGTGCTCAAATTGCTGCGTACACCTGTCTCTGTGTCCATTAGATCAAGGGTGTTAGCTGCATCATTCGGACTTTCTACATCCTCGTCGGGCCTTCTATGTCCTCCCCTTGTGGTCGGCTTGACTCATCGGTAGTCAAGACGTGTGTTGAAATCTCCACCATGAAGATGAATTCACTGATTTCTCCTTGTAGTTCTATCAATGGTTCTTCTATATATTTTGAAGTTATTTTATTGGGTACATACACGGAAATCTCTTCTTGGTGAATTTAATCTTTCATCATCATGTAGTCATCTTTGTCATCCTTAATAATGCTTTTTGTCCTGAAGTCTATCGTACCTGACATGAGCACAGCGACACCAGCTCTCTTTGGTCAGTATTTGCCTGACGTGTCCTTTTCCAGCCTTTTATTTTCAACCTTTCCTGTTCATGTGCGTATAGATAGCACACCTCTCTCTGTTAATCCAATCTGTCGACATTTGTCTTTTCACTGCCAAGTCTGGACCATTTAATCAGCGTTCTCCCTAGCATGTTTCTAACATCTTCTCCTCTATCATGGCTTGTCTCACTTCGTCTGTTCCTATGCTCTATCCCACCGGGCGGGGAGGTAGGAAGGTTGGGGGAGGTGGTTAGAGCTGATGGCAGCAAGTAGAAGAGTCCAAAGTATTCAGTGAGCAACACCTTTCTGAAAGCTACCAAGGGCCCTAGGCAAGGCACAGAAATGTCAGGAAGCATGAAAGGGGCCAAGACATGATCTACGGGTTAAGCGCTCAGGATAGGCTCTAGGTTGCCCATCCAGCAGCCATCCCCATTCTTCCTCATTAACAGGATCCCAACTTTGTGTCAGAATTTGATAGGTGATGTCTCAGAAGGTGGCTCCATCCCCCAGGCCCACACTAGTTCTAGGTCGAGAACTACAATAGTTCTAAAGCTATCTGGTTAATCCTTACTGTCTTTTCCAGGGATCAGTCTAAAACAGGCATTTGACTCAGTTCTGGCCAATTAGAATTAGGGAAAGTTTGCTAGGGGGCTTCTGGGAAAGACTTCCTTGCCTGGATTGGGTAGGGGGAGGGGGAGAGAGGGAGAGAGAAGCAAGAGAGAGAGAAGTGCAATAAGAAGGCCCTGCCTCCCCCTTCCTGGTCTGGATGTTGTCTTTTAAGCATGTGATGCTTGGAGGTGTGGCAGCCATCTTGCAACCACGCAGGAGAAAACACCATGCTCTGAAGATGATGGAGAAGGAAGATGGGAAGGGCATGGATCCTTCCTGACGTTGTCGAGCCGCTGAACCAACCCTGCAACCTCCCAGCTCCAGACTTGTTAAATGAGATGATAAATGTCTTTATTGTTTGAGCCACTGATAGCTGGGTAATCTATGAAGTACAGCTGAAAGTATCGTGAGAGATGACTGAAGATCTTGTGTACAATCCTGCCTCCCAGAGTTCCAGGAGCAGTGCCAGCCAGCACTAAGGCAGAAAACACAACGGGCGGGCTGAGGGCCTCGTGCTCTCCAGTCTCCTTTCACCTGTTCTCGCCGCATCACACTGTCGAGCTCAGAGGCTGAGAATTCCACAGGTTAGAGCTTTCGCTGAGACCGAAGTGTGACTAATGATATGGAAACACCTCTGAAAGGGCTGGGAATGACCCATGACCTTCAAGGCTTCTTCCCTCTAACGATTCAGTGACTTGCGTCGCAAAGGAAACAGGAGACGGGCTAGAATGAGGACAGAAGGGGAGAGAAAGCACTTGGGGGCTGTTTTTAAGCAGGAATTCATTGAAAGTTTGCTAGGTTCCAGGAGCTTTACCCTCACTATCAAATTTTTTTAATCAAACATTTATTTAGCACTTATTATGGTGCCAGGTGACATCCAAGCACTTGAAGAATATTAGTACGTTTAATCCTTGCAACAGCCACACGAGATGGAGTTGCTATCGTTAAGCCTAATTTATGAAGAGGTGGACCAGGCAGGTCACCAGCTCTGAACCATTCTGGACACGGGGCAGTTCTCGTGGTCTCAGGCAAAGCAACTCTGTGTCCTGCAGCTCTCCAGCCCCAAGCTCTGCGGGGTGGCCCCACCGGCAGGTTGGCCTGGATCCCCTATGCAGCCTGAGGATTTCAGGGGCCCTGGCTCTCAGCTGCTGCCCCGGCCTGCACCCATGCCAGGTGCTCCCTTCTCCAAGGGCAGCAAGACTTCTCCCAAGTAAGTGGGAGGCCCCAGACCTCCCTTGTCACACGAGGCCCTTGGCAACAAGTTCCAAGAGGAAGAAGGAATTCAGAAGTTGAAGATGAAGATGGGGCTTTGAAGCCCTTTGCTCTGCCTCCCAAAAGTGCCATCCCTGCCTCTGTCCGTCCTGCTTCCTCCTTGGTCCACAGCAGAGAGCCGTGCTCAGGGCGGAGCAGAGGGCAGTAACCTCAACCTCTCTAGTGTTGGGATCTAACGCCTGAAGTGGGCTAAGCCAAGCTTTGCTAGGGTGCAGTCCTGAGAGACTTCTCTTTAAAAATTAGATAATGGGAATTAAAAATGTTTTAATGGTCCTGTAAACCTTGCATTAAGATTATTGTCATCCTTATTTGATAAATGAGGAAACGCGGCTCAGAGTGACTGGCCATCCATGGCCACGCAGCTAACAAGTAGCCTGTCTGAATGCAAAACCCAGATTCATAAGTGCCTGGGCTGCCTCCCTTGCGGATGAGGGGTCTGCAGATCTAGATGGGGGCCACCAGGACGGGGGGGTGACTGTAGCCACTGTCTACTGAGCTGCTGTCATGTGCCAGTGGCTTATATACGTTATCATGATGTCATTATATATATAATGATTAATCTCTGGAACTGCCCAGTGAAAATGGTTTATATAATCGCCATCCCATTTCACAGAGGAGGAAACTGAGGCACCAAGAAATGATGTATAATCCAAGTGTGCCCATCTCTAAGCAGCAGCATGATCTGACTTCTTGCCCAGCTGACCCCAGAACACCTGGTGGGGAAAGGGCCAGGGGGCCCAGGAGGTGGTCGAAGAGAGGGGTGCCACTTTGGGGCCTGCGCAGGCTGAGGAGCACTGTCAGACTAGCCCTGAGGCCCAGCGACTGCCTCTGTCGGGTGTGTCTGGTCCTTAAGTTGGGTGAGCGCATGTGCTGCCCCGGCTGCCCATTTGCAAATGCTGGGCTTTTGAATCTCTGTAGCTCAACTGAGAATTCCCGTCCCCTGCATGATTTCTCTCTGTATCTACAGCCAAACCTGTACAAACTAGGAAAATGAGCCTCTCTTCTGAGGTAGATTTGTAAGGAAAATGCAGTGTTCTTTGCCCAGATCTAGATAAACGGAGGATCTCAAAACATTGGCTTTCGTCCTGATCTAACGCAGGAGAAGCTGTGAAATTCACAAGCCTCTTGAGCCTCGGTTTCTCCACCTGTAAGAGCCTGGTGCTAATACTGGGCATCTAACAAGCAAATGTAGGACGATAAAGGCGTGTCCTTTATGGCTCCCAGGGCTCTGTTACTTGACCGGAGGTACAGTTCAGACCTCTGTCGCCGCCCTTGACCTTTCCAACACACCTGAGGTTTGCCCAGATGTCAGTCTCACAGAAGACAAAGTCACTAATTCCAGGGACTCCGCACAGCCAATCCTGTTGGCCTCAACTCTCCACCCATATTTCACTCTCTCCACCCGCCTGCAACGTTCCCCTGACCACAGCTCCCGGCAGGCAGCGCCCCCCTCCTCCCGGGGTGACTCACTGCATTGCTTGCCTGCTTTCCATTGTGCCTTTTTTAAGTTCAAAAAAAAAGAAATGCGTCAAATTGAAAACCCAGCACAGCACATCTATTTAAAGTGCAGAGGAAGCAGCCTTTGAACGACTTGCAGAACATGACGCCTTGTGAACCTAGAAGGCCTCAGCCCCACAGTCTTTCTCGTGCTTTCTAAGGCCCTGACTTGAAAGGCAGGTGGGCGCTCATGGATGGCAGAGAAGAGGTCTGACGTCCACTGGGTTGGGGCGGGGGAGAAACTCCTGCAAGGGCAGGTGAGGACAGGCGAAGCCGAGCCTGAGGGTGAGCCCTGGGGATCGTTCCCAGCCACAGGCTCCTTTGAGGCGCCTCACGTGGCACAGGAATCGCAGCCCCATGGCTGGAAGTGTCTGCCTCTGCCTGTGTACACGCGTGTCCATGTCTGCAAGGAAGCAGTCTAAGAGGCATACGGGTTAGGCCTGAGATGGGGGAGGAGGGCTGAGGAAGGGAGCAAGACTAGTTTGCCTCTGTCATTCAGTCATTCGATAGCTTCCATTTTCCGGCTGCCCTAAACAGCAGCAAAGCAGGGGCTGCTCCGGAAGCTTGTGGGCTTCACAAAAGGGGTGGAGGAAGTTAAATTGCCTCAGCGCATGCTCCCTTCCCCTCTTGCCTTCGGACAGACGCAGTCCCTCCAAGCCCACTCTACAATGGAGCCCTCCTCCCCTCTGTCTTGGCTGCTGCCCCATGGCCCTGTTTCCCCTTCAAGCATCTCTCTCTGTAAGGGTTGGCAATAATGGTCATTCTTCTGTCCCAGACCCCCCAGTGACTGGGACAAAAGCCAAAGTCTACACTCCTCCCCTTGATGGTTACACTCCTGGCCCTCTGGCCTCCTTCCTGTTCTGCAAACACATTAGGTGCACTCCTGCCTTGGGGCCTTTGCACTGGCTGTTCCCTCTGCCTGGCATGCTTTTCCCTTGCATGGCTCAGGCCCTTACTTACTCCAGGTCTCTGATCAAATCCTGCCTTGTCAGAGGTCTTCTCCAATCATCCCATATGATAGTCCCCGCCACCCCCAGGCCTCCCTGCCCTCTTTGTCTGCTTTATTCTTGTCCATGGCCTTGACCTTGCCTAGCTGTCCGCCCCCACCCCAAGCACGGTGCTTTGACATCTATAGGATGTAGTCCGATACTGATGGATTATATTCTCGAGGAACTCTTGCCTTGTGGCCCAGAATGTTTTGCAGGTGAGTAGTTTGCTCATCCTTGACCTGCTTGGGGTGCAGGGCCCATCACACCCAGGGCAGGGTCTGGAGGAGTCAACGTGCTCCCGTGCAAATCCTTCCCGCGCGGCGCAGCCTGGCCCTCCTCTTTTGCCCTTGCATCACGAGGAAACAGGGCTGTCCTGATGGAGCAGTGGTACCTGAGATTGAGTGAGGAGAGGCTCTGCTAAGACCTCTCCACCCCCACCCGGTTCCAGCATCATTTCCTCAGTGAAGCCCCCACTGGCCCCATGCTCAGTGCACCCTCCTCTCCCAGGGCTCTGATCGGAGTCCTCTCTCCCTGTCAACTTGCTTATTGTCCCTTCCCCTACTAGGCACGGAGCCGTCTGCCCTCCAGCCTGCTAAGCACAGCGCCTGCCACAGGAATGTGTGCTGACAGCACAAAAGCTATCTCCAGTCTCCATCAGGAGTCTGGGGACAGAAACACACAGCTCTGTGTGTGTGCGCGTGTGTGTGTGCCATCACCCCAGCATAAGTTAGCTCACTGCTTTGGGGGATGAAAAGCCCAGAGATTTCTGGAGATTCAGGCAGCGAGGACAGCACAAGCTCCGATGCTTCTGCATCCAAGGCCCTGCTGAGCCCGCCTGCTCCATCTCCCATCACGAGATGCCGCCTCACCCGGCGGTGTGCGCAGTGCCCTGTTCCAGCCTCCTTGGAGCTGCCGGGCCGCTTTAGCTCTGGATCTCTTGTGCTTGATGAGGGAGAAAGAAGTGCAGCGGGGAGCTCTTGCCGGCTGCCACAGAGGGAGAGGGAGGGGAGGGGACAGGCAGGGAAAGGCCGACTCACCTCGATGGCTGTGCTCCCTTGAGCCCAGGAGAGTGACTCGGATGCTTGCAAGAACTCAGGGAGCGAGGCCCTGTGACAGCGGGGGAAATTACTCACACTGTCAGGAGAGGCTGACACTTCGGATCAGTTCCGTTCTTTATTTTTAAATCCCCCAGCTGGCTAAAGACTTAGAAGGAAAGATGTGACTATCACTTGCGTCTTGTCCCAGACGGGCTGTCACTCAGAGTCCAGAAAAAGGCTAATGGGGCTGGGCTGGGCTAGTGGTCACGAAAAGATGCGAGGCACGTTGGCAATTCGTGCAGGGCTCCGCTGCGAGGTTTCGTGACAGCTCCTTGGAAGCTGGGCGGCGGGATGCGGTCTGCTTGGCGGCCCGGGCAGCAGCAGCTGTCCAGCCACTATGACTTAGTAACATTTTGACCTGAAGAGAGAAGCTGTATTATCCCAGCTGGAGCCCAGAGGGGCAGGGAGATGACTCGCATGCTCCTCTTCACTCTGTTGTACAACCCTCCCCAGAGGGCGACCCCGCCTCTCAGGTCAGCTCTCAGCGCGGGGTGGGGGTGGGAGACAGGTCCTTCTTTTCCGGACAAAAGAATAAAAGCCGAGAGTCCTAGCTACAGTGGACACTTAGTTTTGGCTACTCAGCATCTGAACCCCCTCCCCAGGTCTGGGGATCGCCCACGTTAGGAAGCCAACGCCACCTCCACTTTAGAAGGAGGAACGCTCAGACAGCGGCTCTTCCAGCTGCTCTCACAACCAACAACCGCCCCAGCCCACGCAACGCACCTGCCCGAGACGGAATGCACAGCTAGTGGCCGCATGAGACCCGCTCTGTGACAGGTGGCAGCCTCTATATTTCGTTTCCAAAAGAGCAGAGGCGATGGTCTTAGTGGCTGGCGGTGGGGGCATCGGTGGTGCCAGCCCCAGGGTGTTGAGCCCATGAGAGTGACGTGGGGCCTTGTCCCTGGCGGGTGAGCTGCCAAGCCTGGTGATCATGTGACTTATCCGATATCCTCCCCAGTCAGAGGTGCTTTCTGTTATTTGAAAATAAGAACTCGGACAGTTGGCCAACAGTGATACTGAGACTACGAGAGATGAGAGCCATGACTTGGGATTTCTCCTTGGCAAGTCTATCCTGAGTTTGTATCTGGAAAGGTCTTTCAAAAAAGGGGACAAGGCAGGCACAACCACTGCCCAGTGCCCAATGCCAATGCAGCTTGGTCCCACATGGACAACGCAAAACCGTGCCCTTTGGAAAGCCTGGCACCTCAGCTGCATCAGCTGCCGGTGAAGGCATCTGGCAGCAACCCCACCGAGACAGCCGAAGCTGCTCAGATTTAGGTTTGAGGCATGGCTGTCCTGGAAGACCAGAGCTGGGAACACTTCACAGGGGGCTGGAGAATCTTCTTCCTTAGAGGTTTTCACAAACAGGAGACACATTTTTTCATCCCCACCAGACTAGTCCATATTTCTGTATGCCAAGCAATGCCTGGCCCAGAGTAGGCCCACGATAAATGCTTTCTGAGCAATTCATCTTTCAGAATAGGTGACATACTGCAATAAAGCAGAGGGATGAACACATGACTTCAGAGTTCATTGGTTTCGATGGTTCCAGTCCTCAGAAGGCATTTTTGCCAAAATTGCACATATGTTCCTTAAAAACACACACATGGTTGTTTGCTGATGGAATTTGTCCCTCTCCCAAACCATCAGGCAAACGCTCGGGACGCATCTGACTCGAAGAGTCCCGCCTGCAGTGTCAGGCCTTCTCACTCCTCAGAGAACTCTCTTGGTAACTCAAGGACATGACTTTTCCTAAATGGCTTTCTGAGGGGGACAAAGGGGTCTAAGATGGTGACAACGCAGCTTTACTTCCCCTCACAGGCAGAGCTATCAGTGGCCAAGTCTGAGAGAGCAGAAGGCATTCTGGGACCATGCAAAGTACAGAGACACACAGAACAGATGGCAGCAACTTCAAAAGCAGAAGAGTCGCCTTGAAAGATAAGGGCATCAAAGGAGGGGTGGGGAGCTTTTGTTCCCTCTGACAGCAAGGAAGCAGAGAAGACAAAAGCTGTTTGCCAGACTTGTGCCCCAGTCAATGGAACTGAACGATGGTTCTGCTGTAACTGACAGCCAGGGAGGCCAGGCCTCCTGTCGTCTTGTCCAGAAATAAATGGCATCAATCAACTGACGAACTGTTTCTCTTGCCTCCTGATCGTCCGGTCTCTTTTCTTTTGCTATTTTTACATGGGGAGCATTTACATCCTCCCTATCCAGGCAGCTAACGCCTGACAATCTCTCCTTCCAGTCCCTTGGCCTCAGCAGAGGTGCGGAAGCTCTAACTGGCCTCCTGACAGACGCCCACCCAGGAGACCCTGTGTGATAGGAAGAGCGTCCTCCTCCCCCCACCAGCCCGGGGTTGCCACTGGGCATACCTGGCTTCGGGGAACAGGAAGCCCCTGGCCCCCCGACTGCCAGAGGCGGGGGAGTTGGGAGGGTTCCTGACTCCCTGGTGCTCACTGCTGTGCCTGGGTGTGGGCCTCCTGCACACTTACAGATGGGCAAATTTACAGAGGCACAGAGAGGCTGAGTAACTCACCCCAGGTCACAGAGCTGCTGGTGTTGGTGAGTCTGTCTGACTCAGAGACAGAGCCTTCCTCCTTGCTGCTGGATTTACCCGGGTCAAAGCCAGGGCGAGCAGCAGGTAGGGTGGCTGGCTGCCTTTCAACTGAGGATGTTAAAAGAAATGTTTGTTTCTGGCTCTGAGACAGAACAGCTACCCCCCAGCCCTAGCAAAGGTCAAAAGTGGCCTCTCTGCTAGAGGAGGGAGTTAGGAAAGAGCAGTGGGGTGGAGAACCAGCCAGCCCAGACCTGAAGCTGTAGGGGCTGCCAGGCGGCGGTCTCCTGCCGTGGAAGCCCAGTCTGCTGAGGCCAGAACGGTGGCAGGACGGGACCTCTACCACCCGCCGAGACACCTGCTGCTCTTCCTGGCGTGGGCCTCAGCTGCTCGTCAAAGGGATTAAGCCTCAGAAGCCTGTTCTCCTTCTTCAAAGCTGACAGCTTGATGCCTGTGGAAATGCGGTACTATTTCAGGATTTCATTTGAAAGAGGCTTCAGGAGTGAATCGAAGGCTCATCTGAATTGCTTATTATGGCTCTTCTCCCAGCCTGCATCTTGGTCGGTGAGCCCAAACATGGCGTCTGTGGCTTTGCACGTCATCCACAGGCAGGTGATGTTCTAAATTAACTCCTGGCTCATTCTGGAGGACTGTAGCTCTTCCCGAGTCTTCTCCCAAGGAGCAGCTGGGACTTGCACAGCGTGTACCTTTCTTACATGAATTACATGAGCCTTGCTTATGTCAAGCGTGTCTTAAAGACACCAAAAATAAAGGCTATGAAAATGCTACTAGGAATCTGGGTGACTGTTGACCCTCCTGGACCCTCAGAGGCAAATGGGAGCAAACAGGCTTCCCAGGGAAGACGGGGCACCAACAGGAAGGCTCCAGGGCACTGCAGGATCCGGGGGGTGAGGCATGGTGCCGCATGGGCCAGAGCTGCAGGCCAGGCTGCCCACGCTGTCTCTGGGATCTGTCCCGCAAATGCCAGTGTTCTGGGCAGGCCCCACCTTGCCGGCCCTGCGCCACGTCCGTGTCTCAACACTGTCCCTGCCCCACTAAAGCACGGCCACCTTTCCACATTGGGCTTCCTCAGTAGTGCGAGGTCCTTGGGCACTGAGTCATGTCTCATTTATCTTTATGTTCCTCTAACTGCACACAGAAAGCATTCAACACGTGCTGACGAATGAAGGGAGGGAGGATCTAGAGATCCAAGGAGAAAGGTTTTACACGCTGACATGGATAGGAAGTGGGGGAAAGAGGAGCGAGGGACTGCGGAAGTCCACCGGAGCAGAAATCCAGTGATTCGGGCCTCTGCACTTATGTAACGACTACTTCAGCGAGGAAAGTTTTGTGGTTTCGAAGAGACAAAACAAAGGCACTGAAGTCCCAGGTGAGCGGTGCCTGTACGCCGCCGAGCCCGTGAGTGCACTGAGACCGTGTTCTAGACCGCCTCTCCCGGGGCGACTACAAAGTATTTGGCTTGGACTGAAGAGAGGCTCTTTAGCAGGCAGCGTCAGAACGTGAGGCCACCCTTCCTTCCGTCTGCTTCCAGAACAACTGTCAGTACTGCATCTTGACTCTGAGGGGTGGCAAGCACCGCAATGTCCCCTTAAAGCGGCTAGAGCATCAGCTTTCTTCACCTTCGCATAAACTTCCAAGCAAAGATCCAATGGCCACGTTCCTGTTTCAGAGGCAGAGTCATCGCCAATCTAACCCATCACTCAACCAGCTAGAGCTCACCATTTGGCCACCAGGTGACAGTCCTTCCAGGTCCACTATTCACAGAAACTGTTTCCCTGTTGTTCACCCTGCCCTGCCGCCCGCCCAAGGTAAGACATCTCCTAGAGGGAAATCCATCCACCAGGACATCGGCAAAAGATTGGCAAGGCCCTGCCCTGTCAGGATTTGTCCTTGCTCCTCGACATCCAAGGCTTCCAACCACACCTACCTACTCCACACACACCTTAGAGTGCTAAGTTCAGGTGCTTCCACGAGGAGGCTCGAGTCCTCAGCCTGGCTCCATCGTAAGAGGGAAGTGCTGTTTCTGCCAGAGCACACCACTAATTGCCATGGCATCTTGGGCTGCGTGGTCATCGTGCAGCTGCCCTGGAGCACAGGGGGAAAGTACCGTCACCTGCCAGGGTGATCAGCCCATGGGAGGTGGGGCACAGGCCTTCCAGAGGGACTTCCTGCCTGCTCTAGCCCCAAAACAACGGTTTGCCCAGCTGTAAGAGTTGGCTACGCCCTGCCTTTTTTTTTTTGGCTAGACTCTGGAAAATGGGATTTTTCATATAGTAGGAGAAACCCTTAATTCATTGGTGGCCAGGATAAAATCCTTGAAGACCATAAGCCAAAGTTAACTGGGAGCAATTTTCTTAATCTTGCTGAGAGAATTATGTCACGTGAAGATAGCCATGCCAATGAAACAAGAGGCCAAGAAAGAAAGCAAAGCACAAGAAAACCAGAATTCCATAGAAAGAGTATTGTTCTATTTGGTAAACAGTTTGGTCCACAGACTGAATCCTGTTAAGATGGTGCCCTTGTCAAGGTCCGCTCATCTAGCTACTGCTGCTGGAAGGATCTTTCCGTCTTTAAGATGTGTCACTAGCTCACCCAACTATTTCAGTAACTCTGCGAGAGCCAATTTAAGCTGGCTTCTCAGTTCGCTCTGCACTCGAGACCGATTTCCAATTCCTCCTCAGACTCTAGGAGCCCAGCTGCTGTGACAAATGTTCCAGCAAAATCGGCCTAGACAGTGATCCCACGGTGCTCCTTGGGGGAATACAGGAGTCATCGGCTCTTTCTGTGGCTTGGACATGCACTGGTCTCAGGTCAGTCACTGCCATCTCCTCCCTGCCAGTAATTCTGATGGGACATGCTTTTGCAACAGCACAGGGGATCTTGGGTAACAGACGGAAGTTCCCAGTGAGGCTAGGGGGCAAGTGACAGACTCAGAGTGCTGAGGCACTATTGCATCTGGCAGCCTGAATTGGGCAGCAGTTCCTGCAAATGAGAAGCCACTGCCTTTGTCAGGTAGGTCATTGTCCCATAAGCCCCACTCGGAGCACTGTCGTAAAAGAAGTGGCAAATGCCCGTGGCTTGGTCTTTCTCCAGGGTGTCCATGGCTCCAATTGACATCTGCAGCATGAAAAGGCAGAGACAAGGAATGAGCAGAGTTCACCCTTGTGGCCCTGGGGTGACTCTGTGTGCTGGAGGCTGGTCGCTAGAGGCCCACTCATGGCCTGGGGAGAAGAGCTCAGAGCCTGAGGGCAGGAGAGCCGACAGCACAGGGGAGGACATCCAGCCTCTGCTGCCAGCACTGCACTGTGTTCCCACATGCCCTAGTTCGCACAGCATTATGGACTCGATAGTGAGAGGACAGCTTCTCCCAGCTCAACTTTGGGTGCAGGGTAAGTGGTTTGTTTACCCAGGGCCGTATGCAGTCATGTGCCATGTAACAAGGTTTTGGTCAACGATGGACTGCATCTACGACGGTAGTCCCATAAGATTAGTACCATGTAGCTTAGGTGTATAGTAGGCAATACCATCTAGGTTTGTGTAAGTACACTCTATGATGTTCGCACAACAACGAGATCGCTGAGTGACGTATTTCTCAGAATGTGTCCCCACTGTTAAGTGACACATGACTGTTCATAGCAAGGGTGGTGTTTGCACTAAGACCTATGCTGAAATGGGTCTGCCCATCTCCAAAGGTCTGTGGATTCATTAAGTAGTCACTGTGCCATTTTCTAACCACATTTTTTTCACAATTTGTGATGACATTTTCTTTGTTTGAGAGTATTCTTTCCTATTGGACACAGAATCTCCAGCCTCAACAGAGACAAATGCCAGCCATCTTGGCTACCCTGCCTCTGTCCCCACCTTGGCTGTGGGGTGACTGGGCGGGCCTGGGCACACCCACCTGGTCCTGCAGGAACAGCTGGTTTGCCATCTGCACGATCTGGTCCACATGGATGATGCCCCCGATGTTGTTCATCTCCGTGTCTGAGAGCAGTGTGAGCACCATGATGGCCTCCACCAGCAGCTGCCGGTACTCGGGCTGGGGCACGCGGTTCAGCACCGACTCAACATGGACAGCGAACTTGATCTCCTCCTGGGTCATCTGCCAAAGGGACCAGCAGGGGGTCAGGAATGAGCCAGGACAGACACAGCCCCGTCACCAATGCTGAACACAGTACCCATCAAGGTTGGGGTCAGCTCAGACACTGCCTCTTTTCTGGCCAACTTCCAGATTCTGCCAGCAGGAATCCTCTGGAGCAGGAGGCCAGGAGCTCTGCTCTGGGAGCTGGCCTCGTCCTAGCCTTATTTACCCACTCCACTGGACTGTGACTTCCAAGGTGCAGGGACCGTTTCTTATTTGTCTTTCTTCTTCATCATTCTTTGCAGCATATGGCATCATGCCTTGGGTGGCATAAAAACTAAAACTCAATTTTTAAAAGAATGGGGAAAAGACACCAGGAACATGGCTGCTTTTGGCAGAGAGGGGGCCAGAGGAGGCTGCACGTGGATCCACGAGTGTGGCATGCGGCTTTGCTCTTCTCATAGGAGTTTAAAGGGCAAACCTAAAGATCTTGATAGTCAGAAATGCTGTTTCTGAGGGGAAGGAGAAAAGGTGATGCTAATGAATGTGGGAAAGAAACTGTAAAATTTGAGGGTTAAGCGGCAAAAAAGATCAGCCCTACAAATGGCCTGTTTCTACGTAAGAAGCTTGAAAGCAGCCCGAGTGGTTAGAGTCGCTGAAATGAAGCCCTCAGTGGAAACCCGCGCAGCCCGGCGTTCGGGCTTTTCCCATCGTACCTCTCGTGTCGTTGAGGATGGGAGCACATAACCATCGATGGACAGACCATGGCACTGGAAGCAGAATAATACACATATCACATTTTAGTCAGATTCCAGAACGTGACTAATAAGTGTGCATACATGCATGCACACACACTCAAGTTGCTCTGCCTTGGAAACCTGTGCGAGGGCTGGAACACGCCAGACTCTCAAGAGTTATTTTTAGAGAGCTTGTTCTCACTGCCCACAGGCTGTGTTTTCAATAGAACAATTCTAGGGAACCAGCAGGCATCTTTCAGATCTCGCAGGAATAATGCCCCAGGGTGCTGCCAGGTCCTCCTCTGTGGAAGCCCGCATTGCACTTGGCAGCCCAGCCCTGGCGGCTGAGGCCCCCTTTGGTGCCATATAAAGGGAGATTTTCATGGCTCCTGCTGGCAAAGCGATACTTCTGTGCCTTTGCAGGCATCTATTTTTGAGGTTTCTATAATAAGCACCAATCACAGAAGACTCAAGCACATGCACAGACACACACATGCACACCCATGTATATAAATACCAAGCGTCGGCTCGATACAAGATGCTGCTTTTTCATAATAAAAGTGTCCTGGTATAGAGCCAGTGGAAATCTGGAGGGGAAGCATGTGATGCCCCAGGAAGTGTGGGGAGATTTTCTAGGAACAGTTTGTTCTGGTCTAATTGGCTGCCTTCTAAATCCCAGTGCCCTGGCCAGCAGTGGCGGCCCCACCCCTGTCCCCGGTGGGCTGAGGACAGAGCGGCCAGAAATGCTCGTGCTCCTGACAAGAGGCGGAGAACGGAGAACCAGAGGCCACGTGGGCTCTGAGGGCTCTGCCCCCATGTGGGGACTCGGAGTCCAGCTGCACAAAGATGGGGGCTGCTCTGACCTCCCCATGCCCAGCTCTGCGAGGAAGACTCCGATCCCTACCCAGCAGAGAGGCTAAAGGCTCCCTAATGGGCCAGGGGCCACTGTCACAAACTGACCCAGCCGAAGGGTGCTGTGTCTTTCGGAAGGGGACTGTAGTATGCACTCATTTGGGATTACTTTTCTCTCCTCTCCTACTGTGAAATGAGCTAACAAAAATAGTTTTAGGAAAAAATCAGTCCTGCCCCTGGTTCTCGGCTTGCATAGAAGTTTGTAACTGAAGCAGACTGTCCCCCCATGCAAGAGGAAAGACAAACTCTGTGGGACCCAGGAAGCCACATGAATGCCCTGGGGCTGATGGAAGAGGGAGACAGAACGTGGGTGAGGGGCAGAGGGGCATGGCTGCCCCCGCTGACCCCTCCTTGGCAACAGGCGTTCGGCGTTCGGGCGGGCTCTCCCACACTCAGGTAAGGCAGTGGAGGCTGTGGCTGTCACCTTGCATCTGTTTTTGATGACCTCTGCTGATGTTTTAAGAACGCAGCCTGTCTAAGGGCCACAGGCGTGGCAGCCAGCTGGCTAAGGGGAGCGGGTCTGGAGGTCCCCCCCAACCCTGGTCTTCCAGGTGGGGAAGCAGAGGCTGCCAGGGTGTGTGGCGATAGTGCCTTCAGGGCGCCTGGGACTCAGGGTCAGACTGGCAGCCCTTAGTACCCCACTCGGTGCCCTGCAGAGAGGAGGTACTCTGTCACGTTGCTGAATGGCTCGGATACAGGCCTGGGGGGGCTGTTCCAGGTCACCTGTCACGGTGTTTTCTCTGGTTCTTGTTTATCTTGTGACTTTTCTATGTTCCTAAAATATGTCAAAGGTGGTCCCACACAGCTTGGGCTGCCACTTTATCTAACTTGCTGTGGTTACAGCCAGTGGTTCTCAACCAGGGGCAATTTGCTGCCCAGGGGACACTTGGCAATGTCTGGAGACATTTTTGGTTGTCACAACTCGCGGAGGGGGTGCTACTGGCATCTAGTGGGTGGAGGCCAGGGATGTTGCTTAACATCCCACAATGCACAGGGCAGCTCCAACAAAGCATTGCCCAGCCACAGACATCAGTGGTGCCCGGATGGAGAAACCCTGCTCTAGGCTGTGAGCTCCCAGAGGGCAGGGCTGTGTGTCTGCTTGTTCTGTAGTCGCAGGCTACCTAATACCTGTAGGTGCCACCACGCCCCCACCAAGGGAGTAAGAAGGGACGGTTCACTTCCCTGGGAGCACGTGTCCTCCAGTACCAAGGCCTGTGTGCTGCAGCACAGTGGCCAAGCTCACCTTCTGAAGGATCTTCCACACCTTCTGGTAGAATCCCACAGGGACCCTGTTGATGGCCCCGTCCAGCCTTCTCCTGCGCAGCCACTGGCCTTGCCGCTCCCCCCAGCCAATGTGATGCCCGCCTGAGTCTGACGATGACGTGCCAGTGGGCGAGGACGGGGTGCTGGACCTCTGTAAGACAGACAGCACACGGCCTTCAGAAGCCTCACGGCCTGTGCTGCAAGGGTGTGCTGGCCGTAGTGAAGGGCGGCTCAGTGAACTAGTCAAAGATACCAGATGACCTTTTGCCCAGAGAGGAATTTGGTTCCTTGATTTGACCTTGGCCGTTTCTTGAAGCTGGATTAACTCTTTAATGCACCGATTTGGTTACTGAACTCCTTCTTTGCACCCCTCCCAGCCCCCAAGAAGGATAGCAGCAAAGGACCCTGACCTGACAGCGGGAGGCCGAGCAGGTAAGGGTGCGGGCTCTGGGGTCGGGCTGCGAATCCCAGCTCAACACTAGCTGCATCAACCCCTAGCACTAGCTCCAGGCCTCAGGCTCATCTGCATCATGGGGACATAGTCGGACCCCCTTCAAGGAGCTGTCTGCCAGCACTCACTCAATGAGGACACACAACACCCTGAGAGTATACCTGGCTTGTGCGAAGTGCTCATGGTGGGCAGTGTCACTACCAAGGCCTCCTGGCATTGCTGCAGGAGGGCTTGGAGAGAGATCCCGGCCCTTGGAGCAGGGGAGCCCCTCGGAGCCGCCACAGCCCCGGGAGACAAATGCCAACGTGCCCCCCTTCCTTCTGCAGTGCCACAGAGAAGTGGCAGTCACCTCCCCATAGCGCAGGTGCCACGTGAATGCAATCCATCACGGAGCAGAGGAGGGTCTGGGGCCAAAGACAGAAAGTCAAGGCTGGGAATCTGCATTTTGTAGCGGGGACCTCCGAGATTATGGTATAGCCATGCGTCCTTTTCAATCTGCTTTCTGCGATGCCTGTTCTCAGCACGAGCCTTTAGCCTAATCTGGGGCAACGGCAGCTGGGAAGACGTGCTCTGCTGAAGCTGAGGGAAAGGGCGGCATCTCCTTCCCACCTTCTCGCCTGAGGCTGGACTTACTCTGGCCTCCGTGAGGGGAGCGCTGGGACAGGGCCAGTAGTTTTGCCTCTGGCCTCAGGGACTGGCGGGCCTGCCCACCGCTGCAGAGGCAGCTCTGCGAGGCTCCCAGTGGGGGCCTGGCGAGCACGCCTGCAAGTGGGGTGCGCTCAGTGTGGGGGCGAGCATCAGGCAGTTGAGGCCACGCCACCTACCCTCCCTACAGCAGAGCTCACGGCCTGCTTCTGTGGACGGAAGGGTCTGCAGGTTGGGAAAGGGAAAACCTTCATCCTTCACGTTATCTTTGTTCTAGACTATCTGGCACTTTCATTTCTCAATGCACAACATAAAAATTAAAGGTTTAAAAATGAAATCCAAATGTTAAGCATGCTAGAAGGGCAGGAGGCAGGAGTTTTCTCCATGCACTCATTTTGACTTCATCAGATCTTATTTTGAAAAGGCTGTTAAGCTGGGTTATTCCATTAGGCTCATTACTGCCATTTAAATACGGCAACAATTAGATACAAATAAAAGTAATTACAGCCGCACTCATCAATGACTCAGCTGGTTTTCTCCTAGTTTCGGGAGGAAGATGCGGGCTCGCCTCTGCAATTAGAAGTTTCCTAGTCGTCCACTCGATCTGGGGCCTCACACCAAGCAGGGGCATCATGAGTACAAAGTGCTAGTCAGCACGTGCAGGCAGTGGTTCACCACCATGGCTCAATAGAAAGGCACAGAACCAATGCCTCGAAGGTTCCAGAAGCTCCTGGACAAACAAAGCTCAGTTCAAGACCTTCTCGGCTTGCTTTCTAGACTCTCCTCATAATGACAGTCAAATGAAAACACTTAAACCTGTTCAAATCTTCGGGAGTTAAGGATGAGGTGGGAGCACGAGAAGGGCAACAAGAGGATTCAGACACCACAAACGAGGAGGTGGCGGTGAGGAGGACAACAGGTGAGACTCGTGGTTTACTGCAGACTTGGAGGAATGCGCACTGCTGGACACAGCCTGGCTCACAGAAAAGAGCTACAAGACAAAGAGAGTCCACTCAGTCATGTGCAGTGACACCAGAGGACGCAAGCAGAGAGGAGGACACAGAATGGCAGCAGAAAGAAGGCGCAGAGGTGGCGGCGTACGGAAGTTCTCACTTACCAACCAGGCAAACAGCCCCAGTGAGACGGGCATGGGCAGAGCTCTGCGGCTCCGGGCAATGGAGAACTGGGAAACGCGCTCTCTCTGAGTAAGACATGTTACCACATTCTAGTCCTATGTGGAGAGTGCCTCATCAAGTTAGGACACAATTTATTTCCCAGTTACAGCTGTGAAATGCTAATCTTTCACGTTAAGAGTTGTGAAAATCTACAAAATACCCATAACCAGCATTTAGCATCTGGTACCTTCTGGCGCTCAGCACCTATCTGTTAAATGAATGAAGAAGATCTGCTGATGACCTTTTGCCAAACAAATATTTCTTCATCTAAAAATCTAGAATGTACCCTTAACTTGCATGGAGATAGTGCCTGAGCGCACACACACGCACCCATGGTGTTCTCGCAAAAGTAAATAGAGGGGGCCAGCCCCATGGCCTAGGTGGGTTTGATGCGCTCCCCTTTGGCGGCCCGGGTTTGCAGGTTGGGATCCCGGGTGTGGACCTGTACCACTCGTCAGCCTTGCTGTGGCAGCATCCCACATATAAAATAGAGGAAGACTGGCACAGACGTTACCTCAAGGCTCATCTTCCCCAGAAAAAACAAAAGTGAATATAAATTTAAAATGCCACGGCATCTATTAAGTTTGGGATACAGAATAATATATGTCCTTGATGTAAGTGGCCAAATACAAAACTTGTACTGAGTCTAAACCCATCAAAGAAGAAAGGTGATCGTTTTGTCCCCATAACATGCAAGGATGGCATTAAATGGAGGCAGGAGGAAGCACCCACATTCACCCTCCGTCAGCCGCCATCAGCATGTGGGTAACCAGAGAGATGGTGCCACCGAGTGGCTGGCAAAGGAAGATGTTTGGAAAGTCTGTTCTTACTTGAAAAGGGCATAAATTAGAAGAAGCGAGCACGTATGTTTTTCCCTGGGATGAAGTATAGAATCTGCACGTCATTATGTGATTCCTGTACGCTCTCTCAGTCATGGAGCCATTAAATCATTAGGAATGTGACTCCAATTTTCTGGAAGGAGGAGGAGTGTCGCAAGGGTAATAAGAGAACGGTATTCTTACATTTCTTTCTTTTCCTTCTAGGGTGAAATTCCCCCAGGCAATCTGGGGACAAGAATAGCAGTTTTCTTTCTACTATTATAAACAATGACCACATTTTACTTTTCCCTATTTGTTTCCCTTTGTCTGAACAGAAACTCCTGCCAAGGCAGAGCCGGGACCATCTCTTTCAAAAAGTATCCTGCAAAACCCAAGAATTTGATAAATGGATTTTTCTTAAAGGCATGGGGCAAGGTCATTTCTCCTGCTTTCAAGTCCAGCACTCTGCCTGTCCCCAGGGCTGCCTGTCCCTGGGGCTGCCTGCCACCACCTGCGGAGTGCCCTCCATCCAAGCCTGTCTGATGGGCAGACCCATTCTCCACGCATTCAGATTCTCCATATTGACAGCCTCGCTTTCTACATTCAAGCGAGAAAGAACATGAAGCACACACAGTAAGGGATGGAACAAGACAGATGTTTCACCTGTTCGTCAGCACTAAATCGCCTAGTCATCTGAAAATAAAAATACAGCAGGCAGTAAACAAAAAGCACTTTCGAATCAAGGATGCCTCCTACTTCTACCACCCTCTAGACAGTCCAGGGAAGTGTTGGTCCAACTACAGAGTGAGGCCCACCAGTGCCTCACGGACTCAATCGAGTGAGCCATCATTTGAAATGGAGAAGAAAATCTGGGTGCGTTTCCCCCTGCAGGTCATGGCCAGAAGGAAACTATTTCCTACTGTAGCTTATGGTCAAGTTCTAGCACAGGACCCGGCACATTAGGACCAAAAAGCTGTTGACTTGCAGTCCTGTGGGGTCAGTTCAGAAGGAATTTATTGTGAATTAAATAAAGGTAAACAAAGAAAAGAGACACCTGTGGCTGGTGGGGACTACAGGTATCACAAGCATTCCATCCTATTTCTAGATTCCTCTTCTTATTTCATTTGAAGGCCACGTTTGATGGAGAGATGATTCAACGAGCTTTTGCATGACCCTACTTTTTAAACGGCTGTGGCCCACTTGAAAGAGTGGCTCTCGCCAACAGAGGCAAACATGGGGAAGGGTGTTTTCCAGAATGTTCACGTAATATGTTACCACGTGTGACCGCACGTGAGTGGCTCTGGGATATCTGGGTACAGAGGTGTGCTCAGATTCCAGGACAGGAGGGATCTCATGTCCTCTAAAAAGAGCAGGCTGCACCCTGCATGCCCCAATTTCTATCACTTTCTGAGCTGAGCCCAGGTAGGAAGCCACTTCTTTCCTGGCTGCCACCGCCAAGAGCTCTTCTTACCTGTTTCATCTCACTCCTCAGCCTGTTAATGCCACTCCTCTCGGTTTTGGTGACTCCAGTATGGCCCACCTCGTGGATTGAGATGGCGGGGCTGGATGCGGAGGAATGGATCGGTCGCACTGGAGAGGAAACACACGTGGGTCTTAGGAAGTACACAGCATCCACCCTGAGATGAATGCATGTGACGTGCTCATTTTCATCTGTGTCGATCTCCCCCCTTGATTAGAAACTCTGTTAGAGGAGGAAGGCCTCATCTGCCCTGGCCAGTGCTGTTTGCTTCCAGCACCTGGAACAGGACCTGCTACACAGCGCAAGCTCAATACTTGTTTGAGGAAATGGATGAAAGAACATCACTTAAGCAGCATGTAGAAAAAAGTGGCCATAAAACCCTTTCATGAATTGGGTATATTTTTTTAAAATAATTTTTTATTTCTCCAAAAGTTTCCTTGTAGAAAACTGAGACCACCCAATTAAGGGGCCTTGGGCTGGAGAGGGAAGTCCTAGGAGAACAAGCTGACCAAGGGCTGGAGGCGGAGAAGATGTGGCTGCCTGAGGGTCAGTGCGCTGCTGCCATCACAGGCAGGGAGGCCTCCATCACCTCACTTCCCACCTGCTGCAGCAGCCTTGGGACCACGCCTGTCTGCGGCCCTGCCCCCCACTAACCAGTTCTCCATGCTGTGGTCACAGTGATCACTCTAAAAGGCAAGTGTGATCATGTCACTGCCCACTTGGAATCACTCCAGGCCTAGCTCTGTCTTCAGGATAAAGCCCAAACAATCTTCCCAGCAGTACACAAAGCCCCACCGACTTGAGCCCCACCTGCCCCTCTTAGCTCTCCACTCTGGGCCAGCCATACACTGCTGGGCATTTGCACGTGCTGCTCCCTCCTGTCCTGTTTCCCTCTGTCAGGCACATCCTCCCTGTCTGCAGGCCCAGCTCAAAGATCACTTCCTCGGGTAGCACCCCTTGCATGCACCACCTTCCCACCCAACCCACCACTGAAGCCATGGGAGTGGAGGGCACTCCCCTGGACTTGAGACAAATAAGGAGTCGGGGACACCAATATTTAAAGGACAGCAGAAAAGGAAGAACCCACCAAGGAACCTCGATCATTACCAGAAAGGGAGGAGGGAGGGACACCAGGAAAGTGGAAAACAGAAGCCAAAGGGGTCTGGGAAGCTAGAGTGGGACTTGTATGGGGTGGGCATTAGCTGGAAATATTTCTTAGACATCTCAGGATTTAATCAAAATTCTAAGACTATTTCAGCTTAATTCATAAAAATTGAACAACTGCCAAGGACAATTAACAAAATGATGTTATGTAAAAAGATGGGACCTCTTCTGGCCTAACTTGCAGTTAGACATATTTTGTCACTCAAAAGTGACATTACTCTGGTCCTAGTTTTGTAAGCATCTATAGCTTTATATCTAATAACAAATTTTTAGTAATTATCTGTGTCAAATCATGTATATTATTTTGATGAACAGAACCCAGTAAATATTTATCTTGTATATTTACATGTCAAGGACTGTGCATTTGAAAGAACTGAAAATGACTTTTGGAAAAGGATCTCGAGCGCTCTTCCTTCAGGAAAGGAGAAAAGCCACCGAAACACATCTGATTGCATGAGGCTGTCTTTGTCTGCCGGTGGGCACACACTCTGGGGAAAAAATATGAAGTACTCGATGTCCTCCTTATTAAAGAAAAAGAATGACAGCCCACACTGCATTTCTTTGACTTGATGAAATAAATTCACAAATGTGTCTGCAAATCATTTCACTTTATTATGAAGAGGAGAAATGATAATTGCTTCAATTATAATTAAGGAGCATTTGAGAACAGAATTCCACCAGGACTCAGGCGATTGTATTTCCTAGCAGTGCAAACAGGGTTCCGGTGGAGATAAGACTGAGCCAACAAGATGGGGCCAAGGCGAACTCACTCAGCAAGCAGGTGCTGTGGGGTTGTAGAGGGTTCTTCTCCCGGCCCCGTGAAGTTAGCTAAGGAGGCACTGGTTGAGAATGGTTCTACCCAAACCAAAGGCGGGGTGCTCAGGTGATGTAAAAAGATAGCCCTTTCATCCTGACAGTCTGGTCACCTCACCACTTCCTAACACCTGTGCGCAAGTGATGGCACCCGGACCTATGGCAGCAGGAGGCGGGCAGCAGGCCAGGATGCAGCGGTGTGCACACCACGCCCATGAGCGACCACAGCTCTCTCAGCAAGCCTACGAGGGGTCACAAAGCCCTGCAAGGGCAACCTCCAACCTAGGACTGTGTTCCTCTCAGTAAATTAGGACCTTACCCTCATACCTTATGTCTCAAATCGCGATTACTGATGTTGACTGGTACACAAATGACGCAGTTCCAGGCGACGCTGGACATGTCAGGTCTCCTCCCCACAGAGATAAAACAAGCATTTACTTACCACTTCTTTCAACTCCAAACTCCTTTCCACTTAGAATATGGTGCAAGAGACTTTTCATATCGAATGGGCTGAGGTTCATCAAACTTTCAGAAGCTTCTTCTCCTAAAAACAAACATCTTGTTAAGTGTCCCAGACACTGGGCTGGCAGTAGGTGAAGGATGAGTTGGGAGGGAGTGACAAAGGATGCTGTGGCAGGCCTCTCTGCTCAGGATCACCTCACCACTTATTCAGGGCTGAAATGTACTGATCCTTGGTGATTCTAAATGCTGCTGTTTAAACTGTATAATTTTTCATGCTGTAATGATCCCAATGTTAGGCATCTGACAGTTGACTTACATATTTAAAGTCGGTAGGTTTTCTCCCAGCGTAGGTGTCATTAAATGGGGGATGACATCTCACCACAAGGAGACACAGTAACGGACTTAGATGTCAGGAGCAGAGTGGAAGATTCTAGTGCCTCATTCTCCCTGACATACGAAATTCCCCACCCTGTGCTGGACGGCTTGGTGGAAGGTACATCTAAATAAGAGAACCTGATAAAGCAGGAGCACACGCAAAGGCTCAGAAGCCTGGATTCCAGCATACTTGGGCAGGGCTCCCCAGAAGGCAGGGCGGGTGGGTGCGGGAGCTGTGGGAGCCGCTGGAGAGTCTGCCCCCGCATACCACACCTGAACAGTTCAGGCTCCGTGCCAGCTCGGTGGCCATCACTTGAATGATCAGTCCAATCCGGAGTCTGAGCATCTCCACGAAGAGGCTGGGCTGCGCCCTGACGTACATCGCCAGGTAAACCACAATCTCCTGACGCAGACACAAGTGGAGACAGCGTTTTAGAGCCCAGGCGGTGGCAGAGGGGCCCCTGCCACCCAGAGAAGGCCGCAGCCCTGTCCCTCCCTGGCCAGCTGACCTGTGTGAGGACGGCGATGCTGATGTCCTGCCCACTGGCTTCGTAGATAAGTTTTGTGAGCTCCTCGGGGGGAAGGGGCCTAGGAAGAAGCAGGACACAAACACCATGAAAGATGCCCAGGAGGGCTGCCTCCTCGCCCTCCGGGGAAGGTCCCCATTTTCCGTGCTGGAAGCTCCCAAGTGATAGTGTCTTTTAAAAGACCCTCTTCCTGACCAGTGGATGGCACTGATGTTTTCCCCACGATCCACCACAAACCTGAGGCCCCCAGGCTGATGACTTACGCAGAGATGATCTTCTCCCGGGGCTCTGGTGGCAGGCCCACTGTGAGCTGCTTCTGGTGTGACAGCAGGTCCGTGCAGGCCTATCCATTTAGGAAAAAGGGCGAGGCGGCAAGGGGGTGAGGGAAGAAACAGATATTAGCAAAGCCAACAGGGAAGCACCACCACCAATAAGATCATAAATTTTCCTTTACAAACTTTATGACCCATGTTGCCACTTACTTGAAAAATTCATACATAGACCCCCACACTGAGCAACCCAGGCAGGGCTGGGTCCCAGTGATCTTTGTGTCCCCAGGATGTGGCCCTAGGCCTGGCCCTTATATGCCACAAGCAGGATGGGCTGTTATGAGTCCTAAGATACTGATGTTAAGGGTTAATGACCACAGTAGAGTCCTAAATTGCCAGTTTCACCATAATCCATAGATAACAAATACTGTCACCTTACCACAACACTGAACTTTAAGAAAGCAGTTCCGGATTTTGCAGGGCCCGCCTAGGGGTTAAAATACTAATGCTGATTGTACTGCAGATGTGCAGACATAAGAGAGTTCTGTTTAAGAGGGGGCCAGGCCAGAGGGTTTCCATTTTATTTCTTGGTAAATCTTTTTCTGTAGCTAAGAAGGAACAAAACTAATCAACTTGAATTTCATTGCCTTCCAAGAGCAGTGGGAGGTCAGGAGAGGAGGGCCTGCTCCATCTATATATTAAATAACTGGTTTCCTTTACAAATAAGAGGTGCTTGCCTCCAGCTTTCGTAATAGGAAGATTGGAAGTGGAAGAGGGCATGGGGTTAAAAAGGACAAATGGACAGCCCGTGCGCAATGCCTCTGACCTCGGCCAGGACCTCCACTTTCTTCCTGAGCAGACCAGAGATATAGCGAATCAAACCCCACTCCTGGTTCAGGCCAGCTTTCCCATAGAGCTCACTAAGGAGGTTGTGAACGGTGACCCCGTGCTGTCCGGAGAGATTTGTGTCCCAGCTGGGGCCCCTGTCGAGAGAGAGAAAACCCGGAATGTTTAAAGGCCAGATTCTCTTGCAGTAGAGCTCACTCGGCAAGCAGGGGAATGAATCACTGTGCATTCTGCCAAGTGTTAGGGGCCCTCCCAGTGCCTCTGTGTCTCACCGAGAGGGTTGCATCTCACCAAAGCACTCCTCCTATCTGAAACAGAAGTCTAACATTGGAAAATGGTGAGATCCTGGCCTCACCCAGCGTTCTCGTCCTGGGAGGCCAGCAAGCGAGCAGGGAAGGGAATGGAAGGGCAGGCAGGGACGGGGACGGAAGACTGTTCATGGTGATCCTGGGTAATCTGGGTGAATAAAATCATGACCTCGCTTGCTGGAAGGCCAAGAAGAGTAGGAGAGAGAGTCAAGGAGAATGGAGAAAGTTCAACCTAGTGAAGATGGTAAACTTACTTTATTACATACAGAATGTATAGAATGTCTGCTTGGTCCTGTAGGTTCGAACAATCTTTTAGCTGCTTAACCAGCTTCTCACAGTCCACATCACCACGGTCATCTCTGGGCCACTGGGAGTCATCTTCGGGGGCCTGGCCACACGGCAGACAAAGAGCAGGGGAGATGGGTTGAGGGTGTGATCTTTTAGAAGATCAGGAAGTGACACACCAACCTGGTCTTGGAACTTTGTGGCTGCACCTATCTCGAAGCTTTCAGTGGATCTTTTGAAGCTTTTTATTTATATGCTTTACTATTTTGGACCAGTGAATCACTGTGTTAGTCAATGTTTGCAAGAGGCTGGACTGAACAGGTTAAAATATGTGTAAGTTTTATCTATGCAAAGCTCAAAAACAAGCAAAACTAACCCCTGGTGTGAGAACTCATGGCAGCAGTTACCTTTGGAGTGGATGGGAAGGGAGCGACTGCAGGGGCACAAAGGGTGGTTGGTCATTTACATGGGTCTATTGGCTCAGTGATAATTCATTGAGCTCTACACTTACACCTTATACACTTTTTCCTATATATGTTAGATTTCAAGAAAATAATTTTTAAAAAGCAAATCAAATACAAAAAGCATGTGAGTTTTAACCTAAAATTGAGGTTAAAATATTCTCCCACAGATGCTGAATCTTTCTATTCATGTGGGATAAAATCAAGAAAGACTTCTGGATAAAAGAACAAATTATGGGAACCAGTGGGGAACACCTTGAGATTTTATTCTCCTGAGGAATCTTTTTCCAGTTTTGTACCCTACTCTGCAAGTAGCCGGCCTTGGCTGGCTGGCACAGAAGGACAGGGCTAGATAGTGAGCTAGCTTCTTTCCTCTAGTGCGACACAGATTCTGACGAGCAGCCAGAAAGTCAGTATTTTCCTAGATGCAAAATATAAAGGTTCACATCAAATTCATTGTGCATACTGACACAAAGCAGATTCCAGACAACTAAGTGAGCAGGTTCACAAGGAAACCCAGAACGTCTAACCCTAAAAGTCCTGGATCTCAAGAAATATGCTTTCTTTTGAGTTCAACCATTCAAAAGAGTTCTTGGGACTACACAAGCATTGAAGAACATTACACTTTTTCAAAAAGCGATTCTAAACACTTTACCTTTTTTAGGAGTGGCTGAGGAGAATCAACAAGATTCAGTGATTTCCGGTGGGCACTTAGAACTTTAGTGGGCAAAGTCATAGGAACAACTGGAAAACAAAAGACTTATGAGACCTCTTCTAAGGAGGAAGAAAGATAAAATACTTATTTTGAGAGGTACTTCTTATTCAATACAAACCAAGTAAAGAAATGATTACTTAGTTCAATTAATTTCAACAAGAATTTATCGTGTAGCCACATCATGTGTTAAATCTGGGAGCAAGAAGTGAGCAGGACTTGGATCTTGCTTTCAGGAGTTGAATTTCTCTTTTCCTTCCTGGAATTCAGGGAAAATTATACAGTATCTTGGGACTGAAAGGAGCCTTAGGAATGACTGAGCCTGACCTCTTTTTCTTTCAGATGCGGAAACTGAGAACCAAAGAAGGTAGACCATTTGTCCAAGATCATTGGCTTTCTCATAATCAAGGTGTCCCAGCTTCCTGTCCAGTATGTGTTTCAATTTGCCACTACCTAGTGTTAGGGCTTCTGTTTTTTTAACCACCTTTGGATGTTATGATTATCAATATTTATTCGTTAAGCCATCAGTGTCTTCCAGGCTACATCATATCATCTTGGGAAAAGAGGAAGTTTTAAAGGTAAAGATGAGGCATATTTAAAAGTTATTTATAGACCTCCAGGTTACCCTAGTGAATCAAACATATATTTTAACTTTACTTCCTCTCAACCCCCCATTAACACTACAGAAAATAATATATATATTTTTTTAAAAAGACAAATCCTCAAAAATAGGGGAAAGCACGAGAGAAGACAATAGTTAACAACGTTTTGGAAGCAAGAAAGCTGATGGATGAAAGATAACTGATTTACCAGATACAAGGCAACCAAACCTCAAGTTTGCAGTGTGAAAAACCAAGAACCAGTCAGATTTACATCAGAGGATCCTCAGAAGTCTCAGGAGCTTGCTGCTCCGCATACCTCTGGAACTAGGGGGTCCAAAGAGGGTGTCCAAAATAAGGAAGACTGGGGAGAAGCTGTGTGAGAAGCTCCCAAGCTCCATCTTGAGCTCCCAAGATGCCTTCCTCAACTCGACACAGCCTGGCACTGCCCTGTTCACCCTGACAGAAGACTGGTGGGTCTTTTTGAAGAGGGAAAAAGGGGGGTATGCCTCTGGAGGGGGTGCTGACCAGCATGTCTGAAGGCCTGGGAACATTTCTTAGGGAGGATAAGTGACTGTATAGCTCCAGGCAACAAGATCCTTACCTGTCAAAAAAGAGATGGCAAAGGAGATTAGAGAGTATCTATGGGAAATCCGCTCAGACTATACCCACAAACCCAACAGGCCCCGCCAACATGCTTGGAGAGTCTCATGCATGAGCAGATAACCACGGAACACCCAGCATTGGAGGAAAGACTCTAAACCAAAAGAACAAGGAAAAATTGACTTGGGGGAAATGGAAGCCATTTAGGGAGAAGAACATGTGAAAACAAACAACCAAAAATAAAAAGCCCTGGTATTAATATTCTTAGAGTAATGAGAAATTATATTGCATGTAGGAAATAAGAACAGATGTAATTCAGAAGACAAGGATTTGAAACATGATAGCAAAAGTGAAAAAAACCTCAACTGAGGGGGCGGAACAAAAAGTTGAAGCAATTGTCCTCAGAACAGAGCCAAAGATAGACAAATGGAAGACAGAAGAGAAAGGATGAGGGCATCTCCAGGAGGTCAACAGTGAAATCACAGAATACCAGAAAGAGAGATCAGAGAAAATGTAGGGGAGGGAATGAGTCAAGAAATTTCTCAGGAAAACTTTACAGGACTGAAAAACATAAGTTTCCAGATTAAAAAGGCCCACTGAGTACCCAACACAGTGGATGAAAATACACCCAGATCAAGGCACATCACTGAAGTTTCAGAACCTGGGAGCAGAGAAGATCCTAAAAACTTTCAAAGGAAAAAACAGTTTATATTTGAAGGATTAGAAATCAGAGTGGGTTTAGGTTTCTCAATAGGAACACTCATAGCAAGAAGACAATGAAGTGATGCTTTCAAAATTCTGAAGAGAAATTTATTTTCAATCTAGAATTCTATACCCAGCCAAACTCTCAAATGGATATAGAATATCTGTAGATATTTTCAGACTTGCAAGATCTCAACAATGTTACTAACCATGCACTGTTTCTCAACTACCAAAATAACAGAGTAAGCTAAAAAAGAGGAAAAGTTGAGATACAGAAAAGAGGAGAGCCAACACAAGAGACAAGGACGTCTCAAAGAACTCTCCAGGATGACAGTGAAGGAAGAGCCAAGGATAAAATCTACATCCCGGATATGGAGGGCAACCAGGCCAAAAGGGGAAGTGAACTTCAGAAACAAGCAAGTCGAGGGCTGTCATCACCACACCCTCTTCCATTGTACCATGTTTTTAACCTATTGAAACTATTCTAGAATGTGCTCTGCCAAAGGAATAAATTGGGAAAGGGGAACACATCAGATTCAGGAAACAGGAAACCCAACTGAAGAGATAAGCAAAGGAGATTCCAAGGATTACAGTAAAGAGAAATCCCAGGATGCCAGGTATGCAACAGGCCTAGAGTGCTATCAGCCAGACAGAAGGAGACTTGTGGGCTCTAAGAAAAGTAGTGGAACGAAGAGATTCATGGATATGATTGACCTTGTGGGAATTTGTATTGCAAGCCCATTAGAAGGTATAGAAAGGAAGGCAAATTAAAAGATAGGGCAACTATTAACTTTAGAAAAAACAAAAAGTATAAACAATAATATAATAATAGTATACTATAATGCTCAGTTGGAAATAATATTTTCATACAAAAAATAATACAAAGAGTGAATACTGGTTTAATCAAACTTTAACACAACTACATTGGTAGTTTAGGGAAAGCAAAATAGAGGAGTGGTGATTTAAGATAGCTAAATCCTCACCCACATAAGGGAAAGGCAACAGATACTGAATCAAGTCAATGCATCAAAAGACAGTGGCATACACACATTATTTTAGAAATATGGAGAGACGTAAATACCAGAAGAAACAGCTAAGAGATGAAAGTGGTTGCTTCTAAGTAGAAACTGGGGGCAGAGGGGAGGGAAGGGGTGAGGCAGGAAACATCTGCATTTTGTTCTCTTTTAGAATTCTTTGACTTTTAAATTATGCTCATGCATTACTTTGATAAAAGATGTTATTTTAACAGGCAGAAAAGAGTTAATAACGTACATGGAATTTCCAAACCCTTTGCTTTTGCCATCACAGAAAGAATATCCCAAGTGGAGTGGATGGCACTGAAAACGTGGCTGTCTTCGGTTCTCTTACAAAGAGGAGGCAGATAGCACTTCAATGATGTGCTTTGCAGGAGGTGGGTGATATACTGGTCAAGTTCGTCCTGGCTTTCTGTGACTGGACAAGCAAGAAAAAGAGCCAATGAAAATAAGCTGCAGAAATATTCCAAATGCATAAGAGTGATTGTGCGTATCACACAGTGCTGAGTAGATGTGGTGGAAGTCAACATTTTGATATAGATATTTGCACCCCAACCCCACCCGCGAAGAATAAAGAGATTTACATAGATAATGTATATATTTATAAAGTTACTGTTTGGAAAACTTCATCCTAGGAAAAGAAAATACAGGTCAAGATAGTGTTTACAGCACATTATCCCAAGATGAACTGATAATGTAAGACAACCTGAGGGCCAGCAGCCAACACCCGATCTTTTTGTTTTAATTTGCCATGAGTGAGCTAAGCATTATGGAACCCCAGCCCCAATCTCAAGTACTATCTAAAAGTAAAAAACAGGTCACTTCAACCCAAAATCTTGTTCAGTTAGAGAAATTTTATATACATAGGATTTCATCACTCATATGCAACCAAACCTAGATCATTCTACCATTCCTTTGAAAATTCAGGCAGTATGTTTCTGTCTTCAGAATATATTTTGTGAAAAGTCCTCATTCCTGAAACTCTTTGTCCCTCTAGGTTTAAAAAAGCCCCACTTTTGCAGTTTAGGTTTTTAAACCTGCATTTTATTCATTTTAATATTCCAAAGCCTCTTTTTGTCATGTTAATTACCAATCATTTTCTGTGCTTCAGTCTTAGGGCAATATTATCACAATGCCAAGGTTTAAATAAATTCAATGAACCGTCTGCAAAGGCACTCCAAGCCATACCTTGATTATAGGCGTCTTCCAAATATCCCCCCAAATCGGAATCACTATCAGGACTGAAGTTCCCTTCACTGGTATCATCAAACAACTTCTCTTCACAGTCCGGATCCAGGAAGGTCAGATACGTGTAGAAAGATGTGGTGAGAAATTCTGAAAGGCTCCCCAATTTTACTCTGCCAAGAAGACACTATGTTAGAGATACAGGTGCATGTGGACAAACTTCCACTATGAGTTGAGAGACTTTTCAACACCCAGGTGGAGCTTCGGCCAGAGTCAATAACATCACTCTGCAGACTTCCCCATATAAGCACTCAGTCAAGAAATGACAATGAAAATTCAGTAGCAAGTAAGAAGTGTCAACACATGGCATATTAAAAGCCAAAATGAATCATGCTGATTTCTTACTCTCAAACCCAACGCAAATATAAATCTATTTTACTGAACCAACCAAAGTTTAACAGAACATATTGAGCAAACTACTTTTAACCAGAACCAACCCTTGGGGATTTTTTGCCCTAAAATGACTGGACCAGAACAAAACCATAAGCAACAATTCTCTGGGAGCACTCAAGCCATCATTTATGAGTGTCTGCCACGCAATATGGTCACACAGGCACAGGTATTATGATGCGAGAGGCAAGTCTCAGAGCCAAAGTTCTCTCTAGAAGGAATGTGATGGGCGGGCCATCCCCAGACTGCAGCAGCTGCCTAGAGTGGCCCTATCACATTGTCAGGCTGAGAAAGATCCACTGATAACTGGGAGCTGGGTTTGGCAGTGTGGGGTCCCGCTACAAAGGCAGCAGCCTCCAGTTCTGCAGGTCCACCCCCAGGTTAGGGGAGCACTAGGATGTCCACCCTACAGAAAGAAAGCCGGCACCTCATGCTTCTTAAAATGTCAGATCCAGAGGCAGAAAACAATAGGATGCCTCGGAGCTACCAGCATCAGATTATGACGTAGTTCAAACAGCTGAGAGAAACGTTTAGGGAGTAAATTGAAGGATGCAATGCAAATGAATTCATAGGTGCTTGAGCTTCAACGGGCAAATGAACTACATGAACAAAACATGGCCTGAGGGAAAGAAAAGTCTCCCTTTAATAAAGCAAAAACTTTTTCCCCCTGGAGCCCTGGGGCCAGTTCTAATGACTACTTTACCCTGAGGTTGGAGAACAGGAGGAGGTGAAGTGGAGCAGGGGAAAAAGACAACGGAAAGTTTCTCTCTGATGAGTTGAAAGGAGTAAGGTCAAAGGCGGAAAGGCAGTAATTAAAAAAGGCTTCTGATAGCAAGCTACCCAGTCAATTCAGTTTTTAAAGACCTTCAGACCAAAAGGAAAAGCCCAGATGAGTCCACTTTAATTATCAAGAACTTAGTAGGAAAGGGAGCTGATGGAGCGGCATTGTTCCTTTCTGTGGTTCTCTGACTCCTCTGCCATCCTCTAGAAGCAGGAGGCCCTCCCGATTCCTGTAAGCCCTCACCTAGCTCAGCAGGGTGGTCAGGGCTCTGTTTCTGGATTCACACAGAGCTTCTGCACCTGTTTGTCGTGTGCCCCCAGCCCTCTGAGCCTACAGCTCCTCGTCTGTAAAATGGGAATACAGCCCACATGACAAAGGGAAGACTAAATGAGACAATCCATACAAAGCAATAAAGAACACACTGCAAGCACTCAAATTAACTGCAGACGGTATCCTTACGACAATGATTAGATTTCAGTTAACGAGTTTATTTTGAAAAACAGTTAATTACGGGTGTATGGTATTTCCTCTCGGTTATGGTGCCATACACCAAGTGGTAACTTATCCAAACTAGAGGTGAAATGTGCAACTGCAGTTACCGCGCTAGCACTGGAAATGGAGATGGCAAAATGCTGGGGACAGTCTTGCTGACACTCCTGAGAGAGGTCAGGAGAAGCTTGGGGTGAGGGCCACTTCAAGTCTACAGCAAAACCCACAGCAAGCTCTGTGAGCAGAGGTGCCAACCCCAGCACTTAGAAATAGTGACTCAACCCTGAGGACATCAGGCTAAGAGAAATAAGCCAGTCACAAAGAGACAAATACTGCAAGAGTCCACTTAGATGAGATACCTAGAGACAGAAAGGAGAACGGTGGTTGCCAGGGGCCGGGGGCAGAGAAAATGGAGAGTTGTTTGATGGGTACAGAGTTTCAGATTTGCAAGATGAAAAGAGTTCTGGAGATAGGCTGCACAACAACGTGAACGTGCTTAGTATCACTGAACTGTACACTTTAAAACGGTTAAGATGGTAAATTTTATCTTTTGTGTATTTTACCACAATTAAAAAAAATGACTGTGGCAGCAGGGTCCCTGGTGGGGGAGGATGTGAGAAGAAGGGCTGACTTCAATGCCCAAACACTTTTAGCAACTGGCATTCCATCAGGGACCAAACGGAAGCCTCCCAGAGCCTGGGAAAGACCACATTTCACTTGGAGCCGGCTGCATGGTGAGGGTCTCCTGGGGCCCTTCTGGAATATTCCAGGGGATTCGGAGAGGTCAGGGCATAGATGCTACAGAGAAAACCTCTACCTTGTGACAGTTATAGGGTATAAAAACAAAAGGGGTTTTCCTGGGAGGTGAGCCCCCATCACTCAAGGTGCTTACTCATAATACCTGGGAGCATCTGCTGTCCGTGCGCCTGCAAACCAGCATGGGTATCATTCCACGGAGAATGAGGGGATAACGGTCAAGGCAGCCCCATTCAGGTGCTCTGCTCTGAGGGCCACCAGGGAATTTGTACAGTTCTGTGAATTATTCTTGAGGTGACAGCACACCCAAGCCAATTCAAGGAGTGTTTATTGAGGACCTGCTAGATCCTGGGCACTGGGGGTTTTCTTCCACGCCTTTTACTAGAAGCAGACACAGCATTCCACACGTGCATCCATGGATGCCACGTCAGAGAGACTTGATGTTTCTCTCCCTATGCCCCAGGCCTCCTGGCACCTGTAAAAGCTTCAGCAACATGCAAGAGAATGCTGCTGTAGAGCTGATTGCAGTTTCACACGGGGACTGGATTAGATAAACTTTAACTTCCTCTTTTACTCTAAAGTGCCATGCTTCTATGTTCAGCAGTTGATATGAAAAATGTGAGAAGGGCGGCAAAAGTAAGAAAGGTCAATGTTACTTTTATTTTTAAAAAATCACAAATTACCTAGCTCCTCCAAAATATCCATCCTCTAGTTTTCTAATTGTAGAAAGAACTGCAGGGTGAATATCTGACCCATCATTTGCTAAGGGAAAAAAAAGACAAATTAGTTTACTTAATCTGGTAATGCTTTTTTGGGGGGCATGCACTGCAATGTTTTCATCAAACAATCCAATTAAAATATGCAGAGCATAGAAGAGTCCCAAGCTAAGAAACCGAACTGCTAAGAACCGGCTCCAGTACTTAGCTCTGTCCACGGGACTCATTTTAAACACTTTGAAAAGGGCCCAAACCAACAGCGGGACATGAATCAGGCAGATCAAGTCCACGGAATTACTGAGCATGGTGTGGGTGATAGGGAAGGTGAGCGTGGGTCTGCCCGTCATCCGCCAGCAAGTGCACAGGTAGGCCAGCTCGATCCTCAGCATCTCCACGATCATCTCGTTGTCCAGGGCCAGGTAGAAGTGATGCTGGTCAGTGAACTGCAAGTCAGAACAGACCAGATAAAAGGCTGTCCCTTCATTTCCCTCAACACAACCCCAGCTGTCATTCACGGCAGCACCAATCCTTGTGTTCTGTTTCCAGAGAAGAGGCTCAATCCTGGCTGCAATCCACCCCATCCTGGGGCTTTCCTCATGATCAGACAAATTGATCTGTCGCCTGCCCAGGAGTCGTGGCTACATTAGTGGGGAAGAGAAAGGTGCACAGCTAGATCTATTTACAGTTCCTCAGATGGGGATTTAAGCACCTGGCCCAACAGCGCTGCCTCTGAAAGGAAATCAATAACTCCCTCATTCCCACTCCTTTCAGAGCTGCTGGCTCGGAGATGCTCTCCAAGTGAGGGCACTGAGAGCAGGTGAGAGGTGGAGACTGTGTTTACCTGATTGATGGCCTGGCCAACATGAACTAAAGGCACTGTTGCCTGACGTCAATGAAAATCAAATTGTTCTCCTGGCCTCTGGACTAGTCCATGCTCAGCTCTGGTCTGAAATTTGTTACGAAGGGAAATAACTCCCAAGATTTAAGCAAGCAGCATGGCTAGGCTGAAAAAGAGCAAGTTGGGGCTACTGACCCATGACCCCACAGCTGACTGTGTGCCCAGGCAGGTGGTGGGGGGGGGGGCCTGTGCCACACATTGACAAAGAGATCCCACAGTTGGTCTTCTGCTGCCCGAATGGGATGAAAAACTTTTGGTTTGGGTTTCACAGGACTAGTTTCCTTTGGAAACAAAAACTCTGAAGAAAAGTTTCATAATCAGTATATTCAGGATCCCACCAAGAGGGTTGGGGCCTGAAAATCAGACTTGCTGTGTGTTAGAGAGAGGGTCTGATGTCAACCTAAGCAAGAGTGAGAGACTACTGTGATTAGGTGCACAAGGGCTGTGAGTCAAGTGACATGTCACCAGCAAATTTGTAAAGCAGTGTGAATTTCACCATGACTAATGACTGGAAGTGACGGCACACTCAATTCGACTGAAGCCACATTTACTGAGCACCTACTATGAGTAAAGAATTGTACTAAGTACCAGGTGTCATATGTCTCTATTTGAACACATGCATGCACATTCTGCCACATTCAAAGTAGCTCACCAGACAGAAAAGAGAGCTTAATGAACGGATGCTTGTGGGTTTACTACTGGCCTGCTCTTCTCACCTGGGGTGTGAAAGTAAAGATTTGGTTCCTAATCACGTATAGTTTAGATGTTCCAAGGACGCCAATGTGCCGATATGGGCGCCCACTCAATTTCATATTCTTATTCCGTCCTATTTGAAAAATAAAGAGAAATTGGAGTTAGAACAAATATAGTAACATCTAATCCAAGTGACTTCAGCTAAGAGTGGGCTTATCTTTATGTTAAACAACCCACTTTGGGGTTTGGTTTTTCTAATACCATCATCCTTCTTTACAATAGGATAAGGATGAATGACAAACAATCCTACCCCCTTCTTTTCAGGCATGTATGTGAATAGCACCCGGTTCAACATCTATATGGACTAGAACTATTAAAAGGACTTTATTAATGTTTACTTTTAATTTATTTAGTATTGAACCATAATACTAAACAAAGTCAGATTTTAGAAAAAATAATGAGAACCCTCTCCCATTTTAATGGGTAAATGAGCATTTTCTGAAACTACACATAAAAGTTAGACACATTATCAACACACAAATGACTGTTCCAATTGTGAATTTTCAAAGGTGGCTCCTTATTTTATTTATTTATTTAACTGCTGAGGAAGATTTGCCCTGAGCTAACACCTGTTGCCAATCTGCCTCTTTTTGTGAGCTGCCACCACAGCATGGCCACTGATAGACAGTGCTGTACGTCCGCGCCTGGGAACTGAAACTGGGCCGCTAAAGTGGAGCATGGTGAACTTAACCACTAGGCCACCGAGGCTGGCCCAGGTGGCTCCTTATTTTACAACAGATCTGGCAAATCGCACAGCCAACCTGTGGCGACATCTACTGAACGTTCGGGCATGAGAAGAACGTGCTTGTTCACCCATCCCCCTTCATGTTGAAGCAGTCGAACCACCTGCTGTAGTGCTTTGCCCAATTCTGTAGAATTTACACATATTACAGTCTCCCCCAGACCCAAAATCTAGAACCAAGATGCCCCCGCACCAAAACACCCTGCTATTTCCCCAAACCCACCGAGCTTGGCGTATATGTGACTAAGAATCCGCCCTGGCTGGACTCGGATTGGACGAACGTCAGCAATAGTCTGGACGTTTACCCCATGATTCCTCAACAACTCCTTAATGTGGTTGTTCTCTGCCAGAACGGTAACTGGGAACGAGAAGAACGCAGAATCTGCATTAGATTGTGGCCTGTGTCTCCTAACATGGATGTGCATCATTATTGACTGATCTCTTCTTTGGCCTGTGATATACACATTAGCATGCTCTCCACACACTGGGTGGCTTTGAAAGCAACAGCACTCATCCTGCCGCTATTCCCGGGTCTCTCTGGCCTCCCCTCCCCTCAACACTACAATGCATATTTATCAAGTGTGCTCAAAGTGCAAGATAGTCCGATAAGGGACTTCTAGAAATGGTCTTCAATAGGTCCCAAGCCAAGTTACCCCATCTCAAATGATGTCTTGCTTCTCTCTGGGTCTGCATTTATTCTAAACCTGCTTTGTGTTCTTTCCACACGGAGTCAGGAGCGGATACAGCTCTGCATGGGGGATGCCAGGAGAAGCCTGTGCCCCTGCTCTCAAAGGACAGAAAAGAAGAGCAATATGCTGGCATGCGCTAGCAGGGATACTCTGACCGATGGGGAGGCGGGGGAGGTTCCCCCCTCCGGAGACAAGGGAAAGTGGGCCTGCTAGTAGGTTGTTGGTGGTAGTGGGGCAGCCTGGCCTACCCGGAAGCATAGCACAGGGCCCTGCTGGTAGGGAAGAGCCACCCCAGAGCTAAGCCCTGCACCCGCAATGGGCCAGCCTGGGCCCCGTCTCCGGTGGGTGAGGCTGAGCACCTGGCTCCGCAGCAGGCAGGGAGCTCAGAGTGCCCAGGGCGCGGGGACTCAAAGGGAGGCTCAGACCCCTGCACCTGCTGTACCTGCTGTACTGCTGGCTTCTAAGAGAGTGGACAGTGCTTTGGCAAAGGAAAGGAGCCCGGGGAGGGGACTGGAGAAGGGGAGTTCTGGCCAGAGAGTGACTGGTGCTGTGTCCAGCTGCAGCAGAGCCTGCTGGGAACTGGAGGGGCTCAGGGCGGTGCTCAAGCCAGAGAAAGAACTCAGTTACTGTTAAGGTAGCGCCCTGAACCCCACCATTGTACCCACAGGCCGGCAGCACCTGAACATACAACACATATAGATGCCATTGAGACCTGAATGTCACCTCTTTAAATTTACGTAGCATATGATGCTTTTTCAAAGTATTTTAAAATCCATGATCTCTTCCGAGCTTCACAACAAGGCCCTGAGGGGGAGCCTTACATGCTCACCTGGGCAGCTGTAGCTGAACTGGGGATGGAAGCTAATCCCAGGCCCTCAGCAAATGGGAGCATCAGCCATGCAGGCCTAGGGGGTGGCTTCCCTTCACATCTGTCTCTTCTGAAGCTTCCAATGCCGTGCAGGGAGCTGCACATATCAGAGTAACACAGCGGTCACTCTCTGGAGAAGCGACTCTTTTAGAGCAGTGGTGCAACCCAGACCTGTGAGCCCCGTGAGCCTCCTGATCTGACACAGCCGTACGTGAAGAAGTTTCCGAAACAGCACTGGCCCTTCCTCCAGGCCAGACCCTCGGATATTTTCTACTCTGTTCTAGTGTATTACATGAAAAAAAAAGTGCTGCTCAGGCCCACTCAATGTCCCAGGCTGCAGGTGGCAAAGCAGCCTTGTGGTTTTCTGGAACACCTGGCAGCACACGCTCTGGACAAGTGCGGAGGCTGTGGAGTCAGGCTGGATCAGCATGGCTGCACTCAGAACTGTTGGCTGTAGGTCCTTGAGTCCATTAACCTTTAAGCCTCGTGTAAGATGGGGATGATAATCATAACCGTCACAACTTCGACCTGACCAGAATGTTGTGATGGTCGGGTGTGTCCTGCGGAGGGCTTGGTGCACCGTACCAACTGGGCGATGACCTGCAGGGCCTCTTGCTGCATCACGGGCAGGCGCAGTGAAATGAGTCTGTGGCCACAAAGAGAACTGCCTTTCCTTTGTTCAATAACTGTTTCCAATGTACTGAGTGGGTGTGTGTCAATCAACATAGAAGCTGTAAGAATGACACGGGCCTTGTGCTTAAGAGACATACAGTGTTAATTTAGAGGAAAGAAGGTTTATACACAACGTGCTATGAGAGTAGCTGGTACAGGAGGTGTTCTGTGAGGCACAGGAGCTCCTTGGGAGTCTTCCCTAGGAGGGAAATTAGGGAGAGGGTGAGCTGGGTGCCTACCAGGCCGGGCCCTGCACTGAGGGCTTTCCCTGTGGCAACCTCAGTCCACCTCAAGACCACACTGTGAGGGGTGCTGGTCATGAGGACCCCAAGGCACAGAGGTGACGTCATGTAGGGAGGTAGAGACAGTGCCACCACCGCCACAGCCCAGGCTGGCCTTCCAGCTCTCTGGAAGAGCTGCTGGCCAGAGAAGAAGGGAGGCAGGCGGAGGCAGGGGAAAACAGGGGCCTGCAGCTCTGGAAAGAAGTCAGACCTCAAAGGGAGGAACGAGTGAACCTCACTTGGGTTCTGAGTTTTCCCCAGAGTCATGTTCTCCTTTCTAGAGACTGGCAGTTAGGAAAAATGAGGCTTAATGAATCACTTGTGCCCCAGTGGCAATCAAGGTTTAGATTTAAGAAAACAAATGCTTTGTAGAAAGTAACTTTGTGGTTGGGAAAGATATTGTTGCATTTGGGAGGTACTGAGTCATAGAAGGGATTTCACAGAACTGATATAGGCCAAAGCATACGTACATATACACTTTTAAACAAACTAAATAGGGAACAATTTGCATTAAAAATAACATTGGTTTTACAAAGTTAAATACGAATAGTAAACACGCTTGCAAACCTTGTACTACGACATCAGGTTTGACAGAAGTGGAAAATCTTCTATTTAAGGGATCAATTTCACCAGTGGCAAGGAATCCCTAGGAAAAGAGGAGCATCAACATTAGGAAATACTGATTAACTAAAATTTCACCTTAAACCTAAGTTTGAAAGTGAAATATTTGGGGGCTCAAAATTTTCAGTATTTTATTCCTTTATATTTTTCTTTTTTTTTCTTTTTTTAAAGATTTTATTTTTTCCTTTTTCTCCCCAAAGCCCCCCGGTGCATAGTTGTATATTCTTCACTGCGGGTCCTTCTAGTTGTGGCATGTGGGACGCTGCCTCAGCATGGTTTGATGAGCAGTGCCGTGTCCATGCCCAGAATTCGAACCAACGAAACACTGGGCTGCCTGCAGCGGAGTGCGCGAACTTAACCACTCGGCCACGGGGCCAGCCCCAATTCCTTTATATTTTTCAAGTCAATTGCTTATTTTCTCTGAAAGACAGTATACCATTTAGATAGCCACTGAAAAATGTATCATGTTTTCGGAACCTGGCTCTCCAGGGCTGGTCAAGTCCGCTACCATCTTGTATGAGTGAAAAGAACAATGGTAACTAACACTTCCTGAGCCCTTACTCTGCGCTGGGTACTGTGCTGAGCCCCTGTACGTGCACTGTCACATTCAGGCCTCCTAACAGGTAGGCACTACCATTATTACCATTTTACAGGCGGGGAAACCGAGGTAACATGCTTACGATAAGTGAAAGAGCAGGGACTTGGCCCAGGGCTGACTGTCTTGAGACACAAAGCTCCCTCCTACCTGCAGAGTGCTTTTTGAATGTGGAGCTCCGCACACTATCTATAAATGATCAGAGCCCTACGAGGGGATCAAGGCGTTCTGGGAGTTCTGAAGAGGAACTGGACCTAATGCTGGGCCAAGATGAAGGCCTTTACATTGAAGAGAAAGAAACATGGGCAGAGTTGTTTCCCATCCCACTGCTACAGAAATCAGAGCTGGAAGGTATCACAGAGATGATCAAGCCCAATCTCTTCACTTTAAGTGAGGCCCAGAGAAGTTAAGAGAGCTGCCTGAGGTCACAGAGTTAGTCAGAGGCAGGGCTGGCTTTCCAAAGGAGATAGACGCGTTTTCCCTACTACTAAAGGCAAAAGATTAAGACACAGTTCCTACCCCCGAGGACACGACCATGAAATTGGGGAGACGATCATGCCCATGGAACAACTGCTCCACCTCAGCACCCCTAGCTCCTAAGGGCCACTTCCACTGTGATAACTTTATTCTTGGTCTTCTTTTACATGCTAGGAACCCCAGTGGTATCTGACCCACTGCTCCCTCCCCCATTTCTAGAGTCTGGCAGAACACACTGGACTGGGCCAGCCCCACACCCCAACTCAGAGGTCCTGGGTTCTTTCCCCCACACCCCTCCGCAGGGGCCCGGGGGGCTCAGCTGGGCAGGAGCCTCTCAGGAAAGATGGACGCATCTGATAAAGTCACCCACACTTAGGACTGAGGAGCGGAATTCATTTTTAGTTGGCACAAAAGCATTTGCATTTTAAAAACTTAAGCTTGGGGTCAAGAAAATGCTTAACAAGAAGAAATGAGTCAGAGGCAGTAGATCTTCTGTGTGGGGGTGTCGTGGGCTGAGGGAATACCTGACACAAAATTCACAACAGAAAAACCAGCCTGCTGCCCCCTCATGAAGAGAGCACTGCAGAGTCCTTCTGCTTCCTGTGCCTAGGACTGCGCCAGGGCGACTGGAAGCAGACCTATGGTTTCCCAAACCCTGTATCTTTCACACACATGCTGATCCTGGCTGAGAAGCTTCTGGCCTCCTGCTGACCATCAGTTCAACCAGGTTCTAGCCACAGACCAGGAACGCTGGGGGGCGGAGGCAGAGGGGGAGGAGATAGACAGTCCTTGGCATGCAGTCGACCCCAAAGTGGTTTACTACAAATATGGACACGTAAGCCCAGCCATCAAGCCTCAGAGACAACCCAGTCCAGTGGACTTTAAAGCCATGAAGATGCCAAAGACATCACAGCCACAGAGAGCCCCTGTGCTCTTCCGGGGTCCCCTGCACCTTATATCAGATGGTTTCCAGTGTGTGTAGACCCCAAGTCCCCTACCTCTGCCAACAGTGAGCTAAGGATGTACAAGGACTGACCCCACAGATGGGGCAGCTTCCCCTGAGGAACTCTGTCCACCGTGTGAGGGTTCTTATACTCTTCATCTACCTGGCAAAGAGAGAAAAACCCAGTCAGAATGTCAGAGGATAAAAAGGCCAAGGTCACCGTACACTGGGGAGCACACTGAGGATGTATAAATTGCCATTCATTTGATCCTCCAGACCAACTGTATGTGAGAGCTGGGATGGGAGGCTGAGGAGGCTAAGAGCCTTGCACAGGGGGCCACCCAGCTACAAGCAGCCGAGGTGGAACTCCAATCTAGGCCTGGTTATAGGCCAGTGCTCTTCCTACAAGCACACTGGTGGTAAAAGACAGAGAGATAGGCATTGGAAGCCTGGCCTGCCTTCTTTGAGCACAGCTCCGGGCAATAAGAAGTTTCACAGCTCCTGCGTACATCTGGGTGTATTATGGGTGCAATGGTCTAAAACATCAGCCCACAGCCATGGCAGTGCATCGCTGGAGGCTAAGTCAGGCGTCCTCTATCATGCTATCCCCAGGGGTCCATAAACTCTGTGTGCCTATGCAAGAAAATCCCAGAAGGTGGCACTGTTTATTTATTGAGGAAAAACAATTGTACTAACAGATCACTAATTTCCCATCAGGGACTCAAAAAGTTGAATCCAGTGGGGGCTTCTGACTCATTAAAATAAGCTACAGTTCTCTTTCTGATGGACAGTGCTGGCTCCATGTTGTAAAAGTCACTCTGCAACTTTCTCTGTTGTCAACTCCATGCTGACCTTTGGGTATTTTCGTCATTGCAACATTGGCGGCAGGTAGTGTTAGTGACCACTTTTTTCCTCCAGAAAATGTAAGCCAATCGAAGGAAATATGACTTATCTTTCTGCAAAGGGGAAAATCACACCACGAGGGGAGTCATTCTCTGCTTGTGGATTAATCAGTGATGTTATTAATATATTTAGTAAAAATTTTTAAATTGGCTGTAGCAGTAAACATTAAGAAAGCCTTAAGCTCATAAACTGAACAGAATTGAGCATCATCAATAATCAAATAGGATAATAGTGTGGAAGGAGATGTTCCAAAATGTCCTAGTGGTTATCCTTGAGTAGGAAGATTAGAGATAAGTTATTTTCTTCTTTCTACAGAATCCTGGAGGTTTTGCAGTGTGCAAGATGACATTTACAATCAGATTGTATGTTAAAGCTATTTGAAAGGTAAGTAACGTGTTTAGAAAGACCACAAAGATCTGGAATGAGAGACAGTCAAGGCAGACAAGGTGTCTGGATCAAAAGACAGCCTGGCTCTGCCCTCCCCGACCCATGGGCTGGCTCCTGCCTCCCTGTGGAGGCATCCGTCTCTCCCTCTCCACGTCAGTCCTTCCGATCTGCTTGCAGTTCCTCTGATGCACCAGGCCTTTCCCGCTGCCACTCCTGTTTCTGCCCTCCATGCCACAGACTAGCTCCTCCAACTTCCACTAGGCCTGCAAACCCACAGAGGCAGAGCTGGTGAAACCATCTTTGGGCCCCAGTACCCAGCCTGGAGCCTGGCCCAGAGCAGCCGCTAGAGACACATTTACGGGGCACACTTGCATTAGTCTCAAGCTATCCAGTGGAGGGCCCCGTGGGTGGTGGTGCCTCGTACAACATGTCTAGCTGAGGAAGTGAGTGAGGCTGAAATCCAGGCTGGATGCCACCTAGGCCCGGGTCTGCAGCTACTCCAAGGATGAGGCCCTTTTTCTAATTTGTACAAAGGCGCCATTTGGGTCTGGGTGGCCGTCTGTAGCCGTCTCTACATCCCAGTGGTCTCTACATGTTACTGAGGTCATGGGTGAAACCTCCCAGCTGTTACCTGGAAGCAGCCAACACAAACTGTGGTCAACATAAAATAGTGCCTCAAATTGGTGCATAGCTGATGTGTAAACACGCTAGATAAAGGAGGATGTTGTAATGACCAGCAGAAACCCAAAGGTCAGTGTGGAGTTTAGAAGAAAGATACAGAGTAACTTCTCACGATGCTTGCCAGCACTATTCATCAGAAAGAAAAGTATAGCTTATAACACCTAGCATTTACTAGAGTCAGAAAAATGTGCCTTTTAGTAGAACACAGATGGATGGTTATTCTCTACTATAAAATTGGTAAAATACCCCTGAAATCACATATTTTCCCTTGCTCTGCTTCCACATTCCACGTTACCTCCCATTACTAATTTTGTTTTGCCAAATGCCTCAGTACCAGAAAAGGGGCAACTTGAACACGTAGTTGCTGGAAAGTAACTAGCCAACCCCCACCAACAACCCCTCCCCCAATAACATATGCATATCACGCATAGTCAAATGAATACATTTGCAGGAAATCTAGGTCTCTGCTACTTAGAGAGAAAACAGCCCTGTAGGCTCCATGGCCTGATCGTACAGTGAGGGACTTTCCATCACCTGGAAATGTATCACCCGTTAGGAGGAAGTGTGGGGTTGTGGGGAGGCCCTGAACCTGGGGCCTAGTCCCAGGCGAAGCCCAGTGCTGTCTGAGCTCTGACAGGTTCCACAGCCTCTCTGAGCTGAGGCAGATAATTTCAAAGGGCCCTGCCAGTCCCCTGACCATGTGCGTGTGGGCCTGATTCAACCACAGAACCCCTAAACCCAGGCTGCTGCATGACAGCTTCTGCTGGGTTACGATCTCCTGAAGCCCTGTCAACTGGGGCAAGATGCTGCTCTCTGAAGTCTGTTCCTCCAGCACATGCAATGATGAAGCTTTGAAGCAACAGGAACATCCAAAGGACAAACAGACTTGAATCGAGAATGTTTTTCTTCTAAACATGAGAAATGTACAGGGAAATCTTCCCACCACGATATATAGGTCCATCATGATCCAACTTAGGAAACTGGATAGAAGAAAACTCTCTTTGGGCATCCTCTCAGAACTGACCGGTTTCTCTCTCCCTGCTATAGAATGGCTTCTAACTGACTGCTCAGGCTCCAGCTCAGGAACTGCTTGACTCAAAGGAGGAGATTCTCAACTATCCCGATACAGCTCTTCCCCTTCCCCAGGGAGAGTGTGTCTGGTTTCTTCTTCCATGGAAATGTGTGAGAACTTGGTGCCCAACAGTGTTTTGTGCTTTTTAGGGCTTGTTCGGCCTTGGGCCCGGCAGGGGGAGAGGTATCCTCTGAAGGTCCTCAACCGATGCCTCTCTTGGGCAGCCCTGGTCAAGAATGGCTCTGAAGCCGTAACTCCTGTGATAGACAGGAACACTACTGAAGGCTTTAGAAACCACTTCTCCTGGAGAAAAAGTGTTAGGTCTGAAAGGGGGATGAAAAATACCAAAAGGCCAAGCGCCAACTCACTTCGCTCCAGCTAAGCAGCGCCTGGTTACCTTGTTAGGTGGGATGGCGTAGAGTTCTGGCACCAGGTGGATCCCGTTCTTGCCTCTGATTAATATTCCCTCCAGGGCCTCCCGGTATTCTTGGACCTGGAAAATAGCCCATCCCCCGTGGCACGAAAGAGGGATCATTAGTGCTGTAACGACAGTGCAGCATAGCAAAACAGCTCTCTTGGCAATAAACAGATTAGAAACAGGACACAGGGCCATGAAAAGCTCAAGGCGTGTAGGAGGAACTGGGAGTCCTGCTGACAGCAAATGTTAGGAGGAGCTAAATGCAATTGGTCTTTCCAGTTGTCTTTAACTCATGATTTAAATATTTCACTCTTAACTTCTCACATATTTAAATTTTGTCTTATTAGCTAGACTACAATCTTCTTGGAGCGGAGGCCAGATCTTAAGTAGTGCATCCCATTTCCATCTATGGGTAGTTTTTCACCTAAAAGGCCCTCATTCAAACATTTATTGCTGAAGAAATATTTGCTGAATGAATTTGACGTGAAGAAAAGGAAGTGTATGTACTATGATCCATGTACCCCGACTCTTAGGATGCACTACTCAATATAATAAAAGCTCTTGATGTAAACATTTCCATTAAATTAAAAAGGCAATGATAAAAACCTACATATCAAAAGGGAAAAGAAGAAAGGGGAAAAAACCCTTAACCAACCAGCCAGCTATTTAATACATTTTATCTTTGGAGAGCCCAGTCAAATGCCTTCCAGATCTCCGTTTCTTTTCTTTTAAAAGTTATGGACAGCAAAGCATGTGCATCATTTTTTAAATGTCATCAGACAGCAAGTGGAAAAGACAGTGTAGGCGTAAGAGTAGCAAATTCTGAGAGACCTAGAAAATACGGTACTAAGCAGAGTCCTTCTTGTCTTAGTTTTTTTTTTTTTTTTTCAACTCAATCCTTTTGAGATCTTTCAGTTCTGGGATATTAAGACAGGAAACATAAGACCCAAGATAATCACTAAAGCACAAGAGTAAGAAGCAACAATGGAGGAACACTAACATTTCAAGCTTACTGCCACTTCTGAAGCCCCTTGGCATTCCCGAGCAGAGGCAGCTTTCAAAAACCAAAATAAATCTTAGATTACTCATCCCACCCCAGAACACGTGATCCAAAAAGGTTAAAAGACCTGACAAAGCATTTGAGTTTGTCAATCATTCATATAAGCTTCATAAGGACAGTTCTGTTCTGCTTGCCCAAGAATGCACGGCAGCAAATGCTAAAGAAACCTGTCTTGAACAGATTTGTTGCATTAACAAATAGTTACTGAGCACTTACTAAGTACACTAGACATGGGGAATATATTGGCGAACTGGATAGAGACCCCCTCTACCAGGGTCCTTGGACAGGTAAGTGGAGATTAAATACAGTTATAGGTGCCACGCTGTTATAAGAGCCATGGGCATAGAAAATGGGTACCAGACCCAGCTTTCAGGGTTAGAGAAGGCTTTCTGAAAGAAGAGACACTTAGAAAGAATCAAGCGAAGGAGGGAGGGGCAGTGGGGGTTAAAAAGCATGTCTTGGCATTTGAGAAGAGGGGAAAGATAGCACGGCCAGTTCAAAAGACTGAAAGGACTTCAGTGTGCTTGGCTCAAAGAACTCAAAAAAGGAAGTAAGGAGTAAGAAATTGAGCTATAGTGGTGAAAACGAGGGCCCGATCTTACGGCCCTAAAAAACACATGAAGAGCTTGTATTTCACCCAAAAGCAATCAGGAAGCCATTCAATGCTTTTAAGCAAGGTAGTAGCATAATCTAATTTGCCTTTTAAGAAGATCACCCTGGCAACGGTGGTGCAGAGAATGGAAACAGCAGGGAGCAAGGCTGGAGGCTGGGAGACCAGCTAGGAGGCTGTTATATTAAATAGACTGTGGCTGTGAGTACCCTTACACTAGAGCTAAAGACAGCGAAACCACAGGCTGATCTGAAAAGAACTATGGCAACACTGCCACCTGTCTGTGGGAAACTGTTTGGTGGTCCCAGATGCTCCCCGCCTCCTAGTACTCATGCCCTAGTAGAGTCCCCTCCCCTTGAATATGGGACAGCTCTTTAAACAAAAGAATGCAACAGAAGTGGCACTCTGCTAATTCCAGGCCAAAGCTTCAAGAAAGCTTGGCAGCTTCTGCTTTTGCATTTGGGGCAAGAGGACCACCATGTAAAAAGCCTAACTGCCCAGAGACTACAATGCTGTGAGAAGCCCAAGCTAGCCATGTGGAGAACTACAGAGCAGGCCAACAGGCCAGCTGAGCTCCCGGCCAACGGCCAGCATCCAGCTGCCAGCCATGTGAGCGAGGCCTTCTCTGAAGTAGATCCTCCAGCCCCATTGAACCGCCTCAGCTGATACCAGGTGAAGCAGAGGCAACCTGCCCTTGCTGAGCCCTGCCCAAACTGCAGACTCACGGGCAGATAAACAAAATAGTTGTTCCTGCAATTTACTAAGTTTTGGGAAAGTTTGTCAAGTGGCAACAGATAAGTGAAACAGTGTCCTAAATTCTTGCATAACCCTATGTTCTAACAATAATCAGCATACCAGTGGGATGAAAATGCTGATGCTCAACACAACACCCAGCATTTTCTCACCTGAACAGCATCACCATTGAAGACCCCATCTATTATGAAATACGTCCAGAACACAGGCCATTCACATTCAATGTTTTCAAAGAGCTTGAGTTCAGCAGGGTCATAATGCAATCGGTTTGGGTCCTGGAATCAAACAGTAAACCTTCTGAAAGGTGATGTCAGATTACATACATAACGCTATTGTACCCCACTAGGTTTCCCTCACTTTTGATTCAATGCAGCTTTGAGGTTGGTACGATAAGGATTCTGCTATGAGGAGATGCTATTCTTGGCCGTTTTCCACAGTAAAATTTCAGAAAATTAAATCAGAAACGTACACAAGACTCCTTGGTAGTTTATTATATTAAGCTTCCTATATGTCTTACAAATAAATAGCAAATTGCCTCTCACAGTGCTCAGCGACTAGCTGTTTTATTGGTATCATTGTATCAGTCACTATGGCAAAGAAACCCAAGGAAGAGGCCAGGGTTGGTTTTTAAAACAACGTGTGAGCCACAGAACTGTTTGTCCCTGTCTACAAGCTGGTTTTAAACCACCAGATTGCTGTCCTCCTGATGATCTTACTAGCTATTGCTTAACTCCAGGCTTGCTGACTCTAAAATTAAGACTTCTCTTTTCAATATTCCAACACATCATTTATAATCAATAGAGGGAGACCACCACAGTGGCAACTTAGATATGAAGCAGTTGTGGAATCATAAGAAACAGTATTTAAATACAACCTCTCTTGGAGTTTTATAACCATCCCGGAGGAAGCGACAGCATCCATAACGCCCCTAAGAAGATAAAGAAAAAAATGCATTTGATGAAACAGAAGAATCTTTTTGCCTTTTTATTTTGACTCAGGTCAGCCTCTCACCCCCTTTCGCATGAATCTTTTAGTGATGAAATGTGGACCCAAGTGCTCTTTGGTATCAGTACAAAAAATTATTTTTAAGTAATAAGCAAAGTAAATTCAGGTTTGATCAGTGCTTGGAAGGGAATGCCAAAACTTTCCATGAGAGTATCAGGGCTGCCAGAGGAAGGACCGAGAGTTCAGTGAATGACCATCCTTTCATTCTGATTTGCTGTACGATGCAAAGATGCAAAGGGACCCTCACTGCTTGGAGAAGCCACTGAGACAGATACTTGGACTGGACTGCTTCTAGCTGAAAGCCTGGAAAGCCAATAGGACATTCCGGACTCCTCACAGTTAGGCTCTGGATGCAAAGGAGCCTGCATCCTGCAAGGAGCAGGGCAGGGAGGTAAAGGGCGCTTCCTGTGGCTTAGGGCCCCGGCTGCTGGTTTTCCTGCTGCCGGCTCCAGGGTTCCTCTCCAGCTTCCTGGGTGTCAAGAAAGAAGGGCCGTGGCAGTGCTCTCTTAATCTGCCTCCCTAATCCCTGGATAACAGTTTTGGGTGTCCCTTCCCCAGTTTCTTAAGGGCATGGGGGCTGCTCTAGCTTTGGCTGTGGAGGCAAGTGACTCCCAGCGGCCAGCCCCATAGCGTTCTGGGAGTCCTGGCCTAGAACCTGCTCCCTTTAAACACTCCATTGCCTGCATTAACTCCCTGCCTACTTGGACAAGCTAGAGGTTCCGTTTTCTCCATTGAACTCTGACTGAGACACTTTCTTTTGGAGATATGATAGAAGACCCTTCGACTCCTTTGTTTCCAAGGGCTAAAAGCATTTTTCACTGACTCTAAGTAGGATCATCAACATGCAGAATTCGGCTTAGGGAACTTACGTTCTTTGATCATTTGACCGATAACTTCAGTTGGCTGGCGTATTTAACATTCTCAGTCTGCTGTAACGTGTCACAGATCCTGCATTTCACCTCAGAGCAGGGATTTGTTTAACCTCAACTTAACTTTGGGATTGCCAAGTTCCCAGAAATTGCGTGTAAAGTTTGAGGATATTGGGACATGTGCATTTTTTTCTGGCAGAGAGTTTATAGCTTTCAAGAGATTCTCAAAGGAGTCTGTCTGTGATCTCTAACAGGTTAAGAAGCTCTGCCTTAGAAGTACAGGGGTGGTACGAACTGGGGTGCAGAGGTGCTCGCCTGAGGTCAAGCTCAGCCACTTAGGAAGAGAACCAAAGCACCTGAGCACACGACACTTCCTTTTCTCACCTGTAGACTCAGCTTTGGATGCCTCGCTCTCTGAGTCCACTTAGAGAAACCAAGCCATTGACCTCATGGAGAACTAAGGCCTGGGTGAGCCGCTCCACGTCATCGTGTAAAAGGGGCGCTTATCACACGGCAGGAGGGCGCCAGCGTGACCAATGCTTACCTGGAGCTTGGAAATAATTTCATTTTTGGTCACATTCACAAGGTTCACATCTTCCACTGCAAAGGCCGGGAAAGAAATAATGGAAAGAAGTCCAGCATCAATCTCTTTAGAAGTCGATGCTCTTGGCAGCATGGAGAACAGAATAGACTGAAAAACAAAGAGGTGGCTTTAACCTGGGAAGCACCAATAGGTACATACAGTATCTAGAGACCATGACCTTATCTTCACAAGGGAACATGTGAGTGAGTCTGCCAACTTTGAGCAGAGTTTTGTCCTACCAACATGGCCCCTGCTGGGCCATCTCACCTACCCAGCCAATGACTCCTGTTTCTTGCAGGAGAGAAGAGGATCGAGGAGAGCACGGTACTGCCTGGAGTCCTTGCTGAGAACTGCTTTTTTTTCTTTCCTTTCTCCCCAAAGTCCCCCAGTACCTAGTTGTATATTTTAGTTGTTGGTCCTTCTAGTTGTGGCACATGGGACGCTGCCTCAGAGTGGTTTGATGAGCGGTGCCATGTCCGCGCCCAGGATCCGAACCGGAGAAACCCTGGGCTGCCAAAGCGGAGCACACGAACTTAACCACTCGGCCACAGGGCCAGCTCCAAGAACTGCTTTTCTCCCTTCCTTCCATGCCTTCTGTTGACTTTGCTGGGCCTTTAGGACATGCAGGGGAGGAACTAAGGGCTACCTGTGTCAGCACGCTAGGGTGTCCTGGCTGTGAAGATAGAGACAGAGAAGGATACACATATGGGGCTAGCACAGAGAAATGTCTAGCTTGTGTGGAATGTGACAAGTTGGACTAGGTGACCCAGAAACCACTTAAAAGAAGCAGTCAAATCCAGAAAGACTGCGTGAACACTCAGGAAAAATGGTAAACAACAGAATTAGTTCAGTCCCAGAAAGAATGGGTTTCTTAGAGGCACTGTAATATGGACTAATTATAAGGTGGTTGGATTAGGCACCGTAAACTGAAGGAAGTTGAGATTATAAGGCAAAGTTTGGGAAGAGACAGGGGCTAACACTGGGATCTAACATGTACAGACAAGGGGCTAGACCCCTGCAAACATAAGCTTATTAAATCTTCCATATGAAGAAGGAATTCAGGCACCAAGTCCAATTCATATACGAGGACTGAGACACAGAGACTCGTGCCTAAGGGCATGTAGCTAGTAGGCAACAGAAGTGGGATTCTAACCCAGGCCCAGCTGGCTACAAAGCTCAGGCAATTTCCACTAGACTACACAACTATTAAGATGCACACTAGCTTGACTCTATTAAACCATACCCCAGAAATAGCAGATTCCCCAGTAAGGACTATTTAACGGGGGAAAATGGAGTGAGCTGGAAGGGGGGATAAAGTGGGGGGAACGCTTTAGCTTCAGAATAAAGCTTCATTTCCTATAGCCAACTAACCCCCCAAGCCCAGTTCTTTAACTAGTCCCTCTTCCCTAGGCTCTCTCTGCCTGGAAACATGCACTCCCACTGGAGGCTCTCTGCCTACAAGTTTTTATGTATCTCACTCCCACAGCCCAAGCATAGCACCTGGCTCACAGTGGGCCCTCACTAAATAAGTCTGCTGATTAACCAGCAATTGGTGACCTACTGTCTGCTTAATGGAGTCCCCTAACGCGCATCAAATCACTCCTTTCTCTGACTTGTATTCATGGAGGTTCTACCACTTTGCCATTTCTCCCATCTCATCTCTCCTCCACTATTCATTCTGCCCATCCCGCCCGCCCCCAAGCGAACTACTGCTTGCTAGTCATTTGATTTGGGGGCATTATGAAATAAACACGAGAGAAAACCACCTACATGCTCAAAAAACATAAAACAGATTCTGCCTCTAGCAATACAAGGTTGCCTTGACTGTCCACTCCATATATTCAACATTGTTGTTGTGTCTATGTTTGCATATACTTTCTGGCTGACAAAGTGCCCTGACAAATTAAGTTGACTTACTCTGATCCTTATGACCACCTTATGCAGCAGGAGGGGAAGGTCCCAGTATGCCCATTTTATGGATGAGGGAACTGAAGCGCAAAGAAGCCGAGACCCCCAAACTAGCAAGGTGAGGAATCTGAACTGCGCCATGAATCTCCTTCCTACTCTCTGCAGCGAGAGAGGCTTCAGCTGTTACCTGGCAGTGTTCGACGTCATCGGGCAAGACGTGGATCACTGACTTGCGTCCTCCATGAGCTCCAAAAAGGTCCAGTTCATCAATTGCCTCAAGAGCTGCCTACAAGCACAGGTATGAATTACTTTTTCTTTCTAGTAAACATACATTCCCATATCTAGTACTTCTTTTTCATTAAGCAGGTTACATGTTTGGGAAAGCATACATGTTTTCCCAAAGGTGATGAAACACATTTTTAAAATCCAGCTACAGTGTCCTACGGTCGTGTTCTATGCTTATTTTCAGTGGATCAGAGCTTTCCTGTATGTTGCTGCTCAATGCAGGAACAAGAAAAAGAAAATAGAAAAACATTTCCCAAAATGAAATTAGTATTCCACCAAAAAATGAAGTATTAATAAGTTCATGATGCTGTGGGTGTGTGTGTGAAGGGGCACTAAATTCATGGACAGCTTTTCTTTCACCTATTTTAGAGGTTAACTTCTAATATTAGTATATCTTGCACTTTAGATAGTTAATTCTTTTAGTATTAAGTATGTTTCTGTCAGTTGACCTTAACGTACTTATTGTTGCTTTAAAAATTCTAGCTCTGGAGTCTTTACTTTGTCCAAAAATACACTTCAGTCTTGAGAAAGAGGGAGGCCTGCGAAATGTCTAGGGGGAGAGATGTAAAGTAGTGGCTGGCAGGCTCCATCTGCCCCACAGGTGTGCTTTGTTTGGCCTGAAGAACTTTTTTTAAATGATTTTGAATTGTAATACCTTTAGAGAAAGTTCCCAGTGTCCCCAATATCTTTCTATCTGGTCAGCTTCACTTCCTTATGTTACTTGCCTGACCTGACCCTGTAGACTTTTGAACTCGTGAGCCCTGCCCTACAAAGTGGTCATCTTCCTCAGCCCTCTTTATGACCCAGATAAGAAGACTGGACATCATACATCCAGCAGCTTCTGAGACAACAGCCAGAGCTTAGACCTGTGGGTGATAACAATGGATGATAAGGAGGGAGTGCACTGATCTTCACGCATATGCAGACTTCAGTGTAGGAAACCTACATTCTTTACCTACAATTTCAGTTGGCCGGGGTACATGTGCCACCTGAATTTCATACTTGCTGTTGACTTTTGAAAAGTATGCTAATCAGATTAAATCCAAATTCCTAGAGAACGAAATTAAAGCAGTAAAAACGCACAGAAAGAAGAACAAACAGGATGAGACTGTCACCTTGGCCATTCCTACAGAGCTTGCATTCAATTCTGGAATGCCTTGATTAGTCTTATCTCCACGTTCCCACATTCCATAATCCTGCAGGATAAAAAGGTAGTAATCAAAGCAGGAGAAAGAGGTATATGAGAAGTGCTATGGAAAAATGATTTCTTTATGTTATCGTAGACATAATGAAACATGAATATCTCTTCTTGAAGGCTCCCAAATTCATTTACATACTCAGACTGTGTTCTTCCTCGATTTCAGTTCATTTGACCTCTGTGCAGAATTTTGGAAGCAAATACTCAAGTGAGACAAAAATGCTCTCAATTTTCATATTCCTAAAAGTTAATTTGTAAGAAACTCTTGATTTGTAGAGACCGAAATATTTTACTTATCTTAAAATCAAATAAAATGCTGCCCCTCCCTTTAGCTAATCTCTTTGAACTTATACTAAATTGTAAGATAAAATAAAGAACTTTAAGAAATGAGTTATAAATGGTTGAAGCCAACCAAACCATTTTAAATAATTTAATACCCATTTCTAGCATTACCTATTGAGGGGAAAAAATGCTCAGCAAGTAACAGGAGCCAAAGTCAAAATGGAGGCACAGAATATCTGAACCTCCCTGCTCTTTTAAAATTGACTTGTATGAACTAGCTGAGAACACTCGGTGCACAGAGAGATTTGATACACACATACCTAGCTTTTGTAATTCACACTCTCATTTAAGAAACCCAAGCACTGGATACTGTTTTGAAATCATGCTACGTGCACTATGGAAAGATAACAACCCAATAAGAACAGGACCCGTGCCAAACTGTCAGTATTTATTACTTGATCTCCAAAGATGAACATTTTCAAAATGTGAAAATTGAGACTTAGACACACCAGAGCGACTTTACACTCTCCCCTGCCGCGCACACCCTCGAGCTGGGTTCCAGGACTCCCTCCTTGAGTACCCCTCGCCTCTGGGCCTTTCTGTGCCAACCCAGCTTCACTCCAACCCCAGAGTCAAGTGACTCACCCTCAAAAACTGCTTTGGTCAGCTCACTCCCACGCGTAAGAGTCTAAAATGACGAAGTGTTTATTCCCTAGTGGATCCCATTCAAATCTCTCTGGATGGCCACACCTCCACTATCTGGCCTGTGCCCCCTGCACGCCCACAAGCTGACCTTATTTTCTACTATTCTCCAGTACTCACTTTTACCCTAAGTCCACTCCTTCACTCTGCACTCCCTTTCCTCAAGCACCCTTCGCACCCGCAGAGCCTCTGTGACTGCTATTCCCGCACCCAAAATGTCCTTTCCCTTCCCCTCTGCTTATTTAAACCCTGCTCATCCTCCGAGGTCCAACTAAAGTCCCACCTTTTCCACAAAGACTCCTCAAGTTTCTTTAGACCATGGTTGGTCAATCTCAGCACTACTGACATTTGGGGCTGGATCATTCTTTGTTGGGGGGCTGTCCTGTGCACTGTAGGATGTTCAGCAGCATCCCTGACCTCCACTCACTGGATGCCAGTAGCACCCTCTGCAGTGTGACAACCAAAAATGTCTCCAGACATTGCCAAATGTCCCTTGGGAGGGGAAGATTGCCCCTGGTTGAGAATTGCCGCTTTAGATCTGGGGTCAGCAAACTACAGCCCTTAGACCAAATCTAGTCTGCCACCTGTTTTTGTAAGTAAGGCCTACTTGGGACACAGCCATGCTCGCATGTTCACATGTCATCTGCAGCTGCTTTCCTGCTGCAGTGGCAGAGTTGAATAGTGGCAACAGAGATTGCAGGGACTGCAAAGCTGAAAATATTTACTCTCTGGCCCTTTACAGAAAAAGTTTGCTGACCCCTGCTTTGGAGTATAGTGGCCTTTTTGTGTTGAAACCAACTCCACCCTTTCCTCATTGCCCTCACAGTCAGCTTTGCAGTTTAGTTCTCTGGAAGTACGTCAGGCTCCACTTTCCATACCAGACAGAAGCCTGGAGGGACCGGGGTTTACGCACATTTGCACACGCACACACCTGGCCTGGGGCATACACCTGGCTCCACTCCTCTACCTGTGGGCCACCAAGGGAGATCCCCATGGCACTGCAGCTCCTACCGAGGTACTGACGCTGCTGCCTGTACGCCAATTCAGGGTGGCCCATGTACGTGCCATAGGACATTTGAGGGTCTTATTGAAAGTAAGCATAACGGAGTCAAGCACAGCATGTGGTATATTCCAAAAACATAAACTCCCGGACTGCGTCCCAGGACCCAAATGTGCACTTTGTATGCAGAGATGACATAATCTTGCAGCTCGAATCTTGCTAAGCTTCTGGTCAGCCCCAAACAGCCTGGCCCTCAAAGAACTATATGATTTTTATTCTTTTGACAACTGGGACATCTGAAAAAACTACCGGGGTTGATACTTACAGCAACTTTATATGCAGCTTCTATGTAAAAAACAAGATTCTGTACAAAGGCCACCTCATCGAGGGTGAAAATAATACGTAAACCTAGTAAAGAAAAACAAAGAAGTTATGGAGTTATGTTGTGAAGCGATAGCTAGCTGCCAATTACAAATTACAAATATCACACTGGGAAATAAATCCTTTTATACCCATTTTCATCTTCCTTACTAGGGCATCAAAAATTAAGTCTGAAGTAAATCATAACAGTGAATGTCTAATGGATGGAAGGGAGGGAGGGAGGAAGGAAGAAAGGAAGGGCTCCACTTTTGTGCCTGTGCCTATAAGCAGAAAGGACTGAAAGAGGTGTAGGGCCTTCTGGTAGGTGTTGGATTTGTACAGAGAAGGTTCTAAGAAAGCAAGGATTGTGGCCCACAGCAACCAGACACTGTCCTATCCTTGAGTGAGCCAAAGGGTGGGTCCTTTTCTCCAATGGCAGATAGGGAAAGTAGAGCCCCCACCTTCAGAAGATGCCCTTCACCCTGCGGAAAGGCCAGCTCCCAGGACCTGCCAGGGGGCTGCATCAATGCGCTGAAGCAGACAGTGACCAAGAGAGCTGGATTTTTGCTGGATCCTTGAATGTTTAGTTGGTTATGGCAAATACACATATTTTAAGTATGAATTCCTGAAGCTGGTATGGGTATGGTAAGATATGCACTCTTACATTGCTGGGGGGAGTTTAACTAGTAAACTGTTCTGGAAACAATTTGGCAATACGTAAGAATAGCCTTTGAAGGATATCTAACAGAAGGAAGCCAACAGAGATGGGGGTCAAAGTTGGTATTGCAACATTAGTAGTAATTGCAAAAAAAAAAAAAAGGAATAAAGGAAAAATTCAATTAACTATGATATATCCATTGATAAAGTTACCAAAATCATATTTGTGAAGAGCTTAAACATAAAAGTGCATGTTTATAAGATCATGGGGGAAATGCTTAAGTTATAATGCTATGTAATAAAAAGACTATATTTATGCATATGACCTTAAATATGTAAAAAAAGACAGAAAAAAAAAATACTTGGAGAAGGCACATCCAAATGAAAATTGGCAGTGGGATTTTTTTCTTTGTATTTTGTTAATATTTTCTAACATATCTACAGTGAGCTGATATTAACTTTCACAACCAGAAAGTATTTTTTATAAATTAGTTTATTCACAAAGCTCTTCTTACTTGCTGATTTCTGCTATTTTTAGAGTTTCACACTTACAGTCTGACATAAATAGGAAGCCTTGAACGCAGGAGCATCAGTTTACTGGACTGGTGATAAGAACTCTGGGAGACAGTAGCTAAGTGACCTAACCCCCAGGGGAGCATCGCAGCAGACTCCCTTGTGGGAGAGGCCATTTGGGTCACAGAGACGGACCAAGCCTGGACCTTTGGAGGCCTGGTGTCCAAGCCACCATGGAAGCCAACAGCTCGGGCTGCAAGAGGAACAACGCTCACCGTCTGGAAATTTTGGGCTCACTCACAGCATGAGTGCTATGGACTGACTGACCACTCTGGGCACACTGCCGAGTTCTAGAAATTATGTTATTTGAATATAATTTGGATAAAGGAGGGTGTGTCTAGAAGAGCATGACCAGGGTAGTGAGAAGAAGAGCTAAAGGGCCAGTCCTGTTAATCGTGGAGAAGAAAACTCTAAGAGAGGCATGACTGTCTGCAGATATTTGAACTGTTGAAGGCAGATTTGATCTAGGTTGCTCCAGTAACTAGGTGACAGTGACAGCAAGGAAGCGTTGGGATCAATCAGAGAGACGCTAATAGAGCTGGCTCAACAGCCTACATTCTACAAGTGCTTAGGATGCTGACTGCTGGCACATCACAGAGTCAATGCACATAATAGCATAAAGAAGCATGCTTTTTATTTACAGAAATAGCTTATTTTGAATACTGATCAATGCCTGCTCCTCCTCGCCCCTTCTGGATCGTCACTCCCTTTACAACGGGCTCAAATGGCCCTGGCTCACCAGAGGCAGTCATCTGGGCCAGGAACAGGAGGAAGAGGGAGGTGGCATCCACCTGGAGGTGGCCCCACTGGTCGTCGCCCACCACGGTGCTGCAGGTGGCGGTGTTGTACTTGGCGTGCAAGCTGTCCTTGGTACTCTGAGTGTGCTTGAACTTCTCCACTTTATCCACCTGAGGGAAAAAGCAAGCTGGCTCCACATAGCTAAGGGGTTCATGGCTGGCAGAGGCCACACCCAGGGTCACTCTCCTGGATCTAGGCCTCTCATCTGCTACCTCTGGGTGCCAGAGGGACAGAAGGCAGTGGGTGTTCACCAGTGAGCACCACACAGAGGTGCTGTGTGAGAGGATTCTTCCTGCCCATCTCGGGATATGTTCCAGCCCAGTGGGATTTTAACAAGTTCTGCAGGGGTGAGGAGTCAAGCCAAAGGGTTTCCTTGTCTGCGTATCCCCAGCACGAGCTGTGATACACAGCAGGCCCTCAATGAGAAAGAAAGGGAAAGAGAGAGAGAGAGAAGTAGGGGAGGAAGAGGACCTGTTTAAATTTCAACTTCTTGTTTCCTTACGTTGAAAGGAAAAGAGTAACTATGTCTGTGAAGACTAACAGGGCGTGTGCTGATTAAGGATGGGGATGGTATCATATTCATCTTTTTTGTGTGTGTGAGGAAGACTGGCCCTGAGCTAACGTCTGTTGCCAATCTTCTCTTTTTGCTTGAGGAAGACTGTCGCTGAGCTAACACTTGTGTCAATCTTCCTCTGTTTTATATGGGATGCCACCACAGCATGGCTTGACAAGCAGTGCTAGGTATCGCCTGGGATCCGAACCTGCCAACCCCAGGCTGCTGAAGTGGAGCGTGCAACCCTAACCACTACACCACTGGGCTGGCCCCATCATATTCATCTTCGAATCTGTGCAGATCCTAGTCCACTGTTCCGTATACAGTACATGCTCAATGCATTGTTTTATTTACCCCTCACTGAAAATACCAGTAAACAGTAATGTCAAGTTTTAAACACTCACACATGTCAACTCAAATGAAAAGAAACTCTTTAATAAACTCAACAGAATAAACAATAGTACATGGCTTTCTAGGAGTGGCTTTTAAAAACAATGTTTTCTTCCCCATTTTAAAAAAAGGGCATGTTCTCCTTTTACACAAGTAACTCTTCAAAACAGATTCTGAGAAACAGTATCCTTTGTATCTGTGATCCTATAGTATAATAAAATTATTGAAGATACTTTTAAAAGGAGAAAGTAAGCAAAACATTTTCAATTTGTCTTCATCTTGAGAAGAAAAGCTAAAAATGCTTTAAGAATGTTAGTTGTCACCATGAAAATGACAAAACGCCCACTCAGATGACCTGCAAACACATTTTTCGTTTTCCGCCTACCTGTCTCATCATGCACTGGAGAAGACCCCGCATCAGTTTCACCACGTTCTGCAGAAATAAAGTAGGATCAGTAACAAGGCTGGCTTCCCTGCTCCATGAAAACAACCTCCTCACCACGTGGCCGGTCAACCAGCACTGCCTGGAGACTTCCCTGAGAGGGCAGATCCCGAGGACACACAAGTATTCTGTTTAGATGATTTCCACCTCTCCGCTCCATCACAAAGAAAGAAAATCCTGATGAAGTGACTAATCCCAAATAAAGGCAGACGCCACCTCCCAGCTCTGAAATCCAGTGACTCCTCACTGATATTTTAGCAAAACAATTTTTATAAGCCTAGTACCCTAGAGCTTTATGTCATAATTCTTAGTAATGTATTTTTGTTATGCTAAGGATGAATTAAGTCCACTATGCCTGCCTCAAAGTATTGATGCTTTGCCAAAATAGCCATTTGTGACACCATTACTAGACTATTGAGTAAAGTTCTTACAAAATACGAGTAGCTGCCAAGGTTTCTTAATAATATGTATTGCAACCAATTATTATCATTATAAATAATAACAATAACACTATGATAATCAGACATTCTGTCTAGGCATTGTGCAAAACACTTTACCTGGATTCTCTCTAATTCTTGCAACAACCTAACGAGGTGGGCGTTATTACCCCACTTTAGAGATGAGGAACCTGATGCTGAGAGAGATGAAGCAACATTGCTCAAGTCTCCCAGCTGGCAGGGGGCAGAGCAGGGACAGAGCTCAGGCCGTCTGACTTCAGAGTCCGAGCTCTTAGTCAATACATTATGTTGCCTCCCACTTCCTTCACAATTCAGGCCCACTGAAAGACTGGTCTTAATAAGTCCTATTAAAACACTACAAAACTACGTCACAAGTGGCCGGAGAATGGGATATTCTGTAGGCCAAAGTAGCTTGGCTGAAAGAAGCTCGCACCTAGGGCCATGGGCATTTCCTCTCTTACAGAATGTACATGGTTTGCAGGGGAGGATGCAGTGAAGGGTCACAAAAGTTAACTGCCAGAGAAAAATCTGGAATGTATCACCCTTCATATCCTTCCGCCGCTAAAATCCTAAGATTCTGGAATATAATCTCACTTTACGTCATAAACTCTTTTGAGGTATAATTAACATTTCCTGGAGTGTATAGCAGGAACATTTGTCAATTGACTTTCCCTCAAATAAAGAAGTTATTTTTCATTATGAAGAAGCATGGTGGTGCCCAACTGGGGGTGACATTTCCATCCCTTGGAGGGGGCATCTGGAAATGTGGAGTTGGAGGTATTTTTATTGTCACCATGATGGGAGTGGGGGCAACTGGCATTTAGTGAGTAAGGACCAAGAACCCTAAGTGTCCTGCAATGCATGGGACAGTCTCACAATGAATAACTGTACCGCCCAAGCCCCAAATGCAATAGCATCCCTGTTGAAGATCACTGGAAGATACCGTGTTATTTTCCATAATCAAGGGAGATGTCTCCCTTAGTCATTAACCACACTCAACAAATAAAAGAAGATGGCCTGTTCATGCCTCGCTATTGTCCATCACAGAGCAGAAAATCTAATGAACTCTAACACGGATGAGAAATCACTTACAGAGGAGAGGTAGAGGGTGTGTGTGTGTGTGTGTGTGTGTGTGTGTGTGTGTGTGTGTGTACAAGCACGGCTTTACTTTGACTTTTGTCTCAAAGGAGGATGGAAGTTTGGAGGACATTGACATCAAATTATTATACTGTTAAATGATGATTCACTTACGTAATACCCATCCAAATTCTTGGAGGAGCAGTCAATGCTTGCTGTATGCCTTACCTCCAAGACTGGGTGATTTCATCACCTCACACTCAGCACGTCTAGGCAAACCCAAACTGCCCTTCTCTTGTTCCCACAGGCAGGCTTCCTCTCGTAGGCTCCCCACTGCTGTCAAGGCTGCCTGCCACTCACGCCCACTTGGGTTGCTATAAACAAGCACCGACTGGACTGTAAGAACTCTCCTTAGACCTGACGATCCACCAGCTGTGAGGGCCACGAGGACTGTGTGAGTCAAAGATAAATCCCAAAGGCTCTCATGCCAAGAGAACTACACTTTTATATATCAATGCTCCCTACCTCAATGCTATTGCTCAAAACACTCTGAAAATACCTCCTGTGCTCAGGGGCAGATGAGTTTCTTACATACTCAGTGATGGCAAATCTTTGGTTTGGTGTGTATGTTGATTTCTGATTTTGGAAAACAATAAAAGGACTTGATTGTGCTGTATGATAACATAGGCACAAAAATTGGACAACATCAATGTGGTTCAAAATTAAAAGGTGATTATAAATTAGTAAGACTGTTTTGGAATGGCTCAAACTAGAAAGGCATTTTTAAGGGACATTCCAAAAATGTTTTAAGCCACGGCAATACTGTTTGGATAAATACTCTTTCAACAGGACTACTTTGAAGAATATACACTTCGGAACGTGTAGTTCTGGTGTGCTGACTCTTTAAAAATAATCATGTTAGTTTATAATGACATCTCATATACATGTATGTATAAAATTGACAGAGCATGTGTGAGAGAAATGTTAGAAACTTGGATGCTTCATTTTCTTATTCAGTGGGATTTTGGGGTTCTTTTATGGAGGGAAAATTCTCAAAGAGAAAGACAAATGAGAGCTTGAGACCATTTAAGTGCCTCCCCAAAATATTCTATAGCAGAAATTGAGGGGACACCTGCACCAGACTGTTCTGCACACTTAGCTAATTCCCTGCAGGCTTTTTAGTTCAAGGAAAAGGTGCTGAGCAGCCAAGACATGGCTGCCAGCCAGCATTACCTGCTCCAACTCGTACGCCTTGGCCTTGTCCTCATCACGGTCGGCATTCTTGCGGTAGGCCATGCCCAGACCCCACACGGCCAGGATGCTGTAGATGTTATCCCGCACCCAGGCATCCTTCTGCTCATGACTGGCAGAGAGCAGCCCTGTGACGGGATTCTATTAGAGAAGAGACACAAAATGACTCAGCAACACCCTTCACCCAGCTCCTGAGCAATGAATGCTCACCCTAAGGAGGCACAATGATGGCCAGGACAAGGAGTAAAGAGATGGGAGTTCCAGTCCTTGCTCAGCCGCCAACAGCGTGATTTGGGGCGAGAAGTGACATCACTTCTCTGGGGTTTCCTCATCTGTATAATGAGGATACTAAACTAGAAAATCTCTAAGGAACGTTCTAACTTTGAAGTTCTTGTTCTTTTGCTTTCAGACCAGATCACACTATTGTTAAGTGACAAACAGAAGAAACAGTAAACAGAAAAAGCCTGCAAGCCTTTTACAAATCTGTGCACTGTGGGCTTTAGGTCTTCTTTGGCTTTCACGTTTCCACACCAATTGGTAAAGCACTGAACCTGGGAGCAAGAGACCTGGATGTGGGGCCCCACTCCATCATTCTAGCTGTGTGTGTCCAGAGAAGGCACCTACCCTGAAAAGGAGGCACTGAGCAAGATGACATCAGGGGTCCTATTTAGCTATGATGTCACTGGTATTTAAAAGGGCGGCTGAGTCTCTAAAAAGCCAGATCTTCACACACAAAAAAGTGTACACAATGTTCATAACAGCATTATTCATAATAGCCCCAAAGTGGAAAAAACACAAATGTCCATCAATCAATGAATGGATAATCAAAATGTGGTCTATACGAACAATGAAATATTATTCAGCGATAAAAAGGAATGAAGTGCTAATATATGCTACAACATGGATGATCCTTGAAAACATGCTAACTAGAAGAAGCCAGTCACAAACGACAATATATTGTATGATTCCATTTGTTTGAAATGTCCAGAATAGGCAAATCTATAGAGGTAGAAATTAGGTTAGTGGTTGTCTAGGGCTGGGGGTAGAAGGTGCGGTGAAAGGAAATGGGGGGTGAGTGACCGTTAACAGTTTTTTTCCTTTCTGGGGTGATAAAAGTGTTGTAAAATTGATTGTGGTGATGATACACAACTCTGTGAATATACTAAAAACCATTAATTATATACTTTAAATAGATGAATTGTATGGTAAGTAAATTATATCTCAATAAAGCTATTATTTTTTTTTAAGCCACTTCTAATAAACTCGGTGCCTAGAAATAAAATGTATAAGGTAGGAAAAGACTCACATAAAGATAAAGCCTATTAATTTTTCCTGAAAATATGCAAAGAAATATGTATGTAATAAACTATATAACAATTAGAGCCTTGACAGCTTAAAAAATATATTACTCAAAAGGGTACCAAATTATTTAGAAGAGGGCTCATGAAAAAACTCTGTTGGGGCCTTTCAAAGCGATACTGCCAAGGTCATTAAGTAAAAACACACTGGCATAGTTTCAAATGGTCCCACCTAAGGAATTAAATATTTGACTTTCTCCTTTAACTAATTTATGCCCTCTTCAAAAACATCTAAAATTCAACTGATACTGCCCTCAGGGGCAACAGCATTCAGTGTATTGACATAGTTTTTTAGCCAACAACTACACATCAATGATTTTAAAGTCGATTAGAACTGAAGTCTAGGAATGGCTAAGTAAAGGTCCAAGCCCTCGTCCACTAGTGGACTATTGGAGTTCTTTTTTAAAGAATCACTTTGCACCAACAATGTATAACACAAGCATCTTTATCTGTTCTGAGGTCAGCTGGCTAACCCCAGAATAGGAAAGCATCAGGAGATCCAGAGAAAGAACTCAGCTCCTTCCCGGTGTACTCATCAACCGTGAGTCCACCGAGACAAACAGCCTTCCGATGACACAGCAGTGACTGCTTACACACAGCACTAAATGTGGTTTGGATTATGAAATGTCACTGCCCTGTTAACTGAAAGTCACCTTTAGTGACTTTTTTTTTTGACTTTTTTTGATTCTTTAGTTTGGGCTTACTGTTGAAATGGATGAGTTTATCCCCACCCAGAGCTAGACTATCTGAACCCCTTGTTCCACTATAGAGAAGCAGTCTGGGTGTTTCGGAGATCCTCACACTCAAAACTGCACACGCAGCCCATGTTAAATTGGGGTGCTACTGCACTCAACAAAAGGAATATTTACTGTATGGACTGAATGTTTGTGTCTCCCCAAAATTCATATGTTGAAATCTAATTCCCAATGTGATGGTATTTGGAGGTGGGGGCCTTTAGGTCATGAGTGCAGAGCCCTAACGAAGGGGATTAGTACCCTTATTAGTGCCCAGGAGGGCTAGCTTGCTCTTTCTGCCATGCGAGGATACAAGTCAGCTGCCTGCAACCCGGAGGAGAACTCTCGCCAGAAACCGATCATGCTGGTGCCCTGATGTTGGACTTCTCAGCTCCCAGAACTTTGAGAAATACAGTTCTGTTTGTTTAAGCCACCCAGTTGATGACATTTTGTTACAGCAGCCCGAGCTAAGACTTGCTTCTCTTTTTAAGTCTATAAAAAAGAACGCATTGCGTTGGAAGAAGATGTGGGAGGTTCCATTTTGATGTGATTTATAGCAGCGGAAATGACCACAGACCGGGAGATATTCCGTGATCCCCGGTTGGCTGTCTCTTCTTAGAAGGACGTTCCTGGGGTTTTGTCTTCGAGTTACTCCCCTAGTTAGAGGTGGACTGTGCTGCATCGCCTGCATTCTCACTCACTGATTTTTTTAAACCACCCAACAGGTCCATCTCTTTAGAGCTCTGGGGTCTTTTGCCTACATTAGCTATCTAAAGGGAGAGGGAACAAAAGGCCTCCATATCTGATGCCATTTTACAAGCTAAACACAAACAGGCAAATTGCAGGCAACAGGAGGAAGGTGTAGATTTGTCCAGGCTAAGCCTTTGGCTACAGATATGAAGATTTTAACCATACGCTGCTTTCCAATCTTTTAAAAATATAATTTAATTGAAGCTATACCCACACATAACTTTCGTGTACTGTATTTAAGAGCACAGGCACTGAAAACAGACTGCTTGTGTTCAAAGCTCTACCACAATCTAGCTGTGACCCTGAGCAAATTACTTCAGTGTCTCCATCTATCAAATGGAGATCAGAACAGTACCTAGACCTCATAGCGTTGTTTGTGAGGATAAATGAGTTAATTCGTATCAAGCATCTTGGATTGTGTCTGGCACAAATCAGTGCTTAATAACTGCTAACTATATTAATATCATTCACATTATTTCTTTTTCATATAGTTATTTCAGGAAATCAGATGAAGATACGTGGTTAGGGGAAGAATTTATAAGTTAGTTCAATGTAACCATCATTATTTTTATTAGGAAAAAACAAAGCCTGGGTGCCCTCTTTTATTTTTATTGTAAATACTGCTAGTGGATGTATTTATCCCATTGGTATGTTTGAGATAAAAACCCTGGCAACTCTGCATGCTCTCACCCCTAGGTCTTTGTCCTTCCCCTTCGTTAGCCCTGAATTTTGCTCACTCATATAAATCTTCTCTTTGTTTTATTTTACTAAACTGTATGTACTTCACCTGAAAAAATAAATTAATATCAGTGATAAATTCTGTAATAAGAGCCACTCGACAACTATTTCCTGAGGTGACAGGTGTGGGGTCACGAAGGAAGAGGACGGGGGGATCCCAGTGGACAGCCACTACAAGCAGAGCTATGAAGAGTCAACAGTAATGTCAACGCAGGATTAGATAGCACAGGCCTGTGCCCCTGCTGCAGGGGAAGTGACAATGACATCCTGAAACTCTAGGAGAAGAGGCTCAAGACAGATGAGCCGAACATAAATTGTGTTTCATTAGGGCAAGGGGCCAACAGCTGGGCAGTTTGTCCTTTAACTTCAGTCATTTGCTGGCCCCTCTTAGCTTCTCCACCACTTCTTCGTTTCTAATTTAGGGAAAGTGCCCTTCTTGGCTTCTGTTTATGAGAAGAAAGAGTAGGGCCCTAAGGCCTAGAATGGATTGGGCCCAGGGCTTGGCCCCTGTGCTGTGGTAACACACTGCACAAAAATCTCAGTAGCTTATAATAACAATGTTTATTTCTGGTCCATACCTCATGTCCATCCCTGGCCAGCTGTGGTTCTGCTCTGCACTACCCTCCCTCTAGGAACCAGGCTACTGAAGCAGCCTGTACCCACAACACTGCCCATCTCCCAGCAGAGAAGAAGAAACACACAGAGAACCATGAGCTGCCTTTTAAGGTTGCTGGTTAAGAAGTGACACATATCACTTCCTCCCCCAACTTGTCAGAGAAAGCAAGACACATGGCCATTCCTGAGTTCAACAGGGTAGGGATGTGGAATCCTCTTCCAGTGATGGGAACAAATAATTGTTAACAACTATCACGTGAACAATTATTATGTGAATAATTGTGAACTGTGCTGTCATGGTGACCTCACCTGCCGGCTGTGGCGGGCTAGGACGCCCCCCGCCCCCCGGACAGCCCACCCATCACTGAATCTGAAGTGATCAGAGATAATGATGGTGATGAACCACTGGCATTTTGCTTTTTGGCTTATAAAAAAGTATTAAAATAAACTGAAATTCTTATTCTTTAGGGTAGGGGAAAGAGGGAAAAGGAATTGAGATATTAATATCAGACAAAGTAGACTTCACAGGAAAGAAAATCACCAGGGATACAGAAGGATGCTACATAATAATGAAAGGGTCAGTTCACCATGAAGACATAACAATCCTAAATGTGTATGTATCTAACCAGAGGTGAAGAGATAGACACATAGTAGCTAGAACAGAAAAGAGTCCAGAAATAGATCCACACAAATATGAGAAATTGATTTTTGACAAAGGTCTAAAGACAAGGGGAGAAACAATTGCCTTTTTAATACATGGTCCTGGAAAAATTGGACATCCACATGCAAGAAAAGGAATCTCAATCTAAATCCCATACCTTATATAGACATTAACTCAAAATGGGCCACAGATCTAAATGTAAAATGTAAACCTATAAAACTTTTATAAGAAAATATAGATGAACAATCTTCACGACCTAGAGTTAAGCACCATCCACAGAAGAAAAATCAATAAACTGGACTTTATCAAAATTAAAAATTTTTGCTCTTTAAAAAACACTGTTAAGAGATAGAAAGACAAGCTACAGACTGGGAGAAACTATTTGCAAGTCACATTTTCAACAAAGGAATTGTACCCAGAATACACAAAGCACTCTCAAAACTCAATGGTAAGAAAATAAACAACCTAATTTAACAATTGGTAAAAAACAAAACAAAACAAAAACACTTGAACGACACTTCACCAAAGAGGATATATGAATGACAAATAAGCACATAAGAAGGTCAATATCACTAGCTATTAAGGGAATACAAATTAAAACCACTATGAGATACCACTATATACCTATTAAAATGGCTAAAATAAAAAATACTGCCAATGCTAAGTGTTACCAGGGATGCGGAACCACCAGAATCCTCATATATTGCTGGTGGAAATACAAAACGGTGCTGCCACTCTAGAAAACAGTTTGGCAGTTTCTAATAAAGTTGAACATACACTTACCCTATGACCCAGCAATCCTGCTTCTGGGTATCTACCCTAGAGAAATGAAGACCTCTACAGGCACCTTTAAAGCAGCTCAATTCATAACTGCCAAAAACTGGAAACAACTCAAATGTCCTTCAACAGGGGAAGGATAAACACACTGTGATATGTCCATATAAAGACCACTACTCACAGCAATGAAAAAGAACAAACTGTTAATATGCACAACTTGAATGAATTTCACAGGCATTAGGCTAAGTGAAAGAAGCCACCCTCAAAGGTTACATACCATATGATTCCACCTACATGACATTCTTGAAAAGACAAAACTATAGTGATGGAGAAAAAAATGTATTCTGTGATTTCCGGCACATTCTTTTTTTTAAAAAACAGCTTTATTGAGATACAATTCACATACTATACATTTTACCCATTTAAAGGGTACAATTCAATGGTTTTTGCTACAGTCACAGACTTATGTAAACATCAGCACAATCATTTTAGAATAATTTCATCACTCCAAAAAGAAACTCCATACACACTAGCAGTCACTTCCCATCTGTCCCCACGCTGAATCCCCCAGCCCTAGGCAACCACTAATCTACTTTCTATCTCTATAGATTTGCCTGTTCTGGACATTTCATATAAATGGAATCAGACAATGAATGGTCTTTTGTGATTGGCTTCTTTCACTTCGCATAACGTTTTCAAGGTCCATCAATGTTATACGTGTATCACTACTTCATCCCTTTTTTATTGCAAATAATATTCCATTGTACGGACATACCACATTTTGTATTTCCACTCATCAGTTGATGGACATTTTGGTTGTTTCCGCTTTTTGGATATTATAAATAATGCTGCTATGAACGTTCACATACAAGTTTTTGTGTGGATGTGTGTTTCCAGTTCTCTTGGGTATATACCTAGGAGTGGAATTGCTGGGTTATATGGCAACTCTGTGTATAACATTTTGAGGAACTGAAAAACTGCTTTTCAAAGCAGCTATACCATTTTACATTTCTACCAGCAATGTGTAAGGGTTCCAATTTCTCCATACCCTTGCCAAAACTTATTATTGTCTTTTTGATTGCGGCTATGAGAATGGGTGTAAAATGGTGTCTTGCTGTGGTTTTGATTTACATTTCCTTGATAGCTTAATGATATTTGGCATCTTTACATCTGCTTATTGGTCATTTGTATATCTTCTTTGGAGAAATGTCTATTCAGATCCTTTTCCAATATTTAAATAGAGCTATTTATCTTTTTAATATTGAGTTGTAAGAATTCAAGTCTCTTAACATATATATGATTTGCAAGTATTTTCTCCCATTCTGTGGCTTGTCTTTTTACTATCTTGATGGTATCATTAGCAGCACAATAGTTTTTAATTTTAATGAGGTCCAATATATCTTTTTCTTTTGTCACTTATGCTTTTGATATTGTACTAAGGAGGTTTTGTTTACCCTAAAGCCAGGAAGATTTATTCCTATGTTTTCTTCTAAGAGTTCTATAATTTTAGCTCTTACATTTAGCTTTATGGTCTATTTGGAGTTAATTTTTATGTATGGTATAAAGAAGGGGTCCAACTTCATTCTTTTGCATGTAGATATCCAAGTATCTCAGCACCATTTGTTGAAAAGAGTATTCTTTCCCCAATTAATTGTCTTGGCACCCTTGTGGAAAATCAACTGACCAAAAATGTAATGGTTTATTTCTAAACTCTCAATTCTGTTCTGTTCTGTTCCATTGATCTGTATGTCTATCCTTATGCCAGTACCACACTGTCTTCATTACTGTTAGCTTTCTGGTGAGTTTTGAAATCAGGAAGTGTGAGTCCTCCAACTTTGTTCTTCTTTTTCAAGTTTGGGCCATTCTAGGTCCCTTGCATTTCCATATCAATTTTAGGATCAGCTTGTCAATTTCTGCAAAAAAGCAGCTGGGATCTTGACAGGATTGCACTGACTCTGTTGATCAGTTTAGGCAGCAAAGCTATCTCAACTGTATGAAGTCTTCTGATCCATGAATATGGGAGATCTTTCTGGAACAATCGTAAGCATTGTTTCCACACTTTAAGTTCCCTAAGGGCAAAGTCTGTCTTTTTTGTTTACCACTCTAACACAAGGTTCCTGCCTAGTTAAGTGCTAAATAAATAAATGAACAAATATTTAATAAAGGCTATATTTTTACTGATTTATAGTCTGAAGTATCTTTTCAAAGATACTAGAAGTGTAGATACTATCTATCTAGCTATATTTGTATTATGCATACCTAATACTAGTAATTTTCCCTTTAGGAATGCTTGTTTTATTATTATGCATGTTCTTCTGTTCAATCTTTCTTCAGGAAATCCTGAAGAAGCAAGTCAGGCATGCACAGCATGAACCTTGGTAATGTTTCAAACAGGAGGTAAAGCCTCATTTTTGCTTTAAAAGCAGAAAAGTGAATAAAACAAGGAGCTGCTTCAAACACAGGAAATGGCTTATTGCTGGACTCAGAGGTGAGATGGGTGAAATAGAGAATAGTAACCTCACAGGATGGAGGTGAAGTTTAAGGAGGCAGAAGGTAGAGCAGTGAATTTCAGTGGGGGGAGAGGTACAGTGGTAGAGGATGACCAGAGAAGTTAGGGTACATGACTCCCTAAGGTGGTATGTGTGTAGTTTAAAAACACATATTCAATATTCTAATTATCTACTTGAAAAATGAAAAAAATAAAAGAGTTTCCACTACACAAGCTCAAGAAACAACACTTACACAATATTCTTGGCTGGTGGCAATACAAAGATGATTCTCAAAGCAAGCAGGGAATGGGGCAGATTTTAACAACTGAAGAGAGCAGAGATGTTGAATGGTGACATCCACTGCTCCTTAGAGGATGTGTACATGGGAGGGGAGAGACAGGTAAGGGCTGCAAAGTGGACGCTGAGCCAATAGTGGAACAGCAGAATGCTTATGGACTTGGACAGTAAGTCAAAACAAACTAGACAGAATTCAGCAAGAATTTCTTTATTGGGCTCATGTGTTTAATAAATGTCCACTGAACTAGTTTTATTAGCCATCACTCCCACACATTTGAATTGACCCAACTCCCTTTACACATACACTCCCACCCCCAGGACCCCAACAAATCTTTCAACAGAACCTCTTCTCTCTTTTCCAAATCACCCTCCCTCCCCAACCCCAGCAGCTCCCCTGTGACCCAGGCACATCTTGCCCCAACACTTAGGTACGAGAAACTTCAACTGTACAACACTGATTGCAAGTTTTAATAGCAACCTACCAACTACATGTGAGAGGATACCAGAAAGCCAATGCTGTGTTAATGGAAGTAGGGTTTTCAGAACAAAGGAAATAAGTCTCAATGAACCTCAGCCTGGCAGAGCACATCTGGTATATTTTGTCACTAACAAGCACCATGTTTTAAAAGGGACATTCACTATCTGGGACATACCCAGAGGGTGATCAGGGCTATGAAGAGGCTAAAAGCCACATCTCATGGGAACAGGGGAGGAATATGGGTGTTTAGAGAAGGCTTAGGGGAAAGCAAGTTAGCACCTTCAAAGAGCTGAAAGACTATCCTCTGAAAGAGGGATTTGATGTTTTTGGCTACCAAACTCAAGTCAGATTTCAACTCAATAAAAGAACTTCCTAACATTTAGAATTTTACAAATACAATGTATAGGGCTATAAGTAATGTGGGCTCAGTCTCTGGCATTATTTGGGCAGAAGGACTCTGAGGGCCATCCCACAGGGAGGTGTAGTATATAATGTAGTGATTAAGGGCAATACTCTGTGTAAGACACACCTAGGTTCAAATCTCCACTCTGTCACTTATTAGCCGTTTGATCTTGGCAAATTATTTAACTTCTCTGGGCCTTGGTTTCCCTTTTTATAAAAAATAGGGTTCAGGGGCCAGCCCGGTGGCACAGTGGTTAAGTGTGCATGCTCCGCTTCGGCGGCCCAGGGTTCACTGGTTTGGATCCTGGGTGCAGACCTATGCACCGCTTGTCAAGCCATGCTGCGGCAGGCATCCCACATAAAATAGAGGAAGATGGGCACAGATGTTAGCTCACGACCATCTTCCTCAGCAAAAAGAAGAGGATTGGCGGCAGACGTTAGCTCAGGGCTAATCTTCCAAAAAAAAGAAAAAAAAAAGTACAGTCCAAAGCAGATTGGAGAGCATGGGTCTCCTTGGGTTCTTTACTTCATCCCCACCCTAATGGAAATGCTGTTGCCTCTGCCTGTCCAGCACCTGTTCCCCCTTTTTCTGGTAGTGGACTACAATTCCCCTGCTCTGACTCAGTGTGATTCTGGTGGGCCTGACCCATCAGTGCCTGCCTCCTGGCCCTGGCCCCAGCTGCAGGGAAGGACATGTGACCCAGGCCTGGCCAATCTGGGCACAGCTCAGGGATGAGCAGACAACCCAAGCTGGACCAACTGAGAGTCATTCTCAGTCAGGACTTTCGCTGGAGTCACTACAGGAAAAGGTTTCTTTCTGCAGAGGCCACCAGTCTAGCAGAATATAACCTGGAGCTGCCCAGGAGCCACCTCTGCCACCACATGGGATGAGCCTGCCAGAGAATAAAGCCCACTCTGAGTCAAACAGGGCCAAGAAATGAAAAGAGAAATACTTGATCATTTGAGCTCCTGAATTCAGCTATGCCTGAATCCAGAACAATCCCTTGGAATTTTCAGTTATCTGAGCAATAAATTCTGTTTTGTGCTTAAAGGCCATTTGAGGTGGATTTCTGTCACTTACAACTGAAAGAATCCTGACAAATACAATGGCAAATGCTTATATGGTCATGGGAACTAAATACTGTAAGAACATTTATCTGATGCTATTAAAGACATCCAAGATTGAGGCAATATTAGGGCAAAATACATACGCTTGACGGAAGCACCAAACCACTTAATTTAACATTTTGCAATTCAATTTCTAGCTGAAGGGCAAAGAGATGAATCCTGTCCTCTACGTACCAAAAATGGCACAGAGAGTATGAATCCCCTCTTCCCCTACCTCGGTCCCACAGGAAAACTGGAAGAGCTCCTCACTGATCTCCCTGCCTCTAGTACTGGTTCCTTCCAAACCATCCTCCACAAAGCGGGGCACAGGAAGACTTCGAATCTCAAGACTTCACTGCCCTGCTCAGAATTCTCCAATCCTACAAACTAGAATACAAGCCCCTTAGATTGCCATGTGAGGCTCATCATGTGCTGGCTCTTCCCCTCACATCCAGTCTAATCACCTGATACTCCCTCCTTAGCCCCCCAGAACACCCAAATTCATATTGCCTGCACATGCTCTGCTCTTGCACTTCTGAGCCTGTGCACATGCTCTTCCCTCCGCCTGTAATGGCCTCCTGGCAAACACCTCTCCTTCACAAGCTCCCTCCTCTGTGAAGCCTCTCCCAGAACTCCCTTTCCTAGGCTCTTAGGGACAGAGGTCAGAGGCCTCCAGCCAACCCCTACCCTGGGTCCTTTTTCCTTTAGATTCAGAATTGCTAAGTGCATGTCACTGCCTTGCTCAGTTTCAAGGGAGGAAAGTACTGTTCAATTATTCAAATCAAATACCCACAAGAGACTAGGATAAATGCTGAAAATACATGATTACTCACCATCACCTCCCACTGCCCCTGTGTTGGTAAAGCAAAAAATAGAAAGTGAAACATTCTCTTATAAAAACTCCCCAAACTGGTTAAATTCATTTGTTGTACTGGAATTTTGTTCTAGCAACTACTGCTCAAAATATTAAAGGTGATGGGAAAGGGCAATGCCTTGGACTTGTGTTTTTGTTTTTTTTTTTTTTGCTGGGGAAGATTAGCCCTGAGCTAACACCTACGCCAATCTCCCTCCACTTTATATGTAGGTCACAGCCACAGCATGGCTGACGAGTGGTGTAAGTCTGCACCGGGGATCTGAACCTACGAACCCAGACTGCCGAAGCAGAGCACACCAACCCTACCCACTGTGCCAGGGAGCCAGCCTGAGATGTTTTTCAAAGTGGGAATTACAATAGCATTTGTTTTAAAATGATTACATCTGTAATTGAGACTACTGATTGTGTGAGCAACAATTTCTTTTTCCATTAGTTTAAAAGATAGGTTTTGTATAATTTGATATGCAAAGATAAATTGTGTGTAATTTGATATGCAATCTTCAGGCATTCAGAGAATAATGTTGAAAACTTAAGCTCTAACATGAAGCAGCCTCATGCTTTACCTAAGAAGATCACAGGTGTGCAATTCTCACTTTCAAATGATGTCTTTTTCTAAACTGCAGCTTATTAGATTTTCCCCCTCTGAGTTTACAAAGACTGCACAAGCTACAAGCTGTCCCAGGCCTGGGCATGTGCACCACCTCTTACAACTGAATGACGGCTTCTAGGAAAATAAACTGGGAGGAGAGCCAAGCATTGCAGGCTCCACTTTATTCCAGCATTATTCCGTCTTTGTTCCAGATCCCACTGTTCCTCTTAAAACTTTCAAAACTCACAGAAACCATTCTGAGCCCTTTAGCTATAATCAAATGTGCAAATGACTTTACTACTCTCTTAGGAGATTTTAATTCTTTGCCTCTCTTGCCAATTCCTGTAGTAAGTGTGGGATTACTGAGATGTTAGTCCTTAGCCTGGTGTTGTGGAAACTTTCAGAACACATTCAAACTCAGTAGGGCCGTCAGTCTTTTTCTGGCTGACACCTGAAGTTTGAGGTATTGGATTCCCTGGGTGCCACTCTAGTAACCTTTCACCTGAGCAGAAGAATTGTGAGTGTCACTATTTGATATTTTCAATTATGAGACTGACTTTTATTCCATTAGGTTTGGGTTCACAGCACAGAAGCATCACACATGTCACTTGGAATCTGGGCTCTCTAGAGGATCTGCTCAGAGCCCACAGATGGGCCGTGGCGGGCAGGGAGACAGAGGTCCAAGAGACTCCTGGAATCTTTGTGTGAGCATTTTCCTCAGGAGAGGATAGGATACTCAGCCTTCATCTAGTTCTCAAACGGGCCTGTAACCCACTTGATTAAGAATTGCTCTCTAAATGTATTTTATGAACATTAATTATGTTCTACCTACCCATTGTGAGGCAAATGTGAGACTTATTTCACTCTGTTAGTAAAATTCACGAGATAAATCTCACATCTGCCTCACGATATTTAAAGAAATAGCCTTTTAAAGTTTCACTATTTTAACATGCAAAGTAAGGAGACTGCAACTTTATTTGGCATTCACAGCAGTCTGGTCTATCTAAAGTATTTACCTCCACTCTGGGCTGTTTCCAACAAAACAGAGTGCTTATCATGGGGCTGCGAGCTCACCAGCAGGATGATCTTGAAAAAGGTCTCCTCAACAATCTTGGCTGGGAGTCTTCACAAGTTATAGGAGACTAGGTGAACTGACCAGGTGATCTTTTGGAACCTGAAACTTGAGACAATTCTAAACCTCTCCCTTGTATGGATTACAGTCTTCTATTTGTAAATGGAGGATTCAAGGACTTTTTTCACTGAATTACTCAAATGTTTTTATCTGGCACTAAAATATTTAAAGGTTGTCCTAAAAAGGACACAGCAAAAACCCTCCTCCTGGCTGCACCTGAAAGGAGTTGAAGTAGGAGGTGGCAGAAGGCAGGGCACTGGATTACACCAGAAAGGGGAAAACGTTATCCATTGAGCACTTTCTTTCTCAAGTCGACACACGGACCAGACAACCATCCATCAGCCCTGAAAAGGGCTCAGGGATCCTAAGGAATCTGAGGACCACACTCTGAGAACTACTATACTACTCCAAAGTTGGAGTGTATTTTTCCTGTCCATGTTTTAAAAATTCCTACAATAAATATATGCATCCATAAGCAAGACAGAACATTATTCTGGGTGTTTTTAAAGTTCTACACACACAGTAGCATACCATACTTATTCTTCTATAACTTCTTCTTTCACTCAACTTTAAATTTCTGAAGGTTATCCAATTTGATACATGTAAGTCTAGGTCATTCCTTTTAACTGTTGTATAGTATTCCATTGTGTGGCTAGATCTCTATTTGTCCATTTCCAAACTGATGAACATTTAGATTGTCTCTCATTTTTCCCTTTTACAAACAATGCTTCAACAAAAGTCCTTGGGTAATGCACAAGAACACATCATTACCATATATATCTAGACCTGGACCTCTTGGGTCATAGGGTATGCATTAGCTTCAGTTTCATCAATATCTCCAAATTGTTTTCTAAGGTGATTATACCAATTAATAGTCTAACTTACATTCTATGGCATAGACTACTAGCTAATCACTAACTGAATTTCCTCTTCCTCCTAGGCATTCAGCTATATTACATTCTTCATCCTCCCTTGCAGTTAGATGTGACCATGTGTTTGAGTTCTAGCCAAAGGAATGTGAGTGGAAGTGAAGTACACAACTTCCATGCCTTGGCCGTAAAACTCTCTCATAAACAATCTTCCATACCCTTTCCTGACCCACCAGCTGGATGTCAACATCAAGGGTAACCTCAGGAGCTTCACATTGAAGATGCCAGAGCCAATGGTAGCCCAAGTCTCTGGATGACACCTCTACTGACCTGGACCCACACTAGGCTGTTTTATGAGTGAAAAATAAACTTCTGTGTTTAGTCAATGAAATTTCAGGCTTTGTTTGTTATAGCAGTTAGTCTGTCTTAATTAACACATTTTCCTATGAGTAGGGTATGAGAATTACCCCTTCTCTACAACCTTCCCAACACTTAGAATTATGCTTTATAATTGTCAATCTGTCAGTCTGAATTTACTGTTTTGATTTGCTTTACTTTCTCAGATTACTAGTGAGGTTGAGCCATCATTTCACATATTAATTAGTTTCCTCTTCTGTGAATTGCTTGTATTGTAGAATACAATCATAGAAATATAATACATAAAATTACTATAAATGATGAAGGGAATCAACTTAATTAAAGGGAAACCGTGAAAGAGGAGAGTTGGACTTAAAATATTTTTTGGTTATTCTGGAACTTCTCTTTGCTATTAAGAGAAGTAATGAAAAGAGAATATTCACAAACCCAGAAGCTAAGCAATGATGTCACCTGCTATCTAACCAAACTGAAACAAGCTCTCAAGTAAGATTGAAACTTGAATCCAATCAACTAAATAAGTGGCTGGTTCCCCAAAGATTCTCTCAGGACTAAGCTTCTGTATTAGTTATTTATTGCTGCATAAAAAATCACCCCAAAACTTACTCTAAAAATTGAGAACTCTAGTTCCAGTAGTTTGGGGTTTTCTATGGCACTTCTATCTGCAAATAATGATCATCTCTATACCTCTCATTTCTTTTTTTTTTTTTTGAGGAAGATTAGCCCTCAGCTAACTACTGCCAGTCCTCCTCTTTTTGCTGAGGAAGACTGGCCCTGAGCTAACATCCATGCACATCTTCCTCTACTTTATATGTGGGACGCCTACCACAGCATGGCTTTTGCCAAGCGGTACCATGTCCGCACCCGGGATCGGGACCGGCAAACTCCAGGCCGCCAAGAAGCGGAACGTGTGACCTTAACTGCTGCGCCACCGGGCCGGCCCCTACCTCTCATTTCTTTTTCATGTCTGTTACGTGGGTCACTATTACAATGCTGAATAGAAGGAGTGATAGTGAGGATCTCAGACGTTCCTGACTTTAAAGATATTTTTTCCAATCTTTCACCAATACTTTAGTTATGATGTTTGTAGGTTATTTTTTTAAGATTATCTTTTATCAGGATAATAAAATTCCCATGATAGCCTAGTTTGCGAAGAGGTGCTTTTAAAAAATTATTTATAGATGCTGAATTTTATCAAATGCTTTTCTACATCTATTGAGATGATCACATGATTTTTCTCCTTTAATTTCTTAATGTGGTAAGTTACATTAAGAGATTTTCTTACAGTAAATGTCCTTGTATTCCTGGGTAAACTCCACTTGATCATGATGTACCTTTTTATACATTGCTGGATTTTATTAGTATTCTACTTTGTATTTCTGCATCAATATTCATAGGTGAATTTCCTCCATAAATATTATTTTTCATGTGTCTTGTTCGACTGTGGTATCTTGGGATACTGGTCATATAAAAGGAGTTGGGAGTTAACCCTCTTTATCTTTTATCTGAAAGTTTATTTAAGATAGGGGTTATCTGTTGATCCCTTGCCCCTTCTCATTCCATTGTGGTCACGGGGCAAAACTCTAGCTCTGGTTAAATCTGACTCTTCGCCTACTCTAGGGGTGCACCTGTGCAGCTAAATGTGGCTGGAGAAAAACACACAGCCATACTGATTGAACTCACTCAAAATTAATGACCCCTAGCACTGTCCAACAATCATACTGGAAATCCCTGGTCCATCATTCCCTTCTTCTCCTAAAGGACTATTTCAAACCTTCTCCTCTTTCTTCAAACCTCCGGTAACTCCTCCCTATCTTCCCTCTCAGCTAATGACCATGCCTCGTGTTTCGATGAGAAAGTAGAAACAACTGAGAGAGACCATGGTGCCCATGTACCCTGCCTTCCCTCTTGTTTTAACACATGAACTCTCTGTGCTCCTCTCTAAGGTCACCCACCACATGTGTGCTACACTCCAGCCCTCTTACTCACTCGAGCACTTTGCTCCAGTAATTCTCACTCTGCTTCTCCTCAGTCTCCCTTGGTGGCTCCTCCTCAGCTTCTGGATCTCTCCATTTTTGGAAAGCTCCTCTTTGAACATCATCTCTTTTCTGTTTATACTTACTCCTGTGATTTCATAAAGCCTCATGGCCTTTTAAACACTACATATATACCAATAACTCCCGGATTTTTATCTCCAGCTCAGACCTCTTCCTTGACTTCTAGACTCATATATTCAACCGCCTACTTACCATTTCTACTTGGACGCCTAATGGGTACCTCAGACTTAAGAAACTCCTTATCTTCCTCCCCAAACTTGCTCCTCTACAATCTTCTCATCTCAGTAAATGGCAATTCCATCCTACCGGTTGTCAAGCCAAAAAGCTTGGCGTCATTCTTGACTTCTTTATTTCTACACATCTTAGAGCCAATCCACCAGTAAGTCCTATTATCTCTATCTTTAAAATTTCCCCCAAATTCCACTACTCCCAGCTGTCTCCACTGCCCCCACCCTTGTCTGAGCCATCATGCTCCAGCTGCAGAAGCTTCCTAACTGGTCACCTTGCTACCCTCCTTTGCTCCTTACAGTCAATATTCCATGCAGCTAGTGAAGTGAGATTTTTCAAACACTATTCAGATGTCATTCATCTGCTCAAAAGCCTCTCATGGCTTCCCTTCCCACTCAGAATAGAAGCCAAATTCCTTCACTTTCAAAGATGAATGAATACATAAACCTCTTTATGTTCCTTGGTCCTAGTCTATAAACCCATCTTGGACTAGGACTTTTTTCGACTCATTCAATTTCTTTAATGGTTATAGGTCTAACTAAGATTTAATTTTTTCTTGGGTTAACATTGGTAACGTTTATCAAGAAAACTGCCCATTTACATTTTCAAATTTAATGCCCAAAATTATTCACAGTATTTTTCCATCTTCCATTTTCTCCTAATATTCTTTATTTGTCCCTCCTCCCCTGTTCCCATCAACCCTGCCAGAAGTTTATCTATTTAATTAGTCTTTTCTAAAAAACAGCTTTCGGTTTTGTCAATCTTTATTATTTGTTTTATATTATATTAATTGTTGCTCCTATCTTATTATTTCTTTTCTTCTATTTTCTTGGGTGCATTCTGTTGACCTTTTCTCAATCTTGAGTTCACTATTTTTTAAATCTTTCCTCTTTTCTAATATATAGATTTCAGGATACAAATTTCTTTTCAAATCCCACTTTAGCTATATCCCATAAATTTGTATATTTGGAATGCTTTTGTTGTTATTCAGTGCTAGACATTTCATAATTTCTATTATAATTTATTTTTAGATCCATGACATATATATGTGTGTGTGTGTGTGTGTCGGTATATACATATAATATATATATATCCATGACCTATTTAGATATATTTAGAAGTGGGCTTAGTAAGATTCCAAACATATTTGGGGGGCTTTAGCAGTCATTTTGTATTGCTAATTTTCTTGCATTTTGGCCAAAAAATGTGGTGCGTATAAAGTTGATTCCTCAGTAATTTTTGAGACTTCCTTCATACCCTAATTTGTAATGAATTTTTGAAAAATATACTTTGCAAGGCTGAAACAAATAAGTATTCTCTATTGGCGGGGTGCAGAGTTCTACATATGTATGCTTGATCAAGTTTCTTTCTTATGGTGCTCAAATTTTCTATGTCCTAATTATTTCTCTGCTTGAACTATTAGTATCTGAGAGAGGGGAGTTGTAAAATTCCCACTATGATTATGGATATGTTAACTTCTCCTACAATTAGGTCAAGTTTTGCTGTATACATTTTGAAGCTATGTTGTTAGTATTCTGTGGATTTAAAACTGCTTTATTTTCTTGGTGAATTATCCTTTTATCATCTAGTAATAACATTCTTTATCCCTAATAACTTTTTAAATTTCAAAAATCTACTGTTTGATATTAGTACAAGTCCACCAGTTTCTTTTTGGTTAGCATTTGCTAGTATATCTTGTCCCACTAAATTACTTTCAACCTTTCAGTATCCTATTTTAGGTTTTATCTCTTATAAACCACATATATCTTTTTAAAAAATTTGTTAATCAAGAAGAAATAAAGAATCTGAATAGACGGATCACAAGTAAAGAGATTGAAACAGTAATCAAAAACATCCCAAAAAATAAAAGTTCAGGACCAGACAGCTTCTCTGGAGAATTCTACCAAACATCCAAAGAAGATTTATTACCTATCCTTCTCAAACTATCCCAAAAAATTGAGGAACACAGGAAAAAATTCCTAACATATTCTACGAGACCAACATCACCCTAATACCAAAGCCAGACAAGGACAACATAAAGAAGGGAAATTACAGGTCAATATCGCTAATGAACATAGATGCAAAAATCCTCAACAAAATATTGGCAAACTGAATACAGTAATACATTTAAAAGATCATACACCATGATCAAGTGGAATTCATACCAGGGACACAGGGATGGTTCAGTATCTGCAAATCAATCAATGTGATACACCACATTAACAAAATGAGGAACAAAAACCACATGACAATCTCAATAGACACAGAGAAAGCATTTGACAAGATCCAACATCCATTCATGACAAAAAACTCTCAATAAAATGGGTATAGAAGGAAAGTACTTCAACGTAATAAAGGCCATATATGACAAACCCACAGCAAACATCATACTCAATGGGAAAAAACTGAAAGCCATCCCTCTGAGAACAGGAACAAGACAAGAGTGCCCACTCTCATCACTCTTATTCAACATAGTACTGGAGGTTTTGGCCAGAGCAATTAGGCAAGAAAAAGAAATAAAAGGAATTCAAATAGGCAATGAAGAATTGAAACTCTCACTGTTTGCAGATGACATGATTTTATATATAGAAAACCCCAAAGAATACATTGGAAAACTATTAGAAATAATCAACAACTACAGCAAAGTTGCAGGGTACAAAGTCAACTGACAAAAATCAGTGGCATTTCTATACTCCAATAACAAACTAACACAATGAATAACTCAAGAATACAATCCCATTTACAATCGCAACAAAAAGAATAAAATATCTAGGAATAAATTTAACCAAGGAGGTGAAAGACTTATACAAGGAAAACTATAAGACATTACTAAAAGAAATTGATAATGAGATAAAGAAATGGAAAGATATCCATGCACATGGATTGCAAGAATAAACATAGTTAAAATGTCCACACTACCTAAAGCAATCTACAGATTCAAAGCAATCCCAATCAGAATCCCAATGACATTCTTTACAGAAGTAGAACAAAGAATCTTAAAATTCATATGGGGCAACAAAAACCCCCCAAATAACCAAAGCAATCCTGAGAAAGAAGAACAAAGGTGGTGGCATCGCAATCCCTGACTTCAAAACATATTACAAAACTATAGCAATCAAAACAGCATGGTACTGGTACAAAAATAGGCACACAGAGCAATGGGACAGAATTGAAAGCCCAGAAATAAAACCACACATCTATGGACAGCTAATCTTCGACAAGAACATACAATGGAGAAAGGAAAGCCTCTTCAATAAATGGTGATGGGAAAACTGGACAGCCACATGCAAAAGAATGAAAGTAGACCATTATCTTTCTTCATACACAACAATAGACTCAAAATGGACCAAAGACTTGAAGGTAAGACCTGAACCCATAAAACTTCTAGAAGAAAATATAGGCAGTACACTCTTTGACATCAGCCTTAAAAGGATCTTTTCGAATACCATGTCTTCTCAGACAAGGGAAACAAAAGAAAAAATAAACGAGTGGGACTTCATCGGACTAAAGAGCTTCTAGAAGGCAAAGGAAACCAGGATCAAAATGAGAAAACCCACCAAGTAGGAGAAAATATTTGCAAATCATATATCCAACAAGAGGTTACTCTTCATAATATATAAAGAACTCACACAATTGAACTACAAAAAGACAAACAACTCAATCAAAAAGTGGGCAGAGGATATGAACAGACATTTTTCCAAAGAAGATATACAGATGGCCAATAGGCAAATGAAAAGATGCTCAACATCACTAATCATCAGGGAAATGCAAATCAAAACTACACTTAGATATCACCTTATGCCCATTAGAATGGCTATTAATCACCAAGACAAAAAATAAAAAATGTTGGAGAGGATGTGGAGAAAAGGGGACCCTCATACGCTGCTGGTGGGAATGCAAACTAGTGCAGCCACTATGGAAAATAGTATGGAGATGTCCCAAAATATTAAAAATAGAAATACCATATGACCCAGCTATCCCACTTCTGGGTATTTATCCAAAGAACATGAAATCAACAATACAAAGAGACTTATGCACCCCAGTGTTCATTGCAGCATTATTCACAACAGCCGAGATGTGGAAGCAACCCAAGTGCCCGTCGACTGATGAATGGATAAAGAAGATGTGGTATATGTGTACAATGGAATACTACTCAGTCATAAAAAAGACAAAATCATCCCATTTGCAACCACATGGATGGACTTTGAGGGTATTACATTAAGCAAAATAAACCAGACAGAGAAAGACAAACACCATATGATTTTGCTCATTTGTGGAATATAAACAAACTTACAGACAAAGAGAACAGGTTAGTGGTTACCAGGGGAAAAGGGCTTGGGCCATAGGCACAAGGGGTGAAGAGGCACATTTATATGGTGTCTGACAAAGAATAATGTACAACTGAAATTTCACAATGTTATAAACTATTATGACCACAATAAAAATATGTTAATAATTTCTATTATCTGGCTAATTTAAGCATTTACATTTCTTGTGATTACTAATATAGTTGGACTTATTTCAGTCTTCTTGTTTTGTCCTTTACACTTACTATGCTTTGGTTTGTTTTGTTTTCCTTCCCTCTCTCCTCAAACACTCTTTTCCTTCCTTCTCTTGGAATGATCAAATTTTCTTTATTCCTTCATTAAGTTATATATTCCATTTATATCACTTAAGTGGTAATGCTTAAATATGAACTCTTGACTTAAAATATCTAATACCTCTATCCTTCCTTCTTAACATGATAAGGGCCTTAGAATGCTTTAACCCCAGTCTCCTCTCATTCTTCTGCCATGTTATTTTCTAGTATTTAATCATATCTTTTTAAAACTTTCCCCCAAATTAGTCTTTCTTATTGTCACTATTTGTTCCATACTCCATGTTTTAGTTACCCTATTCTTCTCATTTTAAACTCCATTGCCACTAAACAGCAATTTTTAGTTACTGTCCTGGTCTCTTAATTGTCTGCTTTTTATACGAAATATTCTTTAGTTACAGTGAACACTCCCTTGATCATTATTTTTCTTTCTGATCCATATGCTCTTATCACCACTTCGTACTTAACATTTTTATTAATGAGCCTTCCAACAGAGCTGATATTGAAGAAACATATGAAGTTAGTATTGGGGCCAAAATAAATTTAGGAGTTTCTTTTGTTTTTTAAGTTAATAAATATTTGAAGAAACTCCCTAGATTGTATATTTATACTCTCTCTATTTACAAAACCAAACCTGCAAAAAGACCCTTTTATAAACATATCTCTTTCCTTTAGTGTCTTAAAGATTCAAATAATATTTAGTAGCAAGTATATTTGGAAAATGACTAATGGAGAAAGTACTTCTCTTTCACAGATGCAGAAAAAAGAATTAGTTGACACGCTAGCTACAATGAACAAACTACTGGATCTAACAGAATGATTGAGTTTGACATATTAAACACTGAATGATTTCTAAGAAGTGAAATCAGTGTAAGTTGATCTTCATTTAAAAAGCAAATGAGAAACTGAGTTCAGAGCTTGTAACAGCTGACACCGAAAAATGCCTCATAAACATCTGCACATATCTACAGGAGATGGGGAGATACAGCACCAACTTTAGAAATCACTAGTCCAGCTCATTTTTTTATTGTGGTAAAATATGCATAACATAAAATTGCTCATTCATTTTTAAAGTGGGTAGGTGACCTGCCTAGGATCACTCAGAAAAGATGACGAGGCCCTAAATGGGTTAGGGCTCTACGACTGTGAAGACGAGCTGCTGGGGCGGGATGGGTGCGAGGCAGAAGGTAGGAAGGAGTGCAACTCTGCACGTGCAGGCTCATGGGAGTTCCCAGCAGAAGGCACTTGGAGGATTTCGGTTAGCCAAAAGAGTTTGATGATGCAGCCAGCACGAGAAAAGAGGGCAAACATAGGGACTTCTCACCAACTACCCCCAAATTAAATACAACTAAAGGCTCAGACAACTTTTCTTTAATCATTAAAATGTTGGAGAGGAAAGTCCAACGCTGCGGATTTGCTTTGATGAGAAAACAGTTCTTTTGCTCCTGAGGGAAGACAAGCCTGGATCAATAGCTGGGTCATTAGGATGGCTGAGAGCCTACAGGAAGTATTTTATCAACAAGGCCTTAAGGGGACCTCTCATGTGCCTGGAGCACTGCTTGATACAAAAGGAACAAACTGGTGAGGTCTCTGTGCTTAAGGATCGCACCGCATCAATGGGGAGACATAATTATGTTCAAAGATCAGAAAGCAATTAGTAGCTGTATCAGGGCATTCAGGAAAGGGAGCGTGATGGCCCAGGGTGGTGAGGCAAGGACGTGTGGCCTGGCAATGTGTGGCCTAAATCAGAGTCATAACACCACCTATAGCATTCACTATTTACTGATTGCCTACTGGGTCCCAGGCAACATACAGGGCAATAACTTTTTCTTCACAATATCTCAGTGGAGACAGGTGTTATTATCCCCATTTTACAGATGAGGGCTTGGACTCAGAGGTTGAGTAAAGATTACATATGTCATTCAAGGCAGAGCTAGGGGTTCAACCCCAGGTGTGACACAAGAAGCAAGCTCCATACAGCCCCTTCCACCACAGTAATGAAGAGAAAGGCCTCTCAACTCGGATTTTAAAACACTTTGTAGATGTAATTATAATATATTCCAAAGAGGAAGGCAAAAAATAACCTCCATTTGCCTGCCTACTCGTTCTTCAGTTCTCATTCTGGAACATCATCTCTTCCAGGGCTCCTCCTCTGCTCCCCAAACTGGGCTAAACTCCCCAAATAAGGACCATAATCCTTTGTGCCCATTTCAAAAGCCAATAAGCCAAAAAGCCAATAAGCTCTGAAAATTTAAAGTGTTTGCAGCAAGCTCGTTCAGTGGCAAAAGATAACGTGAACTGATGTGAAACTACTTGCTGTCCTTTACTTTTCCTACTCAGTGTGAACAGTCACATTCTGACGTGGGAATAATAATGTGTTTGATTAAGGGGTGCTGCCCACTGAAGTTATTATAGAATATATAATATATGTATATTACCTTTCTAAAATTTGGACATTTCTGACTTGCAAACCACATCTGGCCCCAAGGGTTTCAGACAAGGGACTCTGGACCTATACCTTACGCATAAATTTCTCTGCATTACAAGCACTTGTTCTTCTTTGTAAGCCCAGCATCTGACAGAGTGCCTTGCATATAATAGGTACACAATAAATATTTCCCGAACGAGGAAACTAAGCTGAGAAACTGGCTAAGTAGGGAAAATGCTCAGTGGCTTGGGAGTAACCATTGCTCCCAACTTGCATGCCGGGCCTCTAACCATGGAATGCTACTTCCTTCTCCGACACGGAGGTCCTATAAATAGTTGCTGTTGATTGAGGGCAAGCAACATAGATGCTGTCTTCAATAGGAATAAAAATAGTCCAGTGGTCTTACATGATGGGCCATTAGCCCAGTAATACAAAACAGCAGGCATATTCACACCACAGACCACATGGGCAGCCTCACAGGTGCCCTTGAACTTGGAAGTAGAAGACGTGCATTTGGGTCTCCCTACTACATGCAGTAACCCTTTTGGCCTGCAGTTTTCTCAAGTGTAAAATAGCAACTAGGGTAAGCCCTACGACCCTCGCAGGTGGGTCTCCTAACAAGGTAACTCATGGGATGGGCGGCAGCAGTCGCTTAACACTCCAGAGTGGGATGCAAACCTCAGGAGCTTCTTTGCGCTTGTCTACTGCCCTCGCAGTCCAGAGTTCACCATCATCATTCAGTGCGCTCTGTCCAACCTACACACACCTCCTCCCTCACCCGAAAGAAGCAGAGGCAATGCAAAAAGACGCATTTTGTACTAGGGCACCCAGGGAGCTCTTTCTGTCTTCGGTCCCAAACAGTGGTCAAAGAATTCGGCAAAGAGGAGCCGCACAGCCCTTCGGTCTCCTGACTCGTAAAGAGGACGGGGTGGGGGTAACTACCGGCCAGCAAGGACTGGATTTAAAGAGGAAACCCCTGAACTGCAGTCTCAGGACACGAAAGGGGACTGGGTAGAGAATGTGCCACGAGAGATTAGCGCGGGGTGGCCCCTCCTTACTTGATAGCACAGAATGGTCTGCTGCACCAGCCGCGCGTATCCGTCCAAGCGAACCCCGGAATTGCTTCTGCTCCTCATCTCCGCGAGGCTCCCGGGGCCGCGGCGCCCGACCTGCTGCGCGGAGGTGGGACACCAGGGCTGCAGCCGCCAAGACGGCCTGGTTCCCAAATAGTTAGAGCCTCAGTCGGTTTTCGGGATGGAACTCGACAGTAGGAGGTCGGAACTTTTTAAAATGATAGAACCAAAGTTCGATTGGAAAGCAAGCCAACCAGCGTTTTCGCACAGCTAGAAGGCGCGGGGGCGGCCACAGGGGCTAGCGCTACGGCGGCCCCGCCTGGACCAGGCCCGCAGCGCTCCCGACGTTCGCGGGTCCCACACGGCCCCGCGGGAGAAGAGGGGAACCGGGTTCTGGGAGTGGGGCGCCGATGCCCCAGCCGAGACTTTTTTGTCTTCAGGCGGTCCGGCGGAGGCCCCCGGGCGGGCTGCCAAGCCTATCCCACCCGCCGGCCCCGGCCCACGCAGCCCCGCCCCGCCCCCGGCGCGGAACGGAACACTCCGCGGCCCCGCCTGAGGGGGAAGAAAAAAGGGGTGGCCCGCGGAAGCAGCAGAGAGCTTGACTCCGGACGGGAACTAGTTTGCATCCCTGAGCCCTTTACCTCCCCGCCGGCCGTTCACCCCAAGTGGAAGCTGGAGAAACAGGCCCTTCCGCGGCGGCCACCTGGACTCCCTGGACCCGCCCTCGGCCCCGCCCCTGGGCCCGCCTCCGGCTCCGCCCCTGGCGCGGAGCGGAACCCGCGGAGCGGGCCTGAGGAGGAAGGTAAGGGGACCGCTCCTCTAGGGACCCGGAATGCTCCTGACACCGTGCGTCGCTTGCGGCCCCGCCCTGCGATGAGCTCACAGTCAGGTCCCTGGCCCCGCCCCCAGATACGCCCCCGCAGCGGATCCGAGCCCTCCGAGCAGGGGATGAGGCTGCCTCATCCAGCGGCCCGGAGAAGGCCCCGGGGCAGGGTAGCCAAGCTCACCAGAGGCGGGAGAAATAGGGCCTCCCACTGCAGCCGCTTGGGCGCCCCTCCGCGGGCCGCGTCTCCGCTGCCGAGCGGAAGCCGAGTAGCGGGGCACAGCCGGGAAGGGAAAGGGGGCGACCGGGGCAGGGTCCCCCAGCTGCCCCCGGCGCCTGCAGCCTCGCCCCTAATCACCTGGGCGCCGCTCACCAGGCCTGCAGTCCATCTCCTACAGGCCTACAACTTGCAAGTTGGCATTACAGTTGCTCATGGCCGCAAATTACCTACAGTTCACAATCTTCGGCCCAGTATTCATTTTCCACCAAAATCTGGCCCTATATGAATTCTCCTGGACACCTTGGCCAATGTAATCATTTGCACAAGCTTCTTTGCTAGTCTCCATGCGTTTACTGTACGCTTGACAACGTGAGCCCTTCTCCTCCTTGCCTTTCTCAAGCCTATCTTTTCTTTAAGGGCTAGCTCACCTCCTGCCTCCCCATTCTCTGAATTCCCATAACAATTTCTTTAGTAAGAACTTAGATCTTGGAGTCAGTTCAAAGTGAGTTCAAATTCCAGTTCTGCCATTTACACAGCAGTGTGGACTTCAGTATGCTGTTTTAGTTGTTTGAAATTCAATATTCTCATCTGTAAAATGGGGATAATAATAGCACCTACCTCCTAGGGTGACTCTGATCAAGAGGATGAATGTAAAGCCCTTAGCACCATGCCTGACTTATAGAAAAGTACTTCATAAATCATAGCTGTTTTCATCATCATTTGACACTAACATATTGCCTCATATTGTTATTTTTGTTTTCATGTGAAGTATGTTTTTCTAAGTGGATTGTAAGTATTCACTGAAACAGTCTTTGCTATCTCCTACCATGCCTGGTACAGTGTTGAGCACGTAGTTGTAGCTCAATTAGTGTTGAAAGAAAGAAAATTAGTCCTGCTCAGCTGGGTCCCCTATGTACAGTCCTTAATTAAGTTCATTTTAGAAATTTCATAACATAAATCTCTGTCGCTCAACTACAGCACCAAACCCCTCATTATCTCACATACTATTTGGCTCTTAAATTATGCAGCAATCCATGTGATGTGCTTCCATGCAGAATTTGCTATGGTCTGGAGGTAAATAAAACGAGACATTGTTATCACCATTAAAGCTCTTTTGGAATCTGACTGTGTACTCTTACGAGAACTCTCATGCATTCTTCTGCATCTAAAAGCTGGGATCATTGCTTCTTTTCATTACTGCTTTTGTTCACACTGAATGCTTCTTCAAGAGTCCATTTTGCAGCCATGGGGGAAATAACTGATGACCTTTGCTCATTACCTGGCATTTCCATCCAGTATAGAAACATTTTCAGTTTCTTATCTCATTCTTCGTAAATTCTGCTATACAAACATGCACCCCTTTCGGTGTGTAGCCAGCCTACATTCTTAGGCTTTGATCTATGCTTTAATACATATTATCGTATAAGCTACAGTTTTCAATAAGCTTGAAATTCAGATAAAACCAAGAAGGAAAGCTACTTTTTAGCTTTTAAATTTCCAAGTGAACTTTAGTGATTCATTTTGGACTAGAAGCTGTGCTATATAAAAACCAGACTCGTATCTTAGTATCCTATGTCCCTGAAATACAAAACCTCTATATCTTCGTTCCCAGATGCATGAAGCCTTTCTCTGGTTGTGACCCAATATAAACCTGTCTCCAAGTCATTTCTCAAACATTTGTGAGGAATCAGATATGGAATGTGATGGGGTATGTTGTTGTTTCTGAAGCTGATTCATGATCTTCATAAGGATGAAAACCCAAAACTGGACCCTAGAGTGATACCTTGTATGACCCTTCTGACCCCAGCCAGAGGGTCTGCTCATTGTTCTGCCACAGGGGCTTCTGCCAAGGAAGTTCCCAGAGAGCCACATGTCACTGTCCAAAGTGGAAACCAACAAATGTTTGTCCTGGAGGATTCAGGTCTTTGACTCTAAAGAAAAGCACTCCATCTTTGACATAGAGGAGAGGGTCCATTCTGAATCAATTAGCTGAAAATAGCCAATTTGCCAAATTTAGTTACTTCTATGGCAATTTAATTTTAGTTAACTGGAAATCATTTTGTTTTTCATCACAATATTTTAAAGAATGTTGAATTTGCCTCTGTTTCAGCTTCCTGTAGCTAGTTGGAAACTGAGCAGTAAAGAGAGGAAACACCAGGGAGCATAAGATTTCTTCATAGTGAAGAATATATTTATAAATATATTTAAAAGAATATATTCTGGAAGAGGGTATTCAATTTTTGTCTGCCTCAACTTTTTGATGTTGTACCTAGAGGCTGAGGTGAAAAGAAAAAAGAATATACTGATAAGAATTATTCCCATCCATGTTCTTAAGTCCACTCAGTCTTTCCTTTTCCTGTCCTCAGCCTCCAACCGCAGCAGCAAGCAGCTGAGGCAGAGACAAACTAAATAGTCCTTAAAATGCTGTTATGGAGACAAAATGACAACACACTAGTCCATTTGGTAAATTGCTCATTCACTAAGTTAGTTCTTCATCGAAATGGCCTTCAACAAACTCACCTGTTTCCTAAGTGACCTCGTCAGACACAACCCAGTATCCCAAATGAAGCCATTTCACCATTTTTGCTGAGAACAATCATGATGCTGCTCATTGAAGTTATGCAAACACTACTGATTGCAGTGTGTTTTGGGAAAAAACTTCTCGAATGTTCTGAGGAAATACTTCTTCAAATACTGGCCACTGCTGTGACACTCCTTGCCTCCTCATATTGGCACCACTTCTGTCTCCTTCAGTAGAATCTTAGATTGTGGGAACAATTTTAAACCCAAAGGAGGATGCTTCTCAGGAACATTCTCTCTGCCCTGCCCTTCGCTGTCTGAAGTAAAAAAGTAGACAAGAGAATTTGGCTTAAGGACTGCAGCCCAGACACACAAGACAATAAGAAAATAAGGGAGGGGGCGGGATCTAAAAGACATAGGACATTGTGCATCCTTTTGTGTGTACACTTTGGTTACATAATCTGCTTCAGGAGATTTGGTTTCTGAGATCTTGCCTCCCAAATCTAGACTATCTCACCACTTTCCTCATCAATTTAGTACTCAACATCTTTGAGGCAGCTGAGCATCGGGGAAGGAGAGATTGCTCAGAGAACTCTTGTGGAGTTGAGGCCAGCTTCCATGTTTGTGGCTTTCCTGTGCTCCCCAGAAACCCCAAATCCTGTCCTCACCTTCTTGAAATTCTGTTTGATGCTGAGGAAGCAGACACTTGGAGGGGATCCAAATCTGGGGCTTGTGTGGGCCAACGGCAACATGTGTTAAAGAGATAATCTTGAAAGAGTAAGGGAAAAATGAAAAAGAAACCTCAGCAACTGATCTCGTGAGGCAGAACAATCCTTGCTCTAACTTCACAGTCACAGTGTGCCTGCTGTTTGCCAAAAGATGTTACCGTGTGTTCGTCTTAATCAGACCCGTCCAACCGCTTCCATGCCATGCCGCCAGGGAAAGAGATCTCAAACGTTTTCTGTTTGTGAAAGTTCTCAAAGGACTTAATTGCAAATTTATTTTGGCGATTTTAATGTATAAATACAAGACAATTAAATAAATCGGAGAAGAAATATTGCAAAGGCAAATCAGCACTCATGGAAGTGTATTACATTATTACTACAGTTAGTCTGGGATACAACATTCACTTGAAATATATGCAAGGGAACCTTAGGGAAAGACTAAACTAAAGGGTTTTGAAATGTTCCTAATAAGGACATACTTGAGGCACTGCTCAGGCAGCTGTAGGTGGGAAGCCAGATGGACCCTCTATAGCTAGGAGCAATCAGGGTTTGATACATATGGAAACAATAGCATTGCAGGATAGTTCACCATTCCCAGTAGCTGCTCCCTCTTGTCACTATACACTCGTCAAAACTTGATACCTTTTAGAAAATAATTATAGCTCTGGCTGGGCCAGAGTGTACCAGTCATAACAATCAACAAAGTACCATGCAGTTGTCTTTTAAAGAACAGCAATATGATTATTTTCCTTATATACATCTCTTTTAAAAAGTAATCCTACTCTACTCCCCTTTTCTGAAAGGCTCTGGGGATTTGAGAAGTGGCAGTGTATGTATCTCCTCCACATTCACAATCTTCCTGACATATGGTCTAGATTACAGTTCCATCCCTCTCTGTGGCCAAAGTATTAAGCTAAACATCTTGGTGCAGATTCCATAATCTGATGACTAGGGATGAGGTCAGGAGATGGGTATCAGTATCGGATGCCGTGTATGGTTGTTCAGGTTGTACCCTGCACAAGGGTACATCCAAGAGGGTGAGTGAGTGGGGCTAAAATATGGCCCCCACTCTGTTTGTCAAACCATGAGCCCATGGGGCTGTGTCTGCCCAGTGGGGGCACCTTTTTATAGCTCACTCAAAGGCACTGTATGAGCTAATTGTGGCACTGTCTGCTTACATTTTTCCAGTCTGGCTGGCATCATTATTTCCTGATTTCAGTGACGTTTCTGTATTTCACATCCCATGTAATCTCCAAAAGGAGCTTTAGAATTCACTGAACCAGCAAGGATTTTCTGAATTATCACATTAGACATAACACAACCACAATTCTACAAAGAAATAAATTTACACAGTAGAAAATAAATACAAAAAATGTAGAAGTAAGATTTTTGACATGTGGGTCACTAGAATTTAGCTTATTTACAACAAAGGCATGCACAACTAAACTCACCGACAGGCTGAAGTCAACAGTTCCTTTATCTGATGTTATCAAAGATAACTTAGCCTCTTTAAAATGTGGCTGGAAGTGAACTACTTTTGATTGTTTTTTAAATGAGTCTTATTCTTAGTGTGTTGTTTAAAAGCAATCTTCTTTTAAAATGAAAGATGTGAAACCAAATTGCAAATGTCTAAAAACCATGGTATAATGTCTTGGTTTCCTCTTCTAATAGTAACCATTGCCCTCAATTAGTTTATGCTCCTCCAGAGGTTGCTGAGTATAAAATTAGTTGATTTTCATACATCTCACATTGTGTAAAAGGTAAAATTGGACATATTCACACTCTCAAGCATCATGCTTTGATTTTAGAAAAAGGAATCACATTTGCTCAATAAAGTGTAAACTTCCCCGCTTTGAAGTCCTTCTGAGAGCGATACGGCTTTTGCCATTGCAGGAATCTTCTCTCTCATTAAACATGTGCTGTTTTCCAGTGAAATCATGGAGGCACACGTCTCCATTCTGAACGCTGAAAGAAACACCATTCTTGTCTGTAGAAGCATTCCCTATGTAAGGAGCAACAAAACTGGCGTCATGAAGCATCCACAGAAAGCATTTAAAAAGTAAACTTAAACATCACTTTATTCTTCAGTATGAACACATAGAGTATGTCTTTTAAAAAAATATTTGTGCTATATTGTCATATTTTATTTACTTTTCATTTTTTCCCTAAGGCCACTGAAAGTAGGCAAAACAAACTGGAGAATGATTCAGAAACCAGTTCTCTATGGCAGTTTTTTAAAAAAAAGAAATGGTCAAAATATGAAGCAAAGCAATATATTTGATTTTAAAAGGCCCATTTCCTAACTCTGGGTGAACATATATTGATTTCAAGTAGTAGCATATGTGTAAGATAACCGAGTGTAATATTCTGGTCTCCCCCCAAAAGTTCAGGTTAACAGAGATCCCCATACGTCCCCTTACAAGGTTCTTGGTTCTCTAAGATTCCTATAAAATAAAACTCTGTACCAGAGAAACTCAGATCGACAACAGTCATGGCAAGAAAAAATCGTCTCTCACAGGCTAAACCAGCCCCTCTGACCAAATCAGAATAGGACTGATTCCCAAGAGCAAACCACCAATTCTGCCTCAGAGTCCAGGCCAGGGAGAAGCTAGGCATTCTAAAGAAATTGTGGTTTGGACCTGGGCCTCTGCTACCCTGAGCAAGCCCTGATTTGGCCGGGGGGGGGGGGGGGGGGCAGGGGGGGCGGTGGCGCAGCTACTGAGACCCTCTAGCTACTTGACACCATCCTTCTGACCATTATACCATTGGAATACAATGTGGAAAGCTGAATAATAAGCCCATTCGTTAGTTCATGCCATAATTATAATAGTAATAACGATTAACAGTGCTGAGAACTTCATCAGTTTCATCTCATTTATCACCCTACGGGATGGGTGCTATTATTAGCCCCATTTCACAGATGATAGAAAGGTTTCAGAAATTAAGCTTTGTTCAAAGTTACATGGCTCAGAAATAAAGGAGTCAACATGTGATGTTTCTTCCAAACTGTGACTTGGGGCCTCGTGTACCAAGTGAGATGGCTGCTGGTACCCAAGCCTCTAAGACATAACTGAAATATGTACTATTCACCCAAACTAGGTGGTTAACATAGCACCATTTCTGGGCACAGCTCAAATAGGGCATGTGACTGTCTGAGGCAGCTGCCCTGAGCTAGGCATTTTGGTGCAGGAACAATCTGACCTGGTATCATAAACAAACCATTAAACTTCCAGCTGCTTTTTTCAAATTGCCTATCCCATTCCTCATCCATCCCAGATCCTGGTGTGCAGACTGGGGAGTTAGGGATGTCTGTCTGACGCCTCTGGTACATGGCATTAAACACTTGGCCATTTTGGTGGCCTCAAATGCACCCCCACCCCCACTGCCAGCCATCAAAAATAGCTGTGTCAAATCAGCCATGTCAAACACCTGTGCAAAATGTGCTGCTTCCGTCAAATCTGACTGTCCAAAGGATGGCAGCATATTGATAGGCTAGGCAAGTGAGCCTTCATCTTTGAGTTCTTTCTAGAATATGGAAAAATCTGGCTGTAAGAGCCCCAAACACTTTTATCCAAGCCGGTAGGCTTTACTGATATGTTGTGATTCTGAGGCTTCTTGATGACTTACCTCACACCTCTGATTTCCCTACTTTGAACTTAACTTTCTCACACTAACTTATTAACTAGCCTTGATTGCCACTGCCTCTACTCTGTTTACCTACATTGAGTCATTCCTGATATAGCCATTTGGCACAGAACCCAGAGCTCTCCCTCTAGTATCTATAGTAAAGAGCTAAGGCCACATGGCAGCTGTTTCTCATACAGCAGTGGTTCTCAACAAAGGGGAAGGGGGCAATTTTACCCCCCAGGGGACATTTTGCAATGTCTGAAGACATTTTTGGTTGTCATAACTGAGGGTGAATGGGTGGGTGCTACTGGTATATGGTGGGTGGAGACCAAGGATATTGCTAAACATCCCCAAATGCACAGGACAGCCCCCACAACAAAGAGTTATCTAGCCCCAGATGTCAATTGTGCCGAGGTTGAGAAACCTTGATTTAGAGGCATCCTGTTGTATTTTAAAAGTCTATGCAAACCAACAGGACCTCCCATCTTTGGGCGGTTGGAAAACTATCTGGCAGGTGTATGAACCTTCTCACAAATTTATTTGAATTTGTCATGAAAATAACTAATATCCTCAAATAATGAATAAAGGCAAATTCTCCAGGGAAGGAGAAAGTATACTAGCAGAATTTAAGTTTTTATAAAAATGCAAAAGATATATTAAGAAGATAGAAATAGATAAGCTTTTATGAGGCATGAACAGCCCCAGTCTTATGAAAGAAAACATACTGGAAGTTTTAGCTAGAAATGTCAGAATTAGTGAGTAAAGGAGGTGTGGCAGCAATAATCTGTTCATATATTGGTGACATATATGGTCACCAATACTGGTCGCAATTCATCATTCAGTATTTTATATATCCATGGGGATTTGGGCACTGTCACAAGGCAGCCACAGTGTGGAAAAGAATGAACAAACGTGACAGGCAAAAAATAGGAAGGTTTAAAAGTGTTGAAGATGTGTATGAGTATAGATGTACTAAAAATCCATATAGTCTTATCAGCTATTTTAGGCACTGCTTGCACAGAAATAGCACAGCACTGAAGTCCTTGGGCAATACTTAAATCAGGATTTGCAGCGTTAAAACTTTTAGGTCATCATCCATTCCCATCATGAAAAACAAAATCTTAAAAAAAGAAAACAAAACAATTGTTCTGGTATTTGCTCTAAAATGAATCAATTTGGATTAATAAACTTTCTCTTTTATAAGGGAACCACATTTTGATCCACTAGTCATATATGTAATTATTCACTCTGCTTAGCAAAAATGCCATTAAAGGATAAAACTAGCTTGAGAAATCCTATATTGAGACATACCATTCCCGCTCGAGAGTCCTGAGCAGTCGTTATTCACTAGCAGCGTGGTGGAGTGGGTGGAGTTGCTGTTCGACTGTAAGGAATTTGAAGAGCTGGACACTCCTTGGTTTACAGTCTGCTTCTTTAAACCGTTAGTAGCAGTTTTACTCCAGTCTACAGCAGAATAAGCATTACAGGAAAACAAGGGGAATGTTGAAGCTCAAATACAAGAGACAGAGTGTGACCCCCTCTAGCAACTGATCTCTCACTTCCAGATCTTACAGAGAAATCACGCATCTCACAAGTGGGTGTGATAAAATGTATTTTCATTTATGACCATATACATTTTTCCTTTAAATGATTGCCTGCTTAAAAGTTACCTATATTCTCTTGGAACTAAAGGCCAAGCTAATTTGATTGTGTCTATAAATATCCACTGAATTAGGTAGTACTTCAGAGCCAAGGACTGTCTTCACAAGAAGACAAATCGACTGTGTTGTGATGACTAATGGTTCTTAAATCCAAGCAAATGATTGAACTATATATACTGCCATTTTCTGAGTACAGATCTTATGCAACCAGATCTTTGAAATACTGCAAAGGTTGTATTCATACAAAAAGAATTTAGGTTTTCAAACAGCACTTCATTTTTCTTATTTTCTTAAAAATGAGCTATTTGCTCTACAACTCAGTAGGACATACCTGGAAAAAAACTTCAAAACAACCAAATGTATGCTAAAGCTTATATACAAAGCCTGGCCCAGTAACAAATTAAGCAACTTACAACCAAGACCTGTGGAGAAAAGGTTGAGTCAAGACTTAAAAAGTTATGAAGGTAAATATTAAGAATTACTTTGGGTAAATGGAAAACGAGCTCAAAAGGAAATAAATTCTAAAAATTTCACTGTTGCCTCATTCAAGAAGCAGCCAGCCCATTAATTCTATTGCTCACTAAGTTCCCAGAGATGAGTAATTATTTTTTAATTCACTAGGTTTTCTCCCTAGTGTTCATAACCGAAATTTTCTGTTGGGCAGGTTCCGTTCATTGATTTCCAGATCTGATAGCTCTTTGGCACTGATTACTTTGGATCTTAACTTATGCAATGTTTTCCTCAAGATTTAAGAGAAGGAGAAAAAGTAAGGTAAATCTTTACCAGAATTTTCAGCCAGCCGTAACTTTCCACAACAAAGATACCGCCTCCATTGCTTTCTGACGTTCTCTTTTGCTACACAGTAAAAGATGAATATGAAAAATCCTATAGGGAAAAAAAACCCATAACACAATGAGTTCCAAACTGAGACTTGAATGTCTTGAGTTTGCTTTGCACAAAAGATAACATCTTTGGCAGCTATAGGCAAAGTGAAATTTTGCAAATTGAAAAAAAGTCCAAAGCCCTGGGAAAATTTGCTACTGAAAGGCACCCTAGAAGGACTCTTTTTGTAAGATAAAAAATACTTATGAAAGGAATGATTACTCCATATTTCCAAAATTAAACTCACTGTCTCTCCTCTCACATCTTGTCCTTAGCTTTCCCTATCTTTGGAAGTACAAGCCATCCACCCAGGATGCCAGCTGGTACCTAGGCTTCTACCTGTCCACCCATCTGTATTTATAATCAATTTCCAAGTTTTGTCAGTTGCCATCTCCTCTGTTAGTCTCACATCCCTCATCCCTCACTACTCCTCTCCAGCCCACAGCCTTGTCCCTTGCCTGAGCCTTCCCTTCTCCTTCCCTAGCCTGGGGCACTGCAGTCACTCCTTGTCTGCCTTCCACTTTCCCTCTAACCTGCTCAAGGAAATTCTCCACTGGCATCCAGGCCAAGAAGAGGGCAACACTACAGACTTGAAGCGGCCCCCAGGCTTCGCCTGCCACCTACCTCTGTCCAGGTCAGGCAGGCACAGGGCTCCCACACAGCCCCATTGCTAACACTCCTCAAGGTTTTTGCCAATAAATATTTGCTGAATGAATGGATGAATTCTGAGTTCTCCCTCTCCCCAACCCCCAACCTATCTACTTTAAAATCTTCATTTTAAAATATCAGGTTTGCTTCTAGTCGGGTACCCATTCCCATCCCAAGGACTGATGTCTTGACTACTGCACACCTTTGTTCATTTGCCACCCTGGGTGGCTACCCTCGGTTGCATTAGGGGAGAAACAACGTGTATGAGTGAGATGAAAATGGGGTTCCCAAGTCCCAAATCAGAACCTGCACACCTGTCTCCTTTAATCCCCCCCAAAGCCCTGTGAATTAGGCATTGTCTCCTTTTATAACTGAAGCAATACACTCCTTCTATCCATTCATATTCTAATGAGAAGACATTCTGGGGAAAGGAAGAGAAAGAGGCAGGTTCAGTTTCCACACGAAATATGTGAGAGTAGGTACCTTGCTTTCCTGTTTAGGATTAGTGTGATTTGGGCAGGTATTTTTTTCTCTTAAAGTGTCTCTTACTTTCACAGGACACTGTTGGCAAATAAAACTTTTCTCTTTAATAGTAGTATAACACCTGGATATACCAATTGTAGGTAAAAATGAACAACTGTATGTAACCAACAAGCATATTAACTGGCTTCCTCCAAATAAGAACCGATAGCCAAATTAGGCATTTCAATTCCATCTCAGGTTGGAGTTTCTTTGAAAACCAGCAACATGATCTATTCCTTGACCTACCTACAGGAGGATGCTATGGAAGCTAACAGCAAATGGAAAAAATGAAAACAAGCAGATGAGAATGCAATTAAAAGGCATCCCAATGAGGATTTGAAATAAAAGGAAACCAAGGGACATGAACTGTTATTGTAATGTAAACCTATTAGCCTGTTCAGCTTCTAATGTCAAAGTACTTCCATTAAAAATTAATCACTTGGGGGGGCCGGCCCGGTGGCGCAGTGGTTAAGTTCGCACGTTCCACTTCTCAGCGGCCCGGGGTTTGCCGGTTCCAATCCCAGGTGCGGACATGGCACCACTTGGCATGCCAGGCTGTGGTAGGGGTCCCACATATAAAAAAAGTAGAGGAAGATGGGCACGGATGTTAGCTCAGGGCCAGGTTTCCTCAGCAAAGAGGAGGACTGGCAGTGGTTAGCTCAGGGCTAATCTTCCTCAAAAAAAAAAAAAATCACTTGGGGCCAGCTCGGTGGTGGAGAGGTTAAGTTTGTGCACTCAGCTTCAGTGGCCCAGGGTTCACCAGTTGAGATCCCAGGCATGGACCTATGCACTGCTTATCAAGGCATGCTGTGGCAGGTGTCCAACATATAAAATAGAGGAGGGTGGGCACACATGTTAGCTCAGGGCCAATCTTCCTCAGCAAAAAGAGGAGGATTGGTGGCAGATGTTAACTCAGGGCTAATCTTTCTCAAAAACAAAAATTAATCACAGCTGGGTCAGCCTGGTGTCCTAGTGGTTAGGTTCACATGCTCTGCTTCGGCGGCCTGGGGTTCAAGGGTTCAGATCCTGGGTGTGGACCTACACACCGCTCATCAACCCATGCTGTGGTGGCGTCCCACATACAAAATAGAGGAAGATTGGCACAGATGTTAGCTCAGGGCCAATCTTCCTCACACACACAAAAATTAATCACAGCTGACAAGTTTTATAACACTGAGCTAAAAGAACTAGTAATTTGCTTTTCTAAAGAATACCAAGAGGATTCCTAAATGACTTGCAGCTGGACTTTATTAACAATGGGAAGTGCAGAAGCAGAGGGTGACACACAGAGCCTGCCCCTTTCCTGCTGCATGTCCCAGCAGACCAACTTCTCAGGATTAGCCACTGGGCCAGGCTGCTGCCACTTGGGTCTGTCTATTGACTTGACATTTATCATTGTCTTCAACTGAAACACAGAGCTACTAGGTCCGAGTGGTGAGACCTCACAGGGACATTTATGGTATGTACACTTTTCTGTATGCATGTTCTACTTCAGTAAAAAGTGAAAAAATACAGAAGGTGAGGAACCAAGTGAAGGAAGAGTAATTGACTGTCCCAGAAAGAGCTCCTGGCAGGTTCCCTTCAATATGTTCTCTCCAAGGAGATAATGATGGATAGGAAGAAAAAAGTACCACTTCTTGAATTTAGTGGATGCCTTTCTTCCAAGGATCTCAAAACACCCTTTCTCAAAGATAAATCTGTTTTTCAGTGCATATATCTTAAACTACTAAATAAGCCACTTTGCAGATAACTTTTAGTAGCGATATTTTTAAGTTCAACTGGCATCATTCAGTGTGCTGTACAGCTTACCTTGTAAGGTGTTAAAGATGGCAAAGAGATACATGAAGGTGACGTTAACTGGTCCCCAGGCAAAGAAGGCAAAACCCCAAGTAATTCCCAGTAAAAACGTAAGGCCAGCAACGCTTCTGAGGTCTTGAATACTGGTTTTTCGCTGAGCTCCCAATTGCTTCTTCTTTTTAATTCGACAGAGCTGAACCAGGACCACAATGAACATGCTGACGTTCAGCAAAAATATCACACAGAAATATCCTACAACCGTAATATAGAATACAGCATTGCTGTTGATCCAGCAACTGGAATTTGGGGGGCAGAAAACAGGGGAAAACATATTACAACGCTGAAATATGGTTCAAAACGATACAATGAAAATCTATATCACTTTACTGAAATATTTCCTACAAGTACAAAAGAGAAAAAAAGATAAAGCCACTGTTTTCCAGAACCATTTATAGCTCTAGGAAAAAAAATCGAAGAGAGTTAGTTTATTTTAGGACACTTGGTGATTGAAGGTATTTAAAAAATATTCTTTGAAAATATTCAGGATTTTACCCCCTTGAACTCCTAGTTACTCTATTCCATGAATCTTTACTAATATAATGTAGCTGGTATTTCATTTTTATTAGAGACTTATGAAAGTATTTTCGAAATACTTCTTTCTAACTTGTTTCTTGAATACTTAAGTAGTAGCACAACATTTCCAACTAGCTTATCTCATTACATATATAACTGTGAAGCCAGCTGTAAATGTTCCTGGATTTTATTAGGATGAGAGCTGGAGTTGATATGCTGATTAGATCCTCCACTTTCTTGGAGAATTTTGTTTTCCAGTTCACTTAACATTCCCTTGGGGGCTTTGTACTCACAAGTCATCGGGTGAGCCATTGGGGAATTTCCCATAGGATCCAAGCCCATAGTTATCTGGGGATATAATCAGGACAATGGTCACAACCACAGCTGGTACCCCTGGAAGATGGGAAACACTGGTCACACACAGTTCTAATAACCAAAGGTGGTGAGAAGAAAGAATAAAGATCACGTTCTATTTCATTCTAGTAGCAGAGACTGGTGAGCTGTTCAGCAAACCCAATTTCTTTTCCTTCTTGGCACATGGCTAGACATCTCCCAGCCTCCCTTGCAGCTAGGTATGTGTGGCTACATGACTTCTTGGCCAATGAGATATGGTGGAGCCAGAAGTGATTGGCTCCACCTCTAGGCCTGTCCCATAAAAACCTCCTGTGAGATCCTCTACTCTCTTTTCTCCCAAATTCAGGGCAACCTTGGAAGCCCTGTCTTGAGGCAGAGTCTCTAGCAGCTTGGATCCTGAATAACTGCAAGACCAAAGACCCCTCTGTTTCTGCTAACTGGATTGTGCATGAGTGAGGAATTATCTTCTCCTGAGATTTCAGGGTTTGTCTGCTACAGCAGCTAGTGTTACCCTTAACTTATACACATCTGGAATGTAATTTTAAGAGTCAAGTGGCAGGCAAAGTGAAGGACTCCAAACTGTAAACCAAATAGTCAACATACTAGGGTTATCAATCTTTCATTATGAACCAAAAGTCCTCAATTGACTATCTGGAACCCATTGATGGACTGAGGAGCCTGACCTGGTTGATTTGAGGGTGGTGACTGCCACTATGCTAGCTCTTTCAAGGGCCCGTGGGCACTTCTGCTAAGAGGAAACACAATGGGAAGGCTCCTCCCAGCTTAAAATGGCTGGGAAGGCATCCTTCTCATCCCTCCACCCCATCACCTCCCCCCCACCCCACGCTGACACCACACACTGTACACAGAGACCACCCTGACATCCAGTCCCAAGGCTGTGGTAAATAAAAAACAATTCCTTCTCACAGAGAGGTTGAGGTGCCTGGTATGATCTAACATAATATTTCATTTAATTCTTTTATATTTGTACCTTTTGGAGACACTGGCATATGACTTCCTAAGTGAGACACTTTCCAAAAACTAAAATATTGGAAGTGTGGATTTTGTCCTTGACATGGGAGTCCAACCTTTCAGGCATCTATAAAAAAGATAGAATCTGTACCCAGTGTCAGAAGCAGTGACTTATTTTTCTGGGAAGAAGTGACTTATCTTTCTGGAAAGGTGGTATTCCGTTATTCTTCACAAAAATATAATGACAGGAGGGTAACAAGGGTAACAAAGGGTCTGCAATCCTGTTGTGTAGGGAATATGTGAAAGAAATATTTAGCCTGAAGAAGAGGAGGGAGCCTGGGAGGAATGGTGGCTGTCATATAGTGGAAGGGATATGCATAAGAAATCAGACAGCCAGGCTCGGCTGTTCTTGAAGCTGTGTAAATTGGGATAAATCACGTCATCACTTTGAGCTGGTTTCTTTACCTGATGTTAGCAATAACTGCCTTGCTAACCTTACTGGCTTGTCATTCACGGAGTTACTTGTGTGAAAATGCATTGAAAAATAGGGCATCATACATAATGTTAAATATTACTTGTGGAAAATCTAAAGGACTCTGGCAGAAGAGGTTATCAGCTTATTATTTTTTTGCTTGAGAGAGCAAAACCAAGACCCTGATTAAGTGCCACCAGGGAGCCAAATGAACTTATTGGAAAAACAGAACTGTAGAGCTTTAGAAAGTGGTTATTGGCTGCTTTGTAAGGTATCAAACACAAGACAACTGGCCCCAAATGGAGTTGCTTACCAAGCTCCACATCACCAAACCAAGACTTAGTTACATTTTCATCTCTTTCAGAAATGGAATCTTAAACCAGCCAATCAGGAATCGTCTGATCGTCACTATGAGGTAATCCACCTGATAGATCCCTGCTGTCCCCTAAAGGAAGGTGACCTTGCAATAACCGGCCCAGTTTTTTGCTAGTATAACTTCCTTGTTCCTGCTCCCTTTTGCCTATAAAAGTCTTTCACTTTGTACAGCTCCTCAGAGCTCCTTTCTGTCTGCTAGATTGGATGCTGCCCAATTCATGAATTGCTGAATAAAGTCAATAAGATCTTTAAAATTTACTCAGTTGAATTTTGTTTTTCAACAAAGGTAATGAGCTCCTCAATAAAAGAAGTGTTCAAGCAGAGGTTAGATTATCTTTAGTCAAGGATAAATCAAGTCGAGGAGGCTCCTACAATTGGGGAGTTGAATGAAGAAACCTTCAAGATCTTTGGAGAGTCTAAAACTTTGTGACCCACCGCCCACAGGTGGCATGCTCTGAAATATTGTGCCAGTGTGATGATGAAGTTAATTAGGTTTTATCTGTACATTCTCTCACTTTGCCTTTCTGAGCATTCTGTCATATGTGTGTGATATCTGGGAGGTACAGAACAGAGGGAGGCTAGCTGGGAGCTCGGGGACTGAGAGTTTGGCCTCATTATCACCAAGCTAAATTTTTCAATTCATTTAGCACCTTTCTGTGTACCGGCCCCAATTCTAATTGCTGGAGATACAAAGAAGATTCATAGCCCCAACCTCAAAGGGTTTTATGTTCATAACCAATCCAGGGGAAATATACAGGTGTTCTAGAAAGAGACTTGACAAGGTTGCTCTTTGGGAAGTGCAACACGTAAGAAGAATAGAGCTGTTTTAGAAACCCACCAAGTGTGACCTGCTTCATCGTTGTCTCTACCTGATTAAAAACCAAAACACTGGAGAAAAAGCAGAGAAAGCCCAGGCAATGTGCAAGCAAAATTATACATACCCCAACCGACAATGCAGAATTTAAGGATGTATTTTCGGATGTAAGTATTAAACACTTTGACAAGGGCCAGGTACATATGGAATGCTTCCAGTCCCATCCATGTGAATGAAACCAAGAGAAAATAATGCAGAAATACAGCCACTGAGATGCAGAGGCCTCGCATGTCATACAGAGCAATCCACGAGTCCAAGAGGAACACCAGGTTCAGCAGGAGCAGAGCTGCACACAGCTGAATGAGGATTTTGGAAGGGTAATCCCTCCGGATCTTTCTAAAAGGAAAGGACAAAAGAAGAATTAGCATCACATTCTGCCAACCCTTCTGTGAGCATATCTGAGTTCTAAGCAATTTAGTGTTATTCTTTGTTAAACATCTACATGCATAAACTTCCTTTCTTTGAGTGCATGTGTGTATTGTGTGGGAGGACATCAAAACCAACAATTAACAACAACAAAGGAAAAATCTAAACAGAATCATCTATGATAATCATATGGGACATTCGTTTATGTTTCTGTGGAACTTTTTACATGCTGACTGTTGACCCATCCTTTTAAATAGTTTGTCGTGGAATCTACTGAGCACCCACCCCTATTTCTCCCAAGCTACTTTGAGAAGCATTGCTGCTGCTTCTCATATAATAGGCTCCTATATTCAGATCTTTAAAACACAGCCAGACTTCCCTATTATCTTATGTTTTTAGTTAAAATGAGATCATGGAAAGAAGAGTTTAAACTATAGCTAAATGAAACAGCCATAGGAAAATACAGCTAATTGATGACATGTACATGTTTATGTGTGTGTGAAATTAGATCTGGTGAAATCATTCTGAGTAATGGCTGGCCTTAGGTAATTTAGTCTCATTATTAAAATTTCCAAAGGCCCACTAGAAGATCTGTAGTCACAGCTGGACCCTAAGTTTGGCACTGAAAGTAAATTTGTGCATTTTCTGATCAGTGTCCAAAATCTAAATCCCAGAACTTACATATACATATTGTTTCATTTAGTTAATGTAGTAAAAGTGCCTATTTCCTCCTTTTCCAATGGAATTTGTTGGAATTCTCCCCTAAAAGTGACCAAAGGGACCCTTCTGGTAGGCCAAGAAGGAGATGCTATTATTTGGAATGTCATTCTTGCTTTGACCAACAAGGTCAACTAGGTACCAGGCATCATTCTGGAGCACAGAGATGAGTAAGACACAACCCTTGCCTTCAGTGAGTGCACAGACTAGTGGAAGGAAGCAAGTACATAAATCAAAAAGTCCCATGACGTTTTAAGGTGGCCCCACTAGATGGGTGGACAGGATAAGGTAGGCTGAGGAGTGTGCTTAATCAATACACTTTAGCAATGGAGGTGAGCACTGCGTCCCATAATCCAAGTTTCCAGTTGTGGATACTCACTCAAAGGCTATGTAGGTTACAAGAGTAACTGACAGAAAAATTGATGAAAGCCCACAACCAATATATGTGATAAACGTCAAAGCCATCATCTGAGCAGGTGGCAAGGATGTTCGAGATAGGTCCTGAAAAATAAAATATTGCTTTCAAGACCTTTTTTTTTTTTTTTGGTGAGGAGATCATCACTGAGCTAACATCTATTGCCAATCTTCCTCTTTTTGCTTGAGAAAGATTGTCACTGAACTAACATCTGTGCTAATCTTCCTATATTTTGTATATGGGACACAACCACAGCATGGCTTGATGAGCAGTATGTAGGTCCACACCCAGGATCCAAACCAACAAACCCCAGGCTGCTGAAGTGGAGCGCCCGAACTTAACCACCACACCACCAGGCCAGCCCCATCAAGACCAAATATTTTTAAATAAATAAAAGGGTCATGATTTATATTTATTGACTGTTCTAAGTGCCCATTCATAGTTTGTTCAGCAAATCTACAAGGTATGCACAATTATTACCATCATGTAAAGATAATGAAACTGAGGCCCACAGAGGTTAAGTAATTTGCCCAAGGTTACACAGCGAGGAAGTGGAGAAGCCAGGATCCAAATTCAGGTCTGGCTGATTCCAAAGCCCATGTTCTTGATCATTGCATTATGGTGCACTAGAAAAGCACTGAGCTACGAGCCTAAAGACTTGAATTTGGCTCCTGGCTCTTACATTTCTTAGTTCTATGACTGTGGACAATAACCTAACAAATGAGTCTTAATTCTGACTTCATTAAAGTAACAATAACAACACCCCATTCTGCCTATCTTGTAGGACTGTCATGAATATTAAATAAGATCATTTATGCAGTGTTTTACAAAATTTTAAAGTGCATTGCAAACTAAACAGTTTTTATTACCCATTTTAATCTGAATTCCCTAGCCCACCTAGCTACTTAAAAAAGAAAACAGTAAGTGTAAAAATAGAATGTGTAAAAATACTTCCATGTTGAAATATTTTCCTTTAAGTACATTTGCTTATTAGAAGAGTAAGTTCATTGGTTTATAACTTTGCCACAATATCATGATATCTGTGGGTCTATCAAAGTCATCCATCAGATTAGATATCATGGTATGATGCCCAGCTACCCCTCAGACCCAGAATCCAAGGCCAAGTAGTGCGGGAATATTACCAATAGGACGCCGAAGCTTGTGAGGTGGCTACAGGTACAGATGGTTTCATTCAGCCTCCTGTCTTTGACAGAGCAGCCATCAGATGACCAGCCTCCTCTACCACCTGTTGGCATTGGGAAGAATATCTGTACCATTAGCAAGGCCACAGCACCAATGACCCTCCCCCATCCACTCAAGACTTTGAAAAAGTTATAACTGGAACATACCATTTCTGCCCAAATCCCAAAATACACATCTTACTGTTAAGTCATCCTGCAGTAGAAAGATAAATTACAAATGATTAATTTGCTGAACTGAAAAAACTGAAAAGCAATTTGGAAAAAATACTATGATATTTTTCATTTCAGAATCTCATTCTTGATTTTTTGGAGAGTTATTTTATACTGGTCCCTAGAAGCAAGTGAGTCTCCTATCTGTTAGCACTTCTTAAACTCAGCAATCGTGCATAGTAATCATCCCGAGACCTTGTTAAAATGCATATTCTGATTCAGTGGATCCGGGGTGGGGCCTGAGAGTCTGCATTTCTAGCAAGCTCCCAGGTGATGCTGATGCTGTGGGTCTGCAGACCACACTTTGAGTAGTGAGGTCATAGATGCCGCTCAATATGAACTGAACTGAGAGAGATTTTCTCTTTGGAGGTGAGAATCAGAGCAGCAGCCACAGATCTAAATGCATGGAAATTCAGCAATTGACAAGAGCTTGCTTTTGCACTGCTCCTTCTTAGAAATTAGGTGGTCAATTATTAGGCAGGCTAAAACCCAATGGAGTGACTACATGATTCTAGTCTTACATACTGCCCTAACTGAATTTAAGGTTCTGCTAGATCTGCCTTTTTCAGGCCAAGTCTTACAGGCATACTTTGCACAAGGTGTTTCTGGTCAATGTCCAGACCAGACTGGCCTCTCCCACCTGGCTCGGGTCGATGTGCTTTAATGTAACCGTTACATTTCTTGTCAAGTTCTTGACAGTCAGGTTCGCAACACTGGAGGATATGACGTAGCTGATCAGAGAGAGGTTCTCCAGGGCAGGGTCCTAGCACACCCAAGAATCAACAAGAAGGCAGGGGAAAAAGAAACGTTATCAAAGAGTTTGAGAGCTAGAAGGGACCCTAAAGACTGTTTATACAACCTAGTCAGAAACTGAGGGTCAGGGAGTAAAGTGACTTTCCCAAGGAGCAGAGCTTGTTCCACTACACGATGCTCTAAATACTGAGTTAAATTTCACAGATTGACACAACAGGACCCTCATGAATCTCAAAAGGAACATAGCATTAAGCCATTTAAGCTGTCTGTCCTTGAGCAAGTTACTTAACCTCTCTGTGTCTCCATGTCCTCGTCTGTAAATGAAGATAACAGTTTAATAGTTCCTCCCTCACAGGGTTGTTAAGAGGATTAGAGTTAACATTTGTAAGTGCTTAGAATAGTGCTCAACAATTGGTAAATGCTATGCAAGTGTCAGTAATTGTTATCATAACCAGCATCATTAGGTTCTGTTTAAAAATAAACTGCAGTTTTTCAGCAATTCATTTGACTTATTGCACACTTAAGAATATGTGAGACCTAAAAGAAACAAAATGCCCCCACCCACAAATAAAACCCGAACCAAAAGCAGTTCGTGGCAACTTTACCTGAAACAGGGCAGGTGTTTCAAAAAAGTTGAACTGAACCCTGGAAGCCAGCTCCACATCATTAGCTGGTAAATTACTCATCAGGGATGAAGGCAGAGTAATAACGCCAATACTATTCTCAGGAGCCTGAGTTTCCAGAGAAACCTGAAAATCAAGTAAAAGATAATAAAATTGTCTGGGGTCAGTGCAATGAAGAGATGGAAAACACTACAACTAATTAAGCTGGAGGATCCTTTGTAAGGGCATTTATCTGTGGTGTCTCTGTGTAAAATCAGTTCTTCTTCCATTTCTCTGATTGCTGTGAAACTAGAGAGGACGTGGAATAGGGAGATGAGGCCTGAGAGCAGGAAGGGAAACATATTAAGGATACACAGAAACAGTCAGAAAGTGCAGGATATTACATGTCAATTGTATCTCAATAAAGCTGGGGAAAAAAAGAAAAAGTGCAGGATAACTGCAGAGCCCAGAGACCACAGCAGCAGACACATCAATTTGGTGACCTGTTAGGGCAAAGTCTTCATAGAACCACATGCACTAGACTTGTAAAGGGAAGACTATAAAAATTAAATTAAAAGGCAAGACTTGGTTTTACTTGGGCATTTCCAGCCCCCAATTCCTCTAAGAGTTGGATAGAAAACACTAGAAGTGGGATTGATATTCAGTCCCACTAGTCACACCAGGGTAGTCATAACGCTTGTTAAAATACTGAAGTGGGTTGATGAGTAGCTGATGTTCCCGCTCTCTCCCAACTGCCTAGACCCCTCCGCTGGACACCTCCCCCATTTCACCCCCACCCGAAACTTCCACAATCCAGCTGCTAAAGGGTTAACACTGGGAGCAACAAGGACCTCTGAGATCCTGCTCCAGCCAAGACCAATGTCCTCTTTTTGATTCTGTGCTGCCTCATTGTTCTAGATGTTAAATATTTTGAACATCACCCCTGACTATAAGCAGTAATCGCCTCAATCATGAAGTGCACAGGGACTACAGTCATATACAAGAAAAGGCTTTTTCCACAATAAATTAGGAGGTACCTGAAGATTTTCAGGGTCTTGGGCAGCAAAGGTAGTAGTGTCGAAATTACTGGCATTCACTCTTATCACGGCCAGAGCCAAAGAAGGGGAGGTTAAACTTATGGTCTTGGTTGAAAAATTCAGCTGTAAGCCAATGTCATCCACTACTTTCAGCAATCTGTAAAGATAAGTGGCAGTTCACATTCAGCACTCCCACTTTGTTCTCCCCATTCTAAGAGGAATATAGAGTAGCAACTTAGCAAATCATTATGAACCTCATACATGGGAGAAAAATACTTGGCTATAATTAATCATGTAAGAAGCATCGTTATCATTAGAGGGTCCCCTCTCATGACCATGTGTGTTTGCTAAGTCATACCTTTGGGCCAGAGGGGCCAGCAAGGCGGGCGGGGAACGAAGGAGTTTGCTGACTTGGTTTATCATTTCTTCTGCAAGGTTAGGCTCCAAGCTGCCTAAGGACAGAGCCTTCTCCATCTGGGACACTTGGTTCTCAAGATCAGAAACACTGATACTGCTGTTGTGAACAATTTCTATAACAGAGAGCCAAATCACTTTATGAACACATAATGGAAAAATCACTAACAAAGAAACATACATAGACTCTGTGACCTGGCAAACCCACCCCTAGATGTTTGCTCCAGGGAAATGAAAACATGTCTTAAGATTTTTTATAGAGGCCTTTTTCATAATAGTCCCAAACTGGAAACAACCTAAATGACCATCAGCTGGAGAAATGATAAACTCTGGTCCATCCACACAATGGACATTTTTCAGTAATAAAAGGGAATGAGCTACTGATACATGCAACAGCATGGATGGATCTCCAATTCTCCAATGTGTTATGTTAAGTACAGACTAGAAAGGCCACATGTTGTATGATTCTCTTCATGTGACATTCTAGAAAAATTGAAACTATAGGGAAACAAAACAGATCAGTGGTGGCCAGGGGCTGGGGGTAGTGGGTAGGAGGTGACAACAAAGAGACACAAGGCAACTTTGGGGATAGTGGAAATGTTATATATCATGATAGTGGTTATGTGATTGTGGGTGTTTATCCAACCTCACAGAACTGTAAAAATTTCATTCTGAATTTTACTGTATGTAAATTATACTTCAAGAAACCTAACTAAAAAAAATGTAAAAGCACATCAGTGTATTTAGGGTATATTTGTATAAGCACAAATATACTTGTACAGTCACGTACTGCATAACAACATTTCGGTCAACAATGGACCGCATATGTGACGGTGGTCCCATAAGAAGAGTACCATATATCCTAGGTGTGTAGTAAGCGATACCATCTAGATTTCTGTAAGTACACTCTATGATGTTTGCACAATGACAAAATCGCCTAATATTTCTCAGAACTTGTCCCTGTTAAGTGACACGTGACTATTTAATTTCTATCATATGTATAGGATTTTGTGTGGGTCACTAGAAGCTCTTTTGTGGAAAAGAGAATATTATGAAATTAATAGCTGGACTACCAGCTGTAAGCCTGATTTTTAATAGTGTTTTTAATTGGTAAACAATGATATAAACCTGTCCAACAACAAAATGTTCTCTTAATTCCACCTCCTAACATCCTATTTATTTTGCATATTCCCTTTTAATCTTTATCCACGTATTATAAAATACTGTTATAAAAATGGTGTGCAAACTATTTATTATTTTGCTATCTTCACTTCACTCAAGACTTAAAAAATGCCCCCAAGTTTCTGTTTAGCTTTTCTTAGGCAGGGCTGTGTAATAGTCATTGTGTTGAGGTGACATTCATATTTCATCATTCCTCTCTTGTGGAGTCGTTGTTATATCTACTTTTTAGCTACCAGGTAATACCCCAACACATCTTTTATGCCTATGTCACTTTGCTTCTGTTGTCTCATTGGCTGAAACCCAAGTCCTGGGAGTAGAAGCACTGACATAGGAGGCCACTTTGCTGGCCTTTCTGTGTAGTCTGTTAGGTTGATTCTGAGGGTCAGTGGGAATAGCTTTGGAAAGGTGGGCATTTTAGGCGCAGGCCAACGACTTAAATTTTACTTTATACTTCATCAGCCTTTGAACCTCCTCTTGACTACAGCCTCAATGATTTTTTCATTTGGTCTAAAATGTCCATATTTATTTTGAAAATTATTTAAGAGAGAGAAGTGCAAATTCGAAGAACTATCAAGTCATTTGACAGATGCTCCAAATCCACTGTGGTGGAGGAGGCAGGGATCATAGACTAAGCTTCAATCTCCCGTCACCAAGAATTTGGTTTTGCCTCCTACCCTCCAAATCCTAGAGGAAGACCTGCTTCTTATTTACCGAGTTGAAATTGAGAGTATCCAGAATTCTCTCTGCTTCTTTCCCTCTTCTATCTCTTTACCCTAAGCCTACTCTGGGTCCGGGGAGCCCTTTGCAGTTTCCATGGCATTCTCACGTACACTGTCGTTCTCAACCAAGTGCAGTAGCGTGATTATTTCCATCTTTAAGCAGAGCAGGCTGAGTCAGGAGGAGCTAAATGGCTTATCCCAGATCAAGCTGGCTGTGAGGGCCTGTGCAGACCCATGCCTAGGCCTTCTGAATCTTTCTCCCCTCCTCGCGGCTACCTTGGCTCAGTCCCAACTCTCCCACTCTGTGACTGACTGATTTTCAAGAACAATTTTTTCTTTTGTCTTCTGTCTAAATGGAGCTACTGTGTTTAATAGTTCAAAAGTTTTCTCTTCAGAATGTTGAAAACAGTGACCCAAAAACCTTTTGTAGGCGAAAGAAACCTATAAAATAACTCATCTTGATAAAATGAGATCTCTGCTTGCCTCAGAGCTATTTCTCCACTCTCTTGGTCAAAACAATCAAACTCAGCCATATCTATGTTCTCTGAAAGCCTGAAGGAAAGCTCTCGAAATTAGCCAGACATCATAAAGGCTCAACATGGTCTTATTACAGATATCTTGATTTGGCAGGTTGGCAGCTGCATTTCAGGTAGCCAGAATTACCACAGACGTTGGAGCAGCTTGGCTCCTCATATTTACCTGTCTTGTCAGGAGGTGTGCTGGTCGTGATGACATTCACAGGGGCAGATGTGGTGGGAGACGGAAGTGAGGATTTCACAGGTGGCAGGGTGTGGGAAAGATCAGTTTGGGGGATAGGGGAAGAGAGAGTTCCAGATTGGAGGGGCATATCAGTGGCAGCGCTGGAAGCTATGGGAGTTGAAGGCTGGGGAGAAGGAAGGTGAATCACTCCTGTTGGAGAGGGAGGGCTCTGGGTAACAGGTGGTTGATCTAGAGGTTCGGCAAAAGAGAAGGTACTGGAGACCTGGGAAAGAATGGTGGCCTGAGGAGCGACTGGGATGGAATTGCTGGAAGAATAAAATGGTGGGCCGTGTGGATGACTAGCAAGACACACAATGGGATCCTGCAGGTCACTAAAGGAAAGAATCAGAGAGATGCACGTGAGACACAAATGAGCTACAGAGAGGCGAATGTCCTCCTCTGACAACCATCTGATACCACCAAGTGACATGGCTCCATCAAGGACCTGCCAGTCCCAGCCTCTGCCACTGCACACCCTCTGTGCACCTGCCCCTGGCCCCCTGCCCCTTCCCACTTCCACCACCTCGTCCTTGGGAGAGGAATTAGCCAGGAGGGATGCTCTTTTATGAATGCCCACTTCTGGTTCACTGCTGTTCTGGGTCTCTATCATTTATCACTTATCACTCAATTCAGGGGATTTTGTGACACTTCTATGTGCTTCGGGGGGAGAGGAGCTGTTAAATGCCCTGTGCCCCAACTAGTGGTTTCCATATTTTAGATTTTACAAAACTTATTCTCCAAAAAGTAGAATCACATGCCCAAACTGTTCCAAACATACTTAAAGTTTTCTAAAAACTGAATTAAATACCAAAATATTATTTTCCTTTAATATTCAAATCCACATTGACAAAACTGGCTCATCATTTTTAAAACTGATTTGAGTCTGAAGCTAAAACATATCCATTTCAAAATTATGTCTGTCCATAACAGATTCACTGAGGGTATGGCATAAATTGTTCTAAATTTACCGGTAACAATAAAACGTTCTTCAAATTTTTCTTATAGTTTTTGCAACCAAAGTACATAATTCTGTCAATTACAATTACAATCTTCTGCATATTGACTCACATTAGAAAAATGTGTAAAAATCATTACTATTGATTTGTATAATGGAATCTTTTTTTTTTTTTTTTTTGAGGACGATTAGCCCTGAGCTAACTACTGCCAATCCTCCTCTTTTTGCTGAGGAAGACTGGCTCTGAGCTAACATCCATGCCCATCTTCCTCTACTTTATTCATGGGATGCCTACCACAGCATGGCTTCTGCCAAGTGGTGCCATGTCCACACCTGGGATCCGAACCAGTGAACCCTGGGCCGCCAAGAAGTGGAACGTGCGCACTTAACCACTGCGCCACCGGGCCGGCCCCTGGAATGTTTAATCTCAGCAAATTCTCATGCTAGTCTTGGTGGGTCACAAGTAAACTTTTCCTTTCCATGAAACTTCAAATTTAGCTCATTCACATGCAGTGTGATATTGGCTGGGAAAGGTAAATCACACTACCAATTTTTTGTCTTTAATTTTGCTTCAAGAAGAACTTGAACTTAACAGTACAGTAAAATTGTGTGAAACAACTCAATGATGAGCGTAAGAATCTGTTGGAATCAACTTTATATTGCTGTAGCCTGTCACTGTAGTAACTGGCACATAGTAAGTGACCAAGAAGTGTTGAATGAAAAAATGAATCAAGCTGGGGCCAAAGGGCTGGTACCCAACTTGTAAATCAGCTATGCCCTCAATGTTGCTTTAGCCCAGTGGTTCTCAACCTTGGCTGTGCATGAGAATTACCCAGAGGACTTTACAAAATATAGAGAGATTTCTGTGGCCTACTCTTCTGTGTCTGATTCAGTTGGTCTTAGGGTGGGGTTCCCAGGCTCATGTATTTTCATGGCACGGAAGGTTGAGAAGAACTCATCTACTATCTGGCACAAGATCCACCAGTCTTGGGGTGGGGGGAGGAGCAACTAGAGGGAGCAACAAATTATCACCCAGGGAACCCTCTGATGGATCCATTTTTAGATGGCGACTTAGAACACCAACGAGAATGTGTTTTTGGAGCTTCTCTTGGGTGAGAGGAGGGAAGAATAGTAGGTTGAGGGACCTGAGGCAAGTCACACCCATAAAAAGAAATGCCAGCAGTCCCATCTGGCTGGAGGCCTCTCTGCACAGCCCAAGCTTCAGAGCAGCAGTGTGGACAAAACGGTGCCAGACAGTGAGAAAGATGATGAGTCAAGAAGCCTTGGCTGGCACTCCAACTCTCACTACTCCTCTGGGCAATCCACCCAACTTCTCGGAGACTCCGTTCCCTAACCTGTATACTGTGGCAACCCATCTGTGGCAAAGGTGCTTTGCAAGGTGTAAATTAAATTTCCTTCCACTTATCTGGGGGCCTGCAGCAGCCAGACCCCCTAGCATGGAGCTCCCATTCACTGGGCTCAACCATAAAGAGGTTGCCCTGTATTGCTCTTGTCACTTCTGCTAGTCGGAGCGCTCCGTCCACTGGGTGAGGACACAGGAAGCGGAAGAAAAGTGGTGGGCAATGCCAGCAGTAATTAGAAACAGGGAGCACTTTAGCATGAGTGCTGGGGCTCCCACCCCAAGCCAACTGAACCGGAATCTCTGGAGTGTGTGCAGGCATCAATATTCATTTTACTGTGCTTCTTTACTGAGGTATGTAGCCTATATTCTGTAAAGTGTATTAATCTTATATTTAAAGCTCAAAGAATTTTTATGTATACACCTATATCATCACTACCAAGATCAAAATATAGAGTGTTTCCAACACTCCAGAAGGCCACTTTGGCACATCAGTATGTTTTAAAAGCGCCCCAGGTGTTTCTAATGTATAGCCAATCTTAAGAACCAATGTATCAGAAAGACCCTGAGCCATCATCTAATTCTAGCCTAATGGTTTTCAAATTTGGCTGTACATTAGAATCACCCCACCCAGGAGTTTGTAAAAATCTGGAAGCCTGGGCTGCACCCCAGACCAATGACATCACCATCTCTGAGGGTGGGAGGTAGGCATCGATGTTTTTAAAACTCCTCAGATGATTCCAACGTACAGCCTGGACTGAGAACCACTGCTCTATGGTTTAGACCCCTGCTACTCAAAGTGGAGTCCATGAACCAGCAGCACTAGCTTCACTTGGGAGCCTGTTAGAAATGCACACTCTCGGGGCCAGCCTGTGTGCTCCACTTCAGCAGCCCAGGGTTCGCTGGCCCAGTCCCAGGCATGGACCTAGCACCGTTTATCAAGCCATGCTGTAGCAGGCATCCTACATATAAAGTAGAGGAAGATGGGTACAGATGTTATCTCAGGGTCAGTCCTCCTCAGCAAAAAGAGGAGGGTTGGTGGCGGATGTTAGCTCAAGGCTAATCTTCCTCAAAACAATAAAAAGATAAAAAATAATTTTAAAAACTTAAAAAAAAGAAATGCAGACTCTCAGGCCCTGCCCCAGACCTACCAGATCAGAATCTGCATTTTTTTTTTCTTTTTGGTGAGGAAGATGCACCCTGAGCTAACACCTGTTACCAATCTTCCTCTTTTCTTTCTCCCCGAAGCCCCAGTACATAGTTGTTTATCCTAGCTGTAAGTCCTTCTAGTTCTTCTATGTGATGCTGCCACAGCATGGCTTGATGAGCAGTGTGCAGGTCCCCACCCAGGATCTGAACCAGCAAACCCTGGGCTGCCAAAGCAGAGCGTGAGAACCCAACCACTACCCCACTGGGCGGCCCCCATAATCTGCATTTTAACAAGATCCTCAGTGATTGATATTTGCAGTGACTGTTGAGAAGTGCTGATTTAGTCCACTTCCTCATTTTACAGAGGAAGAACTTAGACTTCAAAAGGTAAAGAAGCACCTGCTCTCACACCTGGATATACAGCTAGTTAATAATTGAGCCCTACAGACATCAAGTTCACATTTTGCTGTCTTTTTATGTCCTTCTTCCTAACAGCTTTCTGAATGGGCAGCCATCAGAGGTCAGTGGGGCTCCCTCAAAAGAGCCATAGTCTCCTCATCCAATCCTGGTACTTCCAGAAATTCCACCTCCCAAATCGGGCTCAACCCTCCAGCTTAAGGGGGCATGTTAACCTTAAAACTCAAACACTCTTTACTTTTTATTACAGAAAATGATACACATCCTTAACTAAAGACCTTTAGCTATTCCTCGAGGCCCAATGTTTTAATATATCCCAGAAATGTAGTCCACACAGGGCAGACAGCATACACTTAGCCTTCTGTTCCCATATGAGAAGCTTCACATTGAAAAAATGTATGTCCTTTTTTTAAATACATTTTTTCTGACTGTAGAAAAGTATAGAAAATGCTGCAAAGAAAAAGTAAACAAGAAAATATCACCCATAATGCCAGCAGGCAGGCCAATCCCTGGGAACCCTCATGAGCATTTTCGTTCATTCACTTCCTGGTTTTTTCCACGTATATTTTTGTATACATGTGATCACATTATCCGTGACTTTTGGAGTCATCTGCTATTTTGAAGCATCCATCTCCTAGCTTCCCTCCAGTGAGGTGGTGAGTTCAAGGCAGTGATTCTCAACTTGGATTGCACATTAGAATCACCAAGAGGGCTTTTAAAGCCCTGAATGCCTAGGCTGTGCCTGGACCAATTAAATCAGAATTGCTGAGGGTGGAGACTGGAAATCAAGACTTGCAAAAAATTTTTAATTTGAACTAATTTTAGGCTTACAGAAACATTGCAAAAATAATACAGAGAGTTCCGTATACCCCTCACCCAGCTTCCCCCAATGTTAACATCTAATGTATGGAATTAGACCCAAATAGCTATCAAAATTTAGCATATGACAAAAGTGGCACCTCAAATCACTGGGGAAAAGATGGGCTTTTTAATAAATGGTGCCAGGACCATTGGGTAGACATCTGGGAAAAGATTAAATTAGATCCATACCTCATACGACACACAAAAATAAACTTCAATTGGATCTAATGTAAAAAAAAAAAAAAAAAAAGAAGAAGAAACAATACAAGTACTAGAAAGACCAGGGTGAATTCCTTTTAACCTGGGTGTGGGGAAGAGCTTTCTAACTGTGACTCCAAATCTACAAGTAGTTTAAAACAAAAGACTGGTAAATTTAACTACATAAAATTTTTAATTTGCATGACAAAAACATCATAAACAAAGTCAAAAGAGAGCGGACAAGCTGGGAGAAAATATTTGCAACATATACCACAGACAAAGGGCTAATATCCACAATATATAAAGGATTCTTAAAAATTGATCAAATATCCAGTAAAAAAAAAATGGGAAAAAGACATGAACGCACAATTCACAAAACAGATACAAAAATGGCCCCCAAACATATGGGGAAAAAACCACTTAAACAGTCTTAATAAGAGAAGTGCAAATTAAAATAATACTGAGATACCATTTCTCATCTACCACACTGGAAAAATTTAAAAGTATGATGCCACATTCAGTTGGTGAGGCTGTGGGGAATCAGAATATTTTCAATGCTCCCCAGGTGATTCTAACGTCCAACCAAGACTGCAAACCATTGGTTTAAGGCAATGGTGTAAATAAAAACTTCATACAACAGAAAAGTGTGCATTTTCCCTAAAATTACAAGCCCCTTCTTCATGGTCAAAATCCCAAGATTCCTTAGCCAGCGTGGCAATTAAGTGTTATCATTGTTATTCTTTTTTAGGAAAAGGGTCAGCATCTTTGCTACATACCACTGCAGTTTTTCTAACTCTTCCGGGGAGGAAGGGCAGGGTGTCCTGACGGAACAGCAGCACTGTTCTGGAGGAAACAAAAAGTAAAGAAAGAAGAAAACGCATGGTCAGGAAGAAGGCAAGGCAGAAGCTCAGATCCATCAAGTATCACAGATCGTACACTGACTGCATTTTAAAGAGCATTTGTCTAACACAGATGATAAAATAAATTGGATGCCATTATATTGACAATTACATATACATAGTTGGTGCTCAAAAATATTGAGTGAATAATTTTGGGGGGGTTATATGCACGCAATATCACTTGCTCTCCAGCAACTCCTAAGAGGAATTCAGAAGTAAAAATATTCCAGCAGCAATCGATCAAACACTCCAAATAGAATTCTCCCTCTCAACAGGGTTTATTTTATCATGTTATACTGAAAGTTTGTTAAGAAAGCAGGAAAAATCAGCTTTTAGAGCTCCCTAAAAACTGCCCAAGGACAAGAGTCAAAACAGAAAGCTGTAACACACATAAATTTATTAATTATACTTTCAATTTTAAAAAGAACACATCGAAGTCATGTGAAAATGAACATAGCAATAAAGATAGAGACAACTTACCCATTGGCCGAATGTTTACTTTTTTCAAAGCAACCACTGCAGCACATATGTTCACTGTCTTATTCAGTTTTACTGTGAATGTACAATTTAATGTGCTGTAAAAAGAAATATAAAACCAGAATGTTACTTAATTGGAAAGCTACTTACATATTTCTAATTGTTTTTTCAAACTTAGAGTGAGGAAAGGGGACATTGACACTGCTAATTTGCAAAGTCACCCAGATAAGCTTGTAAACACCCACCTACCAGGGTCTGAACTTTACCCAAAAGACTTTCTACGATGAGACATTCATAGAGGTTTACATTCACAGAGGTTGCAAACCAGAGACCCTCTGATCACACAGAGCTGCTGATTCGTTTTGCCTGCCCACACAATGAACAGGCAGGGATGAAACTTGGTCGCAAAGACAAGCATCTTGACATCTAGAGTCCTACCCCCAGCTGGCTACTTGCCTGATGTCTGTAGGCATTTGAGTTTCCATCATGAGAGCCCTTTCACATACCAGCCTAGATCAACATCAAGGTCTTTGAAATCCAAAATCTCTCTGGAAATTCTATCTAAATTATCATATAACTAGGAATTTAAGACATTCTGTTTCTTTTTTACTTTAGTCTTGGTTTAGGTGAAAAAATGTTAATGTTGCAAATAATGAAAAGTGGAAGAGAAATGAACTAAATATATATGGTGGATAGGGATTTGATCTACAATTTCATGGAAGACTTGCCATTATTTGTACCAACAAATAGTTTGATGAGTAGAAAGCATCATTTTCTAGAATTTTTTCTCTCATGGAATGCTCAGAATTCAGATAGTGAGATTATTGACCTATAGTCCTTGGCTTATGCAGCCAGGACAGCCAATGGACACAATTTAAAATGATAATCTGTACAAACTCAAATAACTGGAGGGTAATCTCTGATTTACCCCTGCATGCACTTTTTAGTTTCTTCTTTTCTCTTTTTTTCCAGTCTCTTCCTTTCCTCTCTCGCCTTCTTCTCCCAAGCTCCATATTATGTTCTTTCTTCTCTGTCTGGCCTTCACCCTGACTGGATCGCTGCAAGCCATTTCTTGGTCATGTTGGTGGTCACTGGGGCTAAGGACACTGATGATCCTTAGCCTCATAGAACTAGAGGCAAATGGACTTGACACCACCCACTGCTCTGCTTCATAGAGAAATGAGAAGATGGATGTGACAAGAGTGATCAGTGTTTGGAAGAATAAAAACATATATATACAAAATGTCATTAATATGTATTTATTTTGGAGGAATGCCTTTGAATTTGCAACCTAAGACTCTTCAATACTTTATTTCTCATGAGTAGGGAAAAATGATATTTATAAAAGTATTAAAAATGACTGACCTTTGAGCCTCTGCTGTAGCACACACTATAAAATAAGTCTGAAACAAAAAACATATATGTATGTTACTTTGACAGTTGAAAACGTCAGACAAGATGACCCAAGACCAATCACAGCATCAGAGAATCTTAGAACCATAAGAACCCCTAGGGACCATTCAATTCACATTCGTACCCGATTCCCTATGTATAATCAAAGCTATTCAGGCCATACGAGCTCTGTTTGGATACCTCCAGTGTCAGGGAACTCATCCACCACACAAGGGCTCATTCTCTTGGAGCCCTTGTTTTAAGAAACTTTTGGTTTTATATAAAGAAAAATCTATCCCCTTGTAACATCCATCCATTGCGCCTAGTTCTGATTTTTGGCATAACGAGCTAGTCCATTCACTCTTCTACACTACAGATTTAAGGGAATTTGAATACATATCTCCTCAGGAATGCAGAACTCCATGCTTTCTCCCAAACAATAACAATAATTATAAACAAGGTACAGGATGTACTATGATTACCTCACTTAGGGCTTGCAGGGTTTTGTTGAGTTCTGATCGTCTGTTAACAAAAAGAGAGAAATTGACATGAAGGAGATCATTAGTGATGTTAAATTTAAAACAAGTTAGATTTTTAGCAATTAAATTAAGCATATAATATTTATTGCTTGCAGTACTCACTTTGAAGAAACACGGCTTATAATAAGAGATTCTTATGTGGGAAAAATAAATTATTTATATGACAAGAGAAACTAACCAGACAGAAGCTATATTGTTCTGGCTAAGAGCAAAATATAAATTATGGTTGAACAATTTTGTTATTCATTAGGCTGCTGCAACCCCCAGGCAGCTTCTTCTGGCAGAAGGCCAGAGGAAGAAGAGCCGGCCCCAGGCAAAATTTCTGAGAGGGACCAGCTACTCACCCTGGGGGCCCTGTGCCTCTGATTTCTTCCTCATTCCCTCTCCAACTGATGCCACCTGCCCTCCTCACTCTCCAGCCCTGCCTTCCCCTCCTCAAGACTCCTCTTTAGGAATTTCCCTTATTCCTCTCCTCCAATGCCACTCCAACAACACTTTGATTTCTTCAATATGGCAGAGCTTCACATGGAGTTAGGATGAAAGAAATCTAGTTAAAGAATTAAATCTAAGGGGTTCTTAACTGGGGGTGATTGCCTCCAAGGGGACATCTGGAAATATCTGGAGACATTTTCGATTGTCACAATTGGGGGCAGGGTGCTACTGGCATCTCGTGGGTACGGGCCAGGGATCTGTTACAAATCCTACAATGCACAGCACAGCCCCACATAACAAAGAACTATTAGGCCCAAGATGTCAATAGTACTGAGGCTGAGAAACCCTGCTCCAAGGAATGGGCACTAGTTCTAGGTGGCTTCACGGAAGGTCTGGAGGGAAGAAGAGAAGGACTGTGGCAATAGTAGTCAGCTAGTTTTCTGAGCTGGCAGGAGCCACTCCTCTATAACTGTGCTCAGAGGTCACCTTCTTTCTGGGGATTTCCCTGGCCCCTCAAGTCAGGTCCATCCACTCCGCCTGCTCTATATGCAGATGCTTAGAACACCTTTTGGTACCCTGTACATGTCATCTTCATTGTAGGGATCATGCTGTATTGTTATCATTTGTTTGCATCCTGCATTTTTCCTACCGGAATCTAGACTCCTGATCCTCAAAATTGGCCTCATGCTAGAACCACCCAGGAAGCATTCAAAAATACCAATGTCTGTGTCTCAGCCCCCAAATACTGATTTAATTGTTATAGAATGTGCCTGGGCATCAGGATTTTTAAAAGCTTCCCAGGTGATTTTAATATGCAGTCAGGGTTGATAAGCACTGCTCTAGACCCAGTTTTCCATCTCAGAGAGTTCATCCTCATTTGTATCCCCAAGGCCCAGCACATAGTAGGTGCTCAACAAATGCTTGGTGGTTTTAAAAGACCTCATCTATATTTCAAATCTCGTAATTAAGATGAATTACTTACAAGCACTCTAAGTTATGTTCTATTCATACAGTTGTGAGCTTAAAAAATGTTTCTTATCACTATTATTTGTCCATCTAAAGTTTAAAATCCTTCTAGGACATTGATATCTTCTGCCTTTTATTTCACATATATACTTTGAATAGTTAGAAAAGTTAGATTTTCATCAAGAGGTCAAAGAAAGACATAAAAGACATGAACAATACCCCTGCCCATACCAGTTCTCACTAAACTTTTTGCCACTGTAAACTCAGAAGAGCCCTAGAGATGTCCGATATCCACCAGGTGGAATCATGGTGTTCCTCTCCACTTAGGCATTGCTGAATCATCAGGAGCAGGCAGGTCAAAATGCTAACTGAGAGGATGACCCTTAAGAAGAGTTTTGTTTTTACCTGGGAAAGGTTTTTCTCTTCAGTGTCATCAGGGATACTCCCCAGGGCTTTTGGATTTGGTTCAAAAGTTTGCAAAAATCTCATTTGAGAGGTAGAGGCAAGGTTGAGAGTAGATGAATTTATCTCTGAGGCTGCTTCCCTGCATGAGGGCAAAGACATGAAGTTTCCCCTCCCAGTGACAGTGAGGGTAAGACTGTCTCCTAGCCTAGATCAACAAGCTGGCCAATATTTTGACCTATTGGCTAACTGGGAGCATTTATTCATAAGGCATTTCTCGTTGTCTGTGCTTGTACTTGTAAGCCGAGGTCTACTTAACAAAGACCTCTCTCTGACTTTTGAATCACTGATGCTTCATGAAAACATGAACAAATGGTATAAATGGAGTCCTACCTTGAACTTTTCTTTCAACCTTGCTGGCTACCAAAAATCATTAAAACTCAAATACCAATTCAAATGGAGCTCTTACATAATTTCATAGCATCAAAGAGAACAGCTCCATGGGGCTATTATATTAGTTGATGACAGGTGACTATGGCTAGTTTGCAAAGAACTCAAGAACCAATTCCTTATAACCTTTCGGTCTGTTTCTTTCCTAGTTTCAGTTTCCAAAAGTAAAGACAGCTCAACAAGTATCTTTCCACAGCTAATGTCTTAAGTTTTCAATCAAACAGCAGATTACTCACTTCAATTCACTTAGAGACAGGACTCCAGTTAAGGTGCCATTAGCCATATTTTGATTCTGTTAAAAGCAATAAAATCATTAAGAATACAACAAATATTGTTTTGTTTTATTACATTCTCTAATGAGAAGTTGTTCTTCAGTTTTATTGGCCACCCAAAGAACTACAACCCAAAGACTGTGAATCCTAACTGCACAGAATATTGTCTAGCAAATGGTCAAATCCATATTGACTGAGCCAGTTTTTGTTTTTATGTTTTCTTTAAAAAATATTCTGAATCAGCAAATCTGATGTGCTAATGTCTCTCTTTCATTATTCCAAGGGTTCCCCCAAAAGAACACCATTAAAGCTCTCTACATGAAAGGTCCCCAACTTAAGTAAAGGATCCCAATGCAAAAATGTAAACTTGATAGCAGCCATCACTGCATTTCTAGCACCTAGCTCACTGCTTGGCACATAGTAGGTGCTCAGGAAATATTCACAGAATGAACCAACCATGGTTAGCTGGGATCCTCTGAACCCATCTAGGTTATGGGAAGGCTGATGCTACTGTATCTGAATCCCCCATGGGGTGAACACGATCAGATTCAGAAGATTACTTTTAGATTAAATGTATTGCTTGAAGTTTCTTATTGCCAGAGGTTTCTAATATAATTTTAAGTTTTGACAGGTAATAGAATGGTATCATATAAACATTCTTATTCAACAGCAAACCTAGTGAAAACTAAAATATAATTAACAAAATACCATGATGATTACGAAGTCTAGCCCTCTTGACAAAGCTGATTTAACAGCACATATTTTATTTAAATTTGGTCATAAAAATAAATATGCCAAATATCATGAATAATCTGAACCTTAAACAAATCTTTAAATACATGAGAATTCACTTTTTAAGATTGCAATTTAAAAAATCTTTAAAACCTACCTCAGTAACATTGCTTTCTTCATCATATTGAAACATTATCTCACCTCTAAAAAATGCTAAAAATAAATTTTCAAAAAGACATTTGAGACTTGCATCCTTAGAGCTTGAGGATTAACACAACACAGAAAAAGATTATTAAATTACTTTATAAAGAGTTTTATCAAATTCTTTATTATTCATATTTACTCTCTTTTCTATCAGAAAGTTACTCAATGCTTACCAATATAATTTTCAGAAAATATGAACTATAAATTTTATGTGGGGATGTGGAAAGAAAGAAAACTTGTCCCCTTGTCAAGAAATTTTATCCCTACATGCTTCTCATCAGAACTTTGTTTCCCTTAAAGATGCTAACTGGGGGAACTGTGGCTCTAATGTTAACGTCTAAAAAAAAAAATCTCTTCTAGTTGTTACAGTTGCAGTTACGTAGATAGGGAGAGAGGGAAAACGTGTTTCTCAGCAGTTTAGCAGCCTTATGAAAGTCCGTTTATTCCTTGCTGGTATTTTTGTTTGTTTCTTTTTAAACAATGCAGTATCTTCCCTAGGAACAAATGAGATGTTGCTTTGAAACCCGAATAGTGCGCAGGGCAAATCTGTTCTTCAGTTGAACAACTCATTGTGACTTTCATCCCAGAAATGCCAGAAAACCCTATTCTTAAAATGCTCACTTTGGGAAATATTGAACTCAGTTTCTGTCAACCTATTTCCTGCAGGGCGCCCTCGGAGGGGCTTTGACTACCTGAAAACAAATAAAATAGAGACTCCTTAACAGAAATATATTGTGTGCACTTCTTAATCTACAGAGACAAAAAACTGGCCTCTTGAGCAGAAGGCAAAGATGTCATATAAACTAGAGCAGAGGTCAGCCAACTTTTTTTGTAAAAGATCAGATAGTAAATATTTGAGGTTTTGTGGGCCATGTGGTCTCTGTTGAAACTACTCAACTTTGCAGTTGTAGCACGAAAGCAGCCAATACGTAAATGAATTGGCATGGCTGTGTTCCAATAAAACTTTATTTACAAAAACAGGTGGCAGGCTATATTTGACTATGGGCAGTAGTTTGCCAACTCCTGAGCTGGAGAGTTGAAGGCCTCCTCATCTCATCTTCTTTAATTGCACCCCAAAGTACAACTGATTCCCATAGCCAAATACCCAATGGTCCACTTCTACTTAAAATGGCCAAACAAAGCCACCAGACCAGTGACTAACATGATTTACCTATTTCAGCAACTTTTTACTGGAAACCTCAACTTCTGCATATTGATACTGAAATTTCAATTAATGCAGTACATAATTATTAAAAGTAAACATACTTGATATATGCATAGAATTACTTATCCATTTTTGAAAAAAATCTTAGCTTTTAAAAACTTAGTGCATGTGTGTGTGTGCACTGACACCCACAATTTCTCTCCCTCACTCCTCCATTCTCCAAGTTCATCCTTCAGTCTTGTTGAGCACATGCTGGGCTTTATAAATATGCTGGGGGCACAGTGGTAGCAGAGAAACCAGGAAGCTACCAGCTTTTGACCCTCGGCCTAACTCTGCCATGTCAGCTCCCAGTTTCTTCACTAGCCTCCATTTCCCTTAATGAACCCAGATTGGAACCTGCAAGAAGTGAAGGTTTCTAGTTGCTGGCAGGATATTGTGGAATTTCTGCTGCCAAAAGAGTTGGTCCCCTGATGAGGTTGTTTTCACCAGACACTAAAACAAATGGTCAATTCAGTCACTTAATTGGGGAAAACATTACTCCAACCAGCTTCCTGGCATCTGTTATTCAAGATGACCAGTTTCTTTTGAGTAAGTGTTCAATTTTCAAACAGTTATCAAACATCATGTAGACACAACACTCAACTAGACATTAGTCACCAGTCCAAAACATAGATGAAGCATAAAAATAATGAAATTATGGAGAATTCAGTAAAGAGAAGGGTAAGAGAGGAAGGAGGAGGAAATAAGAGAGTTCCACAATATATGAAAGTAAAATGTATCCAACAAGTTTTTTTCTTTAATCAACACTAGCTAATATTTTCCTGCTATATTCTACCTGGAGCATACTATCAGCAGAAAGCTCATATAAGTAAATTTCACATGCACAGAAATAGAAAATATTTGTGGAACATTCTTTCAATAGAAAGTCTTCTTGTTTTCTAAACTATCCAACCTTAACTTATTTTACCTATAATTGTTTCCTATGTTTTTCAAATTATTAAACTGCTAAAAGTAACAGAATAAAAGGAAAACATTCCTATAATGATTGGGTTTTTTTTTTAATATGAATGGAGTCCTACTAAGACTTTAACGTTATAAAATACTTCGTTACCTTCCTCTTCTCTCTTCCCATGATCCAGTTCTGACCTGCCACACCATGTTTTTCTGTTTTTCATGTCTGCTTTCATTGGTTTTAACAAGGAAGGGAGCCCAGAGAGCCAAACCAACGTGAGAAGAGTGGTGTTCCATTCCTTCTGGCCCATGGCAGAAGGGAAAATATTCCCATTTCAAAAATAGCATGTTCTCAAGAGATTTCCATCTCAATTTTAAAAAATAGTGGACAGTCTTAGTTAGAGATGGCAAAATACACTATGGGCACTCCTGGAATTCGCATCCAATTAAACTAGGTGTACACGAGATTTTCAACACTCTAGTAGAGTGGTTTGTTTTATTTTTAGCAAAAGACAACATCCTGTTTCTAAGCTATACTACTTAAGGTCCTATGGAAAAGCCTGAGGGATTTATATACAAGAAGTAGCTTTCAATAATTAAGTTCATTATTAATTATGTTTGTGAATCGACTCTGAGTATTAGATGTACATTTACAGCCATGGTGAAAAATATTTGGTGTAAAACTTCGTGTTTTCATATTAAGGAAGCTAATCCATCATCTGACTAGGCAATGGGAAGCCAGATCTAAAATTTGCTTTTGTTTTCATTCGAGATTCTTAGTAGCCAGGTGGTATGAAAAGAGGCAGATCAGAGAGGCACATATCATATACTCAACAGGAGAAAAAGAAACCATTTTTCTCTATGGAGCTAATTTATCTGACAATGTGTAATGTACACAAGAACTAACCTGAGTCATTGCAAATAGATGACAAATTGCAGATATTTCTCTGAGGTTTGACTCCTGCAAAGAAAATACAACCCAGCCAGTTAAGCATATCAACACCTACACTTATATACTACATTGTCAAGAGAATTCATAAATTTAGGCATCAAACGTGGACCAAAAATATTATAAGTTGGATATAATTGGCTGGATGAATTCCACAAAGACTAAAGGAATGAGAGAGTTTTCATTTCTCAGTTGGTTAGCTACGGAACTTGATTTCTTACTATTCTTTAGTATGTCAGTGTCTGATCCCCTACTCCTCCCTAAAATTCCTATGTCCCATTTCTAATTAAACCCTCTCCTGTCCAATATAAACAGAACAGTATGAATACATATCAAGACTTTAAATGGAATAGCCCTTACTCATAGCTCCTCCTTCCTTTCCTGGGTAGAGGAATCCATGAACACTCTAATGCTGATCTTAACTCCTTATGCAAATGTATGTATGAAATATCAATGTCATGATATCATTTCACATGGGCAAAGACTACAAAATTCAAAAAATATTTGCTAAGAACCTACCATATGCTGCAAGCTTTGGGAGTTTCCAGATACAGACCCTGCCCTCAACGAGCTTACAATCTAGTGAGTGATACTAGCCAGTAAATAAAAAGTTATAAGGAGGGCAAAATGGAGTGATAGCCAGGACCACAGACCTCACAGGTGTACACAAAGGAGGCAGTGATGAATGGGAGGTGAAATAAGCCATGTCAGAACAGAAAACTTTATACATATTAACCTGAGAAGCACTTTCTCTTTTGGTGAAAGGAGAAGTACATCTCTTCTTTGATTTGAAAAGAGTTCAAGGTTTACTCCTCTAAGAATCTGTCCTTCATTAATTTCATCCTTTTGATGAAGTATAAGAAATCTATAGAAAATGTGAGGGGCAAATGCTGATAATGTATTAAGAAAACTGCCAAGGGGAAAAGCCTGTTATATTAAGGAATATTTGGCTGTCCTTGGTAGGTCTGGTTTGGTGAGAATTACGTATGCAATGCCTGATTACTATTTTATTTCCATTGCGCTTTATAAGTGCTTAATTCTTTCCAAAGAGACCTAGTTTGGACACAAGCTAAAATTATAATTTGAGTTAGTGCATGTGATGTGGTTTCTGCCAGAATGATTTAGTTGACGTTTGGTGTATCATGCTTCAGCTGAAAGTTTTGATTCTGTGAGCAAACTGAACTTAGGTGCCAAAAGTTACCTGACATGTAGATTTCTAGATCGTTTCCAGCAACGTTACCCACACCAAAAGAGAAAGGTTTCATTTTAAATATACTTGCTTATGGACATAACTCACTAGAAATATACACTATGCAAATATTACAGACTATATAGATGGTGGGTAGTAATCCTTTAAATGTTCTTTACAACCATTGGTCTATTGCTCACTAAGCTTTTCATTCTGTCATCTCTCATCTTTCTCTGAATTTAAGCAGCACCTTTATTTCCAATGGTGTGTGTCTTTTGCTGCTCATTCATGCTGAGAATTTTTTTTCCTATTGCTAAGGTTGTTATCTGTAATTTCCCCCAAGTACATGACCACAGGTCATCCTTTAAATTGTCAATGAGAAAACTTTGTAAAGGGTCAAACAGTAAATATTTTAGGCTTTGTGGTCCATATAGTCTCTGTTGCAACTACTCAATTCTACTGTTCATTGTAGAAGAAAAGTAGCCACAGACAATATGGAAACGAATGAGCATGGCAGCGTTCCAATAAAATTTTATTTACAAAAACAGGTAGTAAGCCATATTTGGCCTGCAGGCCATAGTTTGCCAACCCTTGCTTTAAATCAGCCAGAAGCCTTTGTTAAGCATATCATGTATCCTAGCCTTGTACTAGGGATACATCCCTGTTTTGATTTAAAAAGAGCTTGAGGTTCACTCCACTAAGAATCTTTCCTTCATAAATTGCATCCTGTTGATAATCATTAGCACCAGCCCTTCTATCTCCCATGCCTCTTAACCATGTCAGAAACACTTGTGTAATCAGTGGCTTGATCTGCATACATGTTCATGTTAGTTATCTGTTTGTTTGCCTTGACTCTCTCATAGACTAGAAGGTTCTTGAGTGTGGGCATTGTGTCTGATCATTATTATATAGCTCCAAACACTTAGTACAACTTCAGGTACCCAGTGCATAAACATCTATTCATTAAGAACAGATTTCATTTTTAAAAAGTAGGAAAAAAGAGAAAGAAAACATAAACACCAGCCATTTGTTTAATTTTACTTTAGTTATAAAAAAGAAAGTCTTGATATTAATAATAAGTCATACCTGATGCATTGAAGGTTTTTACTATAGTGATTTTAGTTTTTTCTGCAAAGAAGCAATTTAAATATTAGAGCAGAATTGTTGCTTGTTTTTAAAAAACAATTTGCCATGAGTATCATTTTAGTGAAATGCTAAGAAAATCATACTGTTGACATCTTTAAAACACTATTGGTTATCTCAGTTGCAGAATGAATGGGAATCGCATACATGGACCATATAGCAGTGGCATAGGGTGGGTCTGGAATTTGTACCCAGTTAGATCACATCCATTACACACCCCACTGCTTGTGTAATTCTACTGCAATTTCCATGCACTGCTGCTAGACAAATCAACGTGGATGTAAACTTCAGATATGTAGAATTAAGTCACTGTCAGGACCTTCACATGATAGGTTGTAAAAAACAGGTAATTCGGAATAAAGATTCATGGAAACAGTAAACACAGGATCTAAAATATTGCTACTATACTCTACAATCAAGAAAGTGTCCTGCTATTTTCTTTAGGAGCTAATACAATATTATCCCCATTGTATTGATTGATAAAATTACTCTCAGAGAGGTTGAGACTGTCCAACTACAGTCATACAACAGGCCCACAGCAGAACCAAGACAGACCTGTTCAAAGTCAATGACTCACAGGCAAATATTAACACACTCAGAAGAAGCAAACCTTAGGAATATCTTCCGAACACACTTTGGAGACAGAGCTCATGGTTCATTTCCCAGATAATGGAAAATCAGGTTCAGAAATCCTTGCTATAAGGATGGCCAATTAGAAGAGGTTGTGTTCAGGGCACATATTTGCAAAGAAGGTCTGTCTTTTAGGATGAGTAGCAATTTCTGAAGAAAACACAAAGCTCAGATCTTGGGGAAGCCCTTAAGAATGATGACGTTATAGTGACAGTTACAGAAACCTCATTTGTGTATATATTATTGATGAGTTTCTATTTCAATGTGTGACTGACCTATGGGCAATGATTCGTGGAAATTATAGAGGCTGATAGCATTTTGCATGATCATTAAGCATCCTTTAAATATATTATTTTGTTTCCCCTGATACTTTACTTTCCAGAGCAAACAAAACACAATCGTGAAATGAACTTCTGGTTCTAGTAACAAAAGTGCTTTTGGGGAAAAATGTTCAACCTCACCAATAATCAAGAATGTAAAATAGAACCTAAGGAATTGAGAGAAAGATCTAATAATATATGATACAATCTCAGCTCTCAACAAAGGTACAGTGATACAGACATTTTCATCCACTGCTGGCAGGAATGTTGCTGGGTACGACCTTTCTAGAAGGTAATTGGGCAGTAGATATCAAGGGCCATAAGATATTCATAATGCTGACCCATTAAGTCCAATCCTTGGAGTGCATCCTACAGAAATCAGGGATGAATGTAAAGATGTTGGCACAAGGACGTTCATTGCAACAATTTCTATTAAAAAAGTAGAAACAACTTTAATGTTCAACATATGGTACACAATGGAATATTATCAAGTCATTGATAGTAAGGGACATTGGAAAATACTTATAATTTAATATGAAGTCAAAAGGGCAAGACATAAAAATCTATGTAAACTATGACTAATGTGTAAAGGATATATATGTGTGCGTATATATATAGTGTATATGTATATATGATACTGAATGGAAATATACCAAATTATTAACAGTAATAGTCTTAGGAAAGTAACATTAAAGATGATTTCTCTTCTCTTCTTTGTATTTTTCTATATTCTCCATCTTTTATGAGCTAGGATGTATTACTATTATAATCAAAAAAATAACAAATGTTATTTTAAATGGACTGCTATGGCTATAACAGTTTGGAAGTTTAGGAGTATTGTGACACCAGAATTATAGTTCAATGTCAAGGTGAAATGAGTAATAAATCACCAGTTGAGTGCACAGGAAATGGGCAAGGAGATAACCTTTAGTAACCCAGAAGACCACACAAATGAGAAACCCAAGAAGCCACAGAAGACAAGCTATTATATTTAGAAATAACTTGATTTTACCTGTTTTGTTTAAAGTAGATAATACGCTTGAAGTAGCATCTGAAATATAATAATAAAAATTAGCCTAACAATTGGCATGATTAATGAAAACATGCATCTTCCTAGGTTCCTTAAACATTTCGCTTTTCCCAAAATCCTGGAGAAGTTAGAGAGTTTTGCAAAAGCCAACTGACGCTACCAAATGTATTGGCTGCCCACCCCCCTCACCACACTATCCATTCTCCAACCCCCAGAGACAATTCCTGAGCAAGTGTTCATTCATTCAAAATGTGTTTCCTGAACACGTTATGTGTCTAAAACATAGCAACACTCCTATAATTATTAGATTTAAATAAACCCACTTATGTTGTTTAATATTTTGTCCCTTTCTTTCTCCATTTTAACGAAAGTCCCTAAGGGATATATTTCCACAGTTAACACTAACTTTAATATAGAGCCCTGTGGATGCATAATACATTTTTACCTGATGGTACACTCTTATAAAGCAATCTTTAAGTAATTCTAGTTTAAATTGGAGTTCTTGAACATTATCTTCAACTAAATTTTAGGAAAACCACATTTTGATCTTGTTTCACTTAAAAATCCAGTTAAAACCCTACTCTATTAGTATTTCTTTAAACAAAAATCATTCTATAATTTATTATTCTGGATGAAACTTTAGGGAAAAAAGGGCATGTTTTACATTATCACACTTAAAAAAACTCACATAAAATGGGATCCAAAAACTACTGCCAAAGCTATTTTGAAGACGTTCTTTCACTGTAAAAAAGTCAGTGGCACATAAAAACGATAAGGTCTGGTCCTTCCCATTGGACCAAAGATGAATTTAAACCAGTTTCCATCAGTGTGTACTGCATGTGTGATTGTTCAGCTCCTTAACCACCAACCACATGGTGAGATTTTATTTTTACTAAGGGATTGTGCAAAGTGTTGGGTTTTGACTGCAGTAAGATGGAAGGCTGTCTCCCCACAGAGGGGAGGGAACAGAATGCGCTGCCCTGCCCACCTCCCTCCAACACAGCCCAGTTCTTTGCCCTTTTCTCTAGCATGATGAAGAAGCCAGGTTTTTTTTTTTTCATTTCCTACTATTTAAAAATTGATACAATCATCTGTAAAAAGACTGTCTTTGAACACTCTGTGCCTCCAAATCCACGCTGAATCACATTGAAGTCCCTGGATGTGCTTTTCACATTTAAACAATCTGTCATATAAAATGTGGTGGCACTGTGTTGGAGAGCAAGTGAAACAGGGTGCTCAAAATGTGCCCAATAGAGTGGGGGAGGTCTGTCCTCCCTCCACAATAAGAAGGATTTTATCATTTAACCAGAAAGTTTAGGTCGCTCTCCCGGGACAGTTTTTGGTTTTTCTGTATTTCTTTGTTTGGTTATTTGAATATGGAAACCTTCAACGCCCTTCATTATCCTCATATTCATATTAAGGGTTATCAATTTTCACTTGCTTCAGAAAAATTCTTACCATTTAGGCTCGTAGTTTCAACCTCTTTCGTCCCGAGGAAAAAGAAATAACACAAAGGTATAATTAAATGAAAAACTTAACAAATTGGGCTTAAATTTTTTCAAAATCTTGCCTGGAGTACCATTGGAGTAGCGAACAAAACCAATAAGAGATGATTCAGCTGCAGGAGAGAAAAAAAACATTTTCAAATGAATATTTTGAAGTAGTTATTTATTGAATTTTAAAGAGTTAGAACTTTTGAGATATAATTATGAAAAGAAGCAGAAAACATGCTATCAGACCACTACGTAGTTGAATCTGCAAGTCCCATAATCACTCAGTGAGTCTACATTTAATCAGAGAATTGTAGAGAAAGAACCCAAGAGATGAAGTGAGCGCAACTCTCTCGTTTTACAAAGGCAGAACCTGACATGCGTGATCACAGAGCCTGCTGCTACCTATGGAATATTGTGGAAATAAGTTTAGAAACCACGACAAAATATGAGACATACTACTTTCAAAATTTTTCATCCAGAGAGTTCTAGGAAACATTTTATACTTTAAATAATTTGTCGAACTATGAAACTTATTGGCACATTGGTGTCATTCTGTTATAATGACGCCTGGCAACTGTTCCCATAGCGAATTTAGGATTTAAAAAAAAACCCAACATTGCCAGCACTCAATGCTGTACTACCCAACACAATTTCCTGGTAGGTTATTTTAAAATATGGCTGCTATTAAGACAATCAATCAAGTTATAAATTTCCTGTGGAATAACTCCACTTATGCTAAGAGGTCAGTCTACTACACACATTTTGCCTGTTTAAATATTTAAAAGATCCAATGGCTTGACCTCTAGCACACACAGGAAAAGTAAACACAAACATTTTACAAACAAAACAAGCTTTGCAGTAGGGAGCCTGATATTCAGCAGGCAAGGACAACATTTGGGTGTGTCAAGGCGCTTGGCTGGCCCGTCTGTTTTAGAGCGCTCATGCGTTGGCTGAAACACACACACCCTGTCTGTCCTACATTATTGCTTCCATATTTCATCATTTACTACATTTTTTTTGTAATTACCAAAGATATTTCTGGAGAAGTAAGACAGTTCCAGAGCAATAAGATTCAAAGTGTGGATATGGGATCCTTTGCTCTTGGAGAACAAAATAATTGGCCAAGGCTGGTTTTTAATTAATGACTATTAATTCTTCGGAATGTTGATGAATGGTGATGCCACCCAAAGAAGAGGCCTGTGGGCACAGCCACCCATCCATCCCTGGCGCACTGGCTCTTCCCCTCCAGTTGGTGCAGCTCTCCCCAGGGCACCCAGAACCCAGGCTGCGACTGGAACCAGCGTGTGCTTCCAAAGCCCCATACCCCATCCCATGCAAACAGGATTTTGCAAAGATATCACCATGATTAATTCTGATGAAGGCTATTGTACCTGAAGAAAAATACAGTGGCTCATTTTACCCTAGAAACTTAACAACGAGGGGGCAAATTTGGCCTGGGTTTTGGAGACTTGCAGTCCTGGGTTTGAATCTTTGCCCCGTTACTTAATAACTCCTAATAATGATAGTTATTACTTATTGAGGGTTTACTCTGTGCCAGGCACATACATTATCTCATTTCATCTTCACAACTACCCAATGAAGCAGGCACTGCTATTCTCCCCAATTTACAGATAAAGAAACTGAGGCACAGAAAGGTGAAGGAACTTGCCCAAAGTCACATTGCTAGCAATGGGGGTGGGAGGATGGTGGCCAAATTCAAACCCAAGTAGTCTGGCTCCAGAGAATGTGTGAACATGAGCATATCCTCTCTGACCCTCAGTTTCCTCATCTATAACGTGAACATAATGATTCCTATGCTGCAAGGTTGGAAGCGGAATGAAACATCTGAAGACTCCCAGGGGTATAGTATATGCACAAGAAATAATAGCTATTATTAATTTTATTTAAATGAATAACTTAATAACAGTAGAAGCAGGAGTCAGTGAAGCCATGTGCTGCCCCTGTGTGATGTGGGGCAAGAAGCTGTGTGACCTTAGACAAGTTACTCAGCAGCTCCAGGCTTCACTATCTTATCAACTAATGGATGGGGCTGCACCACTTTATCCCTGAGGTCCCATTCTGGCTAGCAGTCTCGAATGCAGGTTCTGTTTCTGGTTCCTGCCAAGATGGGCCCTAGTTATGAACTTCTCTTTATTTGCCTTCCCATTCTCATGAGTGCTAAGCCCTTAGAAGCTTTTTGAAAAATACTTGTTCAGTGCGGTACTAAGGAAGTATATTTAAGAGAACATCTCACTCATCAAAAATAAGCACAGTTGGCATGTTTATGTTCTCGATACTCTTCGGGAGACTTGTGAACTAGAATACTAAAAATAACGTTGAGGAACTTAAGCAATTACCGTAACGAAAACCCACAATTTATTGTCCAGCAATGTAGAGGGATCAATGTGCCTGTCCTCTTGTCTGTGTTTGCTATTGATTTTTCAGATGTAGGTTTAATGACAGAATTTAATTAAGTTTCATGGAAGAAAACAATTTTGCAGTATCTGACTACAGACTATATCGCACGGAGAACTTTTAGAATGTTTTCTTTGGGAGGTGGACACGATGTAATCTACAAAGAAATCAAAATATAATAATGTACGCCTGAAATTTATGTAACATTATAAACCAGTGTTACCTCAATAAAAACAAAACCAAAAATATTTTCCTGAAATTCCCCAAAGTCATGAAATAACAGTCTTACCAGATGGTGATAACAAACTGGAATTATCAGCATTCTCTGTTGAGGAAAAAGGTAATTTAAAATTAGTTTAGTTTGTGCCTGCATTTGAAAAATGAGGTGCAAATAGCTACCAAAAGAGGGCAGTATGTTAATTTACTATTATTTTCAACAGCCTAATCAGTACTTCTTTTCAATTCTCTACAAAGACGTGTCTTTGGTGAAGCAATTCTTCCAATTTAACCATTGACAGCACTCTATGTATTTTGTTATATAATGGTTTAGTACATTTTAAATTAAAAGTGATGACTAAGAACTTTAGTTGTTGACTAATATTCATCAGAATTTGTGAAAGTAAATGTATAATCTGCATAAATTAAACTTTCATTAACTGTGCTTCTTTCTATACCTATTAGCACAGACTTTATACCTATTAAGTCGCTTCTTCTTTCTTCTTAAACTGGATTAGATGCCTCTGGGTGTATAAACTACAAGAACTGCTGTGTTATTTATTTTGGGAGGATGCTCAGAGTCCTTAAAAGAAAAGTAATTTTTTTCTCTATGAAAAATAATATACACATTGTAGAAACTTCAGAAATTACAGATAAACAAAAAGAAGAAAATTAAAACCACCTATAATTTCACCACCCAAAGATAAACAACATTAGCATTTTGGCATACATTCTTTTCTCTTTCTATGTGTATATGTATATCTACATATGTATATAGATATATGAAGACATGTGTATATATGTATTTATATGTATGATAAGAAAGGTCATATCACATAAACTATTTATAACCTGATTTTTCTCATGACAGTATATCCTGAACATTGTTCTATGTCATTAAACACTTTTCCACAATACTATTTGTGATCACTGCATAGCATTCATTGATTGGATGTACCATTAATTTATATAACAAATTTCCTTTTGACGGGCATTTTGGTGTGTAGAATTTTTCATGATTACAAACAATGCTGCAATAAATCCTTTTGGCTAAACTTTTGCATGCATACTTGGCTACTTCCTTCAGAAATTCCATGAATTTTGATTGCCAAAATGCCCTATAGAAAACGAAGCAATTTATACTGCCCTTTGCAGTACATGAGAGTGTTACTCCCCCAAACTTTCACCCACACTGGGTGTTATCTTATAAATTTAAAAATTTTTCTTTTAATTACAGAGGAAGAGTTATTTCCATAGTGCTATCTTGAGATACAATGAAAAGGAAAGAATAATTATGTTTGGAAAGTAAAATTGCACCGTGAAAAATATCTGGTAGCCTCCAGGAGCCTATTTTCCTTAAATGGTGGTTCTGATTATTTTCTGGGATAATTAAAACACAGTTCTGCTTGAAAGCAAGACTAAATGAATGCTCAAGTTCCCAATTACCTTGCAACCAACAAGGCAAATGTACACAGAGTGGTTCATGCCTTGATAACCTCATTTAATTGGAATTGTCTCTTCTTAGTCTCTGTCCTTCAATATATACCTCATGCTACTTTAATATTCCACTAATCAAAGAGTCCGTTGAGTTAACAGAAGTTCAATTTTTAAAATACTCTTAGGAGCACTAAGGGAAATCAGTCATTCACACCTTAGTATGAATTAATTCCAATCGGCTGAATTCTTCTGATCATGTAGCAAAATGATACCAAACTAGGCCATGTTGAAAAGTACTGGGATGAACCAACATTCAATCTGGGCTATTCTGATAATGACACTTATCAGTGTAAGCAGGTGAGGTGGAATGGGGCAGAAATGTGGCACAGGCAGGGAACAGCATGAAGGCACCAAGGAAGACTTGAGTACCAGAGTAGAGGGATAGAGAGCGATGTTGAAGAGCAACAGAGGCTAATACTGCTTCCTTTACGATTTTTCCCAGTGGCTGACCATAGCCACCAATGATTCCAACCTTCTCCACTGCTAAATCCTTTGACCAGAGCTGTGTACTCACAAGGAAGGGGGCTGATTTGATTTTCACCTCTTTCTTAGATGTTAGAGGAAATGGACAACTCAAGGGTAATAGGAAAGCCAGAGCAGAGAAGGAAGTTTCCTGGTCAGCCATCTCCGAGTAGACAGGTTTGATAGGCACGGACTCACAATCAAGATGTAAAACCTGATCAAAATGTAGATCAAGGGCTTGACCAGCCCAGCCCACAGGCAGAGCTGGCCTCTTCCATCATGGAACATACAGGGCTCCCAGCAGGGGTCTACACTGATGAAAGGAAGGAATCTGGTAAATAAAAGCTAGAGATTTTTAAATTGTTATTGTCTGTTTTTTTCTTCTTTGGGCATTTTGTTTTTTAAATTCTAGGGGCCCAATTGCTCAGTGACTAACATTTTATTCACTTTTTCTGTCTCTCATTAAGATGCTTCATATCACTCCTTTTGGTCCAACACAGAGACGTCCCCATAGGCCTTACATTTTCCTGAGTATCAGCCTCTGTTTCTCTTGGGCTCTCTCCTAACTCACTTCCCATTTGTTACAACCAAAGAGGTGGTCGTCATTTCCAATGAGTCATATATTTGAGCTCCATGCCGCTCTTAGAAGACAAAACATTTCCATTGTTAAAAAGATTCATAAACAAAGAAAGAAAGACCATTCAAGTTTTTCAGATTTTCCTTTGGAAACCTACAAAGAGCCAATTTTAAGGCATTATTCATTCATTGAAGTCTCAATTTAAGTCAATAAATAAAATTGTTGTGATCTGTCTATATAATTTACTCAGCACGACTCCCTAGTGATTTTTCCAAACAAAGTCCATATATTCCACTTATAACAAACAGGAGCTTGGCGTGCATAAGCTTGGAATAGAAGCCAAACACAGGAACCAGAAACTCAAGAAACTGGCCCCCTTGATGGAGTCTCTTTCCCTACCTTGCCTCCCTGGCACTTTCTTTCAAAGTTATTGCCACCACCTCCCAAACTCCAATCCCACATGGCCAAGTGGGGTCTGAGCACTGTGAATGCCTTACTGTCATTGCCTCCCCAACTCCACATAGCCAAGAACTCACCCCTAATCACCCCACATCACTTCCATAACCTGATCAGTTCTTGAATTTGATAGCATTGCTGGTAACACCAGCCAAACAATTTAAGTTGGAAACTTTAGTGTATCAGTTTCCTGTTGCTGCTGTAACAAATTACCATGAACTTAGTGGTTTAAGACAATGCACATTGGTTACGTTAGAGTTCTGCGGGTCAGAAGTCCAGTGCGGGTCTCACCAGACTAAAACCAAGGTGTCTACAGGCTGTATTCCTTTCTGGAGGCTCTAGTGGAGAATCTGTGTCCTGCTTATTTGGGTTATTGGCAGGATTCAATTCCTTGCAGTTGAGGACCAAGCTCCTCATTTTCTTGCTGGCTGTAAATTGAGGGCCGTTCCCAGATTCTAGAAGCCACCCACAGTTCTTGGCTCATGCCCCATTCCTCCATCTTCAAAGCTAGCAACAGTGAGATGGGGTGGGGGAGTCCTTCTCATGCAGTATCTCTGCCTTCCTCTTCCACGTTTAAGAATTTAGCGATTAGATTGAACCCACCCAGGTAATCCACGATAATCTCCCCATCTCAGGTTCTTAACTTTAATCACATTTGCAAAATCCCTTTTGCTATGTTATTGTCACACACCGTCAAGTTGGCTCTGATTCCTGGTGACTCTATGAATGAGTGATGTCCACAACGTCCTGCCCTCAACAACCCTACTCAGCTTTTGTAGACTCATGCCTGTGGCTTCCTTTATGGAGTCAATCCATCTCATATTTGTTCTTCCTCTTGTCCCGCCCCCTTGTACTTTTCCCAGCATTATTGTCTTTTCCAAAGAATCCTGCCTTCTCATGATGTGCCCAAAGTAAGACAGCCTCAGTTTTATCATTTTTTGCCTCCAGCAATAATTCAGGCTTAATTTGCTCTAGGACCCAGTTGTTCATCTTTCTGGCAGTCCAGGTTATCCATAGAGCTCTCCTCCAACACCATATTTCAAATGAATCAATTTTTTTCCTGTCAGCCTTCTTCACTGCCCAGCTTTCGAACCATACATAATAACTGAGAATACAAAGGTGTGGATAATCTTGGCCTTAGTCTCTGATGACACTTCCTTACACTTGATGGTCTTTCCTAATTCTTTCATTGCTGCCCTTCCAAGTCTCAGTCTTCTCTTGATTTCTTGGCTGCAGTCTCCATTTAAAGTGATGACCGAACCAAGGTAAACAAAATCTTTAACAATTTCAGTATCTTCACTGTCATGTAAGGTAACGTGCCATGTAAGGGAACATATTTGCAGGTTCCACACACTGGGGCATAAATGTCTTTGGGGAGCCATTATTCTTCCTACCAGACTCAGAAATCCAGTTTTCTAAAATTATGAAGACTATGAGTTGCAGCTGCCTTTATGAAGAGAAATCCCACAGGGGTTAAATAAAGGGCCCAGAAACTCCGAGCTAGTTCCAGCAATAGAGCTCAGTCTACAAACCAGATGCTCACCCTCTGGCCTTGCTCCTGACTCCTCCCATCCCCACCTCCCACCTCCATATCCAGTCATCCACCCTGGGCATTCTTCTCACTGCAACATGAAGCTGTTGCAAGGATTAAAGAGAGATGATGTATGTGTGATAATAGCCATAGCAAATAATGAGCCAGGCCTAATGCACTAAGGGCTTCATATACATTTTAATATTTAATCAACCAACAACTCTATGAGATATGTGAATTCATTAGCATCAGTCCTTCTTAGTGCTTGAGAAACTGAGGCTGGGCAAGGTTTACTGACTTATTCAAGGCCTCATTGGTTTCATTGTAGAGGTGGGATTTGAACCCAGGAAGTCTGACTTCAGAGCCTACCCTCTGGGCCTCTATTCTATCCTGCTTCCAATGACAAACTCTGTAGACCATAAACTATTATATAAATGTAGGGCGTTATTATTAGTATTCCCTAATCTCTCTCTCATCTGTCCCTTCTTCCCATGCACACTGCCCCCTTCTAAGCTCAGGCTTTGATCACCTCATACATGAGTGAAATATTAGAACCCTGGAATCTTCTAACAGGAAGGGGTTTTAACATTGTTTGCATCCGACTTCTCCTCCAATGCAATAAGCCATCCACCAAATGCACACCATTGGCTCACAAACCCCATTCAGCTCCCAGACAAGTTCTACCTTGCCCACATAGTGGGAATCACACTGAAGTTTTTTGAAAGTTTGAATTACTTACCAACATTTAAAAGTCAGATTTCAAATAAAATTCCAAAGTTTCACCCTTCCAAAATTGAGAGTTTTAGAACATGACCCCTTTATGTCAGCTCTCTGGTCTTCTAAATCATGCCTTGCCTGAAGAAGCTGTTGGAGGGGGCACTCTCTTCTTTATATCTTAAAGTTTATTCATTAACTACACCATTCACTGGGCATTTAGACATACACCATTGAGCATTGTTACTTAACTTTTCCACTGTATGTCTCGTTTTCCCAATTAGATGCTAAGCTGCTTGATGCTTTATTTGTTATCATCCAGGAATCCAGTTCAGTGCCTTGAATCTGGTAGATATTCAGAATATTTTTGGATTGACTGATGACATCATTAAGGAGCCTCTGTCAGTCAGGGATCAGTCAGGAACCCATGACAGGTAGTTCAAGAGCAGGAATTTAATGCAAATATTGCAAAGGGTCAGGTCTTTGTGATACAGAGCATAGTAGGGGAAAGATGGGGAATGGATCTGAAAGCAAGGAGGCAGAGTCCATGAAGGAAAGACTTGAGAATACTTTGATGGCCATTATTCAGAATCTGAAGTTTGGAGAAGTAGCTATAACCACCAGTCACAGCACTTAGATGGCATAACAGATCTCATAGATGTATACTAAAATGGCCAAATACATATCACAAACAACATAAAAAGTTCAGCAATTGTGAGCCCCCATTGCCTACAACAGTGACCTCAATAATGTACCCTTTATTGACTTTTCCTCTTTTCCTAATGCCCTCTTCCTGCTCCCTTACTCCTGATTCCTTGGATTACCTCTCAGACAAACTACCTGCATCCAAGTCATGCAAGCTCATGTCTGAGTGTTTCTGAAGTTTTCATTTTTCTCCCCACTATTTGATACTGTAGGAGTTGTAAGACAAAACGTGAGATGATTGGTTGTCTTAAACCTGTGACTGTGGTAATACTAATGAGTATTTACTTCTAACACATTCGCCGTCAGGTTGGATGGGAAAGATAAAGGTTTAATTTTCTAAGAGTGGATCTAAAAAGGATACAACTTAGCCCCCCTTGCATGAATATTTTAGGTCCAACTGAAACTTCTGGCAGTCCTTCTCTGGATTGAATTACTGTTCCATAGAGAGATGATTCAAAACAAGGCACCATGCCTAGGCACTCATATGGGAGCCCCAAACAAAATAATATTGTTTTGTTATTATATTGGCTCTTTCAGGGCTTGGGACAACAGACACTCTTCCAAGAACTGTATTTTCAGATTTTACTACATAACTGGCAAAATGAATGAAAACATTTCTACTTTGGCACAGCCAAAACGTGTTTACTTGAGCTATGACCATCTCACGTAACACTGCTCAATAAATACTCTGACATAACGTTTTTATTAAATGATTAATAATGACATCATTAAAGAAAACTTCAGCTCCTAGCTGATGGAACTTCCCAAAGTGCAAACAATCAGCAATTCTAGGTGAGCCTTAGCCAAAATGGGAAGAGGGTGAAATGTGTTCTTGAGCTCCCCCAGCCCCTGGTTCTTGCTCTTCTCCCACCCTCACATAGTACCACCCACCTGTCTCCTTGCCCCTTTACCCCTCCAGAAATGATCTTGGCTCTCTCAGGGCTTTACGGCCCATCCCTCCCCCAAGGGTCTAAGCAATGCATTTTGGCATGTCCATAAATTCCCTGAAACTGAATGCAAATTTGTGTGTGTATTCATATGCATTTTTCTCTTGGAAAAGTAGAGTCCCAAAAGGGAGTCTATTTTAAATTAACAAGCATTTATACAGCATTACTATCACTGGGCGCTTCATAAATATTAATTCGTTTAGTCCTCATAACAACCGTATGAGGCAAGTTATCCTCATTTTATAGATGGGGAAACTGAGGCACAGGGAGGCCAAGTAACATGCCCAAGATTACTAGCAAAAGGGCAGAACTAGGATCTGAGCCTAGGCTCTCCAGGCCCACTATACTGGGCTGCTTCTCATCTTGGGCTGTGGTCTAAAAAATCAAAGAGCCACTGACCTACTGGCTGTCCACCCTGCTCCACCGGGAGGGATGTGCACTTTAGGAAGGATGAGAGCCCGGAAATAAGCTATTTCTGACAGATAGGGGATATTAGGGCATCATCCCCTCTTCCCAGTGCTCCTGAAGTTAGACACATAGATAGTAACCTAGGCTGCTGGTAAAGGCCGGTGTAGATATGGAGTATCTTGGTTGTGCTTTGCATTTTAAAAATGCTAGCCATGATTTGTGTGACTGTGGTACACAGTCTAGAGCTATTTCGGTCTGATAGGTATATGTTGCTTAGTGCTTCAGGCCCCGGGGAGGGAGGGAGGCAGACTGGCTTTTATTGAACACTTACTACCCTGGCATTATACCCGTGCTTCTTCGTGTAATCTCCCCACATTGTCATGAAACAGATGACCCTTTAGCCAGACCTCATCTTCTCCTACCCTGCCCTCACTCAGCCACATTGGCCTCCCTGCTGTTCCTCCAACACACCGGGCATATTCCCACTTCAGGGCCTTTGCACTTGCTGCTCCCTTTGCCTGGAACACTTTTCCTCCAGAGAGCCCCTTGGTTTGCCCTGGCACCTCCTTCAAATTTTGCTCAAATGTCCCCTTCTCTGAGAGGCTGACCCAGACCACTCTATTTAAAATCCCAACACTTTCCCCCTTTGCCTGGCCCTTCCCATCCCCTTATCCACAGCAGTCCTTGCCATCTAACAAGTACATATATATGTATGTATGTGTATATTTATGGGTGTGTACACATACACACAGCCATAAGAGTGGATGTCTCCTAACATTTTATGCCCTAGACCCCTCACTTGCCTCACCCTAGTCCCAGCCCTGTGTAATATATATATAAGATTTTTTTTTGCCTCCAAGAACCAATTTTCACTCCCATGGGGGCGATATTGCCTCCATAGAGAATGCGTGCTCCAGGGCTATCTCCATTTCCTCCTGAAGAGATACAGCCTAAGGAAAGCAACATTTGCTTGGGTGCCCCCCTCCTCCCTGATTCCCACTAGGGTCTAGGTGATTCTGCTGTTAGTCAGTTGACGTGTTCTTTCATGCCAAAGCACCTGAAATTTATGGGTTAGCAAGAGTTGCTTGTGGAAGAGTCAAGTGCAGAAGCACCTGGAATGGTGGGGATGGGGGCACCAGTGGTTAGGGTATGGAGAGTTCTCAAGTCTCCCTTGGATTATGCCACTCTTTGCCAGCTCATAGTCAAGCAATGACCACTTGGCATCTTAGTTTAGGTTCTTTGGGAGCACAGAGCCTAAGATAAGGACTCGGGTGCAAAATAGATTCCCCATTCTCCCCTCCCCGTAGGCCCTGGCACAAAACAATATATTTTTTATATTGCTATGAAATAAATGAAGAGCGTGATCTGAAGTGGGAAGGCCAGAGAGCAGGCTACTGTGGTAGATTGAGCAAGAGACGACGAGGACTTGAACTTGTGCTTGGGAAGCTGGCATGAAAAGAGAGGTTCAACAGACACTTCTAGGATAAGATGAGAGAATTGTGGGGGGGGGGGCGTCACTGGGATGTGGAGGTGAGGGAGAAGCAGGAGTCAGCCTGCCAACAGTTAACCTATCAAATCCCAGTAGTCCTTGCGACATTGTGCTGAATCCTGCAAGTGTGGTAGGTAGGTTAAGAACCTAGACCCCGAAACCCACACACCCTAGGTCCAAATCCACCACTTGTTAACTATGTAACTTTGGACAACTTACTTAATTCACCTGCAATTCAGTTTCCCATCTGGAAAGCAGGGATGGAGATAATCATAATGGGACATACTTCACAGATAACTACTATTACAGTATCGGCAAGAACAGTAAATACTGCTCATGTCAGTAATTAATATGATGCTGCCTCTATTCCTCATTTTCCTAGTGACCTTTCTAAAAATGATTTCTCCCTTCTATTGAGCAAGCCTTCCACTCCAGTTTCTTTTCTCTTTATATTATTTGCTTCCAAATTTCAAAACATCCTTCGGATCACTTTGGAAACATGTGAAGAAAGAGGCAGAAGTCAAAGCGTTTTAGAAGATCTGGTGACCATAACTTACATTTCATAAGTTCTTGTACAAAGTCAAGACCCGGCAAAGTTTCAGAGAAAAAATGGAAGGCACAGCTAATCATGATGTTATTAGGTTGTCCTCTAGTAGGATGTGTAGTCTCCTTAAGGGTCATAGGCTGGCTTCGAAAAATTAACAATAATTTCTTTTCTGGTAATAATAATAATGTGGGTTTATGTGGAGAAAATTCTAAGCCACAGAAAGGTGTAAGGAAAAACTTTAAAAAGATACTCATAATCTTACCACTTAGAGATAATGTTGCCTGGCTGTAAGGATCTTCAGAATATCTTTGGGCTAGTTGCAGAACAGAAGCAACTAGATAGAGCCCTGGGAGATGTTAGAATCATGTTTTATTTAGAAGTATTAACAGATATAAAATTGAGCTCATTACTTTCTAGTATTTGTGGTGGCTTTGAAATGTAGCATCATGGCTAGGCTGAGCTATATTTGCCCGAATTCCCCTTCCTGAATGTTTTTGGTTAGTGAAGCACACAAGAGGGCTTCCTGTGGGAAATTTGGGCAGAAGTGGAGCAGCAGCCATTTTGTAGCTCCCACAGGTTGGTAATTATCAGCTGCCTCACTTCATTAGTATGAGGGAGCTGCCAGCCTGCAACTGCTCCACCTTCCCCTGGATCCTCCTTCGGCTCCTCTCCTCCTTCGGCTCCTCTGACTTCTGGGCCAGATGTGTATTCAATTTTGTGCTGAAGGGCCTGACTTCTGCAGGACATCTATACCACCAAGGTCACAGGCAACAAGAACTGACACAGGTTTCAGTCTGTTTTGTGGCTACAGTTCATGCTTGTGAGTTCCAGCTTGTTCTTGCTCTCCCCCATCTTACATCGATCCTCCCTTCCCTACTGCCTGCCAATCATAGATGTCAAGTCCTAGCATCAGATGTGAAGAGAACAGCTTTACAGAGACTGCTTACCCAGCTCCCCCAGTTGTATAAGGTCAAATCCTTGTGACAAATTCCTTAGTGTGTGTGTGCATGGACCCATGTGTATGTGTCCATAGTGATTCTCTTTCTGTGATTGAACCCTGGTTTATACAGATGAAACAGAAAAATTCTGAAGCAGTTAGAACAAATGGTCTAGAGCTGCACTGTTCAATATAGCAGCCACTAGCCACATATAGCTATTTAAATTTAAATTTATTAAAGTTAAATAAAATTCAAAATTCACTTCCTCAGTCATGTTTTAGGTGCTCAGTAGCCACATGTGGTTGGTGGCTACTGTATTAGGAAGCACAGATATAGAATACTTCCATTATGGTGAAATTTTCTACTAGACTGTGCTGGTCTCTAGTGATAACAACTAGTATTTACTGAGTTCTTACAATGTGTCAGATGCATTACAAGCATCTGTTTTACAGGCACTAACTCATTTAATCTGCATATAACTCTATGAGGGAGGTACTGCTACTCTACAGTTAAGGAAATTGAAGCACAATGATTAAATACCTTGTTATGGTCAGAGTTAACAAATGGCAGAGGTAAGATTTGACCCCAGAAAGTCCAGAGCCTGTAGTCTTAACCTTATGCCACACTGTGAAGGTCCCACTGGCCTGGCTTGGCACAAAGGGAGTGAGTGGCTCTGGTGGAGCCTCCTGCCCTCAAATGACTCTCTCTTGATTGGACAACGAACATCTCAGTAGTGACCATAATGGACTCCCCCAGTTTTCTTAGATTGTATGAACCTGGGTTCTTATATGATCTCAAGAAAGAAAAGATGCCTACTCTGCCCCACCCCACCCTCCAATGGCAGAAGAAGAGGTACCAACAACCCTGGTGAGAAGGGTCATAGTCAGATGTATTAGCTAAGGTAAGGCAAGTTGCTGCAATAAATAAACCCTGAAATCTCAGGGACTTAAAAAAAATACAAGTTCGTTTTCCATGTGTAAAGTCCAATCAGCAGCCTAGAGTAGAGGGCAGGGTGGGGCACAGAGAGGGACATCTGCTCCATGCAGTCATTCAGGGACCCAGGTTGACAGAGGCACTGCCATCTTCAACATGAAGATTTTAAGTCTGCTCTGGAGAGCAACATCCAGCAGGCAAGTGGAGAAAGAGAGAGACTGAGGGGAATCAGGTGGGAGATTTTTAATGGCTAGACTTCTGCACACATCCATTGGCCAGAACTCAGTCACATGGCCATTTCCACTTGCAAGGGAGGCTGAGAAATGAAGTCTAGCTGTGTGCTGAGGAAGAAAAAAAAAGTTTGGTGAGCTGCCAGCCATTCTCTGCCACATTAGACTTAATTTGAGTGCTGTGGAGTAATTAATATCCCTTAAACTAATGACAGGACAAAACTAATGTTAAAATGACGTTCCCCAGCCACCATTTTCTCTCTTGTTCTTTGTCATGATATTGACACGGTCAAAATTCAGGGAATCCATATGAATCAGAGGAGGAGGAGTCCTTGCTATTTTGAGTCTGAATGAATTTCCCTCCTTCTTCATGACTCACCTCCCCAGCTTTGCTCCCAGCAAATATCCATATCATGGTTTTTCCATGACCCTCAAGTGGGACTCCCATGTAATGAACCAGTTCTGTAAACAGCTACATACTAGTAAAAGCCACTGAGAAAGGCTGGAATTATGGATATTCATGCTGCATTCTACTTAGTTGGAAAAGTTGTACTTTTGAGTTTCCTCTGTTTGAAGCCATGTAACCTTTGCTGTAGCACTTCCAAGTAGAAGATCCTTAGCAGGCCCTTAGGTCTTTGTATGTCAGTGGCTCCTATGCTAATGTCTTCTCCTAATATTGTCTTTGGCTTCTTATGAGCTTTGAAAGTCTGATCTTGGATTCCTCACTTTTAATAACGTGTGACTCTTGACTTGGTAATCTTCTCCATATGGATAAAATGCCCATGTCCATTTACTTCCAGTGTATGAAGGAGCATGCCTCCTCAACCAAGCTTTAAATGTGATTAAGAGACTGGGCTCTTGAGGGAGAGTAACTTGGGTTCAAATCCTGGCTCTGCCTTGAATAAGTTTCCAACATTTCTCTGCTTGTATTTCTTCATCTGTAAAATAGGGATGATTACTTTGAAGGAAATTATATTATTCATAAAGTATTTTATCACAGTTCCAACAATAAGTTATAATTATTATTAATTCAGACAACAGGATTCTGTGTCCTTGTATAAAGTTTACCGTTATGTAATAAACTGTTTGTTTTTCTTAATGCAAACAATGTGATATCAGTAATTTGCAGAGGGGCATTTAAAAAATCATGAAAATGGTTTCTTTCCAAGATTTGCATGTATGTGATTTCCATTCTTACTGTAAAACATTTTTATTTATTCACTAATGCTTGATTAGTGAGAATATCTGTTACAACACTGTGTTTGTCTAATTCAAGTTTCCATAGCTTAGGATCATCAGAAAGCATCTCCCGGAAAGACCATGGGGTTCCATCTCTTCACATTACACATCAGGAAAGTGAAGTTCACAGAAATCCATTTCAGAGGTGAACGGGACTTGAAGATGACCTAGTACAATACTGTAAATCTAGAAAAATGTCCAAGGTATTCAGACTATATTTCATTATTTTAAAAGTTGTTTATTTACCCACAATAAGCTGCATGAGGAAATTAGAGTGTGATGTTTGTTTTGTTTGAAATTATATGCACACTGGTTTTCTACTGCCTTTCACAAACACTGCATACAGTTATAAACGTCTTTGCTCAACACAAAAATGGGGAAAAATGTTACTTAAATAAGCCATTTGACAGTATCTTTTAGGAGTTGAAGTTCGCTGGAAGAAAAGAATTACAAAATAGGTCATAGATAAGGAAAAGACTAGATACCCAACTAGTCCAACCCCTTCAGTCTACAAGTGAGGAAACAAGCTCAAAAACATGATGGGATTTACCCAAAGTTTATCCACTTATTCTAATTGTTGAAGGCCCACTGTATACCAGGCACTGGGCTTATGACAGGGAATAAAACAAAGCCCCTGGCCTCAAATAAAGGTTACATTCCAGTGACATTATGCAACTCACTTGAAAGTTTTAAAATTAAACTTTGAAAATACCCTATAACTGAAAATTCTTTACTAATTCAAACTTATCTCCTCTGGCCTGTCCACCCAAACTCAGAATTTGTTAGACTTTACCGTGAATCCAAATCAGTGTAATAATAAATCATGATTTATATTAGGAGCAAAGCAAAAAAGGCTATATAGTTGAAACACGACACAGCTATGGATTCAGTTAATCAGATAATTATAAGTAATTTTAATTTATTCACTAAAGCAAGACTATTGCCCATTTTATATTTTTCATTTCTCTCTTCTTTAACAAAATTCTATACTAAACTAAATACTATAGCAACGAGAGATAACTTTTACTTTATGCTGTGTGCATTCCTAAAAGGAAAGAAGTGGAAAGGATATAGGTCAAATAGGACACTGATGTTAAAAACTAATACACTAGCCACAGACATCATTGCAAAAGCAGCCTCCATTTATCTTGATGGCTTTTTTTTACAGCACTGTGATCTTATGAACGTGAGACCTCTTGCCAAGATCAATCCGTTTTTTGTTATTTCCTTGAAGTAAAGATGCATCCACATCAAGGAAGATTTCAACAACATATTCTCTTGGAACATTAACTTACTCCCTAACAGATTAAATCAGTGGAGCTATTGCTTTTATTCCTCAGATCTCTCTTAATTTTTACCCAGTCCTTTGGGGCTATGAATCCATCCCAGGATGAATGAATGTGGCAAAGTTTTGTTCAAAGTCATGTAAAAACCATTTTCAACTGCTTCAGGGACTAAACACTGAGGGAGTGGTTAAGGACACAAGTTCTAGAATCCCACCACCTCCACTTTCCAGCTGTTTGAACTTGGGAGTGACTCAAACTGTCCAAACCTCAGTTCTCTCATCTAGAAAATGAGAGATTAATACCTGGTTGTAGCTATTGTCAGGATTCACTAAGGTGACACATGAAGCATTTATAATGATGTGACATATAGTAAACCTTTATCAAGTTAATTCATATGTGTTAGAATGCTTTCAGGGGCAAGTCACAGAATACCTAATTAAAAGAACCATAAACATTAAGGACATTCATGTAGCCCACTTAACAAGAATTCAACAGCAGACAGTTCTAAGGTTGGTCCTGCAGCTCGGGGACAGCAATGAAGACCCAGGTCCTTTCCATCCTTCTGTCCTCAGGATACTGTTAATTCAGGGACTCAAATCATCATAAACTCAGGTTATCTCCATTTTCCACTTGCACTCACTAGCTCCTTTCAATGTTTTTAAGATAGCTACCACTGTTTTAGGCATCAAATCCAAACACAAAAATGTCCAGATACAGCACTATCCAATGGAACTTTTTGCAATGATGGAAATATACTACATCTGCATTGTCCAGTATGGCAACCAGTAGCCCTATGTGACTTGAAATGTGACTAGTATGACTGAGAAACTGAATTTTTAATTTCACTTAATTTTAATTAATTTACATTTAAATAGCCACCTGTGCCTAGTGGCTATTGAATTGGACAGTGCAGGTCCAAAGGAAGAAGAATTGGTTTTCCTTGAATCTCATCTTAAGAGCAGGGAAACTTTTCCTAGAAGTCCCCCAGAAGATTTTCCCATGTATCTTATTGCTCAAAAGCAGGTCACATGCCCACTCCTAAATCAAATATTGGCAAGGTTTTGAATCAGGCAGTTCCACGATTGGCTTAGAATAATCAGGATTTACTCCTGAGTCATGTGGAAAGGGGTGAGCACTCTATGAAGCCAGGGCTTATAGCCAGCAAGAAAGAAGCAAGGAATGGTTGTCATATAAATGATCAGTAGTATGTGCTGCCCCACTTCCACTCCATCTAGATCAGGGGTCCATAAACTATAGTCCACGGGCCAAATCTGGCCTACCAACTGGGCTTGTAAATAAAGTTTCATTGGACCAAAGTCAGGCCTATTCACTTACGTATTGCAGTAGTAGTTGCCACAGAGACCCCATGGTCCACAAAGCCAAAGTATTTATTATCTGGCTCTTTATAGAAAAAGTTTGCCAAACCCTGGTCTACAAGGACATTCCTTAGGGTTAAAGTCACCATTGTTAAAGATCTTGGCTAAAATGTACTTGTATGGCCAAAACAAGCACTTTGTACAGGCTGGTATAGAGGAGAGAGATCTGGAGAGCTGCTTTCAGGTCTTTGATACTGTTTCTTGCTAGGTAACCTAGAGAAAAGTTACTCCATTGCTTTGAGCTTCAGTCTTCTCATCAGCAAAGTGGGGATAACACAGATTTCTCTGCCTACCTCAGGGGCCTATGGTGAGATGAAATATGCCAAGGTGCTTCGTAAACCACAAAGACCTACATAAATGTCCAGTTGGTTTGCTGCTGCTGCTGTTTTTTTTTTTAACTACTTTTTCTCCCCAAATCCCCCCAGTACATAGTTGTATCTTTTAGTTGTGGGTCCTTCTAGTTGTGGCATGTGGGACGCTGCCTCAACATGGCCTGATGAGTGGCGCCATGTCCGCACGCAGGATCCGAACTGGCGAAACCCTGGGCCACCAAAGTGGAGCGTGCGAACTTAACCCCTCGACCATGGGGCCAGCCCCTGCTGCTGCTGTTTCAATGTTCAGTACCATGAGCTGTTGCTACTGAATCCTACCAAGAGACACTGGGATTTTTCCATGAAGAACAAGGCAAGGATAGCACTGGCCACTGGGGGATTGACCAATCAGCAAAAGCTACTTCTAGAGCTTTTATCAATTCACTGACTTGGTTGTAACTTTAAGAGCCTTTGAAATTGCCTCATGTAAAAAAACGTAGTTTGAAAAAATATAACTTTAAAATTGTTTCCAATTTCACGTTAGGAACTTTGACTAGGAGAGCAGCCTTAAAATGGGATTGCAGAGATGAGTGGTTCTCAGTTCAAGGCAGAACCCAAGGATCCCCGATATCCCAGGACAGTGAATGAGGAATCTGAAGACTATCTTCCACTGGGTAACTGAACTCACAGAATGTCAGAGTGTGAAGGAATCTTAACAGGCAATCAGTTGAGCCCCTTCATCATATGCAGGAAAGGAAGTACACTCTTCAAGGGTAATTCTAGCCAAAGTACAGCCATCTCACTGAAGTCTACGTAAAAGTTTAGAGGTGTAATATATGTTGTATCAGAATTCACTGGGTTCAGATGAGGATAATGCTGGTGATGTAAGCTGATAGGAGAGGCCCGTGATTTAGAGTATCTCTAGGCTTTAGACTAGAGTCACAAATCAAAACCAATCAAACAACCAGAGTTTATTGAGCACTTACTATGTGCTAGGCACTATGCAGGATACAGAGAGGAAAAAAGATGTCACCCTTACCCTCAAGGACCTGACTAGATATTTCTTCATACCATGAGGAGGAGCAGAATTCAGGATATGATGATGGCCTTCAACAATTCCTGGTAGAGCGTCCTGACACATTGTAAGTGTTCAATATGTATTTGTTTTAGAGTTAGTTTAAAATTTATAGACATAATTTAGATGTACAAACAATAGCAACAATAAACAAACAAACAAACTCCCTGAACTTCTTTTGATGTCTAGGATGGCTCCATCTCATTTTGGAGCCTTCGTTCCAGGGTTGTAGGAAAGGAATCCCTAAACCTAATGATGTGAGGTAGCTCTTTTTTGCTCTAAAATAGCCTCTAGCTAACTCAATGTCTTTTGGGTAAATGCTCAATCTTTGTTTTCCCCCCTTTTCCTTCTGGCAGTCAAGATGGCTTCTGGTCAGGAACAGGGTGCTAGTATCCTTCTGGCAGCAGGGAGAAGGGGCCTGGATCTGTGAGCTCACTCTGTGCTGAGCCCTAGGTTCTTGATGGCCTCTCCAGAGATCTCCCTCACCCTGAGGGGTTCCTACCCAGGAACCAGCTGGCATCCACTGCTGAAGGCTGTGTCCAGTGGTCCCCATGGTCTATTCTCTCAGAATCCCATCCCAGCCTGAGAGTCCCTCTCTTGCTGACCTAGGTCCCCTCAGCTCACACCACTGAGTGTCTGTCACATCCTCCATCTGGCCCCTGGTCTAAGCTGTCCACACCATGGTCTTTGCAGCCCTGGCCCTGCCCCTGTCTCTCAACACAGTTACTCACTAAGAACATGGAGGCAATTTGGAATCCTTAGCCTGCCACACAAGAGACAAGAAAGACCTGGAGAGGACCATCTCCAGCCTTCTCTCTGCCTACAGCATTTCTCATCTCTATCATTGTCTCCTCTCAATGTACAGGCCCCTGTGAGGAGTTCTCACCAGGAGTTCTAAGTGGAAAGTGGGACACAGTGTCCTCTGCTTTCAGTTTCCCCCTCAACCTATCTAGAGTCTCTATCACTCCTTGTCAGTACTTCTACTTGCCAGGGAAAGAGTCAGGGCTCAACAGAAATGACCTCATGCCTGTGTGTGGGGATTGGGATTTTAGAAAGTTGTGAGATTGGCTGAGCATCAGATCAATGCCATGGTATTTATAATCTCATTTTTACAGATAGAGAATTGAGAGAGGAGACCAGCACTGGGTTTGGTAGTGGAGGACAAAGTCAAACAAGACAGGTTCCCTGGCATTCAGGAGCATATAGTCTACCTCCCACAGCTCTAACATGTGCTGCACAAGGAAAAACAAAGACTTGGGTGGAGGAAGCATGAGAGGATAAGAGGAAACAAGACAGTGAGGCCTTGGAGAAGGGGAATTATAGAGGAATCCAGCACTGGAAATGCCTGCAGCACAGAAAGATCTAGGCCCAGCCCAGAGAGAGAGTAAGTTGGGGATTATAGCTCATGAGATCACCAAACTGGCTCAAATGTGTAATTGTTTCCAAATGGGGAAGACAACTCTGCAAGAATGAAATTATAACCATCTTCCACTATTATGTCATCTCATCCTCTGGAAAATAGTTGTACCTAAAAGAAGACCTCCTTCGAAGACCAAAAGAAAGAAAGAAAGAAAGAAAAATGGCATTGGCACGGCCCAGGAGAGCTAGAAGCCAGAGGTAAGTATAGTTAGCTGCCAAAGCTCATTTGGGCTTCTGGTAGACCAAGAATGACTCCCTCAAACATCACCAAATTACACAACTGAAAGTGTTAAGGTCTAAGGATTCTCTCTGCTGGCCAGTGGCCTAAGAAGAGAGTGTCAGACCTACCTCTCCTTGCTGTCAAGAGCTACTGAGTCATCTTCCAGGCTTCCAGGGTGAAGCTATTGTGTTTTCCGTCCAGATTCCCCAGAGCCAGGGGGAATGGCTGCTCTCTGGCGGCTTAGCCCAGGCTTCCTCTCTATGTTCTCCCCATGCCTCAGTGACATGTTCATTCAGTCTTCACTTACCGGGCAGCCTGGAATAGTATGAACAGTACAGGCTACAGATTCCAATGGGGAATTCTCTTAGCTGTGTGACTCTGGGCAAAGGACTTAAGCTCTTTGACACTCAGTTTATTCATCTGCAAACTGAGACTAAAATCATCTACCATGAAGAGTTTTTGTGAGGATTAAATGAGATGATGTACATAAAGCACGTAGAAGGAGCTGGCCCAGAGCAGGCTCTTAGTACTCATTAGTTTTCCTCCCATTAGTTTCTGACCACCTTGCCAAACCTTCACTCTCCCTTCTCACCCGGCACTCACAATGCACTGAAAGGACTCATGACACAAAGGAAAAACATGACGACACGAGACAAAGTGACAAGTATAAAAAGATATGGATCAAGAGAAGGAGGATCACTGGGGAGAGAGATTTAATTCTTCTGAAGCGGTCAGAGCAAGTTTTATAGAGGTAGTAACATTTGGCTGGACCTTGGAAGATGAGTGTGTTTCCAATGGGGATGACCCCAGGAAGCAGAGGGAGGGAGTAGGGAAGTAAGAGAGGGAAGGGAGTAAAGCCAATAATGGGTGCATTAATGAGCAAGTTACTACTGTGGGCAACCGAGGCACAACCTGCCAATCTACTAGGCGTGTAGAACACACCTCAGCATTGTCCCACCAAGGGATGAGGAAGCTGGCTGGCATAGGTAAATGCCAACTCCCATCCCCCACTTCTTTGGGGGTAACTCCCTGGCACTTCTGGCTTATTCCATACACAGGCCAAGCATGGTCCCATGGGCACAGATCCTTCTCAGTCAGAGAGACATGGAAACCATCAGCATGCACAGGATCTATGTGCAGGTGACTTCTAGGGTGGGTCAAGGGGGTATGGACAGCACCAATAGCATCTGCTACAGGTGGCTTAACATTTAACCAGCCTATTCCACAGATTTGGCCAAAGGCCATATGTTAGAACCCTATAGCACTGACTCACACTTTAGGACTCAGTTATAGTTTGTATTGTTCTCATGTGTCATAGTCACATCCCTCCAACTGGAGTGCAAATTCCCTGGAGTCAGAGATGATGTTCTCCCAGCAGCCAGTAACGTTAGGCACACAGCAGGCACTCATTACCGTACAACTGATTATCCAGTGTAGAAGCAGCAGGTCAGTCCCCTTGGCCTTCATCAAAGACCAGACCTAAGATATCCTGAACTGAAGAGAACCTGCCTCAGTCCAAAGCTGTTCAGGCAGATGGTGCTTATGAGCCATCTGGATGATCCAGTCCAACATTCTGTGATTCTCACGATTATGGATTCCACCTTTATTTTTAATCTAGAGATACACAACCACCAAGCAACTGAGCCTAGCATAACAGAGAGGCTAAGAATGCTGAAAGACAGGATGGTGTAGTGGTTAAACACACAAACTTTGGGTGAGATGCTCCGAGTTTGAATTGCAGCTCTGCAGCTGAAATGTTTAACCTAGGGCAAGTTGCTTACCTTCTCTGTGCCTCAGTTTTCTCAGCTTTAAAAATGGAGCTAATAATAGCCATTATTATTAGCTAATAATAGCTTAATAGCTAATAATACCTATTTCAAAGGGTTATTGGGTGAGCTTTAAATGAGTTAGCCTTTTATATGGGCTCAGAACAGTGGCTGGCACATGGTAAGTGCAATCAAAGTGATTATTAAGTAAAAGAAATATCTTAGTGGGAGTTCTGAAAGACAATAAAAAGAACTCCTATTTAGTCCTTTCCAGATCCCAAAACACTTCATTCAGGAAAACCTTTGCATACATAATGTCATATGTCAATTATATGTCAATAAAGATGGAGGGAAAAAATCTTTGCCTTCACAGTTTATTTTTTTTTAAATATATTGAGCCTTACAAGAGCCCGTCAGGGGAGCTCACAATTATACCCATTTTGAAGATGAGAAAATAGAGGCTCATATTGGTCTAGTGGCAAATCAAGATCACACAAACAGCAAGTGGCAGGCATGGGGAGGGCTCTGGCCCTAGATCTCACCACCTTTCTACTTTATCATGCCGTCAGGAGCAATGTTTTAGCCAATTCTTTAAGACTGGATCCACGCTTGGGCATGCATCAGCATCCCCTGGAAGGCTGATTAAAACACAGACCCCACCCTCAGAGTTTCTGATTCAGCGGGTCTAGGGTAGGCCTGAGAATCTGCACTTCCAAAAAGCTCCCAGGTGATGCTGATGCTACTAGTCTGGGGGCCACACTTTGAGAACCACTATGTTAGGAAATTAATTCATGAGAGAGGCAAAGCAAGAAATATATTCAGTGGGCTTAAGCATCCACTCAGGTTTTCCCTGCTCAGGTTTGTTTCAGAGCCATGCACTTTCCTGCTTACCTGCCCTGTTTTCATCATTTTTAATTATACTTTTTCAAAATGACTTATTTCTACCAAGCAGCTTTCATTTTGATGATTTTTTCCCTTGTGTTCCACTTTCCTTCCTCACTCACCCTTGCGGTGGGAAAAGCACCGAAACGTGAGACCGAGGATCTAGTATCTAGTCTGGCTTTGCCGCTTCCTAACCAATAATGTCCCTGGGGACATTTACTCATCAGTAAAGTGGGGACATTTGATTTTTGCCCTGCCAATCCCACAGTGATGTTTCAATGCCCCAAGGAGATGATGTGTGTGAGCACAGTTTACATGAACGCCACATGGCCACGAGAGCATTTGTAGCCCATGACATATATCTGGAGGAGTTTTCTCTCCCTCCTTATGTCTTGCGCTGGTTGTGTAGGAAGTGGTTCTCAAAATCTCTGAAGCAGTCGCATCAACATCACCTGGGAGCTTGTTAGTAATGTCAATTTTCAGGTCCCACCCCAGGCCTACTAAATCAAAAACTCTGGGGGAAGGACCCAGAAATCTGTGTTCTAACAAGCCCTCCAGGTGATTCTGATGCACACTCAAGTTTAAAAATTCTGGATTCACGGTTATGAGCACAAAGTTCAGAGCGGGGTACAAATCCCAGCTCAGCCACTTCCTTGAGCAAGTTACATATCTCTCTGAATCTCAGTTTCTTGATCTGGGAAATGAGGCTAGGACTAAGATCTCCTCTTCATAGATTTAGTTGAGAAGCTTAAGAGAGTAGATGTGTGTAAAGCACGTAGAGGCACACTGTAAGCAGTCAGTTCACATTTGCTCTTATCATTTCTTTTTGTAAGGTATCATGGCTTCTTGACAATATGCTCCAGTGCCTACTTTTTGAAGGATTGTCAATTTTGTGTTAGCCTGCTGGGAAGTTTTCCATTTAGTTTCTATGCATGTATGTACGTGTGTGTGAGTGTGAGTGTGTGTTGTGTGCATGTGTTTTATGTTCTTGTTTGCTGCTGGTAGATATTTGCTTTATCCAATGAAGATTTCTTGGTCCTGCCACTCTCTTCTGAATAAGAAAGGTATTTCTGTGTGTGTCTTTAATAATGTCCTCTTAAATAACATTCCTAATGACGATTCTTTACATTTGCATAGCACTGTATTCTTTCGGCAGTTGTACCCACAGATATTGCAGCCTCAGGATTTCAGGCCTTTTTACCGCCTTCTTCAGGTATCTTTCCTCCTTGTTTCATAAGCTTCTAAAGATCCTCTTCTAAAAACCATGCTGCTTCATTTGGCTGATGCAGAAATGCCTTCAAGTAGATACTTTTAAAAACAAATAAACACCAGAAATAGACCCTCACATATATAGCTCATTGATTTTTGACAAAGGTGCCAAGACCATTCAATGGGGGAAGAACAGTCTTTCCAACAAATGGTGCTGGGAAAACTGGATATCCACATGCAAAGAATGAATTTGGACCCTAACCTAACACCATATACAAAAATGAACTCAGAATGGATCAAAGAACCTAAACATAAGAGCTAAACCTATAAAATTCTTAGAAGAAAACATAGGGGAAAATCTTCATGACACTGGATTTGGCAATGATTTCTTGGATATGACAGTAAAAGCACAGGCAACAAAGTAAAAATAAATTGGACTTCATCAAAATTAAAAATTCTTGTGCATCAAAGGACACTATTAAGAGAGTGAAAAGACAACCCACAGAATGGGAGAAAATATTTGCAAATCATATATCTGATAAAGGATTAATATCCAGAATGTATAAAGAACTCCTAAAACTCAACAACAAAAAATTCCCAAACAACCCAATGCAAAAATGGGCGAAAGATTTGAATAAATATTTTTCCAAAGAAGATATACAAATGGCTAGTAAGCACATGAACAGCTTCTCAACGTTACTAATCATTAAGGAAATGCAAATCAAAACCACAATGATACCGTTTCACACCCATTATCAAAACAACAGAAAATAACAAGTGTTAGTGAGGATATAGAGAAACTGGAATCCTTGTGCCTTGCTGGTAGGAATGTACAATGGTGCAGACACTGTGGGAAACAGTTTGGCAGCTCCTCAAAAAGTTAAACATAGAGTTACCATATGACCCAGCAATTCCACTCCTGGTTACATATACCTAAAAGAATTGAAAGCAAGGACTCAAACAGGTACTTGTACACCAATGTTCATAGTAGCATTATTTATAATAGCTAAAAGGTGGAAATAACCCAAATGTCCATCAACGATGAATGGATAAACAAAATGTGGTATGTACATGCAATGGAATCTTATTCAGCCTTAAAAAGGAATGAAATTCTGATACATGCTACAACATGGATGAACTTCGGAAACATTCTGCTAAGTGAAATAAGCCAGACACAAAAGGACAAATACTGTGTGATTCCACTCATATGAGGTACCTAGAAAGGCAAATTCACAGAGACAGAAAGAATAGAGGTTACCAGGGACTGGGGGAGGGAGGAATAGGAGTTATTGTTTAATGGGTACAGAGTTTCTATTTGAGATGATAAAAATGTTCTAGAATTGGATAGCGGTCATGGTTGCACAAAATATAGTTTAATGCCAGTGAATTGTACACTTAAAAATGGTTAAAATGGTAAGTTTTACGTTATGTTTATTTTACCACAGTAAAAAAAAATCCTAAATAAACACACACACAGATAAAACAGAAAAAAAAATGAAGGAAACAGGCACCTTACCTTCCAGGGATGTAACCAGAACAAAATGGAGACAAATGATGACAAGGAATATCTTGAATGTCAGTAAAAGTTCTTCAGGTCTGCCAACATGGCTACAGTGCCCGCCAAAGAAAAACATCCTTGAATAAAATAAGGAGAAATCATATCATCATAGCTTGCCTTAGTCACAACAGAGCAATACCCGAAAGGTCAGTTCCTCAAAGCAACCTGCAATCCCGCTTCCTTTAAATTTCTCTGGCTCCAGAGAATGACAGGGCCAGGTGGGCACTGGTTACAAAAACAATGTTTATTATAAGAAGACCACCCAGTGGGATAGTATATTAAAAGTGATAGCAAGGTAGTCCGTGTGAATTTATGGAAAACATCAACACATACAAAATATCAAGAGAAGAAATTAAAAACACAAAACACTGCAAATGTAATTATGACCACCATATACAGGCTGGTTAAAAACTATGCTGGGGCCGGCCCCGTGGCTGAGTGGTTGGGTTTGCGCGCCCCGCTGCAGGCGGCCCAGTGTTTCGTCAGTTTGAATCCTGGGCGCGGACATGGCACTGCTCATCAAACCACGCTGAGGCAGCGTCCCACATGCCACAAGTAGAAGGACCCACAACGAAGAATATACAACTATGTACCGGGGCGCTTTGGGGAGAAAAAGGAAAAAAATAAAATAAAATAAAAAAACTATGCTAAGAATCAGAAGGGGTTACAGAATCTTAAAAATAATCTACTCCTATTTATGTCTTATGCTGTAATAGGATGGGTACATTGCATTTCCTATTTATTACATATCAGTGCATTATCACTGCTTGCATTTTTAGTAGTCAGGAGGTCAGAGTCAACATTTTTAAAAAGCAAAGTTTATATCAGAACTGAATTTAAAAGCCTCATTTACCACTCATTTATTCATTCAACAAATATCTATTGAGGACCAATACATACCTGATGAGATGTGAGGGCTGAATGGGAGTTAAGTGGATGAAATACATGTGGTGGAGGTGGGGCAGGGGCTGGGGGGAGCTTGACACACAGAGATAACTGCAAATGGTAAGACTGTGTCCCTTCCTCTTATGGTAGAGGAGTTGGCCAATAGAGCCCTCTGACGAGCAGTCAGCACCAGCAGCAGAGGCTAGTGTGGGGTGCTGAGGGAGGAAGAAGGCAGCCAGGAAACCACAACCCACCCACGGGCTCAGGCACAAGCGGAGGGGCAGTGAGAGCCCACTGAGCAGGCACCCTCTACATGGCCACAGGAAAAGTGGCCAGGACAGACCAGGCTGTGTGTTCTCAACTGGCAGAGCTCCTGGCCACAGGGCATCCCTGAACCCAGACACCACTGCAGCTTCTGCCAGCCTGAGATAGAGTGTGCATGAACAGTGGTGAAGATTAAAGAGCATGAGTTCAAAGGTCCTGGCTCTGCCACGCATAATCAGATGACTTCGGACAAGTTATTTCCAACAGCCAAGATCTCCCATCTAGCAAATTGTGATAACACCAACCTGATAGTGTTGCTGTGGTGAGTGAACAAGAGACCTTCACACAGTGGCTGGCACTGTGAAGGCACCATAAATGCTAGCTGTACTTTTCACTCATTCAGTCAACAAATACCAATTTTGCACCTAATATGTGCAGGTAAGATAGAGCAGGGATTACAGGGAGGAGGGCATGGAAAGATGGGGATAAATCATGATTTCTCAGTCTCAAGGAAAAGCTGGCAGTCTTTAAGAATCCTGTAATTTAATAGCCATCGCCAGTACCAGGGGGGTGACTCTTTCCTTGGACATGGCATGATAATGTCTCAGACCAGGAGATAAATCCTCCTCCTTCCAAAGAGGACTCACATTTTTTAAATCAATAAATTGTATTATATATTAATAAGACATTATGTTAATATGGTAAAATGCTCTGGTTTGTCCATCCTCTTCAGCAATTTTATCCTCTCTCTGTTCATAATGGCATATTATTGATCCTCCCAAATGAGTCACTCCAACGAGAATGTTCATATAGTTGTGCAAAGATGTAGCAGTCTCTCTGGAGGAAAATTTAAGTGTCTGTTACAGCTACACACAACAATATTGATGAATCTCAGAAATATATCTTAGATAAAGGAGCCAGACATAAATGAATGCATACTGTACATGATTCCATTCACATGAGGAACAAAAGCAGGCAAAAGTAATCGATGGAGTAAGAGAGTGGTTATCCTTGGAAGTGGGGAGAAGGTGTAATAATTAGAAGTGGGCACAAGGGGTCTTCTGAGGTACAGGTAATATTCTGTGTGCTGGTTACATGAGTGTGTTCACTTCCTGAAATTCATTGAATTGTAACTTGCATGTATGTCATAAAAAGTTTCATTTAAAAGTTTAACAATTAATCCACTTTTTGTTGCTGAACTCAGTTCCCCCTCCAAAAGCATTGCTCTTTTTTTCTTTTAAAAACAACTATATTTATTTAGTGAACTACACCTCTACAAAAAAAACTCTCCCTGGGATTCACAGAGCTGACTTATAAGGTTTATTGCACAAGTCTCTAATTTTAGTTCTGGAAAGAGTATCGGAGCAGTTTATTTCTGGAAAGGAACTCAGGATTCACCTAGTCTCAAACTCTCATTCTACAGAAGAAGAAAGAGGCCCAACGTGCTCTAGGGGATGGGTCAAGGTCATTTGGCTGTTTGGTGCTACTCCTACTCTTTCCACCAGGCCACAGTGCTGGCCTCCTGAGAATTTGTCTCCTTGGAAGTAAACTCTTTTGAGTCCATCAGGTGAAATGAGTCAACAAATTCAAAATGCTATTATACAATTTCAAAATTTCTGCAAACTCATTCTTGAGCTTTGCCAGCTCCTAGAGCAGGACCTAAGTGGTGTATAATACATGGTCAAAGTTAAATTAGTCATAGTACATAGTGACTGGTTACTATGTGCTGTGACTTGGTCCACTGATCAAAAGAAGCCATGCCTTTTCACTGAAGAGAGCTTGTACTCAACTCCCAAATGATGGCAGGAAAGGCCAGAATGAAGGGAGATTCCAGCAATCATCCTGAAAAGAGAATATGGATCAAGAAGAACTTACTACAGACCGGATGCCACTGAAAAGACTGCTTTCAGTTGTCAAGTCTGGAATATATCTCCTCAACTGAATAAATATTTCCCAATAGGGGGAAAAGTTTTATGGTATTTGAAATAATGCAGCTCCTATTGCCTTCTGCATAAACTAGAGAACATCCTAAGTCATAAGGTCTCCAAGATCATTGGTCAAAGAGGGAAATCTGTGGATTTGGTAACTCTTACTTATTATACATAAAAGTCATTTTTATCTTTTTCAGCTGGAACTTTTCTTCATCTTCTGGTTGGGTTAGCAACGCTATCTAGGTCATCAACAAACATGATTTGAACAGTTACTGGTTCTTGGCAAATTTTCAAAATGCCAAGGATGGCTGATGAGATAGCACCAATTACAAAGAAAACTCCTTGCCAGCATTTAAACAGTAAAATCTAGACCTTGACACTAGACAACCATTCATTAAAGATTATCCCAGGTTCATCTCGATCCAGGGTCCCCTTTTAGGGTTGTGAACTCTGATGTAAATGGCAACCCCTAGGGTTGTACAGAGCACAAGCTACATGACTGTATGCCATGGTCCTGCTTGTACCTCTCCAGGAAATTGTTCTAGATCTCTTTAATTTCATTAAATAGTATCACGATCATATTTTAAAAAGTTTATATCATCAGTGCAACCCTGAATGGCAATAAACGACAAATCTATATTTATGTAGATATAGAATAATTAAAGTGTAAGATTTAACAGGAGGGGGACTAGCTTGATACCACTGTAGGGAAGGTCTGGGCACCTCTGGGAACTGGCATAATTTGATTACAGCATGGCTGCTATGGTGTATGCAATGATTGATATTTTTGACCTGAGTAACAAGAGCTCTGATAATTGTTCCTCAAGTGTTCTAGAAAACTTTGTGCCTTTGAGATATTTACACTGAGTCATGATAAGTGTTGGGTAACAAGACTGGCACAAGGGGAAATCTAAAAGGGAAGTACTGAAGAGGTTTTCAGTGCAGATAAAGCAAGAACTAAAAGGGGAAAAAGCAAGTGACTTGGATCATTCAACTGTCAAAGAAGTCAGAGAATCCCAGGGCTGGTTTTTTTAGAGTCTCAGTTATATGTTTAACTACTTAAAAAAAAGAATCAGGAAACTGTTAGTAAAAGCATAATTAAATTTTGATTTGAACTCTACTGAAAGACCCTAATACAGCAAATATCTCAGAAAAAAAAATTTCTTCAGTGTTCCAAGAATGTGTTGGGTTAGGTTTTTAGGCCAAACCTTCCGCGGAAAGCAATTAAAAATCATGATTAAAATATTGAAAGCATTTTCTTAAATATATCAAAGAGCTGACAAGATAGAAAAGAATGTCAGGCCAAAGGTGAAGCCAAAGCACAAACTCAGGGAGGTAACGTAAGCAAAAGAGCCAATGATGCCAGAGGGTACAGGCCTAATCAGGCAAACTTGAGCTCCAGATACAAAGCACAAAAGAAAAATCAGAGACGCGGAGAAAAGAAATACAAGGTCTAACATACACTTAAACAAAATTCAGAGAGGATGGGGCAGAGTCAATGTTTGAAATGATAATGACTGAACGACCCCAAACTGGTGCAAAACACCTATCCACAGATTCAAGAAGCCCAAGGAATCTCTATAATAAATGAAAAGAGATCTACACCTAGATAGATCATAGTGAAGCTGAAGAAAATCAAAGACAGAGCAAATCTTGAAAGTGGCTGGAGAAAACAAGACAGTTAACCTTCAAAGGAACAGCTGTTAGACTGACAGCTGTCTTCTCAGAAGCAACAATGGAAGTCAGAAAACAGTGAAATATTATGCAAAGTGCTAAGAGAAAACAACTGCTGACCTAGAATTCTACTCCTAATGAAAATACTTTTCAAGAATGAGGGCAAAATAAACACATTTTCAGACAAACAAAAACTATGATATTGTTCACTACTGCAAATCCTCACTGAAATAAATCCTAAAAGATGTATTCTGGCGAAAGATATAAGATCTGAAATGCAACAAGGGTGAAGAACAAAGAAAGTGGTTAGTATGTGGCCAGGCCCATTCCTACCATTTGTAATATACAGGACAAGAGTTTAAAAGGAGGCCCAGTTTGTCCTTATTACTCCATCTCAGACTACAAGAGGCTTTGTGCACATGTATGTGGACACTCCAGCCCACATATCCAAACTCCCCTCTCTCTTGCAAGCAGCTATCTCTTGGCCATCCCTTAGGTCTAAAAGTAGGTACACCTGCAGCATGGCTTGCCCTAGGGAAGAGGCTTCCTCAGGTCCTGGAAAAAGGCATAGAATGTTTGGACAGGGAATTCCAGGGTCCTGGGTTTGCAGAACATCTCGAAGCAAGGGTTGGGGGAGGAAGAAGGCAGGTTCCAGGCAGGCATGTCTTCTTGGTGTCACAAACTTCTTGCCCTTTAGAGAGGGGTACAACTAGGGAAGGGCCAGAGAGGGGACCTCTAAAGCATGAGACACAGGCCAGAGGCCCCAGCTGCCCAGAGCTAAGGTTGGCACTATATATTGGCAAATCTAAGTGAACTTTGGCTATACAAAACATTAATAATAATAATATCCTACAGGGATAAGTGAAATATGATAGAATAAAAGTATGGAAGCTATATTATATATACATTTATATACATTATATTATAGTATATTATATAGGAAGTATATATAACATATCAATTAGGAGATGAAAAATTGAAATTAAAAAATTAAAAGTCTTTCAAGGTTCTTGTATTATCCTAGAGGAGGCTAAAGGCATTGATTATCTTTAGACATTGAAAAGTTGAGTAGATATTGTAATTTCTATAGCAACTACTAAAAATAGAAGTGGGGCATATATCTTCCTAACTAGTGGAGGGGAAGAGTGGTATTTAGAATATTCAGTCAATCTGAAAGGAGACAAGAAAGGGGAGGAAAAGAAACAAAGAATGGTTAGGGAAATAGAAGATGGTAAACGCGCATACAAATCAACGATTCTTTAAATATAAACAGACTAAATGATTCAATTAAAAGGCATTATCAGACTGAAAAAAATACAAAATCTAACTATATGCTATTTACAAGGACACAACTAGAACATAATGATACAGAAAGTTTGAAAATAAAAGGATGGAAAAGATATGCAATGCCAATACTAATTAAAAGAAAATTAGAGTTTATACTAATATCGGACAAATTATACTTTAAAGCAAAAAACATTACCTATGAATAAAATGGTTCATTCATAAAAGGTTCAATTCAATAGGAAGACTGAACAAATTTACAAATGAATGCAATTAATAATGTAGCCTCAAAATACACAAAGCAGTATTTTTGACAGAATACAAGGAGAAATAGAACAAATTCACAATCATATTGACAGATATTCACACACCTCTATGAGCAATTGATAAAATTCAAATAAGAAAGTCACTAAGGATATAGAATATTTGAATGACACATTCAACCAACTGGACTTAAAGACCATATATGAACCCCCCCCCCCACTCAACAACTACAGAGTATATAACCTTTTCAAGTGCACACGGAATATTTATGAAAACCAACCAGGCTATAAAAGAAGGCTCAAAACATTTTACAGAATTGAAAAAGGGACAGGAGCATGTTCTCTGACTACCACACAATTAAGCTGTAATAACAAAAAGTTAAATTTGTTATTTAACAAATAACATGGGTCAAAGAAGTTGTTATAACGTATATTAGAAAATATTTGACTTGATCAATAATAAAAACATTATATATCAAATGTGGGATAGAGCTAAAGACCTTTAAAGTGAAATTTATATTTTAAATTTACATATTAGAAAAAGAGAAGGGCTCAAAATTGAGTTAAGCTCCTTCTCAAGAAGTTTGAAAAAGAACAGCAAAATAAACCCAAAGAAGGAAAAGAAAGGAAATAATAAAAATAAAAGCATAAAATAATGATACAGAAAAAAAGACATAAAAGAAAGGTTATTAACAAAGCCAAGATTGTTCTTTGGAAAGACAATTCTGGCAAAATCAAGAGGGAAGGAGGGAGGGGAAGGGAAAGAGAGGCAGTGAGTGTAAGCAAATAACCAATAGAAAGAATTTTTAAAAAGCAACATAATTGAAGATGCTATAAACATAAAAAAGATAAAAAGATCTTAGGGACAACTTTATTCAATAATTTTGAAAATCTAGATAGTAAGGGGCAAATCCCTAGAAAAAATATAACTTACCAAGAAGGAATCAAGAAGAAATAACAAACCTGAATAAATGTAGAACCATTAAAAGTCTCAAAAATTTTCCCACAAAGAAAACTCCAGGCCCAGATGTTTTCACTGGAGTTTTAAAGAACAAGAATTCCAATCTCACAAGAACTCAAAGAATAGAGAAAGAGACCACAGACTAACTCATTTTTACCAGGCTAGCATAACACTGGTGCCAAAACCTGACAATTCCTCACATTTTTTTTTCCATTTTATAAATCAAATGATACTATTTACAGAATTCTCTGGAATGCTCACAAAAATGTCTAGCAGCAATTTCAAATCTTGTTTATTGGGGTAATTTGAATAAATATATAGGACAAAAGGAACCATTCTGAACTTCAGCAATAAAATTTTTTGAAGATAAAGTCACCCAGAACTAAAGCCAACAACGCGGTCGTAAGAGAAACAGCATCCCATATGCCAAAGAAAACTATGTTTTAAAGACGACAGAAACTGGGTTAACTGGTGAGTGCTGACTATGAACTCCAAGACGGCAGCTCTGTGTATCATTTGTCATAGCACAAAGCAAAGTCAATAGTGAACTGCATGGCATGATTGTAATATGAAGCTTTCAGGTCTCTAGGAACAAGCGGAAGGAAAATGATTTGTTTCGTCTTTATAGTGGAAAATGATTTTCTTAATAAGCATTAAGTGCTTTCTAATGCAGAAGAAAAGAAGCTTTATTCAATAAAACAAGTGAATATCAGATGTGCAAGATTAGAAATAAACTATGCACTTAAAGTAAACACTCACAAAACCTTGTGAAAGGTGTTATATTTTTTGGTTCCCTCACTCATCTCCAAATTTCTCCACTGTCCTACCTGCAATCTCCCATTACCCATGTGAGAATTACCCAGGGCAAAGTAACAGCCTACTTTCTCTCTCTCCCCTCCCTCTTCAGGCTCCTCCCTCAATGCTCATAGTAAATATATGTTCAACACACACAAATAAGCCGAATAGCATAGGGTGCAAGGGCATGCATGGTAGAGCCAGCTGCCTGCCTTCAAATCCAAGCTCCACCACTTACAGCGTAACCTTGGCCTGTTCCTTAACCTCTCTGGACCTAAATACTTCATCTGAAAAATCGGAGGTACTGATAGGATCGACATCATAGGGTTCCTGTAGGGATGAAATGAGGTAATATAATGAAGGTCTTAGTATAGTCAAGAAGTGTTAGCTATTATCACAAGCATAATTAGAAGACAAGTTTATAGTACACTCCAGTACTAAATGTAAATAGACTTCAGAATTATTTCCTACATTCATTCATCTAGTTTACAAATATTTATTGAGGTTCTTTTACATGCAAGGTGCTATGCTAGGGAATCAAGATACCACAAGCAACAAGACAGATATCCTTCCTGCCCTCAAGAGCTTACAGCCTGCACAATGGAATACTACTCAGCCATGAGAAATGATGAAATCTGGCCACTTGTGACAACATGGATGGTCCTTGAGGATATTATGCTGAGTGAAATTAGTCAGAGGGAGAGAGTCAAATACCATATGATCTCACTCATAGTAGAAGATTAAAAACAACGGCAAACAAACACATAGCAATGGAGATTGGATTGGTGGTTACCATAGGGGAAGTGGGGAGGGGGGAGGGAAAAGGGGCGATTAGGCTCACATGTGAGGGGATGCACTATAATTAGTTTTTGGGTAGTGAACATGATATAATCTACAAGGAATTTGAAATATATTACAATGTACATCCAAAAGCTATATAATGTTATAATCCAATGTTACTGCAATTAAATAAATAAATAGCCTACAGCCACTACTTAGATTCATTGGTCATTTGTGTGGCCAAATAAATAGTGACCATCTTTTAACTTAAAAGATGCTTTCTCTTCATAGTTCATGAGACTCAACTTGGCCTAAAAAAAGACAAAAACAACAAACAACGACAAAAAAAACACAGGGCACCAGAACACAATATCCTCTCTTACACAGACTTGGTCTCCACCTCACACCAAATCCCACAACTTCACCCACAGCAGGCACTCAGAAAAGATTTTTTAATTAACTTGGTCCAGAATCTCTTGCTGCACAATAATTCTATCAATATGTAGAGGAGAGAAATAGGAGACTCTCCTTAAAAGTATCTTCAAGGTGTTGGCCTGCACAGGGTGGGTGGAGGCAGAGATGGGGCAGAAGCACATGGTTTGTATCATCAGGAGATCATATTTGAGAGGAAGTGAGGTACTAAGGAAAGTGAACCACCAACTGATATTCTCTGCCCTTCCTTGCTTTTGTCATCACCATGCCAACTCCTGTTTCAAGTCCCAGCTTGGCCATTTACTAGCTGTATGACCCTGCTCAGGCATTTTAACCTTGTTTATAACAATAACTTATTAGCTCTTATTATAATAACTATGTGTGTTATTTATCACCTAAATTATAATAGGATAATTATAATTTATATTAATTATAATGAATATTTGCATTGGTTAGAAGATTTCTTTCATACCAGTAAAATCCCAGAAATAGCCACTATTTATGAGTCTCAAAGGAAACAGGAAATGCAGGTCAGGAGTGGCTTCAGAATTTTTATGTACAAGGGAGTTGGGAGGAGAAATCTAATAGGAAGGAGGCTTTGGAAGCTGCATGTGCACAGCACTTTAGGTAAGAGAGAGAATATTTCAATAGTTCATTTCAAAACACAAGAAGAGGGGCTGGCCCGGTGGCCAAGTGGTTAAGTTCGCGCACTCCGCTGCAGGCGGCCCAGTGTTTTGTTGGTTCGAATCCTGGGCGCGGACATGGCGCTGCTCATCAAACTACGCTGAGGCAGCGTCCCACATGCCACAACCAGAAGGACCCACAATGAAGAATATACAGCTATGTACTGGGGGGCTTTGGGGAGAAAAAGGAAAAAAATAAAATCTTTAAAAAAAAAAAACAAAAACATGAGAAGAGCTGTTGGAGGTAGGCAAGCCAGTCCAGGGAGAAGGAAAGGGGAAAACAGTGAAACAAAATCCCAAAGAGTTCCATGTCAACAATCGTCTCCTTCCCAGGATTTTACTGCACCATGTAATTTCAAAATCTGTACCCATTACTGAAACCTATTTAAAAACAATTGGATTACCAAGAAGAAATGAGTCAACAATAGAATCCCCAAGGAAAAGAAAATGTCTGAAGAAAAAGAAGGCTCCAAGTGGGAATGAGGAGTTAAAAACAAAACAAACAAAACAAAAAAGAATAAAGTAGTTACGGGGATGGGGATATGGAATGAAGGGGGGTAATTTGAAAGGAAAACAAAAACCCAAGCAAACACATTCATCATTTCTACAACATTATCACATACAAATAGCCTCACTCACCTGACAGGAAGTTCAGAAGAGAAGATGGAGAGACTCTGCACAAACCTGAAAGTGAAGAAGAGAAAAGAAAATTAGATCAATGAAAAGTGAGTCTTCTTGGTGCCATAATGCTTCAATACTGCAGTCAGCCCTTCTGGCAGAGGCCCTACAGACCCCCTGCTGTGTACCAAGACTTGAATTTGGCAGTAGAGTTACAAAAGAAATGGAGGATGCAAATGCTGCTCTTAAGGAACTTATTATAAACTGGAAAACAAGCCCAAAGCTAGTTTTGGGACTGACCTTGTTAATGTTTTACTAGCATTGTATTACTGCTCCATCTCAGGCTTCATTAATAGTATCATAGGGGCACTAGACAATGAAGTGGTTAGATCTGGGGCATGGTGGTCCCTTTTAGAGACCATGCTTTGTTAGATATTTCTTCATGCTTTTGTGACTTAACTTCCCTAGAACCTAAACTCCTTGATACCAAGGACTGGGTCATTTACGTCTCTTGTGCCCCCAAAGCCAGAGGCAGAATTCTTTCTCCACAGAGGGGCTAAATAAATAACTCTCTATTGATTATTAAGTTTGGCTCAGAGTTGAAAGGGGAAGGTGGGGGCATTGGCAATGACATGAGTGAAGGACAAGGCAGATGCAGTGGGGAAAGGAAATAGTGTGCCCACCCAAGGCAGAGAGTGTTGACAATCCAACTTGTATTTTTCAGAATATTCCATCGTGCTTTGCTTCAAAACCAAAACACTGGTACGGCTATCAGCTAGAAGATGACAGTCACTTCACACAATGGTATCTCCTCATGTTAAATACGGACGTAATGATTTTCAAATCAAGATTTGCAAGAGGAAACAATCTATAGAGTAATCTTGGAAGCAGCTGATCTGCTTCTGGCTTCAGTCAACAGATTAAGACACAAGTTCAGTGCTCAAGGAGGGATCCAGAATATGAAATGAAAGATGGAATAAATGCTCAACGTGGAATGAATGTAGGATTAATAACCAAAAAACATCATTCAAAGAAACAAATTGATTATGACTTGAATATAGAAATAATTCCATTTAACATTTGTGCAAATGAGGATTTTCTACATAGGGATTTTTGATGAAATTTCACAACTCAACCACATTTCCTCTTCCAAAAGCTTATTGATAACCACAATAAAACACACTTAACGGTTCCTGGTAATCCAGTTTATTAATAAACAACATGAGGCTCTCTTTGCTCCTTTGGAACACTTTCAAGTAGAAAAACAGGGCAAGAAACAATGCAATTTTTATTTTGTTTTGCCCACTTGATGAAAAATATAAAAATCCTAATAACATCCAAAGCTGGAGAGGATGTGGGAAAATGAACACTTGCATACACCATTGGTGGAAATGTAAACTTTGAGAGAATAGTTTAGCTATGCTTTGAAATTTTAAATATGCATACACTTTGATCCAAAAATTCTATTCCAGAGATTGTCTCTACAGAAATATTGACACATATACACAAAAATATATAAACACTGAGATTGCAACTTTGTGTGAGGGGAAAGAAAGCCTAAGTATTCATCAGTAGATGAATAGGTAAATAAATGATGATCCATCTATATTATGGAAAATTATGCAATGCTTAAAAAAATGAAATTGATCTATATGTATTGACATATAGAGATTGTCAGTACATGTAATTCAAGTGAAAAAAATCAAGTTTCTTAATAATATATATACTAGGATATGTTAAGAAACAAGGAAAGCCATATATATATGTGTGTGCTTATTTATACAGTGATAAATGTGAATGCATACAGAAAAGCCTAGAAGGAAACCCACCAAGTCTCCACAGATAGGAGTGTGATACGGGAAAGAACGAAGCCCAATTTTTACTCCATAGAACACAGACACATATTCATGTATTACTTATACAATTAAATATATTTCTTCTAGCGAAGAAAAGCAGAACAGAGGGAGGGCCAAGTCATCCAGGTTCTCCAAAGAGAGCTCTGAAATCAAGCTCAGAGGGGCTAAATGGGAGGTAATGCCATCACTTGCTCAGCAGGATGCCATCTCCCCTGGCCCTGCTCTAACACAATTAGAAAGGCCCAACTGAGAACACAAAGGCTTCTGGTCTCAGAGCCAAGAAACCAGCTTCCCAGCAGGGGAGCAGGAACTCACTTGAGCAAGTTGTGGAAAAGAATGTCAAAAGCAATGATGTGAAAATAGCTGATGGACACAGAGGCCTAAACTTAATTAAAGAACTGCACATCCTTCAGCCTCTGGATCCCTCCTTGCTGCTGTCACCACCATCCTTTATCTCCTAGAGAAAGTAAACAGGAATCAGGATCCCATTGGCACCAGCACTCCAGTAACAAAACATAGTGACTGCCAATGTTTGGGCTTCTTACATCATTGAAAAGAAAGGGCAAGTCACAAAAGGAACCATATCGATTTATGTAAGACATAGCATGGAACAGAGAAGCTTCTCAGAGAACAGCAAACTCACCAATTGCTAGGATTAACTGAAACCTCCCACAGTTGCAGACTGCCCCAAACCATGACATCAGGGAGGCTGGAAATGCATCCAACTTCCTCTATTTATCAAGCTGGCTAAAACCCAGGGTAATACCAGCGTGACCAGAAAAAACAGGGCAAGCAGACTGTACTAGTGGTTTGAGTGGGAAGGAAATTATCTCTGTATGTACTTAAAGCCCTGCTCCAGTGCCGAGGAAGCTCTTAGAGAGGCTGCATCCAAGAATCAGAACTCCTGTGCTCATAAGCTGCTCAGAGGCCCTGGGTGCTGGCCACAGGGCCCATGCCTCCTGGGGATAATAAGCAAAGCAAGGGGCAAAGTGCATAGGTAACAGCAGCCCTGGGCAGCTGCCCCACTGCCCTCTGGGGTAATGTGATGCCAGTCCAAGGACCAAGAAAAAAAAAACCCTGGTGATATGCAGCATCCTGAAGGGCTCAGTGCTTCATTCAGAACCTAATGATTATTTAGTGGCCCAGAATGAGGGGCAGAGAATGGCTCACGGTTCCTTGTGATGACACCAACACCATGGGAGAAAGGACCAGAGGACAAAGAGGCCTTGATAAATTGGAAATGGGGACAGAAATAAGCAAAGAGAAGCTTCTCCACACTAGTAGGAAAAGCAAATGGCACAGATGGAAACAATGGGGAAGGTTAGGTTTGTGGGCATATACATCAGAAGGTCTAGGATATGCAGGCTGTGGAGTGGTAGGTATTGCCATGGAGGAACAAACAAGAGTGGTTCTAGAACCTTGTGGTGGCCCCATTACTGATCAGACCCTGCCTAATAGGACCTTTACCTACACAGACTGGTTTGTTCAGTTCTGGATACCACCATTCAAGAGGAGTTAAATTCTGAGATGGCTCTGGAAAACTCGAAAAAGAATTCATTCAACAAACATTTACTGAATGCCTACTACATGCTAAAAAACAGGGCCACTCTGTACGGTTGTGCAGGTTGCACCCCGCACAAAGGTGCCCAGCCATGAGGACCGTTAGAGCCTAAATCCAGAATGCCAGGTTTTCCGGAAGTGCCATATGAACCAGTTGCGGGCTCTGTCACAGGCATATTGGGAGCTCCGAGGAAGGGCACCTAAGCCAGTGCCCTGGGAAATGGATCCAGGAAAGTTTCCTCAAGGACGTAACAGTCCTAAAAGATGTGCAACTCCCTTTACATGAAGAAATGGGAAAGAACATTCCAAAGAGGAGGAAATAGCCTAAACCAAGACACAGAGCCAAAGACTGGCATGGAGTGGGCAGGACTTGGAATCAGTTTGATGTTGCTAAAGCATAAAGAGCAAAGCAGAGAATAACCAGAAGGGACCCTAGAGAGATGGAGCAGAAAACTGATGGAACATATTTAAAATATCATCTGCAAACAGGCTGGGAAAAATCCGCGTTGCATGTCCAAATGGAGGCTGTGATGGATTATGAATAATATCCACTATGTATACAAGGCACTCACAGAAAGAAAATGGCATTCTCCATCTCTACCATGGGCAGAGATGATGTATAAAAGGTGGTTTAAACCACAATCCAAGGGAGGAGGAAGAAAGTCCTGCTATCGATTATTGTTATATCATAGAAGTGACTAAGGGAGCTTTTGGTCTTGCTTTCTGAAACATCTGAAAAGATGACCTCTTAGTCACTCTGATGAGGTGCATGTCAAGGTGGAAGGAACCAGGCCAGAAAAAGGAGCTGATGGACCTCCTGCAACTGTTGGGACCATGCTACTTTTCTGCAGCAGTGAAAGCTTTTTTTCTCTCCTCCCCTCTCTCCAGTCTTCTCTTCCCCTCTTCCTTTCTTCTACTTTCCTTCATCCTAGTCTCCCTCTTTTCCTTCCCTCCCCTTACCTAGCTTGAGGCTTGCCAAACAGATGCCAGGGGCTAGAATGCTGCAGGTTACCTCTGCCCAGAACTGGAGAAGAGGGTGTTAAAGACCACATGGTGAGAGACCACCTTCAAATGATTCCCTGATCACTAGACCCAACCATCTGGGTGAGGCAACCACAGCCCTCCACCCAACATGGTGACGTGGCAGAACTAAAGGTGTTTCAAAACAAGGCATGAGGGGCTGGCCCTGTGGCCAAGTGCTTAAGTTCATGCACTCTGCTTCAGTGGCCTGGGGTTTGCCAGCTCAGATTCTGGGGGCAGACCTACACACTGCTCATCAAGCCATGCTGTGGCGGCATCTCACATAGGAGAAATGGAAGGATGTACAACTAGGATATACAACTATGTACTGGGGCTTTGGGCAGAAAAAAAAAAGCAAGGCATGACTTTCTTTAGGGTATAAACACTTACCACCTTAAAAGTAAATGCATATGCAAGGATATACCAATTAATTCTTTCTCAGAGCATTAATTTACTATTTCACAAAAAGGATACTTATATACTTGCTTTTTTAATGCAAGTCTTACATTAAGCTGTATTCATACAAAGTTAACTGGAGGTGAACTTTCTTCCATTTGTATGAAAACATCTCACTAGGAAAATTGAATTTAGATAACTACCACAACCTCAGATCAATCCTGGCTGCCATGCCTGATATTTTCTAATTAACTCTTACCTTCTCTTTCCACTGGGTAGCAAGAAATGCTGGGCATTTCCCTCTCTTTAAACTATGTTTTGATATTGTACTTTCAATAATGAAATAAAATATGACTAAAAGATAAATGGATGAGGGAAAAACAAACAATTGTACATGGAGGATGGGTCCCACCAAGTAACTAAGAAAACCACCATATTAATTTTTCCTTTGTTAAGTTTTTGTTGTATATTTGACACTTTGGCTAGAATTTAAGGCTTGTACATTAAAATTTTTCTATTTCCAAATATACTTGCCACTTGAGACGTACTAAACACTCTACTACTCCTCAGTCCAATTCCAGGGAGTAAAAGACGAGGAAACCGTAAAGTTTCTATTGTTCCCACTGGAAATGAGTAGGCAGCTACATTATTATCTAGCCATATTTGACAGATAAACTGTGAAAGATAGGAACTTGGTGATTTATTAATATCATTTTTTAATTCACTGTGAGAGCCTCAAACTCAACCTCTACACTGCTGTGTCTCTGCCGACTTTACCAGCAAAAAAAATTTCTAGCCCTTCCCTCCTTTGGTAGAAAGCAAAACTGGCCATAAATTCCCCCATCCCAGTGTGCCTGTCCATTTGCAATGTGACTTTACAGCTCCTCCTATCAAAAGGTGGAGTCTAGTTCTCCACCTCTTGAATGTGGGCCGGCCTTGCCACTTGCTTTGCCCAACGGGATATGAGCAAATGTGAAGCAAGCAGAAGCTTGAAAAGGCCTTGAGCACGGAAGTTTCCTCTCTCTTGTTGCTCTTGGGACCTCAGGCCACCAGGTCAGCATGCAAACAAGCCTGAGCTAGCCTGCGAGATGGTGAAAGACACATGCCCAGTTACCGCCACTGCACCAACCGCCAGGCACAGAGTCAGCTAGCTGGCTGGCAGCTGACTACAGGTGTGTGAGTGAGCCCAACTGAGACCAGCAGGACCATCCAGCCCAGATTGCAGACTCTAGAACTGGGAACTACTGAAATGACTGTGGCTTAGAACCAATAAAAACTTGGGTGTGTTTTGTTATACGGAATAAATTAACTTATATACCTTCTTTCTTCCTTTCCCCCCTCTTCATTCTTTCTCTTCCTCTCTATCTACTCTTCCTTCATTTCATTATTTCCCCTCACACTTTGTGCTTTTTCTCTTCCTTCTACAAGTACTGCAAGTCCCCATTTAAGGGCCCACTGGGTACAAGACATTGGCCTGGGCTAGTTCTCTTTGAAGCCTGCCTCATTTTCTTCTAATCCACTCCCTCTGAAGCCTGCATAAGCAGACTCTGCAGACTTTGCATGGTCCACGGGCCCCACTCATAAAGTGATTCAGCAAGATGTTCGCAGGGACCAGCAGGCCACAGGGTAGACTCTTGGCAGAGTTTGCAGCCCATCTCTGGGCATTTGCTGGTGATAACCCCCGAGAGAGTCATTTGACACTGTGACCTGTTGAGTGGATTACTGAGATGTATTCTAGCCCTCCCCTCCATCCATCGCTCCTTGCTACCAGAGGAGAGGTCTAACAAGAAAAACAAGCCTTTCATGCCAGGCACCCAAGGGTTAAGGGGCATAGCCCAAGACCACTTCCCTCATGTGGCTGCCCAGGATAAGTGAGTACAAGATATATTTATAACTACAGGAAACAACGCACTGTGAGTGGTAAAATGCTTAGATTTCCATTTGTTTACTACATGAATAAAAGAAAATCAATAGGATCATCTTGCTAATGACATCAAACCGCTCAGTGCAACTCAGAAGCCAGAAGAAGGTCATTTCTTAAAATGCTTTTCTTTCCTCTTCTTCACTTACAGTCTGTACTTTATTCCCACTCTAACTTAGTTTTTCCCCTGAATGATGTTTTTTCAGACTTTTTAAAAGCTTACTTTTCCCTAGTGTCCTGGAACCTGCCATTTGTTTGTGGTTACAACATTAATGTTTACAAAGGTCAAATTAGACGCCAGGGTTGGATAAATACTCATTTTTTAAAATTATATTTTAAATGGAACTCTTTTCTCCCTTAGGATTCCCTGGAGAAGTTCTCTTCTTCTCTAGGTGCATGTGTGAATGTATTTTGAAACTGACCACCAAAATGTCAGGTAGATAGAGATTTTAATGGCTTCCATCAACAAGAATAAATCAGAAGTATATCCTCTGGAACACATTTCTAAGATTTTTCTAGATTTCTCCGTGCTGTCTTCCAGACAAGCAGAGGAAGACTCTATCCCAATATCTCCCTTCTTATGTTCCCAAACTGTCTATAGAACCTCCTCATCTAAAGAGAATTACTTTTCCTCCTCCTCATCTGTTCTTGATAGCAATAATCCCTTCTATTTGTACCGTGATTTATGGTAGTCAACATGCCTTTGCATACATTATCCCAGTTGACCCACAAATGTTTACAGAGAAGCTGCCAGGCAAATTCTTAACCCCATGCTAGGTACTAGGGATACACTGGAAAGCAAAATAAGTCCAGCCTTCAGGGAGCTTATTGTCTAGTGGGGAAACAAAGATGTGATACAAAAATTAACATCAAGAAATGCAAAACTAGAGGGCCAGCCAGGTGGTGGAGCAGTTAAGTTCACGCGCTCTGCTTTGGCAGCCCAGGGTTCGCCGGTTCGGATCAGGGGCATGGACCTACACGCTGCTTATCAGGGCCAATCTTCCTCAGCAAAAAGAGGAGGATTGGTGGCGAATGTTAGCTCAAAGCTAATCTTCCTAAAAACAAAAAGAAATAGAAAACTGCAACTGTGACAAGTGCCACCAAGAAAAGCATACGGACCTCTGGGTGAAGACAGTGGGATTTGACCTAGGGGGTCAGGGAAGGTTTCTCTGTGGAAGTAATGCTAAAACCTGAAGGATAAGTGGGAGGAGTTAATCTAGCAAAGAGGCAGGGAAAGACCATACCAAGTAGAGGCAGCAATATGTGCAAAGGTACTGTGGCAGGAGGAAGTAGGGCCCACGCAAGAAACTGAAAAAAGGCTAGAGTGGGCAGGACACAGGGTGGCAGGGGGAGCACTCTGAGGGATGAGGCTGGAGGAAGAAGCAAGACTCAGTTCACATTGGGGCTTGGTGGCCAAGGTCAGGATTTCTGTGTGTCTTGTTCTGAGAGCAATGGAAAGTCACTGAAGGATTTTAAACAGAGGGTGACGTGTTCACATTTTAACAAGACTGTTCTGGCTGTTGAGTGGAAAATGGATTGTAGGGGAACAGAGTGGAAGTGGGGGTCTAGTCTGGGACTTCTGATCTCCATTCTCAGACATTGTTCTAAAGGTCTAAGCAATTCAATAAAACAAAAATCCAAACGAAGAGGTATAATCAAGGAAGGGAGACTACGGATTTATTTATGTCATACATGCATACACACATGAAAATCTAATGAAATATATCGGGAATTAGAGTTCAGAAAAGGAGGAAGATTCAAAATAATTATATAAATCAGCTTTCCCTTTACACTAGGGTTCAGCAAACCTTTTCTGTAAAAGGTCAGATAGTCAGTTTTCCAGCTTTGAAGGCTGTAAGATCTCTGCTGCAACTATTGAACTCTGCCATTGCAGCAAGAAAATAGCCCTAGACAAAACGTAAATGAATGGGCGTGCCTGTGTGCCAATGCGACTTCATTTACAAAAACAAGAGGCTGGTGGGATTTGGCCCATGGGCAGTAGTTTGCACTGCTCTCTACGAATGAGGAAGTGATTATGCTATTTGAGGTGAGAGGACACCTCTCCCACCCTAAAAGTTCTTAATTTTTCACTGATATCTAAAAGACCACCTCTTAAGGCTTATTTTTTGTAAGGCATTGCAACCCATTAAAGAATGTAAATTTCAATTACTGTGGTCATTAACAGATGAGTGTGACTTAATTGATCAGGTCAGCTTTGATGGTGAGTAGGGATACTGCAGTCATGGATGCTGGAGACGGCCCAATGGGGTCTGGCATGGACAAAACAGGAGCACTGAGACAGGACCCGCTGTTAGCTCAGAGAGGGCAAAGTGAGGAGGAATAGGGAAGAGACTCCCAAGGAGGGCTTTGCCTACATTATAGGTTTAGGTTTCCTCAGCTGGTCTTCAGAAACTGGAAGTCAAGCAGCTCTCCTACATCCAGGAAAATCTCCCTGCTGCTGGATGGCCTTCTCCTCATTCTATTTTTTTCCCCTCCCTCATCAGGACGTTCTCTTCAAGCATCAACACTACCTGCTCCTTTCGCTTACATTGCCTTCAAATGACTGTACTTGGCTCCACCGGAAGTGGAGTTATTTTTGCAGACTGGATGGTGTAAGGTAGGGTGGGGAAAGCCTCCGATGGTGGAAACTCCTCTCTCACCAGGGAACTTGGCCATGGCACCAAGCCCTGGCCTCACACCAGAGCAGGGCCATCCATTTTCTTCTTTTTTTAGTATGATCCTCTTTGACCAGCCCAGTGCTGTGATTTGTCAGTGTGTTTTTCCAGGAGACCTGGCAAACAACAACTTGACAGGTTCAATGGTTTTCATTGACAGCCCCAAAGGAGTCCTCTGAAGACTGCGAAACTGGACACACAAACAGCCCATAAAAATCCTACCTCCCACAAGCGTCTGGACGCTGCCTTTTCCCAAATGACCCTTCAGCACTGATGCAGCATGGGTGGCTTCACAGTATTTTTTTAAGTGATTTTTCCAAAACTGAGGTATTGCAAGTGGTGTGGGAGGATTATTTTTTTTCCTTGCAGTAAGAGACTAACTCCCAGGAGATTTGGGGAAAACAGGAGCAGGCCACATGAGTGAAGTGACTCCAAAGCTAATCGCTTGCCACCAAACCCCAAAGTCTCCATGAACTGTGAGGAGCATTGGGCCTGCCTGTTACGAGGTCTGTAACTCAGTTTAATACACTGCAGGGAAAGCAGTGTGATACTGTGTGTGCACCAATAGTGTGACCTTGAACTCTCTGAGGAGTCAGCAAACCTGAAGCAGAAAGGCCACTCTCCAGAAGCAGTTCCTACAAGTCCCTCTGCCACCCAGACCTTGACCAACAATCCACACTTTGCTAGTCAGCGTATGGAATGCCAAAAGGATTCCACTGGTGAAACTAGTGACTTGATGACTAGAATGCTGAGGGAGAAGTAAACCTGATTTCTCTCATCTGAAGTATAACGGTCACATAGGTTAGTGTAGGGGTGGATGAAGAATTTTACAGCAAAAAAAAAAAAAAGTGCAGGGTGAATATGAAACAGGATATTTCAATCAGTCTCCCAGGTTCTCATTAGAAAGGGTCGGACTAAAAGGAAATGGGCCAAAATGGGAAAGTCAGGTTACAGCTAGTGGCATTTCTCAGGAAGGAATATTCAGTAACTTCCTAACTCTCTCTGAATTGTCAATAAATATTAACCACAGGAAAGAAAGGTCACCATGCCCACTCACGAAGCAAATGGCAGACCATTTCAGGGGTGCAAGTCCCTGCCTTTGAATTCTGGCTCTGCCATTTGCTGCCCCTAAAACCTCAGGCATGTAACTCAGTCCCTCTGTGTGCCTCAGTTTCTTCACCTGTAAAATGGGGATAATATCAATAGCATCCATCTTACAGTTATTGGGACACATAAATGTATCAATACGTGTAAAACAACCCCTGGTACATAGCAAATGCTCAGTAAATAGTAATTATCACATCATTGATAGTAACTATCAATAGTATTATATTTAGAAATATAGATCGAAAATAGCATTTGATATGAAAATGATCCTGCCTGAATAAAGAAGACGTAGTGTGTTCATGCGAGTAAAAACAAGTGTACAATATCTCGAAATATCTGCATTTAAAACTCACGTTCCCAAAAGTATTACAAGGTGCCTTTAATTATTCTACAGTAATAGTGGCAAATCATTGATAAACTTATCAAAGCATTTTTACATACAATACTGCAGAAAAAAGGGAGGCGTGGGGAGGCAGCAAAATATTTTGACTCAGTCATAAGAAGGACCAGTATTTAATTTTAGCCTACCACAAGGTGCAGGATGAAATAGTTGTGGATATTGAAAGCTTCTCTACCTCAGATTCCTTACCCGTAAAATGAGGATAATCATCATATTTGTGTCCAGGAGTTCTTGTGAAGGAGTACTGAGTAAGTACAGGAAGAGTGCTCAGCATAGCGTGGGGCTCATAGCACATGCTCAGAAAAAATATTAGCTACTAGTGGGATCACCGTCATCAACTGCTTAGGTGCATCAGGCACTCTGCTAATTGCTTCACGTGCCCGGACAGTGGGTGAAAACGAATATGCTTCTCTAGAAGAGACTGTGTCGGCGGTGGGCCCACCGCTCTTTCTGCACTCTTTCCTCCCTGGCCATCCCACCTTGCCCAGCCCCTCCTCTGCCTCCCTTTCCTGTGCTCTTCTCTTCATTCCCACCCTATCACATCCGCCTCCAGGATCATAGCGAATGTCTGTTCTTGATCCCTGAGTGAAGGTCCTAATGAACCTCCTGTCTCAAAAAGCACTGGCACTTCAAACTAACTCGGATGGTTGAATTGATGACTTTGTTATTTGTTAAAGGAATTTGGGGTCGGGGGGAGAAAGTGAGGATATTTGAGGGGCCAGGGCCACCTGGGTCATCCTCACCCTAGCCCAGGTGGAGGACAGCCCCACTGTATGGAGGGTGAGTGTGCTGCCCTGCTCGGGCACCTTCTCATTCAACAAATATTTAGTGAGTAAATACCATGTGCCAGGCACTACATGCGGTGCTAGGAACACACTGGTGAGCAAGACAGATCCAACCGTGCCCTTCTGGAACTTACAGGCCAGTGGGGCACTCAAACAAAAATGTAAACGGACAAATACATGAAACAATCGCAAGTTTTAAAGAGGGCTGTGAAGAAAACATATAAGGAGCTGAATTATATCCTTAGAGGAGCCAATGTCACAGAAAGAATGTGCAACTTACTCCCTATTATAAAGAAAGTCAGCAAATAGAAAGTATGTCACTACATGATCATTTCTATTAGGACGTGCATGTTGGCAGGAGGCAGGCTAACACTTTGCCAACATGCCGAGAACCCTTAACTCTAAGTGGGGGACATTCCTTTTTACTCAGCTGCTCTCCCTTGTTTTTTTCTTTACTTTTAGAGATGAGACTAGGCTGGACCAGTCTTTTGATATTTTCTCTCAGACCAGTTTCAGATGAAAATATGGAGTAGAAACGTTCATCTTAAAGGAATCAAAATTATAATACTTAGAGAATATAGTGTATCTTCATTTGCTTGTAAGCTGTTTAGCTAAAGTTGTATGATTAGACTAGAAAATGCATTCCCTCAAGAGCTGGTGTAAACTTTCTTTCTTCTTAATACACCTCAAAATGCCAACTCTAGGGGGAGAGGTAGGACTATGGGTGGATATATTTGTTTCATCATAGTTTTCCGTAATTCCTAAAACTTTAACAATAAAGATACAGTATTTTTAAAAACAGAAAAATAAATCTCCTTACAGGCATAATGTATTTTTTTCTATCCAAGTAGCAGCAAAACTACACTAAAAACATCATTCGCTGCTCAATAAAATCTGTGTGTTGGTAATAAGTATTAAGTAGAAACTAAAGGAGGGAAGTGGATACGAAGTGTGTGTGGGAGGGGGTGGCAATTTTTGAGAGGTGGCCGGCGAAAGCATCATGAAGATGACACCTGAGCAAAGTCCCTGCCGCAGAGGTCAGGGAGTGAGCCTGGCAGGCTCGCTGGGGATGAGCACTCCAGGCAGAAGGCACGGAGCCCTGCAAGGAGGATCCTCGCTTGCCTGTTTCCCCAGACACACAAAATCGCTTCAGACAGGAATCAGTCTGGACTTAATGGAACCAAGGAACGACGCAGAAGGAAATTAAGTGATGGGTTGGATGGCAGTGAGAGAAGAAATGATACCCAAGGTCTAGCATATACAGGCTCTGGTTGGGCAGGATTCTAAGCATTTTATTTATACTAACTGGATCCCTGCAATGCCCCTAGCTAGGGTACCTAAATAATTTAACGTCCAAACTGCAGCACCTGTGAGTAAAATGAGGCGCTATTAATTAATACAGAGAAAACAGTCATAAATCAGGGCTACAAACCGGGGTATGTCACCACTCTACCCAGAAGGCATACTATTATAACTGCTTTATAGAACAGGAAACTGAGGCATGGCACAGAGAGGTTAAATAACTTGCCTGAGGTCACAGAGATAAATAGCAGAGTGAGGATTTGAACTTGGACAGCCATTCTTCAGAACCCACACTCTTGATGCCTACACAGTATTTATTGCCTCTCTGTGTTTTGTATGCTAGGAAGCCCCTGATGCTAAAAACCTGGGTTGTAGTTATCATCAGGAGTAGGCGATGAGGCTGGAAAAAGCACTAGCTTTTAGAGTTCAACACCACCACTTTACATGGTCAGCAGCCCTGGACGACAGTAACCTGTCCAAGCCTTGGTTCAGTCACCTGTAAAATAAAGCTACCGAGACCTACCTCACAATACCGCTGCAACACTCAGATGAGGTGGTGTTTGTGACAATGCTTTGGAAGCTGAAAAGCATAACATGGATATTAATTCTAAAAAGTTATCATACATAAAAATCTGCATTTTCTCTCAAAGGACCAAATAATAAATATTTTCTATAAAAGGCCAAATGATAAATATTTTAGGCTTTGCAACCCATATGGTCTCTGTTGCAACTCTACTGTTGTAGTATGAAATTGGTCACAATCTATAAATGAACGAGTGTGGCTGTATGCCAATAAAACTTTATTTACAGAAAGATGTGGAGGGCCACAGGCCATAGTTAGCCAACCCTGACCTAGAGAATGCCATTTAAAATTGCAACCACTCAATGCTCCCTGTGCCTCTTTTCTGATTCATTTTTCTCCACAGATAGCACTAATCACCATCTAACATAACGCATATTTTACTTATTTACTATCTGCTTCCACCACTGGAAAAGAAGTTTTGTTGAAGGCAGAGTTTTTGTCTGTTTGGTTCACTGTTGAGTCCCCAGTGCCAAGAAGAGGGCCTGGCACATAGTAGGAACGTTATAAATATTTGTTGAAAGAATGCATGGATGAATGAATGGAGAGATTTTGAAGGAGCTGGACATACCACTGGGAAAGAAGGGCAAATACACAGCAAGTAAAAAAAGGAAAGAGAGAAAGAGAACGCTATCTGAAATGCTAGGGGAAGAAAAACTGCATGAACTCAAACTCAACTGCAATTCCTTGTAGGCAAAGGGAAAAAGGATCATTTCCAAAACCAATTTTGTGGGTTGTGAACATTTGGAAGAACTAAAGCCTTAGAAAACAATTTCCAAAATAGCTGGTTAAAATCTAAATGAATTATCGGCTTGATTTAGGTTTAGTTAAGAGAATAGCTTGAGGTTTGTTTCAGATCAACTAATTATGAGTATGTGTGTGTGTTTAATCCCTTCTCTCCCCTCCCCCTCCCCTGGCAAATGTGGGTTCAGTTGTTCACTGGGAATGGTCTGGGGAGTGGTAAGGAATAGATTCAGGAGGCTTTGCAGGGAAATATATATATTTGTGCCTAGTTTAGTTCAGGGCTTGGCAAATTGTAGTGTCATTCATTCTCATTTTTCTTCATAGTTCAATTCAAGCTCATGGTTAAAATTAACAGCAAAATATTGCTTAACTGAATAGGTACATCTCTAAAGAGAGAAGGGTTCTTTACATAAGGTGATTTATGTAATTCTTTCAAAGCAAGATCTATATAATACGTTCAACTGAACCACCTGATGTTCACCGGAAGAAAATCGTACTTCACTTCTACAAAAGCAAGTGTGCATATCCAATGCACAGCTCACAACCTAAACAATATTCAGCTTTCCAGACACAGTGCTTAGCAAAATTTTGGCTTAGTATAGAGTAAGCAACATTGGCAAGATTCTTCTAAAGAACTCCAACACTGATCCTATATTCTGGTGCACTCGCCTCTAGGTTTGAGTGCCTACTGCATGCCAAAAGGGAGTGAGGCTGAAGGACTTCATTGTTAGGCTCACGAATAATAATTTCATTGTGTCCTTAACTTCTTGAAGAAATAAATTTCCACTTACTGATTGATTTAATACAATAACTATGAAAAGAACATCAGACTTGGAGTCAGAAGACTTGGCTAAAGGAATGAAGGAAGAGGAATGGAATGAAAAAGAAAAGAAGATGAAAATGAAGAAGGAAAAGAAAAAGGAATGAAGTTGTGATTCATGACATGGAGGACCCTTGAAAGCATGATGCTAAGTGAGAGTGGTCAGACACAGAAGGCCATATACTGAACGATTATATTTATATGAAATGTCCAGAATGGGAAAATCCATAGAGATAGAAAGTAGATTAGTGGTTGCTAGGGGCTGGGCGGAGGAGGGGGACATGGGCAGTGACTCCGAATGGGTGCAGGGCTTCTCTCTGGGGTGATGAAAATGTTCTGAAATTAGATAGAGGTGATGGTTATACAACCTTGTGAATATACTAAAAAACATTAAATTTTACACTTTTAAAAGAGTGAATTTTATGGTATGTGAACTATTTCCCAACAAAAAATGGGGGGAAAAGAAAAAGTTTAAAAAAAAGTACAAGACCTGGCTCTTCCATTGACTAGCTTTGTGCTGTGAGCAAGACATTTAATTCCTCTAATTATGTTTCCCCATCTGAGAAATGGGAGTAATATTAACCTACGTCCCAAGTTGTTGTGTGATGCAAATGAGATAATCCATGTGAAAGTCGTTTTGGAAAAAATGTATAATGCTACAAATTCAAGGCGATCTCAGTCAAAATCTTTTCGAGGTTCTTTATGGAACTTGATAGGGTACTTATAAGGTCTATTTGTAAAAGCAAGTGCCTAAGACAATTTGACAAAGAAGAACAAGAAAGGAGGGCTTGACCTACCGGACACCAAGACTCATTGGGAAGCTACAGCAATCAAGGCAGTGTGGTATTCACTCAGGGTTAGACAAATATATCAGGAAGCCAAATCTGAGCGAGCCTGGAAGCAGACGCACGCGTATATGGTCATTTGATATAGCAAAGGAGGCACATCCGCAAAGGAGGTGCCAGGGTAGATGCAGTGCAGGAGGGCAAAGATAAATTCTTCAATAAGTGATCCCGGGACAATAGATTTTCCACATGGAAAAACAATTCACACGCAGATTCCTCCCTCAATTCCAATGAGACTAAAATTATTTCAACAGCCAACATTTAAAACTTTTAGGAGACAATATAGAAGAATATCTTTATGTCTTTGGGATAGGGACACAAAAAGTGCTTCTCTTATGTTTATAAAAGAAGAAATTTGACTATATTAAATGTAAGAACTTTGTTTATCAGAAAATACTATAAAAAGTAAAAAATAAGCCGCAGACTGGGAGATGTTATCTACAACATACATCACTAAAAATTAGTAACCAGAATATATAAACATCTACAAATCAATTTTAAAAAATACAGACCACCTGATAGAAAAAATAGGCAAAAAACCTGAACTAGAATTTCACAAAGATGAAATTTGAAGTCAGTGAAAATAGTGCCTAGGGAAATGCAAACCAAAACCAAAAGAGATACAATATCATCCTAGCAATATTCCAAAGTCTGACTATGCTGTGTTGGCAAGGATGCTGAGCAACAGGAAGTCTCTTACAATGTTGCTTAGGAAAGTAATCTGGTAACATCTAGTACAGCTGAAGAGGCATAAAACCTACCACCCAGTACTTCCATTCCTGGATACAATCCGTAAAGAAACAGTCATATATTAGCACAAGGAAACATGTTCAAGGCTGCTCAGAGCAACTTTATTTTTAATAACAAAAACGGAAACAACTAAATGACCATTAATAGAAGAATGCATAAATAAATGATGTATTTACATAGTGGAATACCAGACAGCAAAGAAAAAAAAAGAGCCAGAGCTACATGTAGCAACGAGGACAAATCTCACAAAAATAACATTGATTGAAAATGAAGTTGCAGAAGAATATGACAATAAGAAAGATATCAATCATATTAAGTTTAAAAGCATGCAAGTAGCATTCTCTCTTGCTTAGGGATATATTCATATGTGACATAAATATAAAGGAATGTAAGAGAAGATAAACACCAAATTCAGGATAGTGCTTGCTTCTGTGCACTTTTTTAAAGCTAATGTATGGCCAGGGTTGAGGACCTCCATACGACACCATTGATGGCGCAGGTCCTAAGGGGATGGAATTCCATGCACCTTCCCCAGCAGATACTGAACTAGTACTGTCTCACCCTCAGTGGGTCCCCCTAGAAGCAAAGGCCACACAGAGGTCAAAGCTATGTGCCTAACTGATACACAGTGTTCTGATTACCTGAGCTAATTATTCACAAGCAGCTGATCCCAGTAATAACAAGCTACAAGAAGAGCTCACTTTGCCTCAGGCACCATTTTGATGCTTGCAGAAGAGTAAGATAAAGTATTGAAGAGGAAATATCCCGGTTGGTGAAGGATTACCATTTTGGTAACAAACAGTAACCAAGACGTTATCAAAATCACAATATGAAAATTATCCCACACATAATTTAATCTTTGATGATTCAAAAAGTACTTTAGGCTCCAACAACACGTAAGAATCATTACTACAAACATCCATTGTCATTCTACATAATTTGCTGGCTGATAAAAAGTTTTTGATAGAAGGCTAGATAAACCAATGAGAAGTTGTACTCCTACTTCTCCCTTTGCCTAGAGTCAGTAAGACTCCCTCTAAAAAGCAGCGTCTTCCAAATCGCTCATGGATCCAAGAAAGCAAGGCTAAGTACCAATTCTTTGATTTTAAGGGTTATTTTACAGGAACTGATAAGAAAATAATTCTGAGAAGTTGAACAGGCCTTGGCAAAGTTAACAGACATTACTTGGAGAAAATCAACTTCCTTTTTAGTGCCCTTTCTCTCCTCTAGGTGGGGCCCATTCCCAACTTGTTGGTACCTAATGACCTCATACTTTTTGAATTCTTATGGATTCTCAGAAGACCTCACATGGAGGCACATCCACAAATTCTGTGCCCATTTATATTTTAACAACTTTTAACCAAAGAAATGAATCTCTAATTGTGGGATTTCAGGATTCAGCCAGATGAATAGGTGAGATACTGGGGGGCGGGGAGTGTGAGGGGAGATGTGGGCACAGTTACTGCTATGGACTGGATTGCGTCCACCCAAAATTCATATGTTGAAGCCCTAACCCCCAGAGTGACCCTATCTGGAGATAGTCTTTAGGAGGTGATTATGGTTAAATGAGGTCATAAGGGTGGGGCCCTAATCCAATACGACTGTGGCCTTCTAAGAAGAGAAAGCTTGCTGATCTCAGGCTCTCTCTCTAGCTCTCTCTCTTTCTCTCCCCACCACTTGAAGACACAGGAAAAAAGTCTGCAAGCCTGGAAGAGAGCCCAAAGTCACAGGGAAGCAATCACCTAACCATCCATCCTTGATGCTTTCATGGATGTTTACATTAAAACTAGCCCTGTTGATGTAGCATGTACCCTTGAAATACCAAATCCAAAGGACCAAGGGTCTCTAGTTAGGAACACCAAGGGGCCTAAACAAAGAAATGGGTGTTCAGCCTGGTGGGCAGCACACCCTGGCAGAGGCAGAGCAAGACTGTGAGAAATCCAGTCCAGAGTGCCAGGTCAGGCCACCCTCACAAACATCCCTGCTTGGAGTGGGCTCCACACATGCAAGGAACCACACACAGGAGGGGGCTTTCTACATACAAGATCTGGAGGGGAGAAGGCTGGGTCGTAGCACACTTCTGAACATATAGAAGGACTAAGAACCCCAATTTGGGTTCAGGCAGCCCTAAAATGTACCGAGAAGCTTAAATTATGCCAAGGTTCAGATCTACTTCCAGTTTGGGGAAGAAGGTAGGGGGAGGGGCACAAGTTGAAGACAGCTAGGAGGAGCAATGACCACAGACGCAAAGCTTGGAAGACAGGTGTGGGAACATCCTTGAAACTTAACATTAAGGGCCTCCACACAGTAAAGTGAAGGTCCAAAAGAGGACTCGTTGTCCCAAGGGGCTGGGCAGAGCCCACAACAGAGCACCTCAGGGAGGAGGCCTAGAGAAAGGAAGATGCAACTAGGACGCAGCAAGAATGAAGTTTGCAGGGGCCACAAGATGTGGTCAAGGGCTCTGGGACAGAACTCAGAGATACAAGACAGACCAGAATCAGCTCTGCTGGGGAGCCAAGAATATCAATTCTGTTGACATGATCCCCCAAGTTGCCCAGGATCACAGAAGCATTCTCTCCATTATTGGGCTTATTTCCAGCCATCTGAATGGTTGGTGTCATGCCAACAAGATAACCAGATACTGGTGAAACCTGCCCCCCCCAAACAAACTCCACTGGGCTCCTGTGTCATCTTGTAATGAGGTTTTATGAAAATGAACAAAAGTACTTCCTGACTGTTGGCCTCAAAGAGCCCTGCCCTAGTTTGAGTTCCTCCAGAAGGTAACTCTGAGGGAAGGACTAGAGAACAAGCAGTTTATTTAGGATGTGATCCCAGGAAACAGGAGAATGAGGAAGTGAGACAAGGGCAAGAAGGCAGCTAATACAGGTGCGTTATCAAGCCAGTTATCACTGGGGGCAACTGAAGCTCAGTCCTGGGGAACTCTGGGAGCCAGTGAAGAAGATCCGTCTGTCTCAGAGTTATCCTACTCACGGGCCAAGGGGCTGTGCTATTTACCTACCACCTTTCATCAGGCATTGGTTGAGGGCGGGTGGGGTGGGCAGTGTTAATTCCCTGGCACTCCCACCTGCCACATGGGCAGGCAGAGCGGGCTCTCAGGCAGAGAAATGTGCAGCTAGTGGGTCGAAAGCGGCTGGTGTGTACTGAAATGGTCAGGGCCAGGATGTTGAAATGGACACCCAGTTTCCCTGGAATGAATGAGGAAGTACGAAACACTAAATCCAGGAGAGAAAAGGGTGGTTTCACGCCTGCCCTGCCCCACTCCTTTCTTCAGGTCAGTACCTGGGGGGTGGGGCAGGTGTGTGTGTTGGTTTGGCGTGCGTTTGAGTAGTTCAGTGGTTTCTCTTCAGGTGTTTGGAATGTTTGAGGAGAGACTAGGTAAGGAGGCGTTGAAAGGAGTCGCTACTTGAAGTTAAAAGAGCACTGGGCTTTGTCTCTGCTCTGAGGAAGACTGCACACACCTGGTTCTTCAGTGCTGGGAGGACGAGCGCAGAGAGGCACTTAGGCAGGGATGTTTAGCATTGGTAAATAGGCAATAGACAAAGGTTTCAGGTGACCCCCAGCTGTGCTCTAAAATCTCACTATTCAAAGTGCGGTCCTTGAACAGCAGAAATCTCCGGCCCCACCCCAGAGCTACAGAATCCACATCTGTATTTTAACAAGAGTCCCAGGTGACCAATTTGTACATTGGAAAAGCACTGCTGTAGATAATACTATTCGCTAATTATTCTCTGCATAGAGTACATTCAGCGACTGTGTCTCCTACCAAAAGCAAGTAGAAGGTATTTTCTCGATTTCAGGCTATATTTGCTCTATCCAGTTTGTTGAATTAACTTCAGATTTGCTGGATGGAGTAAGTTATTGCAACTTGGGACAAAGGGAGACACTAGTGTCAACTTGCCGACCTGTAGTAATCATAACAAAATAAACCACACTTTAGTTTTTCAAAAACTCCTCATTTACTTCTTTCTTCCTTTATTTCCGGTTGGTAAAATTAAGAATCAGTGCTTATGAATGCATAAAGATCCATGCATCTCTATGTTCATCGCAGCATTATTCACAATAGCCAAGACTTGGAAGCAACCCAGGTGCCCATCAAGGGATGAATGGATTAAAGAAGATGTGGTATATAGACACAATGAAATATTACTCAGCCATAAGAAATGATGAAATCCGGCCATTTGTGACAACATGGATGGATCTTGAGGGTATTATGCTGAGTGAAATTAGTCAGAGGGAGAAAGGCAAATACCATGTGATCTCACTCATAAGCAGAAGATAAAAACAACGACAAACAATCGCACAGAGACAGAAATTGGATTGGTGGTTACCAGAGGGGAAGGGGGGAGGGAGGAGGGTGAAAGGGGTGATTAGGCACATGTGTGTGGTGATGGATTGTAATTAGTCTTTGGGTGGTGAACATGTGTAATCTACACAGAAATCAAAATATATAACGATGTACACCTGAAATTTATAAAATGTTATAAACCAATAAAAAAAGAAATTAAATTCACCATATCCCATATCATAATAAACATAATTTGTTGTCTGCCTTTCTAAACATATTTTAAGTGTATATCAACATATGTGTCCATATTTACATGTGTGTATATTAAAATAAAATCAATTATAATAAATAAATAAAAGAATCAGTGCTTAATAAATCTGTACCATTCCAAGACTATTCAGGTGGGTAAACCTTTGCCTCAATATCTGCACAATACATTCAACAGTTCCATGAGTGTTTTTCGTTTCAAAATAAATACCAATGTGTGTGGGGGGGGCGGCAAGAAAAAGCAAGCCAAAATTCTTATTTAGAAATGACATTTTAATATAGGTAGTTGGTAGGGGAATAAATGAGCATAGAAACAGGCTCTTAGAAAAAAATTAAAGTAGAAAAACAATTGATGCTAAAGCTTAATTCAAGTTGTGAATTAAAAGCCCCAACATTGTATATGGATACAGATGTATGAATATGTCCAAAGGTGGCTACTAATCTGAGAAAATAACTGACAACTGTGAAAGCGATTAGATATATATTTAAAGCGTCCTTTTAGGTATTAAAGGAGAGCAGAATATGCCACCGCAAAATATGCTTATTTGGCATAAGGATTACCTTGAGGCTGATTATTTTTAAGAAACAGTAGACACGAGAGAAGCTCTAAAAACTGAGTAGAAGTTACTCTTTTATAATAGATATTTACATTTATAAGGGGAATCTCCGTTTGTAAGGGTGTCTCCCTCTCTGTACCAGGAAGAGGAGGATGACTTTAAATCTCCCAAAACTCTTATCAATGGAGAAAGCAGGACTTAAGTCTGCACAACGACCTTACTCTTGTTTACTGTGCTTTTCCTAGTTACCATCCATAACTGCCCACCCATCTTCTTTTGTCTTTAGCTGGAGATGGTATTTAAGGTGGTGGCTTGGGCCATTTTGGGGAGTTACTCAGTTTTCCTGGGTCTCTCCCATGTTTACAGGAGGTATACATGTTATTAAACTTCTGTTTGTTTTTCTCCTGTTAATCTGTCTTTTATTAGGGGAGTCTCAGGCAAGAACCCAGAAGGGTGGAGGGGAAATGACTTTTCCTCCCCTACAGTATTTGCCAAGTAGTAATACACGTGTTCATCAAAAGATATGTACAAGAGTGTTCCTCACAGCAGTGTCCATAAAAGCCAAAAACTGGAAACAAACCAAAGACCCATCAATAGTAGGAAGGACACATTGTGGTACAGTCATATAACGGAATACTATACAGCAACTGCAACTCTACACACAACGATGTGGATGAATCTCACAAACAAGACTGAGTGCAAAAAGTCAGATATCCTGGGTGGTACCATATATATAAAATTCAAGAATAGGCAAAATGAATCTATGACATTAGAATCAGAATAGTAGTTACTTTTGGAGGGTGGTAGTGACTGGAAGGAGACATGAAGGGGCCTTTGGGAGCTGCTCATGTTCTGATTCTTGATCTGGGGGCTGGTGACAGGGGTATGCGCAGTTTGTGAAAATTCATTGAGCTGTACGTTTATAATGTGCATAACGTGTACATCAATATGTACTTCAATAAAAAGCTTAATTTAAAAAATTATGTATACACACTTAATCCACTTTCACAGATGAGTCAAAAAAGAATAAGACTCACTCAAAATATCGCCATGAAATGCTACTTGACATACTTGCCTACCTTCACTAAAGATGGTTGCTAGAAAGAAAATGACTAATAATGATGCAGAGGTGATAAATATCACAAAAGTAAATAATGGTACATGCTCTTGATTCATGTTGATTCATGAACTGCAAATACAATGAGCATTTGATCCAATTAAAAAAAGTAAATCCTACTGGGTCGAAGGTAATGGTTTCTCCAAATACCCCAAAACATTTTGCTAATCACCTACATAAGAAAATCACTAGTTGAGCTCATTTGTACTGATTTTTCCTGGAAGCTTTAGTACCATACAGAATCCACTACAAAAGTTTGCAAAAAAGCCCAAAGCTAATCTTTAAATAATGCCTAAAAGGGAAACCACTTTAGCACACATCCTCCCAATCTTTCTCCCCCTCCCCCCATATATTCATGAATATCCATAAGGTTTAGAAAATTTATGTGTCTAAAACTCAAGGTAAATATGCCAATTTTTAAAAAATATCTGAGAACCAGTCTTATAGTTAGGAGGGCCAAGAAAGTCCTCCACTGAAAAATGTGACACTGGTGATTCCTGTAATTCTATCACTTTGTTTTCTCAGTAAAATCTAATTCCCCTTTGTCTGGAGACTCTAATAATTAGGATCCTAACACATAAATATAAATGTGTTTATCAGATCACTCTTCTCACCAAAAGCTTCTAGACTTAGCCCCAGAAACATGAGTGTACTCACAGGAGAAAGAATATTAATCGAGTGTCTTCCATTTGCTGGGCATCATGTTAGCCAGTTTAAATGTATCATTCATTCATTTATCAAATATTTATTGAATACCTACTACATACCAAATACTACTGTAGGCATTAGGGACAAAGTGTGGACCCTGCTCACATTCTAGCATGGGGAGAGGAGGCAGGGGAGAGAAGAACAATAAATATACAAATAAGAAAACTAATATAAGTGCAGTGTTGAGAATTAAAGTAAGGTACGAACGATATAGAGGGAGACCTGGTGGCTATTTTAGATCAAGTGATCCAAGATTTGATATTTAAACTGACATATGAATGATGAAAAACCAGTCATAGAAAGATGAGGGAGGGAGTAGAGACAACATTCCAGGGACAACAAACATTTAATACAGAAGACCAAAAGGAGCTTGATGTGCTAGAAGAGTCAAAAGGAGGAGCTGGGTCCACAACAGAGAAAGGTGAACAGCAGGGGCCAGAACACGGCACAACATAATCCAGCAGGGGAGTGACATGATCCAATTAATGTTTCTAAAAAGATGCTCTAGCTGCCTATTGGAATTGGATTATAGCAGGCCACTACAATTATCCAAGAAAGAGACGGTGGTGGACTGAAGTATGGTGGAGGAGTCGGGGTAGAGAGAAGTGGGAACACTTGTGATATACTTTGGAAGCCAAGCGGACAAGATTTGTTGATGGGTTGGGTGTGGAGCACGAAACTTACAGGCTTGAACAATTGGGTGGATGGTGGTGCCATATACTGGGAGGGCCTCACTGGGAGAGAATCAGGTTTGGCATAGGAATGGCAGGGAATCAAGATTTTGCTTTGGAAATACTGAGTTTGAGATGCCTATTGATATCCACGTGGATTAGTAAGTCTTTGTTAGTTCCAAGATTTTTTTATTTTAATATTTAAAAAGCACAAAAATGTTTAAAAGCATGATTTTTCCTGTGCTTTCTTCCATTTTTCATTTCTATAGTTCTCATTTCTGAGCCTTTTAATGTTTCAAGTTTCCCCCAAAACTTTCAACATTCTTAGAATTAGTCAATTTATCAACCTTTTTCTCTAGTATTTCCCAATGGTATTTTTGAGCCAGTATAAAGATCTCCAAGATATTTTTGAGACGATTCCCCTTACACAATAAGATCAATTCTACATTTTAATCTAATAGTGGTAATGCAGTTTGAATGCCATGCTAAGGAGGCTGAAGTTTACTTTTTCTTAAAATCAGCATAAATGAATGAGTTCTGGAGATCTAATGTATAGCAGGGTGACTACAATTAACAATAGTGTATTGTATACTTGAAGTTTGCTAGAAGGGTAGATCCTAACTGTTCTTACCATACACACATACACACACACACACACACACAAAAGGCAACTGTGAGGTGATGGGTGTGTTAGAGTGTGGTGATCATTTCACAATGTATACATATATCAAAATATCACATTGTACACCTTAAATATATACAATTCCTATTTGTCAGTTATACCTCAACAAAGCTGATGGTGGGGGGGACAGTACATACAAAGCTTTTAAAAGAATGGATTAGTAAATCTTGAGTGGTGGGAATGGTCATGGCTGCAGGTACTGGCATCTAGATGGAATATAAAGTCATAGACTGGATGGGGACATCTCAGGAGCCTGTACAAAGAGAAGAGAAGGGAGTCCCAGGGCCCTGGAGGGACACCAACCTTTGTAGGTTGAGCCAATGAGGAGGAGCCAGAAAGGAAGACCTAGAATGAGTTACCAGCAAGAGTAGGAAAACCAAGAGAGCGTAGGATAATGGAAGCCACAAGAAGAAAGTGTTCAAAGAAGGAAGGAATGACTATGTCAAATGCTGCTGCAAAGTCAAGTATGATAAGTCAGAGAAGTGACAGCTGCTGTATTTGGCAACAAGGAGTTCATTGAGGACTGACAAGAAGAGCCTCAGGACAAGACCCTCATTAGATTGGACAAGGGAAGAATGTGGGGCAATAAAGTAAGTGCAGCCTTTTAAGAGGTTCCCCTGAGGAGGGGTGACTAGAAATGTGGGGGCGACTGGCAGGGGATGCAGAACCAATGGAGATATTACATATTAGAACATGATTATAACTTGATGGGAATGATCCAGAAAAGAAGAGAGGGAAGTTCACTAAAGCAGGAAAGAAAGAAGCAAATAGAATTAAGAATTAAGTCCTTCACACCTTGAGCACCAAAATAATTAAGTACAGTAATGAATTGAAAACCACTGAAAAAAATAGGAATTCTTGAGTCCATACCGATAATAAACACATGAATAAATAAATAAATAGGGGAGAAGGAAGGGCTCTTGCTGAGGGCCAACTGGTAAATGTGGAGAGAATACCAGAGTTGGAAATCATTATTTTCAACCATCATATTAAAGATTGGATCAGGCAAAAATCATCACTGGATGCTAAATCTAGTGGGAAATACTGATAAGGAGTAGGCTATTTGTGTCTTCCCACAGACTGATGATTAGGAAGGAAAAAGCCAGTCACTACACAGTGGAGAAATTAGACAGCACCTTGACCAGGTGATCAAAATTAACATCACCAACAAGGAAGAGAAGAACATCCAGACATCATGGACCTCCAGATGTGGTACCCTGAGGACACAACATCGTCTATGCAGTATTCTGGCCCCAAATGCCTAACTTGTATCTAGTCACAAGAATCATCAGACAAACCCCAAACAATGAATGTTCTATTAAAAAAGGAGAGGGGGGTGGTGTGTATTCATCCTAAATGCTGAATGGGAGCAGAATATGCCACCCCAAAATATGCCTCTTTGGCATAAGGATTATTTCAAGCTGATTATTTTTAAGAAATAGCAGACATCAGAGAAGCTCTGAAAACCATGACATTTATGAGAGAAATCTCCATTTGTAAGGGTGTCTCCCTCTCTGTACTAGGAAGAGAAGGATAACTTTAAATGTCTAGAAACTCTTTATCAATGGAGAAGGCAGGACTTAAATCTGCATCACAACCTTACCCTTATTTACTGTGCTTTGCCTGGTCACCTCCCATAACTGCCCCCCCACACACACACACACTTCTTTTGTCTTTAGCTGGAGATGGTATTTAAGGTGGTGGCTTGGGCCATTTCAGGGAGTTTCTCACTTTTCCTGGGTCTCTCGCATGTATACAGGAGGTATGCATGTTGTTAAACTTCTGTTTGTTTTTCTCCTGTTAATCTTTTATTACACGGGGGTCTCAGCCAAGAACCTAGAAGGGTAGAGGGAAAATTATTTTTCCTTCCCCACAATGCCAATGTCATAAAAGACAAAGAAAGGCTGTGGAAATGTTCCAGACTAAAAGAGGCTAAGAGATATGACAACTAACTGCCATAACAACCCTAGACGAGATCTGTACTAGAAGGAAAAATGCTATAACGGATGTTATCAGGTCTGTTGTCAAAATTGGAATACAAATGGCAGATTAAATAACAGTATTGTATCAATGTTAAATTTACTGAAGTTGATAACAGTACCACGGTTATGTAAGAGAATATTCTTATTCTTAGGAAACCCATACTGAAGTGCTTAGGAGTAAAGTCCGTGATGCATGTAACTTATCCTCACATGGTTCAGAAAAACATTATGTGCTTGAGCAAGAGTGCATATGATAAAGCAAATGTAAAATGTTAACAATAGATGCATCTGGACAAAGGGTATATGAGTATTCTCTGTACTATTTTTACTTTTGCAACTTACTTGGAAAGTTTGAAATTTCCAAACAAAAAGTTTTAAAAAATGAAAAAAAGAACATGTCCTTGAGAAGGCAAAGAGGATGAGGGGTCCAAAGCCCAGAAAAGAAGCCAGTCTTTGACACATTGGGGACGTTTCATTCCCAGATCCACAGTAACAGTGGGGAGCACCATGACTATTTGTTCAAACACACACATGTTGGGAGTTCGGGTGGTGAGAATATGAGGAGGTTCCTGTCCAATGAGCCAGAGTCAGCAGCTACTGTAGGCGGGACAGAGGAAAGAAAAGGTGTCAAACAGCTGTTTTGGGGACTAGAAAAGCAAATCCACTCTGCCAGCATGGGAGGCTTGCCGGGCACTGCTGAGGGCCCATGTAAGGTTTATTAAGGTCACGAACTGGACCTAGACATCAGTATTTATTCTGAAAACTCCCCAGGTGATTCCAATGGGCAGCCAGCTTTCAGAACTACTGTGCTAATGCAGGGTTTCTCAACCTCAGCACTATGGACGTTTGGGCCAGATAATTGTCTGTTGGGGAGTAAGAGGGACCGGCGGGGGGTGGGTGGTTCCTGTGCATTGTAGGATGTCTAGCAACATCCCTGGCCCCTACCCACTAGATGCCAGTAGCACTTCCCCCCACCCTGCCAGTCATGACAACCAGAAATGTCTCCAGACATTGGCAAATGTCCCCAGGGGGGCAAAATCAGCCCTGGTTGAGAACCACTATGGTAAGAGAACAAAGGCCACAAACATTACATGTTCATAAAGTTCAGGAATTGTGTATACTCCTTGTTGCTATGAGCATTGTGGTTAAGAACACAGGCTCTGAAATCAGATGGTCTGTGTTCAAACCCTGGATCCACTACTTAACACTTTGTATGACCTTCGGCAAAGTACCTAACCTCTCTGTGCCTCAGTTTCCTCATCTATAAAATGGTAATAATAGTACCTACCTCGAGAAATTGGGAGGAATAAATGAGTTAACATATCTAAAGCAGTAAGAGCAGTGCCTGCCCAATAAATATTAGCTACCGTTATTATTATCACAGAGTCAGAAACGTAGTGGATGCCAGATGTCTGCTGATTAACGAACTGCTTACATTAAAATATACCCCATGCGCAACCAAAAGAAATTTCCACACTAAAATTAAACAGAAAGGCAGAGTGTGTTGAATTTCTCTTAGGATTAGTGCCTGATTTGTTCTAGATTCTAGGCACACTCATTCATCCAGTCAACAAATATTTATTGAGCATCTACTATGCCCCACTCTTCTAGGTTCTGAGAATACAACAGTGAGCAGGATACACAAAGCCCTTGCCTTCTTGGAACTTATAATCTAGCAGGGAAAAAAAGACATGGAATCAGTCAACAAATAATTAAATAATATAATTGCAGATAATAGTGTTGCCAACAAAACAAAAGTGGGATGAGGGGGTGGATATTTCTGGTGGTAGGTGGGCAATGCTATTTTAGAATGAGGGTTAGAAAAGACCCTGATGAAACAAGAGAACAAGGTATGTGAATATCTAGTGAAACGGTGCTCCAGGCGGGTGGCAGAGCAAATGCAGAGGCTGGGAGGCAGGCCAAAGCTTGGCTTGGGTGAGGAACAGCAAGGAGGCTGGAGTGCTTGGAGAAGTGTATGAGGAATTGGGGTCAAGACCCAGAGGGCCTCAGAGGCTACAGTGAGGATCTGGGGATTTATTCCAACTGTGGTAGAGGTGATTAGAGGGTTTCGAGCAGTGGGTTTGCAAGACTGCATTTACTGGCTATTCTGTGAGGTCAAGGGTGGATGCTGGGAGACTCATTTAGAGGTTATAGAGTAATTCAAGAGAGAAATGTGGGTAGCTCTGATTATCTCAGGGTATTATAAATGAACTCACTTTGCCTCACAGCAGGATCTGATATAAAATGAATCTGTCCTGGACAGTTCAGCAGTTTAGGGGCTAAGAAACTAAATGTACAGTTTTATAAACCAGTGTTTTATGAAAGTGGTCAAATTAGTTTAGAGGGTCATGATCATCCTTTTAAAATGAAATAGAACAGATGGAAGAGAATTGAAAATATCAGAATATATGGCACAAAGGAAAAGTGCATAATACTTTGTGAGATTCTGTTTGAATTATACGTAGGTATGTACATACTGAGTTGAATTACAAAATGTATTTCTCACTATGAATGGTGGGTAGGAAAGTTTGAAAACCACCACAAAAAGCTACCTTATTTATGCATAACTAGGTTATAAACTGTCCCTTTATTCTCTCCCTTCAGCACTGTACCTGGCAGCCCCCCAAATGAGAACATTATAAAAAGCTCCAATGGTAGTTTCTTTGCAGTCTAAATAAAACGAATTGACTTATGCCATGCTATCTTCTCCTCCAGGGAGATCAAAATATGACCCTCCAAAGCCAGCGAGACTGACGCACCTCAAAACTGTTAGGCTTTCAATGAAAAAAATTCCAAGAAGAACAAGAAATTTTTAAATTAAACTTTAGACGTTTAAAAGCTAAAAATGGAAAGAAACCTGCTGAAGATAATAATGGTAATGACCAGAACTCTATAGTAAGCATAATACCTAGTGGTAAACTATTAGAAGGATTCCCACCCAAATGAGAAACCCCTCCTCAACATTGTCCTAGAAGGAAACCTACCCAAAGGCAAGCAAATAAAATTGAGGAAAAAATATTGGGGGGAGGGGATCCCTATACTATTGCCATTTGCAGAGAGTTTGGTTGTCTATCTTAAAAACCCAAGAAAACCAAATGAAAAACTATGAGAACTAATAAAAATTCAGTAAGATGGCTTGGATATGATAGACTTACCAAAAAATTAAATAGCCTTTCTATATAATAGTATAGTAATTATAAAATGAAATGGGAAAAAAAGGACATAATGTCCAAAAGCAATAAAAAGTACACAAAACAATCTAGAAATTCACCTAACAAGAATGTGTAAGACCTACAGTGTGGTATTCGCATAAGGACAGACATACACATCAATGGAACAGAATAGAATTCAAAAATAAACCCATACATATACAGACAATTAATTTTTGACAAAGAGGCCAAGGGGATACAATGGGGGAAAAGCACAGTCTTTTCAACCAATAGTGTTGAACAATTGGCTATCTATATGGAAAAAAGTGAACCTTGACCCATAAAAACTTAACTTGAAGTCAGAAACCTACATGTAAATGATAAAACTGTAACATGTCTAGAAGAAAACACAAGAGAAAATCTTGGTAAACTTGAGGTAGACAAAGATTTATTAGACAGGCTACTAAAAGTGCTATCCATAGGGGAAAAAACCTGACAAAGTAGACTTTATCAAAATTTGAAACTTCTGCTCTTCAAAAAAAAGTCATTAATTTCAATTATAAGAGGTAGAAGTCAAATAAAATAGTCAAACTGATTGAAGCAGAGAGTAGAATGGTGGTTGCCAGGGGCTGGGGGAGGAGGGATGGGGAGTTCCTGCTCAATGAGTATAAAGTTTCAATTATGCAAGATGAGTAAGTTCTGGAGATCTACTGTATAACATTGTGCCTGTAGTTAACAATACTGTATTGTGCACTTCAAAATTCGTTAAGAGGGTAGATCTCATGCTAAGTGTTCTTACCACAATAAAAAAAAAAAAGAAAGAAAATGAAAAGGCAAGCAGCAGACTAAAAGAAAATATTTGCAATGCATATATCTGACAGAGAACTTGTATCCAGATATACAATATATGAAGAACTCTTATGATTCAGTAATAAGACAAACAATAAAAAACCCCCAGACATTTCATAAAAGAAGATACACTAATGACCAAAAAGCACATGAAAAGATGCTTAACATCATTAGTCATCAGGGAAGCACAAACTAAAACCACAAAGAGATGACACCACAAACCCACTGGAATGGCTGAAATAAAATAAACTGACAATACCAAGTGCTGACAAGGAAGCCAAGCAACTGGACCTCTCATACATTGCTGGTGGGAATGCACTGTGGTGCAGCCACTTGGGAAAAGCTCAGCAGTTTCTTACAAAGTTAAATTCACCATACAATACAGCAACAATCTTACTTCTAGGTATTTACCTGAGTAAAATGAAAATTTATGTCCACACAGAAAGCTGTATGCTAATGTTTATATTAGCCCTAGTCATAATCACTGAAAGTTGGTGAATGGATAAACAAACTGTGGAACATTACTCAGCAATAAAAATGAACAAATTAGGGGCCGTCCCGGTGGCACAGCATTTAAGTGCACATGTTCCGCTCTCGCGGCCCCGGGGTTCACCAGTTCAGATCCCGGGTGCGGACATGGCACCACTTGGCACACCATGCTGTGGTAGGCGTCCCACATATAAAAAAAAGGTAGAGGAAGATGAGCACGAATGTTAGCTCAGGGCCAGTCTTCCTCAGCAAAAAGAGGAGGATTGGCAGCAGTTAGCTCAGGGCTAATCTTCCTCAAAAGAAAAAAAAACAAATTACTGAGTCGCACAACAACATGGATGAATCTCAAATGCTTTATGCTACAGGAAAGAAGCCAGACTCAGAAGGCTACATGGCATATGAATCCATCCACAGGACATTCTGGAAAAGACAAATTTATAGCAACAGAAAACAAATCGGTGGTTGCCAGGGGCTAAGAGTGGTGGGAGGGAGTGACCACAAAGGGTCAATAAAGAATTTTTTAGAGTGATGAAATTCTTCTGTATCTTGATATGGTGGTCATTACATGACTATATGTACTTGTAAAAACTTATAGAACTTTACATTAAAGGAGTGACTGTCATAAATAAATTTTACCTCAATTTTAAAAACACGGAATCAACTCAAGAATTAAGTAGATTTATAAAATGGAACAGTGTTCACAGAATCTTATTTTAGGGAATTTATTTTATTATAATTTTCCCCAAATGTTTAGCCCATTTCTTAAGTTCCAATACCCCCCCACCTCATACCATGCCCCTAAAATAAGTTCAACGTGGATTAAAGACCCACATATTTTAAAAACCATGAAGATTTTAAAAGAAAATTTTTTTTCTCTGAGGTAGGGAAAGTCTTCCTCAGAGAGGCATAGAAACCAGCTCCCAGGATTTTTTTTAAAGACAAACTCTCTCTTTTCTATCTCGAGAATTACTGACATCACAGAAACACATTCTCTTCCTTCCTTCTTTTTTTTTAAACATAATGGTGCTCTTCCCAGTTTGTAGCGTGTATTTGAAAGTGACTTGGCACTCTCAGGGAGCAAAATGCAAAAATGTGTTTGTCAGTTTCATGTGAGCAGTGAAAGAACCAGGAACCTAGTAGTGATGTCCCCCTGAGTCCTAAACCAGACTCAGCCACACTGCAACCACACCAGAGCCCCAGTTGGCCATAGAAAAGCAGCTTCTTTACTGGCTCTCCCTAACACCTGAGCAAACTCGCTCTGCCATTTCTGGAAAGCTTGTTCATGGTACCAAAAACACAGCAGCTCTCCCTACCCTGCCAAACCCGCCAATGAAATTCCACTTCTCAGACTTTTTCTCCCTCTGCTGAACAAAATCATATCCACAATTAAAGTTCAAGTTTTTTTTTTCTTCTCTGTGTTTCCATTTTTTTTTTTTTTTTTTTTAGAAAAGCACACACACCTGGAATCTGTGGGGGTTTGGCAAGAATTATTCACAGAGAAAACACTAAGCTGGCCTTGCATTTCTTCAGCGTTTTTCAATAGCGAAATCTGCTCTATCCCCCTTCTAATGAAAGTCACCTTGCAGGGATGTGGGAATGATAAAAGCAGAGAGAATCCGATCCAGGCTGGCATGGCACTGAGGCCCTGTAAAACAATACTCCTGAACAGCTACAAAATTTGGCAACATTTTGTTTTCCAGCTTTGCATTTGAGCTGTTCAAAGTAGCCAAACCAAGCAATGTCCAGGTCATTTTAGATCTTAACTAAGCAAAACTTTGAGACACTAAAAACGATTCCTCAAATCCTTTGGAAATAACACACACTTTGTCACTTAATTTATGATTTATTATAACATCAAACTTAATTGTATTGTACATATTAATAATTAAGCTCTTAATAAACAGTTAATTATTGATAAAGCAGTAAATATTGGCATACCATGTGTAACTGAGGTTATACTCATAGGCTTACTTCTTAAAATAGCCAAGAAAGGTTAAGGAACTGCTAGAGGGACATCTAGCTAGTCTTTCCTTAATAAACCACTTTCCATCACCCACCAGCTCTGAACCCTGATCAAAGAAACAGGCTCTTTCTGCCTGTGGTAACTGCTAGACAGAATCAGCTACATGATTTGTGCGGCCCAGTACAAAATGAAAATGCGAGGCCCCTTGTTCAAAAATTATTAAGAATTTTGACAACGACAACAGAGCATGAAACCAAATACAGGTTGCACGCCCACGAAACCAGCTCTTCCACCAGATAATGTACTTGGCTAGTAACCTGGTAAGGAAAGTAAAGCATTTTGCTATTAAATGAGTAGCAATCGTTTTAATGTGTGTGTTGCGCGTGGAGGTGGGATTGTAAAGTCTTAGGACCTCCTCTCCCAATCTCCCACTTTTCCTAAGGTTTTCAGCCTGTTGGACAAAAAGTACTTCCGCAGGGCCTGCCATATAAAGTGCAGTCAATGGAGCAGCACCATCAGCATCATCTGGGGGCTTGTTAGAAATGCAGACTGTCGGGCCCCACCTCATATCTACAAAATCAGAATCTGCATTTTAACCAGATCCCCAGGGGATTCGTGTGAACAGTACATACTAAAAAGTGCCGCCTGCCTTATCTGGTTCTGGGGAAGCCCGTGACCTCTCTTTCTCCTTCTCCCCTTAGAGATAGTTCCGGAGCCTCGAAATGGCAAGTCCCAGTCGAAATGCGCTCGCCCGAGACTGCAGCCTCCTCCTTCCCCCACGCTCATTCCCAGGATTCGGGCTGCCTTTCCATCCCGCCGCGCCCGGGGCCACCTGTTCTGGGTCCCGCCAGGCAGCGCTGCGCCAAGCCGGCTCGGGCCCGGGGAGCGTTCGCACTCCGCAGGCTCCCACGCACCCACTGCCTGGCGCGGTAAACTGAGTCCTCGCAAGTCGCGTCTCGAAGACCGCCCGCGTGAACAAGACTCGCGGTTCCTTTTCCCAGAGGTGGGGAGAGTTTGAGTCCGTTTGAAGCTTTCGAATACACACGTCCCCCCCTCGGAGAACGCGTCGCCGGAGCCCCCTTTCCCACGGCGCGCACTCTCCCACTGTCGGGGTGCCAGCCCCCGGGGCTCGGCCCTCTGGCTCTGCCTTTCAGGGTGGCCCTGGCCCCGGCTCAGAGCCGCAACCGGGCGGAGGGAGCGTTCGCCCCGCTGTCCCGTCGCCCTCCAGGTCCAGGCGCTACACCCGAGCCTCCCGCGCCCGTCGCCAGCTCCCCGGACTGGGGCTCGGGAACCTGAGGGAACAGACCCATCCCGGCGCCGCGCGCTTACCTGCCGGTCCCTGCCGACGGGCTGGCTGCTGGCGCCCTCCGGCCCTCCTTTTCCCCTTTCCCTCCCGCCGCGTCCCTCCTCCTCCCTCCCGCGGGCTGGGCGCCGCCCCCGGCGCTCGCGGACCGCTCGCCCGCCCGCTCTCTAGCTGCCCGCGCGGCGTGGCGCGTCCGGCGCGCGGCGGCGGCGAGGCTGGACGCGGAGGTGGGGAGCGGGCGGGGCGCGGAGGGAGGAGGGTGCGAGCGAGCGGCTCTGCTGGACGAAGCCCTGCGGGGATCTCCTGGCGGGAGGGCAGGGCGAGAAGTGGGTCCGCGGACCCGGCGGCCCGTCCCACCCCAGTAGAAGCCCCCCGCGGCGCTTCTGGACTCCCTGGACCGCCAGACCCTCGGATGCCCGGCGTCCGGTCCGCCGCGCTCTTTGGTGACCCCAACCTTCAGACCCAGCCGCTCACCTTTAGGGGTCGCCCTGGTACCCAAATGCCTGTCCCACCATTTTCAGCACGGTGCGCTGTGATGGGTGGGAACCCTGACGTCGCCCCTCTGCCACAATGTTCCTGATGCAGAGATCAGATGTCAGACCACTTGGAGGGGCATTTGGAGAGATCCCTAAAAGAAAAACGTCCTTGGAAAGGATTCAGCACCATAGTTATCTAGTGAAGGACATGTTACATCGGATACCTAGAAACTGGGATCCCCAGCGCTCTGCCTGCTGGGTGTGTGTGTGGGGGGGGGGGGGGCTGATAATATGAAATGAGTTGTCCCTGGTCCCCTCTACTCTTTCTGTGTGACAGCATCTCCTCCCTCTGCATTGTCACAGAATAAAAACTAGAGCGGATAGGATTTACAGATCACCTAACCAGCTTATCAGAGTACCTCATGTTGTAGATGGATAACGGAGGCCTGCGGGGGGGGGGGGGCGGGGGGGGCTTGGCTCTGTTCTCCAATAAGAATTGGAGACCAGGAAAAAAGTAAGCACTCTGAATTCCTTCTCTGGCTCTTTTTACTGCCCCCCACTACCCTCTCCAGCCCTCCTCTTTAGAGTCAAATAACTCCTATATTTGCAAAATACTTTATCACTTTAAAAGCACCATTCTCTTTTGTTAAAACCTACAGGAGAATATTCCATTTTTCTTTACCACCCAAACAAAATTCTAGATTCTGAATTGCATTCACGGCTCTGGAGAGGATTTTTATAAAGTGCGGATCTGCTGAGCACCTCCTGGCTGACTCTGCCATGTTAGACACGACACAGGCGAGATATATACTCCGCTTTGCAGGAGGGGTTGAATTTGTTTTGCAAACACCAACTTACTCACACTCACAACATTCTAACTGGATAAATGAATGGAAAGTGTTTTCAGAGAGACTTTTGACTGGTTGGATTAAGGGGGAGTGGAGGTCAGGAAGCTCATCCAGGTTACATAACAAGTTCGAGGCAGAATTATGATGAGAGGAAAAACAGTATATTTTAATAAACAGATTCAATGTTACTCCAAAGGGTTAAATTGTTTCCATTTGCATTAGCTGAACACTGCATATGTTTGACTTATTAGAAAACAGGGCTCACATTGTGTAGAGGCACCAGAAATCTCATCCACTATTTGCCAGAATCTGTTAAAATTGAGCGTACAACTACCCTATGTCTAGCAATTCCCCTTCTAGGCGTGTACTCAGCAGAAATGAGCGCATGTGTTTACCAAAGAACATGAACGAGAACCTTCATGGCAGTGTATTTGTAATAGCCCCAGCCTGGAAGCTACCCAAATGTCCATCAATATTGTGGTGGTATAGTGACAAAATGGAATGCCAGACGGCAATGAGGATGCATAAACCACTGCTGTGCTGAGTATAGACAGACTTCATCAACAATATTGAGCGAAGGAAGTCAGACACGAATGCATACACACTACATGATTCCATTTGTACGAAGTAGGAAACATACGAAACCAAGCTATGAAGTTAGAAGTCAGGATGGTGGTCACTGAGGGGTTGGTGACTGGAGGGAGCTACAAGGGGGATAAGAAGCATTTATAGGGTACTACTTACATGGATCTATTAAGTTAGTGAAAATTCACTGAGCTGCTCACCTATGATACATGCACTTTTCTTTATTTATGTTTTACTTCAATAAAAAGCTAAAATATGTATGGCTCACATTGAGTTGCCTGAATTTCTAAAGAGTGATATTCTAAAGTGAATAAGTATACTTTTCCTTTAAACAATCTTGCTGTTAAAAAAGTCACTTTAAGGAAATATGTTTAAAAAACAAAAATGAGACACTCTTTAGCCTAAAATTAGAAATTCATATTCTGATGCACTTCCAGTGAAACTGTCGTTCTCCTTGACACACACTCTCAAATCAAAGATCAACATAACTCTGCCATCAGGACCAACAGAAGAGGAAAGAGCCTGTGACTGAGGAGCACCCCGCTCCCCCCCCCCGCCCCCCCTCCCCCCACCTCCAGCCATGGGGCTCTCTGCCTTTTCCATGAGAGGGAGTCCTGGTCACACGCCTCCTACACAAGCCCTGTCTGGTGACATGAAGGAAGACTGTGGGTGCCCAGGATTTGCGGTTGAAACTTATCCACAACCGGTGGGCTGATGTCCCAGCAACTGGAGAGTGGGTGATTTTGGCTCCTGCCCCCCAGGGTCTTTTAGCCAGTGATAGAGTTGATCCCCAGGCATTGGTCGATCAGGAAACATGACAGACTGAGTAGGGAGGTCAGAAGTCTTTGTCTCCTTGCCCCCTCCCACTGGTGGACCCCTTAGTGTGGGCTCTCTTGGCAAAGGGAGATGGCAGAGGAGGATAGCTCACCAGTGCTCAGGGCCCAGCTCACTCCTTAGAACTTCAAATGCAACTTTACCTGTGGCCAAACAGTCTAAAAATGTGAGATCACACAGAGGTCTCAAACAGATTCATTGTTTTCCAAGGGAAATGGGCACCAAGAGAACATGAGACTGGGGTGCAAGTTGAGATAGTGGGATGAGGAGATAGTAGCATGATGACGATGATGATGATAATTAACTTTATACTTGCTACATGCCAGGCATGTTAGGTTTTAACATACTTTATACTTTGTTACTAAAGCTTCATGGCAACCCACTGAGGATTGTCCAGCTGAGGAAACTGAGGCGCAGAGATGTTAGGTAGCTTTTCCTAAGATCCACAACTAGTAAGTGGTAGAGTCAGGACCGCAATCAGTCACAGTGTGACTCACAAGCTCCTGCTGTCTTAATGCCTAGATATGAAAGATGGAATGTTGGGGTGGCGAAAGCACCAAATAAAGAATCAGGAAGTGAGGGGGTTGGTGTCTACCAGCTTTGCCACTAACTAATCGGTGTAGTCTTAGACTACACTGAGTCTGCGTCTCAGTTTTCCCGTTTGTAAAATATGTAGGGGGCAACGAGGCCAATCTAAACTCCAGTGGTAGTGCCAAGGCTTGGTTTGGGATGTTTTAGGCCTCCCATAATCTCCATCAACACTCCAACACCACAAATAAAAGGCATCTAACAGTGTACTATACAAACAAAACAAGAAAAGTCCCCCAGCCCACATGGCCTCCACTTCCCACAAAATTGTAATCAGATTACCACACTTGACTTTCTCCTTACAGAAATTCTAGAGCTACCACTGCTCAGAAGTCTCTTCTGGCTTAAGTCATTCATTCATTCAACAAACATTTATTTTACACCTATAGTATCAGTGAGGATAGCCTGGGTTGTGCTGCAGTAACAATCAACTCTCAAAATTTCTGTGGTTATCACGACAAAGGTTTATGTCTGACTCACACTATGTGATCATCATAGGTTAGCAGTGGGGCTCTACTTACTACAGTCACTCAGGGATCCAGGCTGACTGAGGAGCCACCTTCTCAAACACTGCTGTTGCTGAGCTAGAAGGAAAAGAGCCCTGGACCACAAGCATTTAAATGCTCCAGCCCAGATGTGCAACACTTCTGCTCCCAACTCATCAGCTGGAACTGTCACATAGTTGCACCCAGGCATAGAGGGTCAGGAAATGCAGCCTTACAAGGATCCAGGAAGTGGAGAGGTAGAAGGTATTTGGCGAACAGCACTGATGACTACCACACTTACTATGTGCCAGACCCTGGGCAGATGAAGATGGGCAAGAGGTGGTCCCAGCCCTCCAGGCACTCTCAATCAAACCAGAGAAGTCTCTGGAACTGCGATTCCATCCCCTGTGCTATTTGGAGGATTTAGGTGAGAAACCAGTCATCGCCAATGTGAGTGAAGTCACCGTGTGATACAGCAAAATTTTTCTCCAGAACATTGCGCTAGTTCTAATGGTAGTGAACCTATTGCACAATGACAGAGATAAATAAATCACACTCTCGTGGGAGGCAAAAAGGCTCTCTCTTGTGAAAATACTGAATAAAGACAGTTGGACATGTTGTCATTCTGTTCGATGAAAATTACAAATGGCAGTTTAATGAAAAATGAAACCAGACTTTGGCCTCAACCAAGATGAGGGTGGTGGGACCAGCCCTTTCTGAGAATGTGTTCCAACTTGGGAAGAGCTGAGCGTGGCCCTGTGCCAACACAAATAACCCCAGAATCCAGAGGAAACTAAGTGCATCCCAGTTGATCTGCACGCTGGCATTAGCTTGTGCAACTCCCCACCACCCTGCCTGCAGTGAGCAATCCAAGGCCTTGGGGGTTGGAGTGGAGATTGAGGGGAGGAAGATGAGCCCATTGCGTTCTTCAGAAGTGAGACAGGAATCAGCTTTCTGGGACAGGCCACATTCAGCTCAGTCCTAACTGAAGATCTCTGAACAGCGATGGCTCTTTTTGTTTCTTGAAGGAACTCATGCAATTTTAAACCTAATCTTTTGTTTTACCTGTCTCTGAAACCGCAGGGCATATTTTAGGGGGAAATTCTGGACAGACACACCCTTCTAACCCCCTAGTTTGTCTTATATGTCCATTTCCCTCCCTGAAGAAGATACTTTGAGACTATGCAAATATCCTATTTCTCATCAAACCTTCTCCCATTAATTTTGGCAACCATCGGTGGATCATGCCGGCAATGATGATTACTGTGGTGTTCTACTGGTTGTCTATTTCTCTCATTCCTTCTACATTAATTCATTGGAATTCTTCTATAGGAAGAGCTGTACTTTCCCTCCCATTTCTTTACTTAATCAATTATTTTTATTTATATCAGAATGGGCTCGTGTGTAATTATTTTAGTCTGTGGGTTAAAATCCAATGCTACCATTATTTATTTTGTTGTCTCAGCTTCAGTCCTTGGGAGCTCTTTCAGGTTGGTTTCTGTGTCCTTATCCTTTCATGAGCACTTCCTTACTTTCTGGAACCCCAGTGTACTCCAGGCTCATCTTATATATTACTCCATTTTTCTCATTGCACCTAAGAAGGTGCCCTAAGTCCTTCTCCCTTTAAAAAAAATTATTTGATTATTTGTGTATTTTTTAGCTAAGTCACCAATTGGGAACCCACCGCATGAAGTAATGCTCCATTTTATTTGTCCTAAGTTGCTTTTTTGAAGTTGTAACAGTTATTCCCCCCGGGTCTAGTATTTGGAAACGTTGGGAAAAAAATGCCTCTTAACTAAATAAATCCTTCATCATCCTAGAATATTTTTGGTATGCCCATTGGCTCCATACTTCCTTGGTCTCACCTGTAGTTATGAAATTTTTGGCTATAAGTACAAGAAACCACAAATTCAACTGGCTTAAATCATAAGGAAATTTGTTATCTCAGGGAATGGGAAGACCAGAGGCACAGTGCAAGGATTCCGGCTCCTTTTCACTGTGATTCTTCCAACTCTGCCCTCAGCCTGGTTTCCCTCATGGTCACATGTTGGCAGTCAGCAGCAAAGAAGGCAACCGGCAAAATCACTTGTGTTCATCAAGAGGGGTAAGGGAAGGAGCAGAGTCCTAGAAGGGGAAGGAGAGGGAAAAACTCTCCTCCAACTGTGGAGTAAATAGCCTTCTCTTCAGTCTGATTGGACCAACGTAGGTCACATGACTACCTCTGAACCAATTCAGCTGCCCGGGGAATGCCAGACACTGATTGGCTTAAGCCTAGATTCAATAACCAATCACTATCAAGGAGAATGTGATTAACGTGATTGCTGAGGACAAGTGCTTCTCAAATAGAAGCCTCCATCAGAATCGCCGAGAGGGCTTATTAGAATAAAAATTGCAAGACCCCAGCCCTAGAGTTTCTGATTCAGGAGTCTCAAGTGGGGCCTGAGAATTGACATTTCGTTGTACGTTTCTAACAAGTTCCCAAATGATGCTGAAGTTATTAGCATGGGAACCACACTTAGAGAACCACTGGGGTAGACCCATCGGACTAACTCTGCAGCTGGGGATGGGGATCAGTGTACCCTGAGTCACATGGGCTGTGTGGAAGAGAGGGGAATGCCTGAGAAAAACTAGGGGAAAAAAGGAATGGGTTGAGGGTAGATCATCAGCTGGTGTCCACCGAACCAGTGCTCCTCAAACTTTAATGTGCGTGAATCACTTGGGGATTTTGTTAAAATGCACATTCTGTTTCAGTAGATCTGGAGTGGGGCCTGAGATTCTATATTTCTACCAAGTGATGCTTTTGCTGCTGGTCCGTGGACCTCACTCTGAAGGGAGAGGCACTACATCCCCCTTTCCCTGGTTCAAGTCTTCAGTCCCCCACAGCTACGTGGTGCGGGAACTTCCTGACAGATTCCCCTGCATCTCAATTGTGAACGGTCCGATTGGCCTCCTAGACCAGTCCACAGTGCTCCCTATCAATGATAGAATCCAGCCTAGACTTCTTGCCTTGGCATTCATAGCCCTTGGGATCTGTCCTCAACCTAGTCCCCTGTGTGAATCCTCAACTCCAGTCAGGATCCCCACACACTCTGCCCATTCCCGTAGCTTTATCTTTGTGTTTGTTCTACTCCTCACCCACATTGTCCTTCCCCATCCTCTGCCTCTTTGAATCCTACACTTCTCTCAAGGGCAAGTTCAAAATCTATTTCTTCAAAGCCTCCTCTGCCCTCTCCTCGATGGATTCTACAATTATTTGCCAGTCCCAGGGTGCCAGGCAACTTCAGATGGCCTTCCCTCCCCTTAATTTCCAAAGCCCTCATTGTCTGCACCATTCGTTAAGCTCTGATGATTCCTGGCCTTGAATGTTGAGTTTAAGTCACAGTTGTAGTCTTCGACTAGAGTATAATAGTACTTTGAGAGAAAGCCCTGCTGTTTCCTTTTTCCCCTACAGTCTTCACCCCTGTGTCTGGATATAGTCAACATATTTGTCAAATAAAGTTAGGCTTGGCTGCAGTGGCAACCCTAAAATTCAATGGCTTAACTTCACAAAGGTGTATTTCTCCCTCACATGAAGTCTGAGGCGGGACCCTCCTCCATCTTAAAGGGAATCTATCAGGAACGTGTGCCTCCAAGATGGCCAAGGCAGAGAAGAGAAGGCTGAAGAAGGCACCTGGGCCTCATACATATCACTTCTGCTCACAATTGATTGGCCGGTACTAGTCCTACGGCTCCAACTTAACTGCAGGGAAGGCTGGGAAATGTAGGGAGCACATGGAATATTTGATGAGTACTTATCTATACCATAGTAGGTATCAGTAGTTATTTCTTGAGCAATAGTTTGAATCTATTTCTCTTTCCAGCTTCAAGAGATCTTTCATGAGGGATGATGACCAAGAACACACTGGATTCCAGTGAGGACTTCCCTGACCATCCTCTTTATTTATACTTTCAAACTCCCTCCTTCACCACTGCTGGCTCTCTCTCTACTCTTTCTCTGCTTTATTTTTTCTCCATAGCACTAATTGCCAACTAACTTATGTTACTTACTTGTTTTTTTTTATTGCTTCCCTCCCCTAAAAGACAGAAAGTAAGTTCCATACATTCCGTAAGGAAAAAGTTTTTTGATTTGGGTTTTTTCCCCCAACTATTTTTGTTGCTGCTGTGTCCCAGTTCCTAGACCTGTGCCTGGCACATAGTTGGTATTCAATAAATAATTGATGAATGAATGAATGTGTGAATCATGAATTTATATGAGAGGAGGTGACGCTTTTGTTTTTTTTTTACCAGGTGCCTTCCTGGATGGCATTGGCCTTGGCTGAATAAATGTATCAAAGGAAAAGTGTATATTGACTATTAAAAGCTTATCATCTCTAAAGTTGGTAGTGCCAACAACTTCCCTTGACCCTTTGCTCTGCTCCCGACTATGCCAATCTGTAGACTCAAGAGTAGGAGAAGGAGAGACAAAGAAGCTTCAGAAACATTCGTGCCAGAGCTTTTCTTCTCTTAGATTTGCCTCTGGATGGGCCACATCCCCAGGGCAGGCTGGGGAAATCATCAGAAAGCAGGCTACTAAATAGAGTTTCCAGGGACACTCTGGAACACTGCTGCTCTCTCCCTCCACCTGAAAAAAAAGTTCAAAAAACGCAAGTTATTCTCCAAGTCACCAGGTTAGGTGCCCAGTTTCCCTCCCGGGAATGTCTGCCCTGACAAGAACAATAAAATCCCTTTCTCCCAACTGGAGAGGTGGGACTCTTAGGAATAACTGCAATCCCTTGCTTTTTGTTTCGCCTTCTTTATTCCTTCACTTCAGAGAGCGAAATGTGATAGTAGCATAATTTCTGTAGCTTTTCTAAGAAATTCCTCTTTGCTGGCACACAAAAAGGACTCTCCTGGATTCCTGCCATTGGCCATGGAGCTTTAGCACATTGTTGTTGGCTCAGCTGGGGAGCCAAGATGAGTAAAATATTCTCCAAACTCCTGTGGAAACACACAGCAAGTGTTTCCAACCATACTGTATTATTTGACCCAAAATATTTTCCCCCTCTTATTTGCCAATCCATGTGTTACTTCCCTCAAAACTCAAGTGGCCCGCTTTTCCCAAACCCCACAGTACTTGGATTACTAAGAGGGTCTGGGGCCACCACTAGCCAGTTTTGCGATCTTTAGCAAGTTATCTCCTTTTTCTGGGCTTCTAGTTTCACATCTCATGGAAGGGGATGTATTACAACAGAGTTCCTCAAACTTTAGTGTGGATAGAAAGCATCTGGAGGGTTTGTTAAAACTGATGGCTGGGCCCTCTCTGCAGACTTACTGATTCAATAAGATTGGGGTAAGATTCCAGGATTTGCATCTCTATCAAGTTCCCAAGTGAGGCCGAGGCTGCTGGTTCAGGGACCACACTTTGAGAGCCACTGAATTAGGTGAACTCATAGGTTCACATCGCTTGTTCATTCAATGAGTCTATAAGTCTGAGTCAGGGCTCTTTTGGTTGCAAGTGACAGAAACTTGACTCAAACTAACTTAAGTCAGAAAGGGAATTTATGAGCTCACATATCTGGGAAGGACAGAGGTGGAATGGATTCTGGATACAGTAATTTAGATTATGTCTTCAAATTTCTCTCTCTCTCTTTTTCTCACTTAGCACTTGGTCCCAATCTCTACCTTCTATACAGGGCTTCTTCCATGCTAAACAGCATGAGGCATGGCTGTAGACACCTCCAGTTTATATTAGCCCAGATAGCAACCCCAGAAAAGAAATAGAACTCCTGCTCCCTGGTTTGCTGTATAATAATCCCAAGGACGACTCTCATTGGCCTAGCTTGGACCATCAAGTGGTGAGGAGGACAGAGTGTTATGATTGGCTAAGCCCATGTCACATGCCTCCCCTTGAAGTCAGGGGCTGGAGCATTAGGAGGGGAAGCACTCTTCTCAGACAATAACTTCTATATCTGTCTTGTTCGTTGCCATATTTGTAGGATCTTGTGCCTAGCACATAACAGGTGTTTAACAAATACTTGTTGAATGAATGGATGAATCATTTCATGAATAGTATAAACTTTTCTTAGCGAATCCAGAAATCTTCAAAATTGGTGCTCCTGTGCACTCTAGGGGTAAATGTGAAATTTCTTGAGATTTTCACAATTTTACTGTACCCAACTAAAGTACAGTTTGTTGTTCTTTTCTTTTCTTTTTTTCTCCCAGGAGAGACTAAAGATGCTAAGATCCAGCACATCCACCACCCCTTACATTCTTTTGGGTTTCTGAGGCTCATTCTGATCCTGCTTTGTTTTTGGAAACACAGTCATGTACCTTTTTTCCTCAAAATAACATAAATTAGTTTTAACTTAGATCCTCTTTAGTCTCTTTTAGTGAATGCCCTGTAGGTTTTTGTTAGTTGATAATTTATTAAGATTTAAATTATAGGGGCCGGCCTGGTGGTGCAGCGGTTAAGTGCGCACGTTCTGCTTCAGCGGCCTGGGGTTCGCTGGTTCGGATCCCAGATGTGGACATGGCACTGCTTGGCAAGCCATGTTGTGGTAGGCGTCCCACATATAAAGTAGAGGAAGATGGGCACGGATGTTAGCTCAGGGCCAGTCTTCCTCAGCAAAAAGAGGAGGATTGGCAGCAGATGTTAGCTCAGGGCTAGTCTTCCTCAAAAAATAAATAAATAAATTATAGTTTTCCTCAACAGAGTTAAACATCTCCCCCTCACCAACCCCAGTCCGTATTACAATGGCTTTTTTTAAAGGATATTTACTGAATCAAGAGACCTAGCTTCTTTGTCACAAACATTGACTCTTGGGGGGCAGGGCCTCAATTTCCTTATTTGTCAAAGAGTGGGATTGACCCAGATTAGTGGTACTCAGACTTGACTGCCCTATAGAACCACCTAGAGAGCTCGAAATAAATACCGATGCTTAGGCCCCATCCTCAGAGAATCTGATTTAAATGGTGGGGCCGTCAGTATTTTTAAAAGTTCTCTAGGTGGGTCTAATGTGCAGCCAGAGTTGAGAACCACTGGCTAGATCATTCCAATTTAAAAATGTAGACTTAGAGTCAGAATGCCAGCCCCACTACTTGGGCAAATCACTTAATCTCCCCAGGACTCAGTTTCTCTATCTGTAAAATGGAGACGTTAATAGTACATAGGGTTATTGTGAGAATTCAATGAGATGATCCAACTAGAACCTTGCTATTCAAAGTGTGGTACACAACCCAGCTGTTAGCTGCCTCACTTGGGTGCTTCCTAGAAATGCAAAGTCTCAGGTCCCTCCCCAGACCTACTAAAACAGAATCTGCATTTTAATAAGATCTCCAGATGCTTCTTATGCACATTACAATTTGAGAAGCATTGGTGTTGAAGATTTAATAGACTACCTAGCACATAGTAAATGTTCAATCTATGTTAGCCATTACTAATATTTGTACTAATAACTCTCAAATCATTCTATTTCCATCCCTGCCTTTCAAATTTTTTCTAAACCTAGCATTAATATTTTAGTCTTTGGGCTGTTCTTTAACTAAAATAAATATTTATTCCCAAAGTTACTCATTATTAAAGATGTAATTACAAATATGTTTTAATTACAAGGGGAAATACTCCATAACCAAGTTTTGGGTTTTTTTTTTTTTTTTGGTAAATTAAATAGAATCTATCTCTGTGTTGCTTATCTCCAGTGCCCTTGACAATTGTACAGTTCTTTTTCAGTATAGAAAAATAAAAATGTATTTCACATAACTAGGATTGTTCTTTAAAACTACCATGTTTGGTATATTTTAAAAGCGGAGTTTATTCAGACAGCAAGAACACCATTATTAGTTTAAATGTTTTTCATTTTTGTTTCAAATGCTGTACCTACCCTTTGAGGATAACTATATGCAAGTGAAATTTGACAACCAAAGAACTCATTGACATTGTAATTTAAAAAAAGACTAGATTTCGTGTTTTCTGGACTTAGGGTCCCCATATTATCAAATAGATTCAGAAATCAATATAACCCTAAACTCCACGCTCACTGAATATAGCATTTGCCACCTGACACTTCACCAAATGAGTCTCATTTTATGGTAAGGTTATTTTCTCATTCTTCTAACACTTCATTTTTACTTTTTGTTTTTCACCTAGAAGATTGTTAAATATTTTTATTGATCATGAATTTTCAGACACAGCCCCATTTATTTCACATTCTCAAGGCTCAACCAGCAAGAGAAGTCAGACACTGAGATGCAAAGACCTTGATGTTTTGTGGGAAGAAGAGAAACTCTATACTTTCTTTGCTGGCCTAACCCCTCTGTTCTAGAATATTGAGTATTCTGGAATACTCAAAGTCCTTGGCCCCAATATGAGGATCTAAGAGTGTTGACATTTAGCAATCTTGGTCCAACATAAGAGAGTTGATATTGGCTGCTAGCATCCATGCCTCTGAGGATGGGAGCCTCCATCAGCACCTGTGTGAATGAGGAAGGTCACCAGCTAAGAACCTCCTCACTCCTTTCCTCTCCCTTATGAGGGCAGAAGTTCTTTTGGTATTTGCTTATGAAGGTTAAGGGTACCTTGTCTTTAATGAACAGAATTGTAATGCCTGATCCTCTGACTTCTTGCTATTTCAAGTGTGGTCTGGGGACTAGTGTTGACACCATCATCTGGGGGCTTGTTAGAAATGCAGAATCTCAGGCCCACGCCAGACCTACTGCATCAGAATTTTTTTTCTTTACAGTACAACATATATACATCATATATATATATAAGCAATTCTAATTATAAACACAGAGCTCTCTTGAAAATTGTGTTGCTTTTAGCTCTAAAAAAACTTTAAAAATTTTTTCCAGCCTTATTGAGATACAATTGACACATATCATTGTGTAAGTTTAAGGTGTACAACATGTTGATTTGATACATTTATATATTCCAAAATGATTACCACCATAGCGTTAGCTACCACCTCCCTCCCGTCACATTGCAGTATTGGTATTTTCACAAGATCCCTGAGTGATTTGTATGCACATTAAAAGTTAAGAAAGACTATTCTAGATACTTTTACACAATATCTTCCTATTTCCTATTTTAAAAAATTGATTTAGGAGAATATTGACAACTTATCCTCAATATTTTTTTCTCTCAAATTTTAAAAAGCCCAAAATGTTAATGCTTTCTGTTTTCCCTCATTTTGAAAGAATACTTTTCCCCACAATATCCTCCTCAGTTTTCTCATTTTTAGTCATACGTTTTATTCATCATTCCAGAAAGTGATTCTGTGAGATAAGGGGACGTAAGACTGTTCCTCAGAGTCCCCAGGGACTGTAAAACCATCGGTCACACCCCTTATGAGGCAACTCACTTCTCATTATCAATGTGAAGTTCTTTTGTGTTCTCGAGGATGGCTTTTGCACACAGAAAATATTATTCAGAGGCTAATTTGGTTCTTGGAAATAATATTCAATTCAAATTAAATTAACAAATTTAAAAACTTAAAAACCAAGATCTTTCTTAAGCTTTTAAGTTCAACTTACAAATCTTGGTGTTTTCTTCATACATATAACTGCATTTTACCAATGATTTTACAGGGACTCTTACAATTAATTAATTAAATTCCTTTAAATAATTTTAAACCAAATGTATACACTTATCATATTTTATTTTTTTAAGTACATCAAATGTTTCCTAACAAACAAATTCCTCAAGAATGTCACTGATTCTAATAAATCTAATAAATTAAACTTCTAGATAAGTCCCTTCAAATGTTCCAATACTATTTGCAAACTTGGTAAACTGGTTGTCACAAGCCTAAATCAATTACTCATGTACACGTTTTAAATTAGAAACATACGGCTAATCTGTTAGATAAACAAATACTCAAAATTCTCTTAAATATTCCAAGTAGATATACACAGAGAATTCCCGCACATAAGACAAAAATAACACTATGGGTTTGATTTGTTTCTCTCTATATATACTTAACTGTAAATCTTCTTAGGGTTAAAGCAGTGGTTCTCCACAGAAGGTGATTTTGCCTCCCAGGGCATATATGCCAATGTCCAGAGATATTTTTGATTGTCGCAACTGGGGTAGAGAAAGGTACTGCTGGCATCTAGAGGGTAGAGACCAAGGATGCTGCTAAACATCCTGCAATACACAGGACAGCCCCGCAGCAGTTATCCAGCTCAAAATACCAATACTGCCGAGGTGGAGATGCCCTGAGTGGAAGGTACTATTGAAGGAGACAATAATGTCATCACAAGCAATTTGGGGTTACTCCCCTAGCGAATCTTAGGGTTACCTTCTCGGTTGACTGAGATGTGGTCAGAATATGAGATCTGGAGCTACAGACATTCAGAGTGATCTTTCCTACAACCTAAACTGCCTTATGGCACCACATACACATGCATTTTTTCATAGTGGCTATCCCAATGGGCAACTCCAAGTTCAGATCCCATAAATAAGGTTAGTTTGGCTCTCAGAATCCCCTGAGTAAGTTCAAGTCAAGGCTTATCTACTTCTGTGACTGCTTTTGCCTTTTTCATCTAAGGGTCAATGAAAATTTTCAATCCAGATTGCTCTACCATGTGATTGGATTTACCTATTCTATCTACAGCTTCACTCTATTATGAAATCTTGTATTATCTCAGAGGGCTGAAACACTTAAATGCCTCCTATTGGATTCTGCATATTTGTCCGGTTTACTCTAGCTAGAAGGTTGAGTTCTAAAGTTACTCTAATGCCAATTATGATGAGGAACATATACATTTATATAAATAAATTAGTAAAATTATGCTAAAGTATGTAATAATATTATTATATATACTATATAATACATGATGTATATAGTACATATATATAATATATATTATTGCATACCTACTATGTGCCAAGCACTGATATTTTACACTCAGTATTGCTCTAGACATAAAAACTGTGGTTTAAACTGCCAATAGGTTCTTGTAAATCCTTCTCTCCATGCCCTCAAATGAATCAAGGTTGCCTATCCTTTCATTCAGCAAGTATTTATTGAGTAACTATTATGTGCCAGATACTATGGGAGGCACCAGGGATGAGGAGATGACCGAGATATACATATTGTCCATTCTCATTGACATTACAGTCTAAGGCTGTTTTTAGGATTAAATGAGATAATATATGGCAGCCCTTTATACCTCTTAAGTTGCCATGCAAATTCTAAAGATCCAGGCACACAGAGGCTACAGCAGATGCAAGTGGGAAGACTTTGCACCTACAGGGTTTAGAGTCATCTCAGGGTTGACTTCTGGAAAGTTTCAATTCTTTCTTCTTTCTAACAAAAATCACAAAGGAACTTGGTTACGCTACTCTTGAGTGTGGATGAATAGGATAAACACAGCCAGTAAGAAAGACTCTGCCATCTTCAACTTGTGATTTTCAAGATTGCCCTGGGGGCTAACATACAGCCAGCAGATGGGGGAAAGGGAGAGAAGACTGTGAATGGGTAGTTTTTATGGGCCAGGTCTGGATGGTGCACTTCACTTTTGCTTGCATTTCATTGGCTGGGCTAGAGCTCAGTTATATGGACATACCTAACTCAAGGGAGGCTGTGAAATGTAGTCTACCAAGGTTCCCAGGAGGAAGAAGATCTAGTTTTAGTGACTAGCTAGCCACTCTCTAACACACCCATTTACACAAGATTAATTAATTATGGTGGGCAGGGTCATATGAAAACCCTGGACTGTGCATCTTCAGTCTTGATACTTAATTCATTTCATACTTCCAAAGCTTAAGACTTACGTTTAAAGGGAAGGATAAAATGTATGTGAGTTAATTTCTTAGGGTAACTCTCTTTGCCTCTTAGAGTTACGGTTTTTTCACCTATAAAAGAAAATATTGAAATAATAAAGATCAGAGTGCAAATTAATAAAATAGAAAATTGAAAAACAATAGAGAGAATCAAGGAAACAATAGTTGGTTCTTTGACAAGATCAACAAAATTGACAAATCTTTAGGTATACTGACCAAGAAGAAAAGAGAAAAGACTCAAGTTACTAAAATCAGAAATGAAAGAGGAGATGTTACTACCAACTTTGAAGAAATAAAGAGATTTATAAAGGAATACTATTAACAATTGTATGCCAACAAATTAGATAACTTAGATGAAATAGACAAATTTCTAGAAAGACACAAACTGCTTAAATTGACTCTAGAATAGAAAATATGAGTAGACCTCTAACAGGTAAAGAGATTGAATAAATAATTTTGAAAACTACCCACAAAGAAAAGCTCAGGCCCAGATGGCTTCACTGGTGAATTCTACCAAATATTTAAAGAACTAATACCAATTCTTCACAAACTCTTGCAAAAAATAAAAGAGGAAGATATGTTTTCTAACTCATTCTGAGGCCAGTATTACCCTAAAATCAAAACCAGACTAAGGAGCCGGCCTGGTGGTGTGGTGGTTAAGTTCACACACTCCACTTCAGCGGCCCAGGATTCATGGGTTTGGATACTGAGTGCGGACCTACACACCACTCATCAAGTCATGCTGTGGTGGTGTCCCACATATAAAATAGAGAAAGATTGGCACAGATGTCAGCTCAGCAACAATCTTCCTGAAGCACAAAGAGAAGATTGGTAACAGATGTTAGCTCAGAACCAATCTTCCTCACTAAAAAAAACAAAAAAACAAAAACAAAAAAACCAGACTAAGACATCATAAAGAAAAGCTACAGACCAATGTCTATCATAAATACAGATGCAAAAATCCACAACAAAATACAAATCCAGCAACATATAAAAAGGATTATATACTGTGACCAAGTGCAGTTTATCCCAGGAGTGCAGGTTGGTTTAACATACAAAAATTAATTACTGTAATATATTATATTAATAAAATAAAGGTCAAAAACTATATGATCATCTCAATAGATGCAGAAAAAGCATTTGAAAAAGTTCAACACCTCTTTATGATAAAAACACTAACAAACTAGGAATATAAGAGAATTTTCTCAACCTGGTAAAGAGCATCTACAAAAAACCACAGCTAGCGTCATACTTAATGACTTCTCCTAAAATCAGGAATAAGACAAGGATATCTGCTCTCAATACTTCAATTCAACATTGTACTGGAAGTTCTAGGCAAGAAAAAGAAATAAAGGCAGCCAGATCAGGAAGGAAGAAGTAAAACTATATTTACAGAAAACATGACCTTACACATAGAAAATCTCAAAAAATCCTCTAAAATCCAAGCTAATAAACAAGATTAGAAAGGTTGCAGGATACAAAATTAATATACAAAAATCAATTGTATTTCTATATACTTACAGTGAACAATCAGAAAAAGAAATTAAAACAATTCCATTTACAATAGCATCGAACAGAATAAAACACTCGGGAATAAAATTAAAGATAGAAATTCAAAATATATTCTGAAAACTACAAAAAACATTGTTGAAAGAAATTGAAGACCTAAATAAATGGGCAGGGTCTAGCCCAGTGGTGCAGTGGTTAAGTTCACACATTCTGCTCTGGTGGCCCAGAGTTCACCGCTTTGGATCCTGGGTGCGGACCTACATATGATTTGTCAAGCCATGCTGTGGCAGGCGTCCCACATAAAAAGTAGAGGAAGATGGGCAAAGATGTTAGCTCAGGGCCAGCCTTCCTCAGCAAAAAGAGGAGGATTGGTGGCAGACGTTAGCTCAGGGCTAATCTTCCTTAAAAAACATAAATATAGGGGCCGGCCTGGTGGTGCAGCAGTTAAGTTCGCACGTTCTGCTTCTTGGTGGCCCAGGGTTCGCTGGTTCAGATCCCGAGTGTGGACATGGCACCGCTTGGCAAAAGCCAGGCTGTGGTAGGCATCCCACATATAAAGTAGAGGAAGATGGGCATGGATGTTAGCTCAGGGCCAGTCTTCCTCAGCAAAAAAGAAGAGGATTGGCAGTAGTTAGCTCAGGGCTAATCTTCCTCAAAAAAAAAAAATAAATATAAATAAATATATGGACAGACATCCATGTACATGGATCAGAAGAATTAACATTGTTAAAATGGCAATAGTCCCCAAGTTGATCTATAGATTCAATACAATCCTTACTAAAATCTAGGCTGTCTTTTTTACAGAAATTGATAAGCTGTTCCTAAAATTCATATGGACATGTAAGTGACCCAGAATAGCCAAAACAATCTTTAAAAAGAATAACAAATTTGTACTCAAACTGACCAATTTCAAAACTTACTACAAAACTACATTAATCAAGACAGTGTGGCATTGGCATAAGTACAGACACATAGATCAATGAAATAGAATTGAGTCCAGAAATAAACTCTCATATTTACGGTCAGTTGATTTTTAACAAGGGTGCCAAAACAATTCAATAGGGAAAGAACAGTCTTTTCAACAAATGGTGCTGGGACAACTGGATACCCACAATACAAAAGAATCAAGTTAGATCTCTACGTTACACTGTATACCAAAACTAACTCAAAAAGGATCAAAGACTTAAATACAAGAGCCAAAAGTGTAAAACTCTTTGAAGAAAACATAGGCCTAAATCTTCTTGGCCTTAGATTAGGCAATAGTTTCTTAGACATGATACCAAAAGCACAAGCAACAGAAGAAAAAATAGATAAATTGTACTTTATCAAAATTAAAAATTGTTACGCTTGTCAAGAGATTTTCACATATTGAGGTGTATGGGGTAACTATTCGGCTTCAAACTGATTCACCTTGAACTGAAGAAGCCTGAAGAGGCCTATCAAACATACATTGCACATCTACTTTAACCACTAAAGAATGCACTTGTTAGCGCTGCTGAGTTAACTGATATGGGCATAGTTGAAAGTTAGCATAAGGGAAGCCATCTTATAGAAGAACGCCATGTTGGAACTATTAATAACTCTGATTCACCAGCCCCTTTGAATCTTTGCTTTAGTTTGCCTAGATAAATAAGGGTCTGTCTCCCGGGCATTTGCAGGCTCTGTAGATTTTATGGCCCCTCCCAGCTGCGGTAAGATGATAACTTTGTTCTTTTGAGTGCTCTAGGAATGTGATGGCCTCTGGACAGAGATTCTATGCTGATATCCATGACAACTGAAAGATCTGATGAGGCAACTCCCAGTCTGCAACACCAGGGGGTTCAAGATTTTTTAACCCCCTTCCCTATAACTCACTGGCCTATCTAACTGCTTCAAGGTTCTGTGTCCCCCTTAAGATGGTTCTTTTGGACATTAGTTGGCCATCTTCCCCCTTGCTAGCAAGCTGTAATAAAAAAACGCTTTCTCTCCTACCTCCTTGCCTCTTGACTATTGGCTTGTCTTGCGGCAGGTAGTCAACCTCCTTTGTTGGGTAACACACTCTCTTAAGATAAGAAGGCATATTTCCTTGAAGCATGGTAACGCCTATATGAGTCTCTTTCCTGATATTGGGGTCATGTTGACCTGCTAATTTGCAACGAAATACCTCTTTGAAACTTTGAAAATGTATCCTGGATGTGTTTAATGTATATTCTTTGTTCTAAAAAGATATAAAGCTGTACTGAAAACCATGCTTCTCTGGAATGCTCTCTTCCTTTCTGGAAAAGGCCTTCCCAGGTTATAATCTTCACTCTGGCTCAAGTAAAACTCACCTTATTTCTCTCTCTCTTTTTTTTAAAGATTGGCACCTGAGCTAACATCTGTTACCAATCTGTTTTTTTTTCCGTCTTCTCCCAAAAGCCCCCAAGTGCAGAGTTGTAGATTCTAGTTGTAGGTCCTTCTGGCTCTGCTATGTGGGATGCCACCTCGGCATGGCTTGATGAGTGGTGCTTGGTCGTGCTTAGGATCCAAACCGGCAAAACCCTGGGCCACTGAAGCGGAGTGCATGAACTTAACCACTTAGCCATGGGGCTGGCCTCTATTTCTCTTATCTATAGAATGGCTATTGGTTATTTCGCATCGACATGCTTCAAAGGAAGCATGAAGAAAATAAAAAGACAACTCGTAGAATGGGAGAAAATGTTTGTGTAGGGGAAGAAAAATAATTTTACCTCTACCCTTCTAGGTTCTTAGCTGAGATCCCTTGTAATAAAAGACGGATTAACAGGAGAAAAACAAACAGAAGTTTAATAACATGTATACCTCCAGTATACATGGGAGAGGCCCAGGAAAAATGAATAACACCCAGAAATGGCCCAAGACACCACCTTAAATACCATCTCCAGCTAAAGGTTTCACAGGAGCCAGCCCGGTGGCACAGCAGTTAAGTTCGCATGTTCTGCTTCAGCGGTCCAAGGTTCACAGGTTTGGATCCCAGGTGCAGACCTATGCACTGCTTGGCAAGCCATGCTGTGGCAGGTGCCCCACATATAAAGTAGAGGAAGAGGGGCACGGATGTTATCTCAGGGCCAATCTTCCTCCAAAAGAAGAAAGAAGGTTTCACATAGAGTTACCATATATCCAGCAAGTCTACTCTTTGGTATACACCCACGAGAAATAAAAACATATGCCAGCACAAAAACTTGCACATGAATGTTCATAGTAGCATTATTTATAATAGCCAAAAAGTGGAAACAGCTCAAATGTCCATCAACTGATGAATGGTTAAACAAAATACAGCATATCCATACAATAAAATATTATTTGGCCACGAAAAGGAATGAGGTACTGATACATGTTATCACATGGATGGCCCTTGAAAACATGATGCTAAGTGAAAGAGGTCAGTCATAAAAGGCCACATATTGTATATTGCACGATTCCGTTTATATGAAATGTCCAGAATAAGCAAATTTATAGAGACAGAAAGTAGATTAGTTATTGCCTAGGGCTGGAACAGGGGCAAGAGGGGGAGGGTTGAGGGAAAATGGGAAGTGATTGCTGGTGGGTATAGGATTTCTTTTCAGAGTAATGAAATGTTCTTAAATTTATTGTGGTAATGGCTGCACAACCCTGTGAATATACCAAAACCACTGAATTTTACACTTCAAATGAGTGAATTGTATGTTATGTGAATTATATCTTAATAAAGCTGTTATTGAAAAAATTTTGTAAGAAGGTGTTGGTTAAGTCCCTATCAGCTGGAATGATCTAGAACTGATTTACCAAAATGAATACATCAGGGATCCCCAGAGAGATCAAAATTGTAAAGCCCCACAGAAAGTGTTTCCTTTTGGGTTATTTCTATAGGATAACAAAACATTTGTTGTGTGTGTGTGTGTGTGCACACTCACACATGTATTTATATACAACCAGCATTTAGTCGATATGTTCAAACAACCACACATCAAAACTCCAAAAAGCTTGGGAGCCCCTGCTTCAAATAAAATTGTGTCCATTGTGAGAAGTACCTTTCAGATTTCCCCTAGTGTTCCAAAAGACAAATTACTTTTGAAGTTTCAGTGTCTTCCTGGGGATTGCTCAGAACTAAGAACTTTTATAAGAGGAGAAAATATTAAAACAGAAGAGAGAGATGGAAACTAAAGAGATACATGGGGACAGAGAATTGTTGACATTTCCCATTTTGGCCTTCTCTTTTCTATTCTTCTGTTACTTTTAGAAATAATACTTCTTTTTACTCCTTTTCTCCTGCTTAAATTCTGCCTTCATCTTTGTTCTCTCTTTCAGCAGCTATCTTTGCATCGACCTTTGTATCAAGATGCCTACATTCTGGGGTGGGCAGATGGAGTTCATTTGCTGTCTGGCATAATTGGTGAGGGCAGAGGTTAGATCCAGTTCCAAACTGATATTAATAAAACATTTCTTTGTATCTTTGGACTTCTCTCTCAAGCTGTCCCCCTGGACATTTATTTATTGATTCAACAAACATTCATTTACCTTCTGGGTACCAGGTACCATGCTAGGGAACATATTCTGGCAACACATAACAAATGAAATTTCTTTCCAGACTTCAACCTTTTTTTCATTATTTTCCCCTTAAGGAGCTTTTGTAGACCTTTTTTCCCCCAATAGACCCTCCGCTATGAAATTTCAAATCCACAGTGTATCTGTTTACGTATTTGTGGCCCTTTGGAGGGCCATAAATCATTGTCATATCTAAGATTTTTGGTCCCTTGAGAGCCATATTGCTCCCATTGAGAATGCATGATTTAGTGGGAGAGAGTGATATAAACAAGGAGATGACAAAATGATGTGACATCATCAAGATAGAACAAAATATGTCAGATCTCAAAGAAAGGAGAAACTTTACTCCAAAACTACTTAAATGGCAAGAATATGGACTGGGAGCTTTTAGGAATAGAAAAATCATAAAACAGGTCTCTATTTCCAAAGCATTTACAAAAGAGCTATTCCTTCCTTCCATCCCTCCTTCCGTCCTTCCTTCCTTACCTCCTCCTGTCCTTCCTTCCTTCCATACATCCTTCCTTCCTTTATTTCTCTATCCCTTCCTCCTTCTTTGCACAAATTCTTCTTGCTTAACTAGGAAGTGCCCAGCACTGAATCTTCTCTTTAGCTTTCCTTCCCTAATCCAGTTTTGCTTTCTTCCTTCTACCCTTCTCAGACCCCAGGGCTTTTCTATTCTTTCCTATTATAATTTATTCAGGTCCTTTATCCCCACTAATGTTTAAATGACTGACAAAAGATTGAAAATATTATCCTTCTGTGGTCAAGAACACTTGTTACCTTCCTTCCTTAGGATCAGAATCTTAGTGCTATTCTAGATCTCAGTGAGACCAGTGAGAAGACTACATTACCCAACCTACCTTTCAGCTAGGGTTGACCAATGTGATATAAAGAGAAGTTGTTGGATGGTATGTTCAGGAAACCTCTTTAGAAGAGAATTGAGGCTGGCATGGGCCTTTTGCCTTTCTTTCTTTCTTCTCTCCTGCTGGCTGGGATACATATATGATGGCTTGAGCTTCAGGAGCCATCTTGGGCTCTGACTATAACTTGGAGATGGAATGCACGTGCCTTGGATGATACAGCAAACAGACTAAAGGGGAATGGATTCTTGATGATGATGGGCCTTCCTTCCCAGCGTTGGACTGCCTACTTCAGGATTCATTATACATGAGAGAAAAATAAGCTCCTATGTGTTTAACTACTGTTATTTTGGGTTTTCAGTTACATGCAGCCAAATCTAATACAAACTACTACTTTCCAGGGGCGGTATTTGCATTTAACAGGCATTAAGAGTTTAACCTAAAAGAATGAAACTCTATCCCAAAGTTTCAGGCAGAAATCAGCAGATAGGATTTTGAGGTCTCAGATCTTTTTGGAGATTTTTATATTCCTTTTGCAATGCAGTCCTAACATCTATAAAATTAGGAGCTGTGTTTTGTAACTATTTTCTACCTTAGCTACTCTGCAATGTTATTTGATCTATAAAATAACATTTAAAGTGTTTCTTTCTTATGCAATCATTCATTTAAATGGTTAAGTTAAAAAAAAACACTTTAAAATAAGTATATAAATGCTTAATTACCAAGTTGATTGGTTTTGATAAAAACCCTGTACCTTTCTAAAAGTGCAATTCAGACTTGTGTGTTGTTATAACCAGTGTTTTCTGTTTGTTTGTTTCCTGGGCTTGTGCTGAGGAAATTGAAAATCTAAAATTGGACTTTGATAAGCCACAATTATCTTAACATATGCATGCCCATGGCAGGACATATCCAGGTGGTGCACTGGTGCCTGGAGCAACGTAGCTCCAGCAAGAAGCTATCTCTGCTTAGTCACACCACCATTAAAAAAGTCAATCCTATCAACTTGGAAACTATATGTAAGAATTCCAGTGGCTAAGAAAATAGGAATCATGAGGGTTGGGAATAGGGAAATTGGATTACATTTATGTGGTATTTAAAATCTATTATGTGTGTGATTGTTTTACACATCATTTGATAACGAGTTATGTATGTCTAGGGATAGAGAACCCAGGACAAGTTTTAAAATATATTTTCTTACTTAATCTTTCAGAAACTGGGAGCCAGTATGAAGCTGCAACTCGAGCCTCTATTTCCAACCTCTGCTCTGATTTTAAAAGCATATTAATTTGCCCAAACACAAGAACATTTATCCATCTATAAAATTATATTGTAAATATTCAAGTTTTCCAAAGATGCAATTGAGCCGCTGAACTCCTTAAACTACCAATAAATAAAGTCCTTCTCCACACAGACCTCGCTAAAGCCATGAACAGCATCTTGCAGAAATTTGCCTAATCGCATTTTCCAGAAATGCCCCCAAATGTTTATTTTGGTTTAAAGGGATAATATTGCTTGCCAGTTACTATAATGTGTGCTTGTGTCAAACTGAACAGCAGCCCTAGAGACTTCCTAATTACACATTCATGAATAAGGAGTAGTAACCCCATGGAGAAGATGGATATCCATGAAGATACATGTATACATAGCTGCAGAAGATGGTTCTTACAGTCAAGAGTCAAAATAATCAGTGCCCACCTGAAAAATAGGTAGCTTTATGTGTAAGATCAGCTCCCTTCAAATAAAGCCAAACAGACATTCCAAAACAAACAAACACAAATATAGCATTTAGAAGAAGGCAGTAAGTAAAAAGTTAAGTAGACAGGATCTTTGGCAGATAGTTCTGAGATCAAATATTAACTTATTAGTCAGAGTTCCAGCAGGAAACAGAAGGCACACTCAGCTGGGATCTCTGAAGACAATTTAATGAAGAGACTATTTATGGAGGTGTGGGCAGAGTTAAGGGAACCAACAAGAGACGTCAGGGCGCTCAGAGACTGGCAACAGTAGGAAGCTCTTATTACCCCTGAGCTGGAATGGAAAGGGAAAGAAATAAGGTTTCCAGTTCCCAATGACAGCTGGATCTATGGAGAGGGGGTGACTGACAGAAGCTGTAGGTGCGAAGGAAGGCAGCTGCTGCCATAATCATACGGATGGAGAAATGCAGAGCTGGGAAGAAATACTCCACCCCCTCTCTCTCTTCTCCCACCCTCCAGTCTCCTGTGGTAACACCTATTTACCAACTTCAAACAGAATCCAGAGGATAAAGGAGTGTGGGGCACAGAGCAGGGCCTGGATGGGCCAAGAGTAGATTAGGAAGGGGGATTCAAGGAAAGACTATCCCGCATTCTGTAAAATGTGTAAATGAGGATAAAAACAGTACCTACATCCTAAATTTGTTTTGAGGATTATTGAGACAGTGTGTGTATAATTTGTAACACAATACCTGGCGTAGAAGAGGCGTCCAATTAATGCTAGCTATTATTTTTACTGTATGGGCTATTGAAGACAAAGATATACTTATTTGTTCCAAGTTATGGCCAGTTTCTCAGTCAATGTTAAGATTTCTGACCTCTTGAACATAATTCTGAAAGCTGGCTTACACGGATGCCTTTTCAAGTTTTCTCTTTCCACTAAACTGCATGATTTTGTATTCCATAACATAACAAGTGATGTATTAGACAGCAACTTCATCTCATTTAAGCCTGTACGCTCACATGATCCACTCAAATAATAAAGCAGAAACCAAAAAATATAGAGGAACTTCTTCCCTCTCTGGAAAAATAATATGTTAGAAGTCCAAGTTTTTTCTGTTTTGATTTGCAGGTGGACTCATAAAACATTAGTATTCTAGATTCTTCAGCTCCCAAAATTCTTCCCCACCTGCCTTTGATGCCTGAAATTCTTCTATAAAGAAATAAAGCTTTTCCTTCTGCAACTGAAGTCAAGACATGAAACGAAAATGGCTCTTGGGTAAAGAGCATATTGGCCAAGAGTTCAGACGTTTCCTGCGCAGCAAGTTTGATACAGGCAGGAAGAGAGTGAACAGGCTTCCTTTAACTACCCAGGCCCTGCTGAGACTGACAGAGGCAAGATAAGTGGGAGTGCTCCCAACTGGCTGTGCCAGGGAAGGAAGGTTCCTGAGGCCTGGGCTGAAATAAAAGGGGTGTGACTCAAAGCAGTGTGAGGTGGTGCAGCCAGCTGCAGGGGAGAACTGGAATTGTTCTCGACCAGAGCCAAAGTCAGAGCTGGGAAGTCAATTTCATGTGTGCCATCTAAAAGGTGAGGCCAGGACAGACAGCTAGTATGGCATGTGAACTGTGCCTAGCGGTGATGGTCAAAATATTTAACAACAAGTGTAATAATATAGAGATGCAGATATAGAAATATAATATACTGAGATGGACATGGAGACATATTTGGAAATACTGATATGTATTAGGTAATATATTAATCAAAAATTAAATGTATATAAATCGTTTTCTGCCGTAACTAAATTCTATATGTTTGTATATATTATAAAACTGCTTATTAAATCATTCCACAAATAGTTCTAATAATTTCTAAATTATTTGTTCACTTTTAGAAAATCTCGGTGTGATTTTTTGTTTGAGATGGGCTGTTATTGCCAGATAATGCCCCAGAGTGAGCAGTGATTTGACATGGAGCAACATCAAATTCTTCTAACAACTATACCGTTAAATTGATAGTCATGAGGTAACTTGTAGTCTCGATTCATAGAGAATTCATCTTAATATCATATTGTTCATGGTGCTAATGCCTCTTTCAGCTTCTGCTGAACTTATAGCATGGACATTTGGAGATTTTCTGGCTCTTATAATTCTGTTTGAGAATTTTGTAGATTCAACATCTCTTTTATGTTCATGACATTTTATGACTAAGCCCTGAAAATCACTTATTGGAATTTTATATAAAATTAATTGTGTTAATTTAAAAAATTTTTGTTCCCTTCAATCCAAAGAGATGCAAAACATCATTTGGTCAAACTTCAGGTCTCAGTAATATTTTTTTCCCTATATTTGTCAGTAAACAATAAATCCATTTTTAAGGCAAATGAATAGTGTTTCTTCTTGGAATTGATATTTGCTTCCTTTCAAACAGTATGTCCTAAATCTTGATCTCTAATAATATCATCTACCTCTCTTTCATACTTTGATTTATTTTATTTTGTGTACTCAATAGCTTTTCCCTTTCATCTAATTAATCTGCCAGCTTTAATATAGAAATATTTCTTTCTTAGAGAGCTCAAGAAAGTTATTGACACCTCAGTCAGACTATCATTGACTTAAGCTGGATCTCTTTAAAATATTACATTTTCCAAATATTTAATTAATTCCATTTAACAATTTCCATTAAAGTGACTATACAAGGCTAGATATCATCTCCAAACTGCTTTTGCAGCTTCTAGCTCTACAGACTGCCCCAGGAGATCCAAATATTCTCATTTTCATTACTTCAATTTCCAGATTTTCAGATGTTTATTTAATTCTTTCCGATGATTATTTTTGTATGGTAGCTTATTATAAAATTTATGGAAAAAGGATTTTAAGTGTTTTACTTCAGAAGTTGTTAAACTTCTGTAATGGGCCAGATGGTAAATATTTTAGGCTTTGCAAAACACACGGGGTCTGTAGTAACTATTCAACTCAGACTCAACTATACAATTCAAACAGTCATAGACAATATGTAAATGAATGGATGTGGCCAAGTTCCAATAAAACTTTATTTCAGACATGCTTAGAATGGGCACATCCAAGTGGAACTTTCCAGATGGGTTGACTCCATAGGTCTGGAGTTCAGGAGAGTGTTCTGGCAGGTGAATATCGATTTCAGAGGGGAGGTTCATCTAAATATGGGTGGTAGTTGAAATCTTGGGAATGAATGATCTATGGAGAAAGAACTGGGTAGGGAGAGGAAGAAAAAGAGAAAAGTGGACATGATGAGCGAGGAAGTAAAAGAAGAGGTGTGGAGAAGGGGGGAGAAGTGAGAGGAGGAGAGGTGAGGGAAAGACTGAAGATAGGACCTTGGAAAACAGTAAGGAGAGAGGAGGCAACCATGAGGAGCCCATGAAGAAGACTGAGAGTAACCAAAGACTAGGAGGGACATGCGGAGAAGGTGGCATCACATAAGTCAAGGGAGGAGAGTTTGGAAAAGGAGGCAGTGGCCAGCACTATGATGTGAACTGGATGTTCACTGCCTTAGTGTGAGTGCTTGCGGGGACTTGGTGGGGGCTAAAGAAAAATGGCAGTGGTTTGAATGATGAAAGAGAGGTGAGAAGTGAGGATCATAATAAAGAAGCTGGACTGAAAGAGAAGGAAAAAAATTGGTCGTGACAAGATGAGAGAGAGAGTGAAAAGGAGGGATTGATTTGAAAGTGTTATATCCTAGATGAATAAAAGGCAGAGGAGATATGAGGGTTGCAAATGCAGGAGAATCGGGTAGCTGGAGTACTGGGAAGGGGGGGGGGCGCCCCTGCCCAGGTAGATGCAAGGTGAACACCTCACAGAAATGGAGGGAAAACTATAAGGGTGGGAGCAGGGAGAGAATCTTTCTGACTTGTGAGGGTAGCATGAAAGAGAGGGCCTTCTATTTGGCTTCCGTATTCTCTGTGTTGTGTGAGGATGCCACACGCTGAAAGGAAAGAACATAAAGTGTGTTGTGAAAGTTTGAAAGAGTTGCTGTGGACAGTGGGAGAGGGAGGATGTGATCAGAGATTGGGACTGTGGAGTTGAAGATTTTAAGATTCTGGATAAGTGCCTCTAGTTCTCTCCAACTACCCTGCCCTGGCTTTACCAATATTGCCAAGCTGTGATGTCATCAAACAGAAAATTAAAACTATGTAGCCTATGTTTTGTGACTGAGATTTTTCCAGTTCCATTCCCTGCTGCTTCCTACACATGGCCGGCCATTTAGCATTGAGAGGCACCTCTCCCCAGTAATTCACACAATCCTAATTGGGGATAGGAAGAGTAAACAACCAAGCGGAGCCCCAGGATTCCCCTCATCAACCTTCCAGCATCATGAGTCCCTAAACGATTCTGCTTGGGTTCTTTGTTAATAGAGTTCACACAATCCAGTTATCAGCCCTCGGAGTCCTTTCAGACTAGTCTCGGACTGTGACAGGATTCTCCACAGGCTCCCTGTGAGTGGTTCCCTTCATTGCAAAGATATTAAGCGGCTTTGAGGTCTGATTTCCAAAGTTACCAATCCATATAAGGCCCCTCAAGTGCTCACCCAGTCCCAACAAGCGTGAGCTCTCTCAGAGCTGTGTGATTCTTCCTCTTCCTCCTGGATGCTGCCTGGGCTTTTCTCCATCTACCAATACCTCTCTTTGCTGCTAAATGCACCCTCAGCACTACCACGAGGTGAGCTCCACTGGACATGGTGCCCTCTGGCCAGTTCCACCGATGACATTCACTTTAACAAGAGCTTCTCAACAGCAGCAGTCCCTCAAAGCTGGCAGTGCTGCACTGCCCCTGTGCACGCATTCCATGGACTAGCATGCCTCCGCCCAGAGTCCTGGGGTTCTGGGGTGGGACCTAGCCCAGCAAAGCCAAGTGCAGCCTCACAGTCCGTGGCCTCCCAAATGCTCAGTCCTCTATTTGTGGGGTGTCTGTCCCCTCAATCTGTCTCCAGCAGTCTCCTAGCCTCTGGAAGCAGATGGAGCCATGGCTCTAGGCCCTTGGCAATGGAGTATCCATTCCTTCTGGTGAGCAGGCCTGCTATGTCACAGGCTATAGGCCCTCCAACCAGCCAGTTCCCTGGTTGCATTTTGCAGCATAGAATTGAAAAATGTCCCTCTGCGGGTTGTATGTACCAGTCAAGGCAGAGACCGAATGTCACTTCCTCCATGCTCGTGAGTAAATGGCATTTTTTCCTTTTCTAAACAGCCACAGAGTCTCATCTGTGCTTTAAGTTCATTCATTCATTTGTTCAATAAGTATTTATTGAGAATCTTTGGAGATCATGCTCTGTGCCAGTACCAGAACACAAGAATGAAACCACAAGTCTCCCACCTCATAGAACTTTGCAGAGTAACTGGGAAATATCTGTGTACATGAACAATTTCTTGATAAAAAATTATTGTGTGGTAGGTAGTATAGTTGTCAAGAGTGTGAGCTCTGAAGTCAGACTTCTTGGATTTGAATCTCAGCTCTACCATGAACTGGCTGTGTGAACTTGAGCAGGTGCCTAAGTTTCCACATCTGTGAAATAAGATAGCAAAACTACTTACCTCACAGAGTCTAGGCTACTGAAAGTGTTTTGTAAATGGGTTCCTATTATTATTGTTGTTATGATTGTTTGAACGGTTACAAGTACAAAGGGAAGTTAGAGCACAGGAGGAGCGTTTAATCCTGTTGACTTTATGTTAGAGTTCTTTATGTGTGTGTCTTATCTCCCCTACCAGATTCTCAGGTCCTCCAGGGCAGACGTATTTACACACTGCATTACGTTTGACTCAGTTCCCGGCACTTCGTAAGTGCTCAATAAATATCTACTGGTTTCATGAAAATGGATTCACCCAGATCTGGGTCAGCCCCCAGGCCACTCCAATTTGGTGTAAAAGTAACTGAGCTGCCCTCTGCCTTCCAGACAAAATCCTGGGGGGCTACATGGGTCTGTGGTCAAAGGAAAGAGGCAAATGAAAATGAGGAAAACCTGCCTCACCCAGAGATGGCCGTTTTTATCCTGCACTTTACATTTATTTCCTCTCATGAAGACCATCTGGGGTTTGGCGTTTCTACTTCCATGATGTAAATGTATTTTCAAGGGTTGGTTACTTGGCTCTGGAGTTCACTGGGTGGACCTCAGCACTCAAAAATCTATCCTGGGAGCTGTTAGCACTTTCCCACTCCCTACCCCCTTCATAAACTAACTGAAAGAGAACAAAAAGATCAGTTTTAAGGTCCACAAATGCAAGCAACTTATTGTTCCCCTAAGAAAGCCACTTCTCTCTTCTTGAAGTAAATCATCATTGACCTATTATGGAATTTTCCAGAAATTCCTCAAATTTCTTAAATTGTGAGTCGTGTGTTCTGAAAAGAAAATATGTCATGCGGGTTTTAGTGTCAAATGATTTCCAATTTGAAGTCCTGGCAAGTTTCTATTCTGGATTGAACCCTAGCTGGACTTTGAATTAATTCTAGTAAATGATGAAGAAGGGTAGCTCTCCTATTGCCAAATTCACTACAGTAAGTTAAGGCAAGCTGAGTTAATATGTTTTTCTTTCCCACCTTGGGGATCACATGCCTGACTAATACCTTCATTACTATAATTTCTAGTCTTCTGTAATCTCATTAGAGAAACGTTTTAAAAATACAGTTCCATAAAAGATAAGCAGAACACTGATCACAGATTCCTCAGATAAATTTGTATTATGGAGTAGAATTTTAAAAGGGGCATAGATTAAAAATGGGAATTAAATACAGGCAAGAATGCAATGTGTGCTCATAGGTAGAGTGGCCTATTTTTGAAGGTGAAGGAATCACGGAATTTAGAGAAGAAAGTCAAATCAGAGATCTTCCCACGGAACTACTTACAGAGTGCCAAGTCTCATCAACAAATCCAGGACTGCTCGAGTATCTCCAGGGAGGAACAGGTGTCTGTACCTCAGACTGTTGATGCTCTACCTGTATTCCACTCCTGGATTCCTGTGATGCTCTTCCTGAGGGCATTTTTTGTTGGAGCACATTCGGCCTGCATGCAGGGCAAGCCCGGAGTGCTGGAGAGTTGGTGTTTCTGGAAGCAGTTCTAAACCAATGGCGGATGGGGAATTGGTGAATAATTGGTCCCTTGCAGGGACAGCTCTGAGGCGTGCTCTCCTCTGTCTCCCAGATCTCCCCAGTGGGATTGACCTCCAGTTGCCCACACCAGTAACTGGCTTGCTAACACACCTATTACTGTCTTCCTTTCTTTCCCTTTCTCACTTTCTCTCTCCCCAACCAGTGTTTCCCTGGATCACCTCTCAAAGAAACTATTTGCACTTGAATCCTTCTCTCAGGATCTCCTTCTGAAAGGATCTCAAACTAAGATAACACCTGGTTCTGCAGCTCTAGTTATGTCTTCCCCACTTCTTGATGATTTTGTACATCCACCAACTGGCCTCTGTCCTGCAATCTCTTTTCCTTCCTTTCTTACTACCCATTGCTTCCAGATCATTCTTCTTTCTAAAGCATTGCTTGGATGTGTCATTCTCCCTGCTCTGAATCCTTTACTAATACCCCACTTCCTAAGTGGGAACAAAAGTCCAAATGCATATCTCATAATCTGGCCCATACCCCTCCCCAGCCTTTGACCCACAATGCCCTTGAATGTGTAGGGTGCTCCTGCTGACCTACCCTGCTCACACTTACTAAATATTTGTAGAATCAAAAAGCTTAAAGGAAGGTGAGAAAAGTCAGCTGGGCATTGTACTTCTACCTTTATCCTACTTAAGAGAAGTTCAAAGTACTCTTTTGCACTTATGAATGTTCTGTAAACAGATTGGACAACAGTTTTTCCTTCCCTAGTTCTTTCATTCCAGGGATAGGGCTCTTATCAGTCCAATTAGAACAAAATTCCCTATGTGAATGTCCTCGTGTAGTTTCCTATACTGGAATTTAACTTTAATTCCAGGGGAGAATTAAGCCACTGATCTTCCAATTGTTTTTCTATTTTGTTTAAGCCACAGTAGGTACTGTAATGATAAACGTTTCACAAATGCAGACAGAGGGAGGGAGACAGTGTGCTATGGTGGACTGAGCAACATAAGAGGCCTCAACTATAGCCTGGCTTTGCCCATAATTGGGCAGATATTGAACAAGTCATGTAACTTCTCTGAACCTCAGTTTCCTCATCTGTAAAGGAATGGGAATGTGTGTCTCTAAGATCCATTGTAGAGCTAACATGCTACTAACAAGCTACTATGATTTGAAGCTGTGGTTGCTGGGAATGAACAGGTGGGTAGATTTATAGGCTCAGAGACTAATCTAAATTTGTTCACGCATCCTATAATTTTAGTCAGTCCAAAAATCTGTTAATTGTTGAAGTCCATAAAAATGATCGATGAATGCTACTCATCAGGACATGAACTAAAGTTAGCCACAGTCTTTGCTTCCCCCAGAAACCCCTGCCTCTCCCCCTCCACCAGTACCTTCCCGACCTTCAGCCCGGATGACTATAACATGCCTAACTTGGTCCTGGCTTCCTCTTGAGAAAAATAAATATTAAATGTGAAATGAAAACCACACATGTAATAATGTTGGGATTAATGAGATGCTGAATTGTATTCTTACTTTGCTATTGTTGGCAAGTGTGGCATTCAGCTGAATTCAAAACTATGGAACTGTTTGTAAAACAGAAATTTTAGGCCTTTCACATCTGGGAGGCAGGCAGGCAGTACTGGCGTGCTGTGGTCTGGGGGTTCTGAGGAAGCCCTCACCTCCAGCCTCCATGCTCAACCAGTCACAAAGAAAAGAAGGGAGAGGAGAGGAGGGGAGAGGAGAGGAGGGGAAAGAATTATTCCCACTTACCTCGCTCTGGTGAAGGCTGCTGGGAAGGATTGTCCAGTAGACCATTATTGGTCATTAAAATGTAAACTCTCATTTAGTTCCAAGATTAACTAGTCCCCAAGCAGAGCTGAAAGATGATGCAAATTAAGCCTCACATGTGCAATTTCTCACGTATTCATTCTAATATCTTTTTGGGAAGGTATCATTACTCCCATTAGATATATGAAGAAACTAAGTCTTAGAATAAGTGACCCACCAAGGTCACAGCGTTGGCAAGCCAGGGTTTAAACCGAGGCTTTCTGGCTAAAACTCCAGCAATCGATGCAGCCACCACTCATCCCACCCTTAGAAACACAGGAATGTATTCCAAAATGTGCCTTTTCTGCTGTCCTATGTGGCAAGTGGGAGTGAAAGTTGGTGAAAAGCAATTTGTATTATGTATCCAGGCCCTTTAAAATGTTTATACCTTTGACTGTGTAATTCCACTTTTAGGAATCTTCCTGAAGAAATTCAGGTAGATCCACATCTACCCGAGATGTGGGTGATTACCAGAGATTAATGCAAAAAGATGCTTCATACAGTAGAATTTATAATAATGAAATGCTCTAAAATCTCCTTACTAGGAGAATGGCTAAATCACTACAGGAGAGGCCCCAGTTAGGCAGAACAGAGACTGAAATATGCTGTTTGTCCCTACCGTTTGAGTATAGGTTTGAATTAACTGATACATATGGGCGCTGAAGCAGAAAAAGCGTTAACTCAAGCCCACAGTCGGAGATTAGATATATAGAGACATATCAGGTAAACTCAGTAGGGAGGGAGAGGATGCCAAGAGAAGCCAGCTTGTAGGGAGGGACTATAGGCCCCTGAAAAATAATCTTAGAAAAGAAAGGATTTGTTGTTATAAAGTGGATTCAGCAACACAGCTTGAGATTCCAAGAGAAGCGACTACAGCAGGCTGCAATGCTGTAAGGGGGTTAATCTCCTGGAACAAATTCTACCCGCCCCAACATTCTACCCTATGGCTTATCAACCACCAGCTTTGGACCTTTTCTTGGTCTGCTGTCCTGATGACCACCTTGGCCTTTTGACTTATCACTCATCTGCCCTTGGCTTGTTTTTGGACTACCCTCTTGACTTGGACCTCACCCTGCACTGCTGTCTCCCTATTTCCATTGGATACACACAAAGAAATATCTAGCAGCCGTGAAAAATAATGCTTAGGAAGAGTTTTAAGTGGAATGGGAATTGTGTTGGACATAATCTTCAGTAAGTAATGGATTAAAAAACCCCTTTGTATATATGGGATTATTTTCATTATAAAAATGCATTAAAAATATTGGAAAGAAATATGTTAAAGCCTTAAAGTGGGTAGTGGGGTTATGGGTGCTATATCTCATTTGTGTTTAACTTTTCATTTTCCATGAACAGGAAGGTATTATTTTATACTTACAAAAGGGAGGTATTAAAAATGTTCTCTTTTTCTCCCTCCAAAAAGGCAGGCAATGTACAAATCTATTAAATTTTGGTTGAAGAATAGATGGAATTGGCCGGAAAGTGGCTGAAGCAGCCCATCTGGTTTAACTGTATTGGATGAGAACCAGTTGATTGCTTAATTTGGCATGAGCCTGGGCCACTGGTGCTTTAATGCAACCTCAGGGAAAGAAACGAGCTGTTCCATATCTGGAAAACTGAGATGGTACCATCCTGATATAGGTGGCCCAAAGGGAATAATTTTATATGATGTGGCAAGTTAATGTTTGCAAAGAAAATGTTCTTTTGTTCAAGTGTTCCCAAAAATAGCTTACTGAGGCTAGACAGCCTCCCTATCTAATTGCAAAAGAACTTTCAGTTCTCATTTATAATAAGTGAACCTTGAATCAAACATTGATCAACAAGCCAAATGCAATAATGAGGATATTTATTAGATATTAATATAAGTGAGCACATATATTTGTATTTCGAATTCAGAATTTACTACTTGAACCTTACCAACTTCTCTTTTCACTAAAGCAACCGTAATTTATTTGTAACATGCTTTATGCTCTCGTTTTTTTCTTTACTGTAAGAATCATTAGAACTAATATATTAAGTTTTGCACTGTTGCTTTGCACAAAGTTAAAATGACGCATATTTTTTCCTTCAGCTATTATTGTGATTATGGTTTAATTTTATACGCTTCCTCTTCTCTGACTAAATATAAGATTCACTGTACACCGTAGGTACCTACAGAATCCATAAGAACTAAAGAATTTGAGACTCTCTAAACAGCATCTGCCGTTTTACGGCACCGCTTCCTGTCCCTGAATTTTTGCTTCCCTTCATTTCCCCATTCTTAATCTGTTTCATCTGCTATAGTTTGATTAACTGATTAAGAAAAACAAATTTTGTTTTTTTGAAATTTTTAAAAATTTTATTGAGGTCAAATTGGTTTATGATATCGTGTAATTTCAGGTGTATGTTATTATATATCAGTTTCTGTACAGACTGCATCGTGCTCACCACCAATAGTCTAGTTTTTATCCGTCACCATTCACATGTGCCCCTTCACCCTTTTCACCCAACCTGCCACCCCCTTCCCCTCTGGTAACCACTAATCTGTTCTCCTTATCTATGTGTTTGTTTATCTTCCACATATGAGTGAAATCATACGGTGTTTGTCTTTCTCTGTCTGGCTTAGTTCACTTTACATAATACCCTCAAGCTCCATCCATGTTGTTGCAAATGGGATGATTTTGTATTTTTTATGGCTGAGTAGTATTCCATTGTGTATATACACATACATGTATACATATACATATATATGTGAATATACATATATATATCTCTCTCATATCTTCTTTATCCATTGATCAGTCAATGGGCACTTGGGTTCCTTCCACGTCTTGGCTGTTGTGAATAATGCTGCAATGAACATAGAGGTGCATAAATCTCTTTGTATTGTTGATTTCATGTTTGGATAAATACCCAGTAGTGAGATAGCCAGATTGTATGGTATTTCTATTTTGAATTTTTTGAGAAATCTCCATACTGTTTTCCATAGTGGCTGCAACAGTTTGCGTTGCCACCAGCAGTGCATGAGGGTTCCCTTTTCTCCATATCCTCTCCAACATTTGTTATTTTTTGTCTTGTTAATTATAGCCATTCTGACAGGAGTCAGGTGATATCTCATTGTAGTTTTGATTTGCATTTCCCTAATGATTAGTAATGTTGAACATTTTTTCATGTGCCTGTTGGCCATCTGTATATCTTCTTTGGAAAAATGTCTGTTCATATCCTCTGCCCATTTTTTGATCAGGCTGTTTGGGTTTTTTTGTTGAGTTGTAAGAGCTCTTTATATATTTTGGAAAATAACCCCTTGTCAGATACATGATTTGCAAATATTTTCTCCCAGTTGGTGAGTTGTCTTTTCATTTTGTTCATGGTTTCCTTTGCCTTGCAGAAGCTTTTTAGTCTGATGTAATCCCACTTGTTTATTTTTTCTTTTGTTTCCCTTGCCTGAGTAGACATGGTATTCGAAAAGATGCTGCTAAGACCGATGTCAAACAATGCACTGCCTATATTTTCTTCTAAGAGTTTTATGGTTTCAGGTCTTACATTCAAGTCTTTAATCCATTTTGAGCTAATTTTTGTGTATGGTGTAAGATAATGGTCTACTTTCATTCTTTTGCATGTGGCTGTCCAGTTTTCCCAACACCATTTATTGAACAGACTTTCCTTTCTCCATTGTATGTTCTTGACTCCTTCATTGAAGATTAGCTGTCCGTAGATGTGTGGTTTCATTTCTGGGCTCTGATTCTGTTCTATTGATCTGTGGGTCTGTTTTTGTGCCAGTACCATGCTGTTTTGATTACTATAGCTTTGTCATATATTTTGAAGTCAGGGATTGTGATGCCTCCAGCTTTGTTCTTTTTTCTCAGGACTGCTTTGGCTATTTGGGGCCTTTTTTTGATCCATATATATTTTAGAATTCTTTGTTGTATATCTGTGAAGATTGTCATTGGGATTCTGATTGGGATTGCGTTGAATCTGTAGATTGCTTTCGGTAGTATGGATATTTTAACTATATTTATTCTTCCAATCCATGAGCATTGAATATCTTTCCATTTCTTTATGTCTTCTTTGATTTCTTTCAATAATGTCTTCTAGTTTTCAGTGTATAGGTCTTTCACTTCCCTGGTTAAGTTTATTCCTAGATGTTTTATTCTTTTTGTTGCGATTGTAAATGGGATTGTATTCTTGACTTCTCTTTCTGCTAGTTCATTATGACTATATAGAAATGCAACTGATTTTTGCAAGTTGATTTTATATCCTGCAGCTTTGCTATAGTTGTTGATTATTTCTAATAGTTTTTCTAGTGGATTCTTTAGGAAGAAAAGCAATTTTTAAAAACTCTCATAGGCTCCTTACTTCAGCATTTAAACAGATTCTTGTCTCTACCATCATAAGACAACACTACAACAAAACAGTTCCAAGGTTAAATGGAGACCAGATATTCAGAAGCTAAGGACGAGTACTTTGCTCCCTGGACCTCCAAACCTCCAAGGGTGGGAGGGAAGAGAGGCCCCAAAGCTCTCAGTGCCCCTGGCCAGAGCCACCCTTCCCCTCCAACACTCGCAGCCTCACCATCACCCTCTGCCTTAAAGACCATTGGGGCTCACGCCCTCATGCCTTCTCTCTGTTATGGGCTGAATTGCATCCCCCTGAAATTCATATGTTGGAGTCCTAACCCCAGTACCTCAGAATGTGACCATATTTGGAGATAAGGTCTTTAAGGAGGTGATTAAGTTAAAATGATGCCATTAGGATGGGGGCTTATTTCAATATGACTGGTGTCCTCATAAGAAGAGGAAGAAACACCAGAGGGGCAACTGTGAAGAAGCAGTGAGAAGGCAGCCATCCACAAGCCAAGGAGAGAGGCCTCAGGAGAAACCAACTCTGCCAGCACCTTGATCTTGGACTTCCAGACCCCAGAACTGCGAAAGAGTTCATTCTTGTTGTTTAAGCCACCGAGTCTGTGGTACTTTGTTATGGCAGCCCGAGCAGACTGATACAGCCTCCATCTCTGTGTCTGAAGCCCAGCACTCCATGTCATCCCTCTTCACTCCAACTCTCAAACCCACATGACGCCATACAGCTCCTAACCTAGTGTTTTCAAACTGCACATTGGAACCTAGAAGTGGGTTTTGAAGTCAGATTAGTGAATCTTCACCAACATATTAAAAATTAAATTTAATAAAATAGCAGAGAATAAAGTACAACAGAATGGCACAGAAGAGGATGGAATGAAATAGGAAATATCAGAATGCACTGCATGTAGTGAAGGTAGGTAGTGTTCTTGTGGAATCTTTATTTCCATTATATTTGTATGTATGTGTATACTGGGTCATGCTATAAATTGTATTTCATACTGTGGGTGATGGTAAAACTAAACATGGAAGCCGCTGACTAATTTCACCCCATATTCTGTCTCTCTAACTCCTGAAGCACTTTCATTCTGGTCCATCATAAGCAAAATCTTCCATGCACTTAATTTCCTCCAAGTGTTCTGTTTATCGTGCTCAAAACAAAAGTAAAAAACATAAGTCTCATAACATAATATCACTGTGGCAAGGATAGATGTTATTAGGTATGCTCGAAGCAGGCAAACTTCTACTTCATCTTGACCTTCATTGGATTTATGTGGAATAACTATCTTTTCATTTTTAAAGGAGAGAACAAAATGTAAAACTATGTATAAAAGGCTGGAAATATATCTTAGAAAATTATGTCTAAAATTTAAGTGCAAATTTCATAATTATAATTTTTCACTGAATTTCTTCTTTTCTAAGATGCCATTAATTTTAAGATGGACCATTAATGTAATAGCGGCTTCTCAGACCTATAGAGTTGTGCTGTCCAATATGGTAGCCACTAGTCACATGTGGCTACTTAATTTAAATTAATTAAAATTAGAAATCCAGTTCCTAAGTCTCACTAGCTACATGTCAAGTGCTTGTCGCTACATATTCCATATTATAAAACATTTCCATCATCACACAAAGTTCTGCTGGACAGTTCTGCTACATTATTTTAGTAAATGAGAGATGATAAAGAAGGTTTGAGGGCAGCTGTGGCTTATGAAAGCATGGGAGAGCAAGTTGCTTTGGAGGAAATAGATTTTAACAAGTGGTGTTTGTGGGTTATAGTTGTATCTTTACTTACTTCAAATGAAGGAAGTAAAAACTGGAATTGTATAAAAATGAATCCCCACAACAATAGACATATCAATAGCATAAAAATGGAATAATCTGATTGAAAAATGGGCAGAGGACCTGAATAGACATTTTTCTAAAGAAGGCATACAAATGGCCCTCAGGTACACAAAAAGGTGCTCAACATCCCTAATCATCAAGGAAATGCAAATCAAGACCACAGTGAGTTATCGCCTTACACCTGTTAGAATGACTGTTATCAAAAAGCCAAGAGATAAGAAGTTGGTGAGGGTGTGGAAAAAAGGGAACCCTTGTGCACTTGTGCAGGAATGTACATTGGTGCCACCACTATGGAAAACAGTGGAGGTTCCACAAAAATTAAAATAGAACTACTCTATGATCCAGCAATTTCACTTCTGAATATATATCCAGAGGAAATTAAATCAGTAGCTTGAAGAGATATATGCACTCCCATGTTCATTGCAGCATTATTCACAATAGCGAAGATACGGAAACAACCTAACCGTCCACCAATGGACGAATAAATAAAGAACATATATGTGTATATACAATGGAATATTATTTATCCCTAAAAAAGAAGGAAGCCCTGCCACTTGTGACAACATGGATGGATCTTGAAGGCATTATGCTAAATGAAATAACTCAGACAGAAAAAGACAAATACTGTATCTTACTGATTTTACTTACTGTGGAATCTAAAAAAGCTGAACTCACAGAAACAGAGTAGCATGGTGGTTGCCAGGGGCTAGGGAGTGGGAGAAATGGGGAAATGTTTGTCAAAGGGTACAGACTTCCAATTATAAGATGAATAAGTCCTGGGGATCTAATGTACAGCATGGTGGCTACAGTTGACAATACTATATTATATACCAGAGAGTTGCTAAGAAAGTTAATCTTAAATATTCTCACCACATGCACACGCACACACACACGCACAAAAGGTAATTACGTGAGGTGATGAATGTGTTAACTAACCTTATTGTAGTAACCATTTCACAATATATACATGTATCAAATCATCACTTTGTATGCCTTAAACTTACATAATGTTATATGTCAATTATATCTCAATAAAGCTGGGGGAAAAAAAGAAAAACACAAAAAGTGCAATAAAACTAGCTTTAGATTATAAAATACCTTTTTAAAAAAGAAAAAAATCTGAGTAGAAACAAATCACTCTCACTCTGTGAAATCTTCAGTTATAGCCCTCTTTTATTAATCAGGATTCTTGGCTGCAGAAACTGCCTCTGGCAATCTTGAGCAAAAATTGATTTGTTTCAGGGATTTGGGAGACAAAAAGAAAGCTTGGAAAAGCCTGGTTAGCATTGAGGAGCTGCAATAAATGACACCTAACCACTCTTCATATTCTTATATCACTCAGGCTTCAAAGACGTGGGAGAGGGTGTCTCATGTTCTAGCCTAGGTCACCTGCCTGCATCAGGATGAGGGAGCTGGCCCATTAACTTCTGCCGAGGGAGGCAGATACCACCTCTCTCCAAGACAAGACAGAATGGGAGAAAGGTGAGCCCCCAAAACTGTTAGGGTACTGTTAGGAAGGGGGATTAAATTCTATTGAACTGAAATGCGATGTCGCCACTGTAAGTCTCTTCTGTTGGTAATTTTGCTTCTGAAGTGTCTTCTCCATCATTCCTTTCTTATTCATTTCTTATCTTCCTGAAATGCAGCATCTCTCCCCTCTATTCCATTTCAACTTTCTCATTCAAGTCACCATTTGAACTGACTGTCAGATCCAGTGGATGTTTCTCAAGCCTTATCTTTCTAGATATCTTAGTTTGGGTTCCCCTAAAAGCAGAGCCTGGGATAAGAATTCGAGTGTAGGTAGTTTGTTTGGGAGATGATCCCAGGAAATACAGGTAAAAGAGTGAATAAGTGAGAAGGAAAGGGAAAGGAGTCAACACAGTACCAGCTATCAAACAAGTGGGCAACCTGAGCTTAATCCTGTTCCAGGGAACTCTGGGAAATGGCACTGAACATGCATCTCAGAGTTACGTTACCCAAGGGGCAAGGGAGCTGGAGTAGTTATACACCAACTTCCGTCAATCATTAGTTAAAGGCTGCTTGAAGGGGAGTGGTGTGCCTTAATTCCCTGACACTTCTGGCCTGCCGTGTCCATGGGCAGAGCAGGCTCTGGAAACCAGAGAAAGTCCAGAATCAACGAGATGCAGGTTCTGGCAGTTGAAAGTCTGGCCACATACACTGGTAAGGGCTGGGGGAATATGATCTTGACACTAACAGGATTTGCTTTATTAGACATTTCTGTGTGTCGTTTCACATTGCTCATGACTTTCCTTGAAATTCTTCCTTCCCTTGGATACTGGAACATACCACCTCATTTGCTTTCTGCCCTCTTCTCTTGCCATTTCTTCTCATTCTTCTTCATAGGCTCCTTGTCTTTTTTTCTGTACTTAGATATTGGTAATCAGCCAACTGTTGTCTTCTCATCCCACACAATCTCTTCATCAACCTCAACATATCCTTGCCACCAAAGCCAATCTATAGGCTGACCAATCCAGATTGCTATTTCTAGCCCTGCTCTCTTTTGTGGAGTCTAGATCCAACAGCTTAACGAATATCTCCACCTGGGTTTCTCATGAGCACCTTAACCCCAACGGGTCCAAAACTTCTCTGTCCACTCTAAATCTATTTCTCCCTTGAGTGTCCTCTCTCAAAATGGCAGCACTATCCTTCCAGCTTCCCAAGCCAGGGACCTGGGATCATCCTTCATTTGCTCTTCCCTCTCCTCACCTCTGATGTCTAATTGGTCACAAAGTCTTTGCAATCTTCTCTTTTCTGCCCTTTCTGCCTTTAAGGCAGACTATCTTTATGCACCACAGTCAATAAAGCAAGGTATAGAAGGGACTCCTAGCTTTCTCCCCAACCTTCTGTTTGCTCTTTTTGGGCTCACTCCAGTTCCTGAGCCTTTGTTGACTTCATTCCTGCCTCTTTGGCTTGGAAAAATCTCAGCTTCCCTGGCTCACCTCAAAGTGTTTGCTGCAGTCTTAGAGTTGGATTTATCCCCAGGATCTTTCCACTCTTGGTAGGATTCTGAATCAGTGAGGATTCAGTTCGGTTGCTAATTACTGAAATCTAAAATACCTGGGGCTTAAGTAGGTTATAAGTGTATTCATTTCTTTTTTTTCCCCCATTTATTTGTTTATTTTCGGATGTACATCATAATATATTTCGAATTCTGTGTAGATTACATCATGTTCACCACCCGAAAACTAATTATAGTCCATCCCTCACATGTGAGCTTAATCACCCCTTTTGCCCTCCCTCATTTCTTATGTTAAAAAAAAATCTCCAGGGGCCGGCCCAGTGGCACAGCAGTTAAGTGTGCACATTCCGCTTTGGCGGCCTGGGGTTCGCCAGTTCGGATCTTGGGTGCGGACATGGCACCACTCAGCACGCCATGCTGTGGTAGGCGTCCCACATATAAAGTAGAGGAAGATGGGCATGGATGTTAGCTCAGGGCCAGTCTTCCTCAGCAAAAAGAGGAGGATTGGCAGCAGTTAGCTCAAGGCTAATCTTCCTAAAAAGAAAACAATCTCAAAAAGAAGTCAGGTCAGGGCTGGTGTGGTCCCCCCACGGTGTCTCAGTTTCTGCTTCTGAAGGAACCCAAATTAAGACAAAGTGGTGAAAATTCACTTGGGACATTTGATTCAAAATAAGAATTCCCCTGAGCACAGTTCTTTAACACCTTGGTTAAATTTCAGTTGTACATAAATCTGTGGAGAGCAGAAGCCCTAGGAAGGTTTTCAACGAGTTACTTCTCCTTCATGTGGAACTATCACATGACACTGCTGTGCAGCAGCCTCGAGAAAGCTCGGTTTTGAGAGGAATCAGAGAATGTGACTTTTTCCTTCTCGGGTTCCCTGGGACACTCCTGCCCGCAATTCCTCCCACTTCTCAGCATCTCAGCTCTAACTTCCCCTCAGCATCTTCCTTGCCCATTTCCCGTCAGGGCTACTCATTCTGGAGCCCAGCAATGAGTTCACCGGCTTCCCTAGGGTCTTATCCCACCCAGTCTTGCCAAGATCCAAAACTCATTTGTTATCTGAGGGAGGTGTCACTGAGCTGTCAAGGTCATAAGAGCTGATTGCTGAAACACCTGAGGTGTTAAGAGTTGATAATACCTTGCTGAGTTTACCCCTCCCAGGGGATATTTAAATCTTAATGGGAACAATCTTGAACCAGTGTTTGTTCACTACTTGGCTCTCAAAGACAGTGGTGATTATCTGAACAGCACCCTAAGGTAGATACATGAGGCTACTCACGGCTGTAGGCTACCAGGGCAGGAATTCTGGCTACTCCAAGAGCCCCACCCTCTGCCTTATGCCCTGCTGTTGGCTCCAAGGACTGGAGGGGTCTTTAACTCAGCCACATCTGTAACCTATATGGGCACACGGGTAGAGAAAGCACCTTACACCCTTGAGGATGGGTTGGTGCCAGCCTGTTGCCCGGGGGGCCAAGGCAAGATTGAAAATCAGTGCCCGAAACAGAAAACTGTGCTTTTTATTGGGAAAATTTCCAAAACTACAGTAAAAGTAGAGACTGTAAGTAACTGCTTTGGACTCATCACCCAGATTCAACAACCAATACTTTGCCATTCTTGTTATATCAAATACCACTCTTTTTTTTTGCCAAGTCTTCTCTAAAGCAAATCTCAGTTGCCGTGTCCTTTCACTTCAATATGCATCTCAAAAGAAAGGAAGGAAAAGATTTTTCTTATATAACCACAATGCTATTATCACAGTTAACAAAATTAACAGCAATTCATAAATATCATCTATTGCTCAGTCCATATTTAGATTTCAAGACAATTAGGAAAACAGATGAGTACTTTTTAAATGGTGGGACGTTTTTACAACAATTGAACAGACAGATTTGTAGGAATAAATTAGGGGAGTAGGGGCTGTCCCCTCTTAGACCCTCTCAGAACATGCAGTTGACCCCAACTAAGGTGGGGGAGTCTTGTTAAGCTGAAAAAGCAAATTGTCTCCTTATACTTCTTCAGCTTAATAAAAAGCAAAAATGTTCTTCCCAGTTTCACCCTGTGCTTCTAGTCACAGGATCGTGCAAGGTACTGGAAGGTCACCTCTACGCCCCTCAAAGGGCTCATGCCAGTCTCTCTCTGAAACAGTATGAATAAAAGACTCCTTGTACATTCTAAGGGGGAACATTACAGTGTTCACTCGGTGTTCTTTATATCAAAGGATCAGGGAAAAAAAGATGAGAATTCGTACATGAGCCAGGAATTGTCTATTAACTTTCTAAATGACCCAGTCACAGTCTACTGAATTTGCAAGAACTGCCAAGGATGAAACTGCTTTTCCTGCTCAACTGGAACTAAGGGAAAGTGGTTTGGGACAGAGTGACAAGTCGGAGAAAGACAAAAATTACCGCAACTCCTACCAGCTTGCCTAAAAGAGAGTTTGCTTTGATTTTACCTCTTGGAGCTTCTCCTGGCTTGAAAATGAGTGTTTTCTAGTTATAGCTAACATTTTTGAGGTTTCATTATGTCCCAGGCTCTATTCTCAGGACTCAATATGTGTTAGCTCATTCATCCTCACAACCTTATCGGTATAATTATTCTCACTTTTACAAATGAGGAAACAGAAGTGTGGAGAAGTTAAAGGATGACTTGCTCAAGATTACACAGCCAGCTATAACTGGAAGAGTCAGAGCTTGAACCCAGGGCATCCTGCTCTGGCCTGTACTCATAACCACTATGTTATACCACCTTGGGATGAAATGCTGTGATTTTTATCCACATGGTCTCATCTGATATCATTTGCTTTTATTGCTTAGCTCTGTCCCAGCACTTTTCACACTGTCCTAATTAATCTCTGCTTACTTTCTTGTTTTTCAAAGTGAAGCTGTGAGCTCCTTGAAAGCAAGGGCTGTCCCAACGGTGTTTGGTAAATGGCAGATACTCATTACATGTATGTAATAGGAACAGAACCAGGATGAGGAGAGCGAGGCACTCACCCTCAGTGTGAAATTTAAGAGGGCTCAAAAAAAAAACTCAACAATCTAGCTGAATAATATTTTAATGCAATGTTTTTTGAAAAACAAAAGTCGGGATCAGGAATAGTGCCATGCTGAGCCATATTGGAGCCTGAGACAAAAGGAAAAATCAGTAATTGTGATTCTATCTTTAAAATATTGATATTTTGGTCATCATGGATTTTTTTGCATTAATTTTGATTTCTTAACAATATTGCATTAAAATACTGTTTTTCTTGATTATTGAGTTTGCTCTGGGAATAATTGAGTAAATGGTAGAGTTCACGTGTCAATATCCACATTTTACAGGTAAGAAAACTGAACCCAAGGTGGAGAGGAGTGGAAAGCTTTATTCAAGGCCACGCAACTAACTGGTGTCAATTCCTTTGGAATTGTGTCATAGACTTTGTAGCTTCTGGTATCCCAAACTTAATATCTTAAAAACGGAATTTATGCTTTAGCTGAGAACAATGAATGGCACAAATAAATGAAATTCACAGGTAGGACAAAAATGTGTGTCAATGGTTTTAGAGGTTGCTCTAAACAATGCATTATCAGCTACTTACATATGACAGTATTGAAAAAAAGTGAATTTACTGCTATCATTTTAAAAGAATTTTCCTTTTTTAGGAGTTCTACTTTTTTTTTTAAAGACTGGCACCTGAGCTAACATCTGTTGCCAATCTTTTTTTTTTCTTCTTCTTCTCCCCATAGCCCCCCAGTACATAGTTGCACATTCTAGTTGTGAGTGTCTCTGGTTGTGCTATGTGGGATGCCACCTCAACATGGCCTGATGAGTGGTGCCATGTCCGCACCCAGGATCCACACTGGTGAAACCCTGGGCCTCCAAAGTGGAGCTCACGATCTTAACCACTCAGCCACAGGCCCGACCCCCAAAAGAATTTTTAATCATTAATTTATTCAACAAGGATTTATTCATTGCCTACCATAGAGTTTTTTCCTTTTTTATTTTTTAATAGAACTCCTACTGGGCCATAAGATGACTCCAAAACACAGGTAATCAACTAATTTGTTAGATTAGCCTCTGGATAAACCAGCCTTAAATGAAATGACCATGTGTTTTATATATACTTATATATAAAAAGAGTATAGTTGCTACTGTCAATGAATAATGCAAATGACAGCTATAACATGTGTTAAATCAACAAAGCTTAAAGTTGTAAGAGACATTGTTTCTAGGTAATTTTTTGTGTTTGCCTGAGTCATCTGAGGTTGGTTATCTCAGTTATTTCAAGCAGGTTATTAATGAAGTTACAGCCATTGACCAACACTGTTGGAAAGCCCCTCAACGAGCATGTCCTGCTAACAGTTACTCATTCATTCGACAAGCATTCACTGAGCACCTACCATGTACCATGTTGTACGTTAGATGCTGGGAATATAGAGATGTGGAGTCAGGGTCTGCTTTCAAGTGGAGTGGAGGTGGGAGAAAGTCCACAGGCAAGAGTTCAGAGGTCTATCAGGAGAGTTCGTGGAAGGCTCCTTAGAGGGACCAGGACATTCCAGTTTGGAGCTGGGGTGTTTGAAATGGCCCAATAGATAACTCTCTCCCACATGAGATCTGACTAACTTACAAAATAGGACAAAGAAGTTGGCAGTTAGAGACCAAAATATTAACTTTATCTCTGATACAGATGATATTGGAGAATGTGGGTTATACCTGCCAACAAAGAGACTTCCCAGTGCTGAACCCCAGAATTAGACTGACGCACCCAGCATCCCTGGGCCAGGGCAGCCCTTGCCCACTGCAGGAACAGAGCCTGCCTCTGGAGCATTGGAAGAGAATGGTGGCTCCCTAGAGGCAGCCTGCACCTAAAAAGGAGGGATTGGGGGCCAGCCCCGTGGCATAGTGGTTAAGTTTGGCATGCTTTCCTTCAGCAGCCCGGGTTTGCGGGTCCAGATCCTGGGTGCAGACCTATGCCATTTGTCAGCCATGTTGTGGCAGTGACCTGCACATAAAGTAGTGGAAGATTGGCACAGATGTTAGCTCAGGGCTAATCTTCCTCAAGCAAAAAAAGAGGAAGACTGGCAACAGATGTTAGCTCAGGGTTAATCTTCTTCAGCAAAAACAAAAGGAACGTGTGAACTTAACCACTGTGCTGCCAGGCTGGCCTCAGAAATTCTAAGTAGGATGAAAACAAGACGGGGGCCAGCACGGGGTTGACAGTTCCGATCCCGGGTGTGGACCTACGTGCCACTTGTCAAGCCATGCTGTGGCAGGCGTCCCACATACAAAGTAGAGGAAGATGGGCACAGATGTTAGCTCAGCACCAATCTTCCTCAGCAAAAAGAGGAGGATTGGCGGCAGATGTTAACTCAGGGTTAATCTTCTTCTTCTTCAAAAAAAAAACAGGGTGGAGTTTGCATGTTAGAAAAATCACTTTTTTGGCAGTATGGAGCATAGAGTGTGAGGAGGAAGGCAGTGAGACTAGGGGTGGGGATACTAAGAAAGTAAGGAAATACCAAAAAGAGTGATGAAATGGTCTGAACTAAAAGAGTGGGAGGGAGATGGCAAAGGAGGGAGGAACAAGAATGATATTTAGAAAGGAGAATTTGAAAGGATCTAATGCTGAGTAGACATACGGAGTAAGGGAGTATCTTAGTCCATTCAAGCAGCTATAAAAGAATATCATAGACTAGGTGGCTTGTGAACAACAGAAATTTACTTCTCCTAGTTCTGGAGGCTGAGAAGTCTGAGATCAAGTCGCCAGCAGATTCAGTGTCTGGTGAGAGCCCACTTTCTGGTTCATATATAGTTGTCTTCTCACTGTCTCTTCACATGACAGAAGGGCAAGGGTGCTCTCTTGTGTCTTTTTTACAGAGGCACTAATCCTATTCATGAGGGCTCCACCCTCATGACCTAATCATTCAAGGTCCCACCTCTTAATATCACCACCTTGAGAGTTAGGTTTCAACATGTGAATTTTGGTGGAGACACAACGTTCAGTCCATAGCAGGGATAGAGGAATAAATAAATATTCCTACTTTATTTATTTATCTACTTCTTATTTTGAGTAGGTGGTTAACTTCTTCTTAGGCAGTGCCTGGGATGTGGTAGTTTCTCAATAAATATCTGCTAAATAAATGGAAGGATAAATCTAGAAGAAGCATAATACCTCTGTGTGTTAGTTATCTACTATTGTGTGGCAAATTACCCCAAAAGTTAGCATCTTAAAACAATGAATATTTATTATCTCACAGTTTCTGTGAATGAAGAATCAGGAAATAGCTTGGCTGGGTGGTTCTGGCTCAAAGTCTCTCAGAAGGCTGCAATCTAGATGTCAGCTGGGACTACAGCCATCTGAGACTTGATGAGGTTAGAAGACCCCCTTCCAAGAATAGTCACAAGGAGGTTGCCCAGAGGCCTCAGTTCCTTGTTATGTGGGCCACTCCATAGGGCTGCTCACATGTGACAGTTGGCCTGCCCCAGAGCAGATAATGATGACACTGATGATGATGATAATGATGATGATGCTGATGATGATTTGTGTGTGAGAGAGAGAGAGAGAAAGAGAGGCCACACTGCCTTTTATGACCAAGTCTCAAGTCACCAGCACTTATGCCTTTTTCTATTCATTAGAAGCAAGTCACTACTAAGTCCAGCCACCTCTCTAGGGAAAACGATTGCACAATATCAGGGGATCGTTGGGGACCCTCCTGGAGGCTGCCTACAACACCTTGTGAACTGTTAACTGACTGCACAAAGGGTGGCCACCAAATGCTGTGAAAGGGGTTATAAATTATTTGTCGACCTTTCCTCATAGTTTTGCAAACATGGTAACACTATCGCCTCTTTGCTCTTCAGATGCAAAGGGCACTCCAGCAGGTAAATGGACAGTAGTAACAACAACCGTGCACTGCAAAGATCCCAGGGAGGTTCGGATGAAATGCTTTGAGGCAGGTTTTGTTTCTGTCTTTGAAGCACGAGATTATTCCTTGACTAGAATGAAAGTTAGGTTTCTATTTCTCAAGCCCATCTCCACCAACCCAGCAAAACCAGCTACCAGTTTGAACATAAAAAAAGAACTGTTGACTCTGATAGTCCATTTTATTTAAACCCTTGTTCTAAGATGCCCTGTGGTAAGACAAGCAAAGTGTCTTTATAATCAGGAACTTTCAAGTGAAAGTGGTCAGTGTTTTCCAAAGAACAAAATGTGGATTTGCTTCAGGGAAGGAAAGAAAACAAAACATCTGCTTGGTTTGAAAACACACACACTTTCTCTCTCATGAAAAAGTTAAAGTAAGAAAAACTACAGCCATGCATCGGTTAACGACAGGGATGGGTTCTGAGAAATGCGTTGTTAGGCAATTCCATCATTGTGCGAACATCACAGAGTGTACACAAACATAGATGCTATAGCCTACTACACACCTAGGCTGTATGGTAGTAATCTTATGGGACCATGTCATAGATGTGGCGCATATGCAATCTGTCGTTGACGAAAACGTCATCATGTGGTGCATGACCATAAATGCCTTGCTTCTTAGTGAATTTACTAAACAGAGATTTTGGCTGAGTTTGCCAGAGGCAAAAACGGTCTCATGTGAATATTTTCTCGTTGGTAAACCTATATAGTCGTCTGATGGATTAGAGTTATGGGCCCTTTGACTATTTTTAGCCCATTATTTCTGCAGCCTCAGCCAAGGCCTGCATGACTTCATCCCGTGGGATGAGTCTCTTCATGCCAATTCCAGATAAAGCCTCAAAATAAGCAATTAAATGTTCATGGGGAACACACATGGTAAAGTGGGAAAAACAATTCTCCTCTTACAGGACATTTGAATAAAACTATCCCAATAGAGAAGTGAAATGTGTCCATTTGGTATCAAACAAAGACGACTCAAAGGAAATTTTCCCAATTATGCTGTGGGTGTGAGCATTTTCACACAGCCTTTCCCCCAAACACTTTTGCACGGTGGCTGCCAAACCTGTCCCAGATGTTTCACATCAGTCTTCCAAGATCACATCTTCTACCAGGCCAGCAGAAGCTCAGTGTTCGCTCCAGCCGAAGTTTCCTAAACTCTGTACCTCCCAGACCGAATCCATCTTAGTTCTTAGAGTTTTGTACCACCCTGGCAAGCTCTGTGTGGCTGGTAACCTTAGTCATAAAAAAAAGGCTTTTAAATCATTTCTGTGTAATAATTAGATTGAGGTTTGTCCTTTGAAATTGGCCTCTAGTTGACGTTTTGGATATCACTCAACAAACTCACACTCAGCTTTTGTGCTCATATGTTGGGCCATGTGGCCATAGGGGCTGTTAAGTTCTTACTTTAAGGCTGGAATAGTGAATAGGAGCAAGTTTATCAACACCAATACATCTTTGGAGAAAGGTGCTTTTATCACATAGCATTTTCTTCTTTTCTTACCCAGCTCTCTTTTCTATCAAATGTTTAAATGACAATTCATGTTGGCCTAGACTAGAGCTTCTCAAACACTAACATGCATATGAATCACAGAACATCTTGTTAAAATGCAGATTCTGATTCAGCTAAATCTGGGGTGGGGCCTGAGAGTCTGCATTTCTAATGTGTGTCCAGATTATGCTGATGTTGCTAATTCCAGACCTACTTTGAGCCTCAAGGGCCTAAAACTAAACCTATAGTGATCAAAGGAAAAATGGCTTTGCTTTATAGAAACCCAGTTATTCCTCTTAAGTGAGCTGTCCCAGAGTTGAGAAACAACAGCTTCTCACCTCATGAGTCTCTCTCTCTCTCTTTCTTTCTCTCTCTCTCTGCCACAAGGCAAATTCTTGAATTTCCATCTGGCTAAATCGGTTTGAATAAAGAAAATACTGTTTGAGCCACTTTAGATCGATAAACACATTCCTTGTTTCTAATGACTGTAGTAAGTAATGGAAATTGGCTGGACATTTTTAGCAATTGTCTTTTCTCTTTAAAACGTCAGCACATTAGCTCTGGTTTATTTACTTTGTTTGAAGTGACCTCCAATACTGCTCAGGAAACACTCTACAAGCTACTTAAAGATAATTAATCATATCGAATTAGTGATTGGTTTTTAAAAGCCTTTAAAATGCCAGTACATTCTCAAGGACATTCAGTGTCATTTCCTCTCTCTCTCTCTCTCTCTCTCTCTCTCTCTCTCTCTCTCTCTCTCGCAGTTGGCCCGTGTCCTACAGACTCCAGAAAGCTTCCCAAACTAATACTAATAATTAGAAGTAAGGAGATAGAGGAGCCCCATTTCTTTAAGGATGCTCCAGCTAGCTCCAAGAAGCAACTGGCTAAGAGAGACTGGGCATGAGCTGTCAGATGACCAGCAGGCTAGAGAAAAATTCCCTTTACTATTCACTGGAGGGTGGCAGGCAATTCCAGAGAACTGGCCACACTCGGTTTGACACACACTATTTAATTTCACAGAATACATTCCCTTTTAGGTCTTTCTTGACACTTAAAGACTGTGGGATCTGCAGAGACGGAAAAGCAAATGATTCCCACTGAATCGCTCTCTTGGATTAGATTTATTGCTTGTAGAGCAAATACTCAGGACAGAAATAATGCAATTTCACAATTTCTATCTAAGTTACTCCAATGTCTTGGCAGGTCTAGAACATTAGGTTTTTCATTGCTCTTATAAAGGAGATCTGTAGGTGATTTTCTTTGAGTTGTAATTTCACGGGTGATCATTTCCCTTGCTTTTATGGAAAAAAAAACTAGTAGCTACCTTTCTGCTACATTACCCTGGAGAAAGGAGCCTCAAGAACCACACTATCTGGGTTCAAACACTAGCACTGTTTCATCACTAACTATCTGACCTTAACTTAAGATAACTTAAGTCTCTTCACCTCGGTTTTCTCATCTGAAAAAGGGGGATAATAAAAATACCTTTTCTATAGGGAGTTTGAAGAAATATGACCTGGCACGATAAAAGTGCTCAATAAAAGTTACCTATTATCATTTTACAGAAACTGATAAATAATCATGTACACCTGAAATTACACCATGTTATAAACCATTATGACCTCAGTAGAATAATTGAAAAAAAAAAACGGTTACCTATTATTTAATGCAATTCAACACAATTAACTGCAAAACGTCCAACATGGATCATTGCAACATAACCTACTACCAGGTTCTATCCATGTAATTCTAAAAACAACTGGTCAATTGTTGGCATTAAGTCAATCCAATGGTTTGGTGCTGTGACAAGGCGGTCATGTGTGCCCATAACATCAAAAGATAGCAAATGTAATTGTTTCTACCCACCCTCCCAACCCATGAGGGCTTGAGTAAGAACGTAAGCGACGAAAACGCTTTGGAAAGCCGAATGCCCCATACCGAAAAAACACATGCATAATAATAATTGCTGTAAACTACACTAATATACTACACTAATACACTATATAATATATGCACTAATTCGTTTTTAGTTTCTGGTTTTCTAAAACCCTATGTGGTACAGGTCAACCAACATTCAAGTGTGTATTAGGTCCACTGCCCTGAATTAGGTGCTGTGAGAACTTCAAAGACGATGTGAGACAAGGTTTCTGCCCTCAAAGGCTTGGCATTCTATGCTTGAGAGCTCAAGTGTCTGCAATTCCCTACAAGGATGGGGAGAGGTGCTCCAGTACAGATTCAGAGAGCCACAGGGCTTTTCTAAATGCTATCATAATAATCAAATGGCAACTGAGGCGTCCCCATTTAGAACTCAGCTTTACACCTTAAAAAATTCTGGCTCATTCCCACAATGGCCAGAAAAGTGTGTGTGCGTGTGTGTGCAAATTTACTGTCCTAGTCCAGTCTAAAGCCACTCTTTTTCTTTCTTTTTTTTCATTCATTCAACAAATATTGACTGAGAGCATGTTATTTGTGCTAGGAATTGGGCCCCATTTATTCTAGTCACGATTGTACACACAAGTCCGCTGACATTCAGGCAGTAGCCTTTGTTAAAATGAATAAATTAGGCTAAAAATCTTTCACTCTTCAAGTAAGGGAAATATGCATGCAGGCCAGGCAGGAGTAGTTTTAGAAACAGGCATCAACACACTGGTGGAGAAATTCAAAGTTTAGTTATGCATAGATATATACCCAAACCAGAAATGATTCTCAGTACCTTTGACAGTGAGAGAAGAGTTTGTTGTCTGTTTGAATCTTCCAATGTCTTTCCATTGATACTCATTTTATTTTTAGAGTATTAATAATTACCAGAAGAAAATAGAGTCAAGATACAATCAGCCCCTTACTTCAGGAACACTGTAATACTATCCCAATTTGCTGGACACTGTGGGTAAAATCCCCGGGCAGCTGAACAGAAGGGGCTGTTTTATGTTGAGCTATAGCACACCCAACCTTTAACATGAGATCTGTTTGTGAACCAAGAAATGTTAGCTTAAACCCCAGGGCCTCTTAAACCCTTGACCTCTCTGGGAAATGCCCAAGGATATGTGGAGGAAAACAGTTTAGGAAAGTTCAAAATAGAAATAAATGCTTGATGAACATATCCGAATCCTTGACATTTCAGCTCCGCTGGTCAGGGAAGATCTTGCTATTTTCACAAGGAAATCTTTTTTCCCTTGAAGTCATTTCAGAGGTAACATTAGTTTTTCCTTGCCACTCAAAAAATATCTTTACTTGTCACAAAGTGAAAAAACTCCTATCCCAAGTACATAAAAGCCTTATATGCATAAGCCTTGTCACTATCTCTCCCATTATGGTTCTGCTAGACCTTGAATTTCATGATGCTGAAAATGTCCTTTTTGCATTTCATTTCTAGGTTGTTCCCTCTCTGGGCAATGGTTACCACAGTCTGTTAGAATGAGTTGTATTTGCTAATTGGATTAAAGGTGAGATAATGGAAGAGATTTTTTTTTCAATATCCCAGTAGCATTCTTAATCTGGGAAACAGATGTTCCCACACCTTTTTGCATCTTTGTGTTCAGTGATTATAGTAAGAGGGTTTCAGAATCTTCTAAATGGTTCAGATTCATTTCCCACACAGTTGGAAGTGGGAAGCCATTAAGATGAAGGCCTTGAACCTTAAATGTAATAAACAGGAGGTGAAAGAAGATGGAAAAGTGAGGGAGAAGTCCATCAACTTATTCTTAGCTGTTGTTTTCTTTATTTCTCTCAGCTCTGAAAATGATCCTTCCTTTTAATTCATTTATTGAAGCAGTTAATGTTTTTTATTATCCCATGCATACAGATAAAATTATTAATGAGACTGGCCCAGTGGTGTAGTGGTTGCATTCATGTACTCCACTTCGGTGGCCCTGAGTTCACAGGTTCAGATCCCAGGTGCGGACCTAGCACTGCTTGAGCCACGCTGTGGCAGTGTCCCACATACAAAATAGAGGAAGACTGGCACAGATGTTAGCTCAGTGACAATCTTCCTCAAACAAAAAGAGCAAGATTTGCAACAGATGTTAACTCAGGGCCAATCTCCCTCACACACAAACACTATATATATATATATATATATATATATATATATATATATATATATATATATATAAATGCACTTACTAAGACAAAAATGAAAGATAATTCTGACTTAGGTGGTTACACTACCTTCATTGTAGATAGTACTTGTACCTAAAACACCATAAAAATGCAGTTTATCATCTACCCATTAGGAAAAAAATATGCTAAATTTAACACACAAATAAAACCTTCTCCTCTCTTTCACAGTAATTGTGTCTCTTAACTTGCTTTTCTTTCACCCAACAATGTTTGAGTTTTGTAGGCCATTGGTATTTGAGAAAATGGGAGGAAAATGGTTATTTTATTATCAAAACAGAGGTCTTAATGAAAAATATGTTTTCTAATGTTCAAGTTGTGTTTTAAAAAAGGGCATAAAAATCCTATTACAGTAGCACCCTGGTTGAAAGTTTTAACAACTTTAGTTTTTTTTAAAAATAATAATAATAGTGGGAAAAATTTTTTGGCTGTGTTTATCAGTGAGAGTGATTAATCTGGCATTATAAAAACCTCACATTTCCCATAACCAATACTTGGAATCAAAGATGTGCAGGACCTCTGTCTGCATTTGATGTAGACAGACCCCAAAAGCCTGAGAGTGCATGAAAATGGAGGTTCTTGAGTCCTGAACCTAGAGATTCTGACTCATTAAGTCTGGGGGTTTGCCTGAGAATCTGCTTTTTTTTTTCTTGAGGAAGATTAGCCCTGAGCTAACATCTGCCAATCCTCCTCTTTTTGCTGAGGAAGACTAGCTCTGATCTAACATCCATGCCCATCCTCCTCTACTTTATACGTGGGACGCCTACCACAGCATGGCTTGCCAAGCGGTGCCATGTCTGCACCTGGGATCCAAGCAGGGGAACCCTGGGCCACCAAAGCGGAACGTGTGCACTTAACTGCTGCGCCACCAGGCCGGCCCCGAGAATCTGCATTTCTAACAAACAGCCCTAGGTGATTCTGATGTCGGTGGTCCAGGGACCATTCCTGGAGAAGGGTGGTTCTGTAGCTCATCTGAGATCCGTAACAATGAAACCCAGCCCTGCCTGCCACTCTGCTCACACAGCTGTTACTAAATACCCTTCACCAAAGACCTTCAGGGGGATGACTTTCACACAATTTTATATCTTGAAATACATTCTGAATTGTCCTCAATTACGACAGTTATTTTTGGTTAAATACCTTTGATTTATTCACTAAAATCCTCCTGCAATTAGTGAATATACAAGGACATATCTGATAACTCTCTATAACCGGACTGCTTGTTTGGCCAGAACACTCTGGTTGGATAATAGAGGTGGGACTGCCCATTCACCCAGTTTTGAAATCCAGATGAAATGTTAGAATTCAAAAAAAGGGCTCCTGGCCTACCACCATTATATATCAAGGAAGTGATTATATTATTCAGAGAAAATACTCATAGATGGTGCCTATACACTAAAAAGATGTTGAAAGGGGAAAGAGAAGAGGTTGCATTTAGATAAAGACCTAGTTATTTTGACAATTGGTATATAGAGAAGTCTATTTTGCTGAATTTCACCAGCTATTCCTTCTGTTTATCTTTCTAAATCAATTTAGATGCATTGATACAAGCGAGATTTGAGAAGACTCCTGGTGAATTCTAGACTGTCTTTAAGTAGTTTATCCCTCATCACAAACAACTGGAGGCCGGGAAGAGCCAGGAAGCTGCTGCACCAGAGAATGGCTTATCTCCCTCTGCATGATCGCTGGACCATCTTTACCAAGGTGACCAGACAAGTTCTCACAAATGAGGTACAAGGCAGAGTTCCTATGGGAGCCAAATATTTACTTCCTCCTTCCTTACCCCTCTTTTCTCCTCAGTTGACATCCTGCAGAAGGGAAGGGAAGTGTGGTAGAATATATTATTTGTTCACAATTCTTCCTTGTATTCTCTTCACTATGTCATGGCTTTACTAGGTAGATTATGCTTCTCTGTCCCATTGACTTTGAGCTTGACCATATGACTTGCTCTGGCCAAGGGAAAGTGGGCAGAAGTGATCATGAATGAGTTCTGAGCCCAGATGTTACAAAGCATTGCAAATTTCTGCCAGGCTCTTCTTGTACTTTTGTCATCTACCACGAGAAGAGCTTGCACCTGGAAACTGCTGATTCTAGAATGAGACACATGTGGAACAGGCCTCAATCTGATTCACAGCCTTAAGCAGAACTGCCATAACTGATCCATAGACACAAGAGCGAGAATAATAAATATTGCTTTAGTAAGCCACTAAGACTGGGGGGGCGGGAGGGTTGTTTGATATGCAGCAGCATCAGAGCATTGGCTGACTAATACGGGAGGGTAATTGCCATTTACTCAGGACTCACTGCTTGCCAATCATCATTTATATTAACTCCTTTAATCTACAAATTTCCTTCTGAGGTCTACTAAGCTCCTATCTTTCATGAAACATCTGCCCAGAGAGGGCAAAGACCCATAGCTAATAAGTGGCTGAGCCAGAAATTCAAATTCACACACACCCATGTCCAAATACAGTGATTATTCCATGGCTTTTTCCTACCTTCCTGCAGTTTACACCATAGGTCATAGCAACAACAACAGCATAAAAAACAATCTCACTCTTTTATGAAGGGCTTTCCAGTTCAATGCACTTTCATGTGTCTTTTTTCATCAATAAGAAAATGTCCGATTACTAATTGGAGTAGTTAGTTCTGTTTAGTTCTGCTTGGACTGAATCATAGCCCATGAGATTTGAAATGGTAAGTCTTCAGTTCGGAAAGTATTGTACTTTAGAAACCACAGGAAGGCTTAAAATAGACTGGAATATTCTGAGGTTATAGGTAGGAGAGAAAATGTACCAGATAAAAACCCGTTGAGCCAGTGTTTGGAGTTTTTCTTGACCAAAGCAGACAGACTCCATAGAAACTGCTTAGGATCCTCCCTCTGACCCCACTGGAGGAGATAGTCACTTAGAAGGCACCACCAGTATTGTCACTATGGACACTCAGAAGGAACAATATTTTCCAGCCCTGGCTGCACATTAGAATCACTTGAGGAGCTTAAGGAAAAGAAACATCTGGGCCCTGCTGCCAAACAAAGTCAATCAGAATTTCTGGGCGAGAGGCTGGGCATCTGCAGTTGTCAAATTTCCCCAGGTGATTCTAATGTGCAGCCAGAGTTGCACTAAACTAGATGATGAGACACAGAAAATGTATTTGCTGACATTTAACATTAAAAACCAATTCTAGTGGCCCACACCTGGAGATTGGAGTGAGGTTCAACCATGTGTGACTTTGAACTTCCTACCTACCCAGTGACTCTCTTATTATCATTCTTTATCATTTCTCTTTCCTCCATTGAATATTTACTGAATCCATATTTATTTACGGAAATCCATATCTATGTCAATTCCTAAGAAAGTGTTTGCCAAGGGCTAGACTGTAAAAGTCTATAAAGTTTGTAAGGAATTCATTAAAACTAAGATCAGCTAACTTAATAGGAGAAATGTCACTGACTTACTAGCCAAATAAACACGTAAATAAAAGCAAAGACTCGTTTATATTGATTCTATACATGGTTTACACTCTCTTATAAATATTTCAGAGCACCGGCATTTGGGTTTAATTTGCACATTCTGGTTCCCAAGAATTAGCTTTGATTTGCATAGCCTGAGACTGGGATCAGATATGCTAACTTGCTCCTGCGTACAGAGACCCCTTGTGGCGCTGATCTTATTGTCTCCCCGGGTTATGTGGGAAACTTTCTATTGCTTTTACAGTATGACACACAACTCCTTTACCTCACTGGTGGCAATTAATTTCAATACATTTGAACGAAAATAATATCTAACCTTTATGGAGTATTTTTTGTATGCCAGGCACTATTCTTAGTGTTCTATAAGCATTTAGTCATTTAATCCTTAGCTCTATGAGATAGATGATTTATTATCCCCATTTTACAGATGGAAAAACTGAGGCACAGAAATGTTAAGTAAGGTGCCCAAGGTCATACACTTATTAAATGATAAAGCTGGAATTTGGACCCAGAAAGTCTAGTTCCAGAATCAGAATCTGGATTCTTAGCTACGAGAATATACCACAAGCTCCAGTAGGTAGGGGACCTGTGTAAGTACATTTTAGGAGAGGATGTAGAGCAACTGGTACTTTCGTCACTGCCACTGCAAATTGGTACAATTATAAACAAATTGTTTGGCAATATCTACTAAAGCTGAATGTATACTTCCCCTATGACCTAGTCATTCCTGGGCATATATCCAATAAAAACGTTACTTATGTTGATGAAAAGACATGAATCTGAATGTTTATAAAGCACTACTCATAACAGCACTGAACTGGAAACTACTAAATGTCCATCAACAGAAAAATAGATAAATAAATTCTGGTGTATTTATATCATTATGCAGCAATGAGAATAAAAAATCTGTAACTACATGGAGTAATAAGGATGGAGCTCATGAACATAGTGCTGACTGAAAGAAGTCAGAAAAAAAGAGTACATGCTGTACGCTTCTTTCTTTTCTTTTCTTTTCTTTTTTTGAGGAAGATTAGCCCTGAGCTAACATCTGCTGCCAATCCTCCTCTTTTTGCTGAGGAAGACTGGCCCTGAGCTAACATCCGTGCCCATCTTCCTCCACTTTTATATGTGGGACGCCTACCACAGCACAGCTTGCCAAGCGGTGCCATGTCTGCACCCAGGATCCCAACTGGCGAACCCGGGCCGCCAAAGCAGAAGGTGCGCACTTAACTGCTATGCCACCGGGCGGGCCCCCCCCCAAAAGTACATGCTGTATGCTTCTATTTATCTGGAGTTCAAAGGTGGGCAAAAAGAATCTCTGCTATTAGGGGTCAGGCTACTGGTTATCCTTAGGGGTAGGAGTTGTGACTGGAAGGAATATGGGCGGGGGGAAGGGGCCACTGGGGTGCTGGTAAAGTCTTTTTCTTTGATCAGGGTACTGGCCACAGCATGTGTTTAAGTTTTGAAAATTCAGTGAACTGTACATTTAGATTATATGCACTATTCTGTATGTATAGCATATATCAATAAAAAGCTTGAAAGAGTACTATCTGTGATGAAATATTATCTAGAGTTAGGAGATTTAGGTAAATATTTTCAAATAAATAATACATATTTAAGGAGAACAGTCATTCCAGGCAATCAAAGAGTAAGTTTTTAATACCTCCAGTTCTTTCCTGCTTTCCCACTTCTTATCACAAAGGCTAACCTGATGAGTTAATAATAATAATAATAATAATAATAAGAGAAAACGATCAATATGGGATGCCCCCGGTCACCTCCTGACAGGAGTTCCAAGGCAGGGTGACTAATGAGAGTTGTATGAAAGTACATTCGGTAGCAGGCATCAGAACAAAGTGTCCTTGGCTCGCTCGCCTTTGCATCTTCTGGAGCACCCGCTTACAGTATCATGGAGAGCAAATGAAAGCAAGAGATAGGTTTCTTTTGTAGGAATCTTCAAGAATGAGGAAATTGAGGTCTAGGGTGAGAAGCAACTCCACATGACGTTCTGCCAAAGGGCAATCCCTTTTAGGAAGGATTCAGTGGAAGCAGGTGGGAGCGGCTTACCCTAAGAATTCTCACCACTCCTGGGCACCTGCGGAATCAACCCATCAGCCACCCCCTACATATGTGAGAGGTACAGCCCAATCCACAATGCTCCATTTATCCTGCCTTTGAAAGAGAAAGACTTCTTCAACTGTCACAAAGGCAATGCTTTGCCAGGGAAAGCACAAACTTTTGTTTGCTTAAGAAGCATATCTACAAAAAACTTTCATCACTCCAAATGCCTTCAGCCAAGTTCTTTGAGGTAAGTTCCATGGGGAAGAACTATTGAATCTAGATCAAAAATTATAAACAAAACAGCCACAAAATTCACCTCTGTATCAGGCAAGACAATGGTTCCCCTCCTTGTGCCAGCCCATGAACCCGGCCACCTTACTGGGTAAACAGAAGCCATGAAGTCAAAACCTCTGGTTTTCTCCTCTTCCTCTGTGCATGGCACAGAAGTATGGATAATTAAACATGAGATAACTTTGGCAAACACTTTTCTTGGAGTTCTGCTGATTATTCTCAGGGGAAAAATCATACTAAAAGGAACTAGGTTGATTTAATTACTGGATTCACTCATCAATCATTTAGTGAACTTGCTTCCGGGCCTAATTTCAAGTTGCCTTTTAAATCTCGAGCTTTTACCAGATTTATTCCCCCTTCACTCTCCCCGTCACTTCTCCCGTCTATCTCCCTCTCTCCGTTATAGACTCACCACTATTCGCCTGAAGCCTTTCTTTCCCACAAGCACTTTATGGGACTGAAGCTGAGAATTCCAACATGGCGTCTGTGGTGGGAAGAATTTCAGAGATTTCCCTGTAGATGGGTCTGGATATTCAAATATTGTAAAAAGGCCTCTGCTCCCTTCTGAGTTAAGGCTGAAGGGGCTCTATTCATTGAAGATTCTCTGACACGCTGGGCCCAAGAAGGAGCCATGTTCCCTCAGCCCTACTCTGCCACAGACCACCACATAGCATCGACACTCTAGGGCCTTGGGGTGGCCACTAATGGAGAATGGCAGTTCACAGAAGAGAAACAGGTGCCTACCTGGCAACTGTCGGGACCTATGTACCTTGACAACAAAGACAGCTCAGAAGAATGTGGACAAGTACTTTCTTGAATACCTGTAAGACATTGTCCTTCAAAGTCCCGGGGACACGAGAGGATTTTTGGGGGTAGTGATGGGCTAGGAGTCCTCATGGTCTGGGCATAAATGTTAACGTGACATCATTTGTGCCCAAAACTGCCAAGATCTGGGAATATTTTAATTATTCTAGGAAAGGGTGTCCATCCCAATCTCCTTGAAGATTATACAGATTGCGTGTTGTCAGACTACTTCCATAATATTAAGGTGCTCTGTGAAAAGAATATTCAATAGTCAAAATGGTTTGAGAAGTACTGGATTAAATAGTGTCAAGCAGATTTCTTTACTGAAAAACTTCTCAGATCCTTATTCCGCTAATGGGGCAGTGAATCCCCGTATCAATTAGGATAGGCAAGGTTACGCTGCAATAAAAATTGACTCCAAAGTCCCAGTGCCTTACGTCAACAAAGATTTATTCCTCACTAGTTCTGCTGCAAATCATCTTCACTTTAGGACCTAGACTGAAGGAGCAGACTCTGTTTTTGTTTTTGTTTGTTTGTAGAAAATACTCTTTATTTTTACATATAATAAAATGCACAGATTGTATATGATTTTATGTGTGGAAGTACAGGGAAGTTAACGCCTGTGGGGTAAACTTTGACCAGTGGGGAAATGGGAGGTGGGAGAGTCAACAGATAAGTTTCCTATACATTTCTCCTTGGATGGACTGTGATGAGGCACAGTTCTTTCCTTTAGCCATGGGGCCAGGTGGGCGCACCTGAGAGAATCAGCTGTGTCTCTCATACAGTTTGCTGGAAAGCTTGTTGGGAAGCAGTAGCCAATGCCACAAGGCATCATCTTATGTTTGAATCTCATTCTTCTCTGTCCTCACTTTAGCTGCCCTGGATTATACCTCTCCTGAAAGGATTAGCATTTAAGCCTTGCCTCAGGGTCTGTTTTCCAGGGCACCCACAATAATACAACGTGGAAAAACATCAGGGATTTCTGATCTCATAGACGGACCAGTGGAGTTGCTGTCTTAGGCCTCCTTGTTATTCCTCAGTCTCACAAAGTGTACTCTCATCTTTTGTGTATGCTGTTTCTCCATATGGAACATTCTTCCTTCAGACATATGCATGGCTTACTCCCTCACCTCCTTCAGGTCATTCATTGCCCAAATATTACCTACTCACTGAGGCCTTCCCTGCTCTCCTACTTAAAATTTCAAGCACACTCCATTTATTTTTCTCCATATCTCCATATTACATCTTCATTTATCACTCTCTAAGATTGACTTATTTACTTACTTGGTAAGCTCCATGAGAGCAGGAACATTCAATAAGTATTTGTGGGTTGGATGGATGAATGAATGGATGGATGGATGGATGGACAGATGATGGATGAACGGATGGACAGACTGATGGATGGACAGACAGATAGATGGCGCAGTGGGTGATAAAGAACTGTCCCTTTTCATGGTTCAGGATCTCTGCAAACATGATGTAAAGAGCACTGGACAAGGAGTCAGGCTCTCCAGATCTGGATCTGGTTTGATGTAAACACCCTGTGTGACCTTGGGCAAGGGGAATCACTTATATTTGAACTGGGCTTTAGAGTTTGCAATGTGCCTTAACTATATTTTCTTCTTAGATCTTGAAAATAACTCTGTGGGATGGGTAAGTCTTAGCTTTGTTTTGCAGATGAGGAAACTGAGGTTCAGAAAAGTCAGGTAGCAGCACCTGAGTGGCATACACAATGACAGGGAAGCATCACATGAGGGAATAGCCTTCGAAGGCTTTATGACCCCTCTGGTTCTAAATTATGAGCAGGCATACAAGCGAAGGAGGACACCCTATACTAGTAGCGTGTTTTAGGGAAAGAACTTCCGTGGTAATTTTGCAAAATAGTATCGAGCATTTTGTTACCATGTTGACATTAATTAAACAAATTCCCAGAAAATACATATACTATTGCTAAGCTCAGATGACTTTTACAAGGCAGGAACTAAATGTATCCTGTCTTAACAGTGTTCCAAATGCACTCTATGCAATGTGATGTTGTAGTTCACAAATGATATAGGTTTCCTTTCTGTCAAGTTCATTGTCTTTGAAAGTCAGAACAATCGACTGTCAAGTGCAGAGAGAAGAGTCAATCAGTCAGTAAACAACTTTGGCTTTATTTTATTCCATAATTTACTTATCACAGGATTGGATCAATGCTTTTAAAATGTCTTTGATGATAACAAAGAGGACGGTGGTATTTGAGAACATGCTGGGGCTCTGTGCTGAGACTGAGTGGGTGTGGGAGAGTTTTGTGGATATAGACACAGGCGTAGACAGAAGTAAAAGCAGCAGCCACCAAGGTCCTAGTGCCGCCCCGTCTCAGAATACTGGACTAGGAGGGAAGTCAGGAGATAGCTGGAGGCTTTGAGTTGTCAAAACTTTCTATAAACCAACGCAGTCAAAACGCAGTTTCCCATTTCAAAGGCCTATGAAAAGGGTTAATTAGAGTCTAGAAAATTCTGCATGAAAAGTACTCAAAATGTTTAAGAGTTTGTCAGTGGATTATTTCTTCCCTTCGCTCTTGCCAGGTTAAGTTTTGGGCCCAAAGAATGAATTTGGGGTATGCAGACTTCTAAAATTCTGCTGTGAAAGATACAGTCCCTTCCTGCTAGGAGTTTATTCTCCTTTAGGCAGGCAAGAAAAAGACTTATGTAGAAACTCAGAAGCAGAGGAAACATATAAAAAAGTATAAAGAAAATGGAGCTATACTGGAATATCCAGTATTTTTGGCTTTGAATTTCAGCTCTGACAGCTAGCTGAGGAGCCAGGGGCTTTAAGAGAACCTGCTTAGTGTCACCCCTGGAGGGCTTTCTTTGGGAATGTGTTTGGAGATTGCTGCATGGGTGGCTTCCTGGGTGTCTGATTTGCGCTGTAGCACAGGGCCCTGTGCTCAGAAGGATCCTGCCTGTGGTTCAATGTTCTATTATTGTCATATTGAAATTCTTAATAATTTTATCTTTGAATCTGTGCTCTGTAAGTGAAGCCCTACGGGACAACGCAGCATAGGAGCAGGGCGATTGGAGCCTGGCCCGCCGTGAGTCTACCTCCTGCTATCTCCCCACCTCCCCTGATGGGTTCTTAACCCCCCACTCTCCTCCACCCACTGGAGCCCCAGCCCTGCCCAAGCTCCCCTCTCTGCCCTGTGACCAATGCCACCCTCTGCCCCCACAGTATCCAGGTAGCATTGGGGGAAGAGGATGGAGTGGTTTGGATGGGGTCGGGTAGAGGGTTGGAGGTGAGGGAGGAGACCCATGTTCTACCTGGCACAGGTGCTGGGAATGTCACGTGGGGGTTAAGATTGAACATGGGCCCCACATGGTGTCTCAGGTGGGGCACGGCAAAAGCCGTCCCCACCCTGGGCTGGCAGCACCATAGTAGGTTCAGCAGGCAACTTGGTAGGGGTGAGCCCCTAGCCCATCCCTGATGCAGGTATGGAAGTTGGAATCCCTTGAGAGTTGGCCATCTGCCACGGGGTGGGACAGTGGGCAGTGGGCACTGACTTCCTGGCTGAGGCTGGGACACTGGACTCAGGTCCAGTGGCTGGTCGGGTAGGGGGAACCTGGCAGCCAGTGGACCACATGCACCCCATCACAGGATGGGATCCCTAGGTGCCTGTGAGGATTTAGCGTGACATTAAATAGGAACCCAAAAAGACCCCTCACACACACAGAGTTAGATAGAGTGAGCAGGCAGAGGAAAGAAAACATTTTATATTTTAGTACCCGTAATAGCATTCTTTTCCTGCTGTTTGAACAGAGGGCCCCAAATTTTTATTTTGCACTAGGCCCGGCAAATTATATAACCAGCTGTAAACTACAGAATATATTTTCAATAGTTACAATGAAAGGAAAGGGAGCCACATTTGCCATCTTGCCACAGGCTGGCCCAGTGTGTGAGGCATGGCCCACTCACCTATATATCCATTAAGCATATGAGCAGCCCCTCTCAGCCCACTCTTCTTACATATTTGCTCCTGTGTCCAATTGGCTGTGAGCCCACACGTTGCCGCCTGCTGTCAGACCTGGGAGCAAGGACTTGGAATTGTACTGCTGCTGGTCCTGATCCCAAAATTTGAAGTTCTAAACCTCATCGTTTTGCATTTAAACCATTCTCAGCTCTCTCTTGCCTTCCTGCCTTCAGCATACATGTGCTTTGCCTGCCTTCCAAGCCAGCTGGAACACACCAGCTAACACTCAGGCACAGGCAAAACTTTCTCATTTTAAATGGTTTTGCCCCATTGGTGAGTGACAGCAGGAAAGAAGTGTTCACAAGACTCCCCCAAATAGCCACATTGGAGTAGGATTTGGTGGCGGGGGAAGGGAAGGCGGAAAGGACAACACATTTGCAGAGTAACGTATAGTTATTACTATTTTATTTCAAGTGTTAAAATGGAAGCCTAGTAATTAATCTAATAATTAACCAAAACACACTTCAAAGCCTGAGTGGAACCTGATGATGTCAGGCAGTAGGAGAAAAAAAAAACCTTTCTACTTTGAGAGAGTTATAAGCATTTCCCATTCCAAATTTAAAAACAAAACAAAACAAAAAGCTCCAAATGAACTTCAGTTTCAGGATTCATGAGTAGCTCAGGGAAGAACTATTGGGTTATCTCAGCTGTGCTGAACATTTTCTTCTTCTTGGGTTACTCCCATCAACGGTTGAGCTCATCAATTTTGGAAGGCATCCTAGTATGTCTTATTAGGCTGTTTGAAACTATTGGTGTCAGAACATAGCACTCTTACTCCCTACTTTTTCATTGCTAATTAATGGATTGAAAGTCCGTGTAATAGGGTTAGAATCTATAGCCCAGGAAGAAGGTGGTTCTGGACTGTTGCCTAGCTGCGTCTAACACCATCCAGTGTTGCCAGTGCCTGGCCGTCAGTGCGCATTATGAGACAGACAACAAAAACCCACCAATAATGCATCTGGAGTGGTTGCTAAGTTTAGAGGCATCCATTAGTGGACTCTTGTTTTTAGTGAAATGGAAGTTGTTATTTAGAAATTTTGTATTGAATTATTAATTTACATAGAAATAAGAAATGCTTGGGTTTTTAAGCCAGATCAGCTTGGGTCCATAAAGTCATCCTGCCTATTTTAAGATGAGGAAAGGCCATCTGTTTGTCCGGAAAAGAACTGACTATCTCTTGAGTACCTCGTAAAGTAGCAAATGATGGACCATTTTAAATGGGTTGGTTTAGTTAAGTCTACAGCCTATTCAGTATTTTAATTCTCCATTTATAGACTTTGCCCATAATGTTATGAAATGAGCATAAACCCTAGTTCTGGTGGCATCTGGCTATTCACAGCCCTTGCTTAGTACCTTTAATTCTAACAGCAATAACTTCCACTTACTCAGTGCTTACTATGACCAGGGAATCACGTTAAATGTTTTCAATATGCTGTTTTATCTTCACAACCATCTTATGAGCTAAATATCATTATCCCCATTTTATGGATCAGAAAACTACCATTTAACAGGGTTAAGTAGCCTGCCCAGAGTCTCACAGCCATTAGGGAACAGAGACATAGCTTTACTATGTTTGCTGACTTCTAAATCCAGGTTCTGGGGAAAAAGGGAAAAGGCCATATAAAAATGATTAAGTTCTAAACTTTCAAGTGGTAAAATGTAGATGACCCTCATAGGACCAATCCTTTTGCTGTATTTCCAAACCTGGCAGAATCCACCTTGTTCAGGAGGAGGGAGACACCCACACATACACACACAGATACACCTTTATATATATGCACACACACAACAGCCCTTGGCCATTCACACCAGGGCAGTCAGCAGATACCCCTATTCTGAGATCCTTGGTGCTCAGAGCCAAGTCAAAAGGTAGGCCAACTGGATAAGTGCTCTGAGCACCAATCTGTAAGGGCAATTATATTCCCAATGGAAATCAGAAATATGGTACCATTTAACTCAGATCTCCACATGTGACTACTTCTATAACCATCAAAATATAAATGGGTCACACTTTAGCCAAGCAGGCAGTGGAAATGAAAAAATTATCTGGGTGCCAGCTCAGCTCCTTCACTAAATAACTGTTGCATTAAGATTGAAAGGATATCATCTGAAGTATATCAAATTCTTAGTCTGCCTCAAGCTCCAACATGTCTTGGTCCAGACCTGTTTGTGCTATGAGTGGTCGACTCTACTTCTGGCACCAAAGGACCGGGGCCTCAGCACTATGCCTAGTCCTCCATTCCAACTACACTGTCCTCTTGCTCTCTCATGAGAGGGCCAATGCATGAAGTCCAGTGCTTGTCTCCGCACCTGGACTTTCCCTCTGATCCAGTATGGAATTTAGGGACTAGATTTTGATTGCCTTGCTGGCCTTCAAACCTCTCCCAAGTTTGACTTTACATACTAGATTTTCATTTTGGTTTAGGGTAAACTACTTTTCTTGTCACATGGCCAGAAGGCATACTGCTGAGTCCATCCAGCCTGGGCCAGGCCTGGCCTGGCCTTTGGCCACCTGGGGTCAGTAGCCTTCTCCTGTTTCCCAAGCATCCCGGGAATGCTCCCAGGATGCCCCTGCTTGCTGCTTGTTCAATATCTGTCCTCTCCTGTGAATGTAAACTCTCTGTTCACCACTCTGTCCCCACAGCACCTTGCATGGTGCCTGCCATGTAGAAGGTGATCAATAAATATTTGTTGAATAAATAAATGGATGGATATTTATTTACTTACTTAGCAGGTACATGGCACTCACTATGTGCCTGGCAATGTTGTAAGGATTTTATACATGGGTTTTATATATATGAGTTATATTAAACACATTTAACTTATTTTTTTAGACTTGTCATTTCCCCCACTAGACTATAAGTTTTAGGATAACATTTATGCTGATCTCTAGCACAATGTCTGACAATAAATACATAATATTGATTACATGAAGACACATATGGTTTAATTTAATTTAATTTAATTTTTTGAGGAAGATTAGCCCTGAGCTAACATCTACCGCCAATCCTCCTCTTTCTTTTTGCCGAGGAAGACTGGCCCTGAGCTACATCCATGCCCATATTCCTCTACTTTATATGTGGGATGGCGGCCACAGTATAGCTTGCCAAGCGGTGCGTAAGGCCTCACTCGAGATCTGAACCGGCAAATCCTGGCCACCAAAGTGAAACATGCAAACTTAACTGCTGCGCCACCAGGCCAGCCCCTCACATATAGTTTTAATTGTGTTGAAATCAGATTTCTGAATCTATGTCTTTCTACTAGAAGCAACATGAGAAGTCAAATATCTTAATTAGGGTTGGATATAGTTCCTATACTTGTAAGGTCTCATATTTAAATGTGCTGCATCATGGCCAAATTATTTCGATGATTCTCTTGCATGAAAATTTCTGCTGCCATTAAGTTTCATGTTCTGTTATTTTCTTTTATTGAACTCTATTTTGTCAATACCCTTTGCTTTGGGTCAGATTTACTTTGAAACATCTAAAGTAAAGAACGTTTTTGGAAGGAACTCCAGCAGCCAATTGTAGATAATATGGACTGCGGAACTTCAAAAGTTGCTATGTTTTATCCCATTTTGTTTCCATGATTGTTATAGTATACGACTTCTGTGCCTCATCAATCTTGAAAATTCTTATTCTTAGAGAAATTTCTCTGCTGGAAAGACACACCCTACTTCATCACAGGTCAGGTATGTTCAAAATGTGTCCAAGAAATGTAACACTTTAGGTGGGTTGCTCAATGAAAAACCAATTTGCTTCTCTTGCAACATGTTTGCTAGGATATTCAAACACTATTTTATTCAGTTGAAGTTAGGTGTTCCTCTCCTACCCCCAAAGTATGATTTATGAGAGAACGTGAGGGTGTTGTGTTAATTCGTGGTCACTACTTTGACACGTTGGAAGGAAGGTAAAAGTTGAAATCAAGGACTAAGTTTTTGGGAGATCAGCTGGAACCTGCCTCTTCTTTTTCTCTTGAGTTAGAAAGTTTTGAAAGGACATTAATGTCTTATGGGACCAGGAGCCTTTTAGTTTTTACCAGAAACAAAACTTCTGAGCTTTTTTAAAAGACAGGATTATAAAAGGAAAATAAACATCAAAATTATTCCAACTATCTCATGGTGCATAAAAGATTATCCCCAAATTTAGAGGCTTAAGACAACCACTTCATTTTGCTCTCCATTTTGTGGGTCAGGAATTCAGGGAAGGCTCAGCTGAACGGTTCTCACTGGCATCTCTCACGATTGCAGTCAGATGTCTGCTGTGCCCGAAGTCATCAAAATCTCAGCTGGGCTGCACATCCACGATGGCTCTCTCACAAGTCTGGCAGTTGATCCTGGCTGTCAGCTGGGAGTGCAACTGGGGTTGTCCCCTGGAGTACCTACACCTGCTTCTCGATGTGGCCTGGGCTTTTCACAGCATGGTGGCTGGGTCCCAAGAGGGAGGCCTCTGGAGAGCAGGTGTTCAAAGAGAACTAGGCAGAAGCTGCAAGCCTTCTTCTGACAGTGCCTTGGAGGTCGTATAGCATCACTTCTGCCACATTTTAAGGCCAGCCCAGATTTAAGATGATGAAAGGGGTAGACCCTACTAATTTATGAGAGGAATCTCAAAGAATTTGTGGCCATCTTTTAAAACTTCCACAACAAGGTTAGCACTGGGCACATGAATGAATGAATGAATGAATGATACCTACTTAAGCATATCTGGAATACATGCTCTTCAAAATCCCCACTTCTACAAAAAAATTTTCAGGGGCCAGCCCGGTGGAGCAGAGGTTAAGTTCACACGTTCCACTTTGGTAGCCCAGGGTTCACTGGTTTGGATCCTGGGTACAGACCTATGCACCACTTGTCAAGCCATGCTGTGGTAGGCATCCCACATATAAAGTAGAGGAAGATGGGCACGGCTCAGGGCCAGTCTTTGCAAAAAGAGAAGGATTGGCCGTGGATGTTAGCTCAGGGCTAATCTTCCTCAAAAAAAAAAAAATTTGCATTTATTCTGAAATATTCTTAGGCCCAAAATTAAGACAATGATTTTTATCATGAGAAAGGGTCTACTTATGTTAACTTCTTGGCCTAAGGTAAAAGTAAGGAAAGAAGAGGAAAGGAAAGGAATGAGCGGCACGGCTGGCCTCCACCCACCTGGCAGGTATCCACCTCACCAAATATCTCCCCCTTCATCTATTTCCACACCTGAAATCTTGCCAATAAAGGCTTTTTCTTCTATCGGGTCTTGAGGAATTTCTGTCTGTAGAAATCACCCATTGTGATACAGACATCACTTAGAGAAGAATAACATCTTAGTTTTTTTACATCTCACCCCTTGGGAGTTAGAGTGAGAATGAAAAGGAAATGGAAATGTTGGAGCTGGAGAGATGGTGAAGGTATTAGAACTTTTCCAACTGTGATGATTGAGAACAAGAGCCTCTATACTCTGGAAGTGGGATATCAGACAGGCTACAAGTAGGAGGAGGAAAATGAATGGCGAGGTAAAAAGATTCTAAAGGTTAACTTCGCATTTCAAAATGCCCAGAACTGGCCCGGTATGGTGAGTTGAAATGTTGTCAATAGTTTATCCTGACCCACCAGGGAACTCCTAACAAAGGGAAAGGGGAAGGAAATATGGAACATCTTCTATATACCAGGCATAATTCACGTGTTAATCATTACAACACCTTTACAAGAATAGTATTGCTATATCCATCTTATGAATGAGGAGGGAAGAGCCACAATGTGGAAAGAGTCTGGGTCCCTGAATAGCCATGGAGGAGGCTGTTCAAGCAGAACACTCATATTAGACTCTGATGAGAGAGAAAAGTAAATCCACTGAGTGGTCAAGGTTTATTTGTTACAAAACCATTGCTACCTTTAGCTAATACAGCCTTGGTTAATTCTGCCTCTCCCCCAGTCACATAGATAACATATTCCCATTGGTAATAATTATCTAGGGGTGGGAGGAGACATGGAAAGGAGGAGAGGTGCAGAAAAATGTCTTAGGAAAGGCGAACGTATAGTTTTAAAGTCCCCCAGAGCCCAATTCCCTCTTAAACCCCATCTCTACTCCCCAGATACCATGTCCCCTACCCATTCACAGAGTTACAAACCACTGCTGTTAAGGTTTTTGAGTAAGAACTTCACATGACCAGAGGTGTACAGTTAGGAAAGTGAGTGGCAGTGGTATGTCGGATGTATTGGGCGGCACAGGAGCAGGGCTGTGGAGGGGTGGGTGGAAGCAGTACAACAAGTAAGAATTATCTGGGAAAGATTCCAGTGAAAGAGTTGCAGGCAGCTCTGAAGTACCAGATGTGAGAAGGCTATAAAGAGGATGGGTGCAGTAAAGATCAGGCAGATAGAAACATAGACAGGAGGACACAGGTGAACTGACTGGACTGGGGGCCCTAGGAGAGAGAAGAGCTTTTGAACTTTGGGGACTGGGAAAATGGTAACGTAGTAAACAGATTACAACAAGTCTTGCTCAATATATTGGTTATATCATATGCATGAATGATTTTGGACAAAGATTTTATAAATCATTTGGCTAAAAAGAAGGTAACAGTCAGCCTTTACAACAGCTGAAGGAATCTGTTTAATCCTTTCCACTAAAGAGTTGAAAAAGCTGCTCTTTTTCCTCTAGGGGGTCTCAATGGACAGGACCCAAGATGAGCCACAGGCCCTCATCTGATCCCCGAGTGACACTCCTATATCTCTTGACTCAACAAAGTCTGGATTTCAAGCCCATCCAAAGCAGCAGTCTCCTCTTGACCAGCCCTTTTCTGGTGTTCTAGATGCCCTGGGCCTCAGCCCTCCACTTCAGCTTTCTTAGATGTGAGTGAGGAACCATTTCTCTGATCTCTGCAGGAAACACTTTCCAAAGCTCCCAAGCAGCCCTCCAGAAGTCTGCCCCACAAAGCTAAGAGTGAAAGAGGTTGTGGTCCTTCTACCCTTAAAGCACAGCAAGAGTTCTCTCCAAAGAAACCTCTTCACAAATCCCCTCCTCTCTCCACAGTCTGACCTCTTTTGATGCTGTTGTCCTGGTTGAGGATCCCAGAGTCACAGAAACAGGACTTGAACACTTCCCCTGTAGTTTCTGCCTATGGGGTTTTGCCTCCTGCTCACTTTTGTATTTGATATCTGTGGCATTGACGCCTCAGCTGAAACTGAGGTGGGAAAAGTTCCATTCTAACCAACTGTTATGTAGATTACACTGCTATATTAAAACTAGACAATAACTGATTCTTAAAAATAATTCCTGCATTCAAAAGAAAATCTCAACCAATATTTTACCAAGTCCAATGTTATTTAAGACTCTTGCTGCTTCAACTCAGTCTCATCAGTATGCTGTCAGTGTAATTTTTCTCAATTGTCAGCAATTTTTTAGCCAGAGATCACTTTCCATCATGTAACTGATGCAGTCATTCCCAAGCCATTCCTGAGATTTGTAGGGCCAAGTACAGCGACTTACATTTTTGCATTTCTTACTCCAGCCAAATTAATCTACATGGAGGAGAAATCCACTAGGAAACAAGTTCTGAGGAACAAAAGCAATTTCAAGTGGCCTGTCTGAATCAGTTCCAGGACTGACACTACTTTGCGTCGACTCATTTAGTAGTGGAATGTTTAGTATAAATGGTGTTGTGTTCATAAAAGGCAGGCTTAAACAGACATTTTAATTACAGACGGAAGAATGTTTATCTCTGAGTATTTCTTTCTTAGTGGTTTTTACATATTCCATTTTTTAAAAGAGAATATATATTACTTTGATAATCAGAATACATTATTTACACGTGTATGGGTTTACATACAGCACAAAGACCCATCTAAAGAGTGAGAGAATGAAATAGAAAATTCAAATGGTCTTTACAGTGCTGTTCAGTAGAATAGGATGCTAAACACATAATGTAATTTTAAGTTATCTAGTAGCCACATTAAAAAAGTGAAACTAAACAAGTAAACCTAATTTCAATAATATATTTTATTTAACCCAATATATCCAAAATATTATCATTCTAACACGTAATCAACGTAAGCATTATTAATGAAATATTTTACTTTCTTTTTTTCATACTAAGTCTTTGAAATCTGCTGTGCATTTTACATTTACAGTGCATCTCAATTCAGACTGGCCTCCTTTCAAGTGCTCCAGAGCCACACGTTTACAGTGGCTCCCGAATAGGACGCCACAGCTCTATAGGCTCAGCGTGATCTCCTTACGACAGATGAATATTAAAGATCGTCTTAGACCTTGTTGATTGAACATGGATTTGTTCTTATGTACTTGATCAGAGTTCTGGGAAAATGTAAAATTTTGCAAAAAAAAGAGAAGAACTCAGTTTTTTAAGTAGAGCATTCCTGTATTTGTCACCCTACAAAAGTTATATTTATGAACTGAACATTTTATTCCCTTTAGTGATTTGTTAAATCCCAAAGCAGCGTCTAGATAAACATTAAATTGCATCTCAAAAGCATGAGTAAAGCCTAAAGGAGAATAGATTAGTTCCCATCATCCTCTGAAGTATGGAGACCGCTGCTCTCCCATATTTATTGGTGCTTATCTCTTGAGGTAACACCTTTAAATCAATAGTTCTTTTCTATTTTTAATGTCCTTCTGCCATTAGTCCAACCTTATGTCCATTTTTCTTGCTCAGTGAAGATTTGTGCAGAGGCCTGAGTGTTTTTCTAGGGTTTTTTCCCCTCTAGAGGAGTGGATTGTATTTCATTTGGAGTATGTTAAGTCGCATTGGGATTTAAAGATTGGCAGTGTACCTCCATTTTAGACAAAAGAAAAGTAATTCTCAGGTCTGTTGTATGAAAAATAAAATTTAGGTCTTACGGGTCTTTTTTTATTATTGTGGTAAAAAGCACATAACGTTAAATTTACCCTCTTAACCACTTTGTCAGTTCAGTAGCGTTTATTCACATCGTTGTGCAACCTTCTGTGTCTTTGTGTACTTTTTTTTGGTACATCTTAGTCAGAGAAACAAGTAAACAGGTCTTGTGTAGACAAGTCAATGTGTCATCTCAGACTTCAGAGATGGCTGGATGGGGAGTTTAGAATTAGGTCACGGGCCTGTAAGGAACCAGAGAGGCGTTTACGCCCTCGGACCCCCTGTGCAGTGGAGGCAGACAAGCCATCCTCTCTGGTCATCATGAGGTTACAGAATGGGCTGTTAATTTTTCTGCGTTACTGCTTGAGTTTCAGAACTCTGTGAAAGCGTCAGGACGGTCTCCTGTGCCCCTAATGTTTCTCTTGTGACACTCTCAGTCAGCTTGCACCCTTTTGCTTTTAGCCATCAGTAGATGTGTAAGACTCACCTGATGATGACAAAGCCAGAAAAGACACATCTAGTTTCAAAAACCCAGATCTTTCAGTTAAACCACAGGTTAATACTACCCGTTCAGAGGGACCCAATAAACATTTTTTCTGGCAAAATTTGCATCTTAATAGGCTCCCACGTTAAACAATGTAGGATTGTGACTCTCCATAAAAGTCATTTTCACCGCTAAAAAACTTACTGGCTCATGAAGCAGTAGTTGTTCCTATTTTTGACACACCAGTGATCAAATGATAGATATGAAGCCATGCATTTGATTGCAACTGTTAACCTCAATTTAGCAATCTCATTAAATTATTTCTTAGTTCTCTAGAGATGCTTTATTGTTATCAATATTTTACTTTGAAAAATATTAAACCTAATAGAAAGTTGCTAGAATAGTACAATGAACTACTGATGGCCTGTACCTAGAGCCACCGATTGCTAACATTTTGCCATATTTTCTTTCTCTCACTAGAGATATATTTTTTTAATTGAGGTAAAATTTACATAACATAAAATGAACCTTTCTTTTTTTTCAAGGAAGATTAGCCCTGAGCTAACTGCTGCCAATCCTCCTCTTTTTGCTGAGGAAGCCTGGCCCTGAGCTAACATCCATGTCCGTCTTCCTCTACTCTATATGTGGGATGCCTGCCACAGCATGGTTTGACAAGCGGTACGTAGGTCCGTACCCAGGATGACAAATGGTGCGTAGGTCCATATCCAGGATGACGAGCAGTGCGTAGGTATGTACCCGGGATCTGAACTGGCGAAGCCCAGGCCATCGAAGTGGAACTTAACTGCTGTACCACTGGGCTGGCCCCAAAGTGAACCATTTTAAAGTGAACAATTCAGTGGCATTTAGTACACTCACAATGTTGTGTAATCACAACCTCTATCTAGTTCTAAAACATTTTCATTACCTCGAAATAAAACCCCATATCCAGTAAGCAGTTGCCTCCCATTCGCTTTCCCCCAGCCTCTGGCAACCACCAATCTGCTTTCTGTCTTTATGGATTTGCCTATTTTGGATATTTCATGTAAAAAGAATCATACAACATGTGACCTTTTTGTGTCTGGCTTCTTAGCATAATGTGCTCGAGGTTCATCCACAGTGTAACATGCATAGTGCTTTCACCACAGACGCTTTTCACTGAGGTTGTAAACCGAGTATGAGGGAGCATTCCATCACCCATGTCTCCTGCTCCCACTTCACCCCACAAATGGGCTGGATAGGATCTTGTAGTCTTTTAAGTGCTGTAGTTTCTTTCTTTTTTTTTTTTTATTAATGTTATGATAGATTACAACCTTGTGAGTGCTGTAGTTTCTTTTAAATCAAGCGTCTCTTTGGGGAAAGGGTGGGTGTTTATTCAAGCATATGTGCGTTCACATCCCATAAGCTTATTTAAGAGTTTAAAATGGGCATAAAGAAGAAAATACCCAAAGATAACCACACTAAATGTCTATATCACTCTGCATATGTCGCTTAATCTCTCTTGCCCTCAGTTTCTTCATCTACAGAACAACCAGACTGGATCCAAGCCCTAAGAACCATTGTAGTGAAAAACTCTGTGATTCTATTCCGCAGACAATCCAGCTTAACCCTTTTCCTAAGTCTATTATTCCAGAGAGCTGCTTTTCTTCTGTGGTATATTAGAGCAAAATTGATATTGATGAACCACTGAGTGTGTGACCCTGGAGGTTACACACTGTAGCTTAGATGAGTTCACAGTCCAATTGGAGCTAAGAGATAGATGAGCCTGTGACAACAGGGATATTCATAACCAGAGGACAAACCTTGTTAAGAGATTAAATATTCAACCTTGAACCACACAAACACAGGGAAACTGATAAAAGTGCCAACAAGAAATACCAGCCTGCCCTCACTCTTCATGTGTCACTGCCCTCTTTGATTTGACCAGTTGTCTGTGGGTCAAATGGCTAGAGAATGCTTCCGGAAAGCAAGTGCACTTTAAGATCAAAGTTTACCTAAATGGCACATCAGACAGAACATTTTCTCTTGAATTTATTTTTAGTGCTTAATTTATTTTCATTTGTTTTCGTTTTTTTAATAAAACTTTTCAAACACACAGCAAAATTGAAAGAATTTTACGGGGAACCCCTGTACACCCACTTCCTAGATTCTAGCATCATCATTTTACTATACTTGTTTTATCACATATTGATCTATCCATTCATTGATCCACCTTATTTTTTGAAGGATTTCAAATTAAATTACAGGCACCAGTAACCATGTCATTAATTGGAACTCAGCATTTACCGATTTTTTCTTTTGATGTAAAATGTGTATTCAATGAGATCTACACATCTTAAAGTGTACATTCCTTGAGTTTTGGGTAATCCAAAATCCTATCAAGATAGCTGACATAACATTTATTATTTAATTTAGTTTTTTATCTTATACGTTGTTTTAAAAAACACAATATCGTGGCTAGTCAAACTAAAAGACTGCAGTCACCTGCCCTTTCCTTTCAATCCTGTTTTCTGCTTCCCGAAGGCAACTACTTTCAAATCTTTTGCAGTACATGTTTCTTCTGGTAATTTTGTATATATCTCTGTATAGAATGTCAGTACTTCTATTTCTTAAGTTTTCAACTTTAGACTTATCTATTGTTTAGCTAATATGTAAAAATAGGATTTAGCTGTCTCAAACAATTCTCTAAACATACACTTTTACTTTGCCCCACCCCCAAATATTTATAATATAGATTTTGGTTAAATCAATATTCAGTGTTTATATTATTTTAACTATGTAAATATTGATGATAGTAGACATTAGACACTGATTACATTTTATATCTTGTCTAATTTTGGTTTTTCCCAGAGTTACTAATCACCTGTTTTTTATTTGCTTTTTAAATACATCTCTCATCAGTGCATCTCTAAACTCTCTAAGGAAATTTTAAAATTTCCATAAATGTGGTTTAACACATTGGATAATGCCTCAGTTCTGTTTTCGCTTGGAGGCATCACTCCAGTCTGTGTTATTTGCTCCCTAGGCCTGCAGCAAGGCTGCCCCCAGGGTCCTCCTTCACCTCCTCTGGCCTGTGCTGGATTCCTTATTTCTGGATCCCACGTCTTCTTTATGGTTTCTTCCCTCCTTTTGATGGAACACATCCTGCAGTGGTTTCTCGAGCTGGTAAACTTTGAGAACCAAACCTTTTGAGATCTTTCCTATCTAAAAGTGTTTTTATTCTACCATCATATTTGATTGATCTTTTGTCTGGCTACAGTGTTCTAGATTGGACATCACTTTCCCTCTGAAATTTGAAGATGATGTTCCGCTATCTTCTAGCTTTCAGTATTGCTGTCTGAGGCCATCTGTTTCTTTATATACACTTTTGGAACGTTCTCTGTACCCTGGTGTTCTGAATTTTACGTTTATGTACCTTGGCATGCCCATTCAATCTAGAAACTCACATCCTTTATTCCTCAGGGGATGTTCTTAAGTGATTTCTTTGATAATTTCCTCTGAAGGAATATTTTCTCTGTTCTCTCTTTTTATAACTCTTATTAGTTGAATGTTTGATTTGACACCGTCAACATTGATTTGAGTCTCCAATTTTATCTTTTTTCTCATATAAAATGTGCTTTATTAAATAGATTAAAAATTATCTTTATAAAATGTGTGTAAGTTATGAAGAATAATAATGCAAACACGCAATACCACCATCAATTTTAAGAGGAACATCACCAGTGAATTTGAAGCCTCCATGTGACCCTCCCAGATCCAATGGCCCTTTCCTACCTTAGAGATAACCACAGCCCTGAATTTTGTGTTTACAGCGCACTTTCTTTGTACTTTTATCACATACTTCTGTATCTCTAAAGAACGCATTGTCTAGTTTTTAATGTTTTTTAATTTTATACGAATGGAATCCTATTGTATGATTTCTGAGACTTGCTTTTTCTCATTTACATTGAATGCCTGAGATTCACCATGCTATCCTATGAAGCAGTAGTTTGCTCATTTTCACTGTATTTATGCATAAATAATAATTTATTTATGCATTCTTGTATTGATGGGCATTTGGGGTTTTTTCCCCAATTTTTTACCATTAAAAATATCACGCCTATGAATATTCACCAACAAATCTCCTAGTTCTAGCATATGTACCTAGAAATAAGGTTGCTAGACCATAGGGGAGTGCCTCTTCAACTTTGCTAGATTACACCAAATTGTTTCTCAAAGTGGTTATATCAACTTACACTTCTACTGCCAATGTAAAAGAGCTCCAATTGCTTCACATTTTTGCCAACACTTAATTTCATCTCCATTTTAATTATTGTTAATTAGGGAGGTGTGAGTAATACCATAGTGTGGTTTTAGTTTGCATTGCTCTGATTATTAATGAGGTCAAGCAATCTTTTCATGCTTATTGAAAATTTATATTTCTTTGTCTGTGACGTGCTCGTTCAAGTCTTTTGCCCACTTTCTTTTATTAGGTTGTTTGTATTTTTCCTTATCTACATCCAAGAGTTCTTCATATATTCTGAATACTAATCTTTTTTCCTGTTACTTATGTTGCAAATATCTTCTCCCAGTTTGTGGCTCTTCTTTTCATGTTTTTTTAAAAGTATCTCTTATTGAACAAAAGATCTTAATCTTAATATAGTCTTGGTCTTATTTAAGAATTCCATCTCTATCTTGAAGTCATACAGATTTTTAAATATCTCCATTTTATCTCCTAAAAGTTTTTGGGTATTGTCTTTTGCATGTAACTCTTTAATCCATCTAGAATTTATTTCAATTTTTTCCCATATGGAAAACCATCTGGATCTGGTATGTTTTCTTTGTGGAAAAATTTGACTGATGATTCAACTCATTTAATGTTCAAATGGAAAACTCAGGTTTTCTCTTTCTTCTTGAATCAGGTTCGGTAAATTACATATTTCTAGGATTTTGTCCTTTTCATCTACATTTTAAAATTATTACCTTAAAGTAATTCATAGCATCCTTTTGTTACCTTTTAAAATCTCACAGCGTCTGCAGTTATGTTCCTGACATGGTTCATTCTTGCCATTTTTTTCTTCCTTTATGACTAATCTTGTTATACGTTTGTCTATTTTATTAGTTTTTTCAAAGAACTAAATTTTGACTTTGTTAAAACTCTCTATTTTATGTTTTTCATTTAATTATTTTTGCTGTTATAGTTATTATTTCTTCCTTTTATCTTCTTTAGCTATATTCTATTCTTTTCTCACTACTTAAGTTGGATACTCAGCTCTTTATTTTACAAATGAGTTCTACTAAATAATGAAGAAATTAATAATTCTAATCACACACTAATTCTTCTAGATTATAGAAAGAGAGGGAATGTTTGCCAACCCATTTTATGAGGTTAGCATAACCTTGATACTAAAACTTGACCAAGAGAATATGATGAAGGAAAATTACAGGCCTACTTCTCTTACAAATACGTAGGTACAAAAATCCTTTTAAAAATCTAGCAATATATTAAAATGACAAAAATGACCAAGAGGAATTTTCCTCAATAATACAGGGTTTACTTGATTAGAAAATCAATTAGTACAATTCTCCACAATACAAAAATAAATAAGAAGAAAAGGCACATGGTAATCTCTATAGATGCAGAAAAACATTTGTTAAGAACATTGTCCATTAATTAGAAAAATTCTTAGCAAGTTAAGAATAAAAGGAAATTTCCTTTACCTGATACAGAGTATCTACAAAAAATACACAGCAAATATCATAATTAATAGTGAAACATTGAAAATATTCAACCTTAAGGTAAAACAAAAGGTGGCTCATCTTGCCATTATCAAGAACTATTTGAAACCTATAGTAATTAGGACAGTGTGGCATACACCAATGGAAGAGAACAGACAGCCCAGAAAACAGATCTCCGTGGAGGCAAAACAACTCCAAGGACTTTTTTTGCCTGCCCAGTACTGTCACATGAGCAAGAAATACGTTTCCGTTGTGTTTCAGCCATTTTATGATTTTGGACCTACTTTGTAAAGCAGTTAGCCTATTCTCATGCAACTTCTATTGCTTTAGTGGTCACCCTGTGAATTTTAATATGCAAAAATAACATCAATATTTAAATTAAGATCTTTGCCTTCCTGTTTAAAAACACAAGAACTTTAGAGGACTTTGACTTTCATCACCATCTGCTTTTTTACCTGCTACCGTTATTGGATATTATGGCTCTATTTTTTCCAACTTTATAAGACATTGTTGCTTTTGTACTTAATGATGTTTTAGATCACCCACATATTTATTACTTTATTTACTCTTTTTCTCTTCTTATATCTCTAACCTTCTATCTGAGATTACTTTTTTTTTCTATCCACAGTGCATTCTATACAAATTCTTTTGTGGTGACCTCTATTGGTGTTAAATTTTTAATGTTTGGAAATTTATTTTGCCTACAGTATATTTTGGAGGGAGGGCAGGAGTTCAGTTACAGTTTTAAAAAGTTCACATTGAAATCAAATGCAATGAAATCAAGATAAAGTGAGACCTTGATTAGTACATCCTCCGGGAACAAAGTTCTTGGAAGCAAAGAGTGAAGTGGAGGCTTGTCAGAGTGCTCTTTTGCCTCAGATCCCGCCATGACAAGCCAGGAGTCTAGTGCAGCTGCGAGCAAGGTTGCGCTGCACTGAATCAGATGACCCAGTCATCCGGGAGTGGGGAAGAACTGTCCATGCCACGGGTGTGGGCAGATCCCATTTTGCTTCACCTGGAAGGGAAGAAGGAAAGGAGTTTCCTGCCAAGCCCGGATGGGGCTTCAGCATTGCATGACTTTTATTTCTCTAATTTGTCTGCTCAGGGGCCAGACTTCTAGGCACTGAGCAATGGCTCACAGAGCTTTTCAAAGTTTAGAGATGTGAAACACCATTTTCATAATCTCCTGGATGGGCTTCTGGCCTTGCCGTCTGATGCTGCTGCTGCCACCTACCTTTAACCAAATATGGACCCAAAGATAACATCCTGTTGACCTGAAAAAAGTTCCTTACAGCAGCGAGGAGCAGTAGGACCACGGGACGGGGCAGAAAGCCTCCTTTTTCTAACCCCTTCAGTCTGACTCTTTTCCATTCTCAGGAATTATGGGTAGTAATTTCCATGCCAAGACCAGTGCACTAGCAGAGTTTTTAAAAGCAAAGTGGAAAATGGTGAGGCCTACCCAGACTGATCTTATTCCAAAATAATTTCTTCATCCATCTAAGGCCTATGAGTTCTTAATGGAAGCCATGAGGTTTGCCTAAAGCTGTGAGTTTGTTTTGGTTCACTAAAAGAGTGTTTCCCAAATAGTCATGAACCCAGGCATCACCTGGCTCAGGTGTTAAAATTATAGATTATCTCAACTTTAGTATACATATTGAATTCTTACCTCTCTGGCAGTGCTATCCAATAGAAATACCATGCAAGCCACATATGTGATTTTAAATTTTCTAGTCATCACATTCAAAAGACGAAGAGAAACAGGTAAAATTAATTTTATTAATATATTTTATATTATTTAAATAATATTTTTAATTTTAATAATACTTTAAAATATATATTTAAAATAGACTATTTTACTTAAGTATATTTTATTAATTTTAATGATATATTTTATTATTTAAAATATACATAATATATTTCACGTATATTCAAAGTATTATCATTTTAACATATGAGCAATAAAAAATTACTGAGATGTTTTGCGTTCTTTTTTCATGCTAAATCTTAAATTTCTTTGTGTATTTTATTCTTTTTTTTTTTTTTTTTAAAGATTTTATTTTTTCCTTTTTCTCCCCAAAGCCCCCCGGTACATAGTTGTGTATTCTTCATTGTGGGTTCCTCTAGTTGTGGCATGTGGGACGCTGCCTCAGCGTGGTCTGACGAGCAGTGCCATGTCCGCGCCCAGGATTCGAACCGACGAAACACTGGGCTGCCTGCAGCGGAGCGCGCGAACTTAACCACTCGGCCACGGGGCCAGCCCCTGTGTATTTTATTCTTAAAGCACATCTTAATTTGGACTAGCCACATTTAAAGTGCTCAATAGGCACATATGGCTAGCGGCTATTATTTTGGACAGTACAGCTCCAGGGGAAGGCTCTAGAACTCTGTATGTTTAAAAGCATCCCAGGTGATTCTTATCAAGTAAGTTTGGAAAATGCTGCTTTAAGGAATAGTAGACACTAAACAATGAGCTTTTGAGCCATTTTGATGGCCTCATGGATACACATGTAATATTGGAGTGGAAGGGGCCTTGGATGTCATGTGGTACAATTTCCCCCTTTTACAGATGAAAAAACAGAAGGAACTGATTTGCCAAAGTCATATGGTCTGTTGGAGTCGGAGCTGGAACTAGAATCCAAGTCTCCAGATGTTCTGTTTTTATTCTTTCCACTGCATTTATGTGTGTTCTTCAGACTGCCTGGATTATGTGGGGAAAAAACTGTCAAAGTGATATTTTACCAATCTGGTGTACTCTCTACCTCAATCCACACTTGAATTTGAGGCAATAAAAACTACCACATATTGAGTGCCTATTATGTGCCAGGCACTGTACTGTGTGCTACTTACACATTACCTTTAAACCCTCACAATGAACCAGTAAATATTATGCCCATTTTAAGGACAAGAAGCGTGGAAATATTCAAGTTCGCAACTGGTAAATTGGCAGGGAAGGAGTTTGAACTGGAGTCCGGCTCCTAGGCCACGTCCTCCCCAGCCTGCAGTCCGTATAGACAGAAAGTCTCGCTTATCCAAGCTGCTGAGGCAAGGGCTGGGGGTTCTGATACTGCACTAGGATGGTCTGAAGATCTTCCACCAGCATGTGACCCAGTCACTGCTGCCACGGCCCTTCCTAGTGCTTGGGAACATTTCTCCACCACAGCCCACCTCTTCAGAATGATTGCCAGGCCCCCTCAACCTCCTGCTATGGACACGATCTTCTGTTCTCCTAGCCACCATAGCAAGGATGGAAAAAGCCACCTGCCCTTTGCCTCGACCCTGGCCACGTCTGCATCTGTAGTTCTCGTGTCTAAAGCTCTGGTGGTTGGATTTCCAGGTTCTGAGTTCAAATCGAAGCTGGAGAAGAGTCCTATGTACAAATTTGCCAGTCATTGGATTTGGAAAGGGCATCCTAGAGGAACATGGTGAGGCAGCCATGCCTTTGTATTTGGCAAATATCTGGGAGACCTTTCAAATATTTGGGGTTCGTATAATCTAGAACCTAGTCATTAGTTTGGAATCGAGTGGATATTTTCAGGAAAGTGAAATTGTCGTGTTCTGATTCATATACAGAGAACTCATGAAAATGTATGTGTGCGGAGGGGGTTGGAGAAAGTATTAAAATTGCTGTTGTGCTCAGAGTAAGCAAGGTTATTCTTCTTCCACTTCACAGAAGTATGGGGAACTTAGAGAAAATGCCATTTCTCCCCTTTACCCAGACCCCAATGTTTTGTAAATGGGTAAAATCAGGTCAAAATCTGTAAAAAGCAATCATTGAAATTAGCCTTATAAGAGAAAGTCAAGAACAGCATGCAGAGGAGTGGATACCAAAAGTGGGGACAACTACTGGCCTTTGCCTTTGGACTGGGTAAATGGGTTGACCACAGGCCCATTAGCTTCAAGGACAGACCAGCAGCATCAGCAGTACCGTCACTCAGAGCTTGTTAGAAATGCAAATTCAAGACCTGCTGAATCAGACACTCGGGCTGTGAGGGCCTGGCAATCTGGGATTTAGCCAGTCCTCCAGGGGATTCTGGTACTGCTTTGGGACAGTAGTTCTCAACTACTGGTATATTAGACTTGGACCATGGTGGCTCTTTGGGAAAAAAGTCAATGCCCAGCCCCTACCTCTGAGACATTCTGATTTAATTGGTCTGGAGTGGGGCCTGCGTGTGTGTACATTTTAAAAGCTCCCCAGGCAATCCTAATGTGCAGCCACGGTTGAGAACCACTGCCGTAGGGAATGCTGTCCCGGCTCTTGGGCCCAGCTCTGCCTGCAGACGCTTGACATGGCAGTGCCTCAGCTCTTTTACCTCTCAAAAGGCACTGGGGACCCAGTTGTTGTCACTGATCTCTACGGTATCTTCCAGCTCAAACAAGCTTGGGAGCGCCAGCTGGTGGTGACCCCTAAAGCTTCCTCCTAAGTCCCTGCCTAGTGTTGGTAACTGGGGCGTTACATCCCTAAAGGGTGGGATCCAGAGGAGTCCTCCCATGCAGCTTCCAGAAATGAAAGGGCTGACTGACTCCTGAAAATTGACATCCCTGAGGAGCTGGTGTGACCTGTTGAGCTTGTAGAAACGACCATCTAGAAAGCCCCCATTCTGTTATCATCTGGAATGATAAATCAGTGGAAGGATTTTCTCTTTATTTCCATAAAAATGTTGACAGGCCACTTAGGAAAAGTTTCCCCCCAAAAAATCCTATTATTGCTGGAGAAAGTTTTGGCTTGTCACTCGGAGTGTGGTGCACAGATGGGCAGGGTCAGCATAACCCGGAGCTTGCTAGAAATGCAGAGTCTCAGGCTCCATCCTAGATCTATTAAATCAAAATCTGTATTTTAACAAGACCCTCTGATTGGTATGCATATTAAAGTTTGAGAAGTCATACCTGGAGCTGTAGGAGACTTTTTAGATTGGGGCCTGTTGTGGACTAAACTATGTCACCCCCCCCAAACTCATATATTGAATTCTTAACCCCCAATACCTCAGAATGTGACTGCATTTGGAGATAGGGCCTTTAAAGAGGTAATTAAGGGTAAATGAGGTCCTAAGGATGGGGTCCTGATCCAATATGACTGATGTCTTTATAAGAAAAGAGACACCAGAAATGCTTATGCACAGAGAAAAGGCCATGCAAGGACACAGTGAGAAGGCAGCTGCCTATGAGACAAGGAGAGAGACCTCAGGAGAAACCAAACCTGTTGGCACCTTGATCATGGATTTCCAGCCTCCAGCACTGTGAGAAAGAAATTTCTGTTGTCTGAGTACCCCTGTCTGTGGTGTTTTGTTGTGGCAGCCCCAGCAAACTAATTCAAGGCCTCTGTTAGAATCTAAGTTTCATGAGAGTTCGTTCACTGATGTATATCCCCAGTATCTGGCATGTAATGGGCATTCAAATTTATTTATTTGTTGAATAAAAAATGATGAATTCCCACTCATTTGGCATAATTAATCCAGGGACATGTTCACAGAATACATCTTTGAGAGGGAATGGTTATAGGGTGTTCTGCTCATCTTTTTAAAGAAATGGTATAAAATGCCAAGGTATAGCCTTTTTCCAAATAAGACCTTCAAGAAAGCTGGCAAATGGCATAAAATCTCCAGTACTTCTCTTCTCTTTCCTATGCTAACCTCTGCAACACGTTTTGCTGTGTGACCGGTATTCTTTTCAATCTCAAAGAAGACTCTGCATTCTCAAATTCTTTTCCAGCTTCATTGAGGTAAAATTGACAAATAAAAGTTTTGTATATTTAAGGTGTACAATGTGATGATTTCATATGTGTATACATTGTGAAATGATTACCACAATCAAGCTAATTAACACATCCATCGCCTCACATGGTTACCATTTTTTGTGTGGTGAGAACACCTAAGAATTACTCTCTTATCAAATTTCAAGTATCCATTACAGTATTATTAACTATAATCATGATGCTGTATATTAAATCCACAGAACTTATTCATCTCATAACTGAAAATTTGCATACTTTGTCCAACATCTCCGCAGTAGTTCCATTTCCCCCACCCCCCAACCCCTGGAAACCATCATTCTACTCTCTGCCTCTATGAGTTTGACTTTTTAAGATTCCGCATGTAAGTGAGAGTGTACAGTCTTTGTCTTTCTGTGTCTGGCTTATTTCACTTACTATAATGTCCCTCCAGGTTCATCTATGTTGTCACAAATGGCAGAAATTCCTTAATTTTTATGGCTGAATTATATTCCATTGTATAAATATACCATATTTTCTTTATCTATTCACCCATCAATGAACACTTAGGTTGTTCCCATATCTTGGTTACTATGAATAATGCTGCAATGAATATGGGAGTGCAGATGTCTCTTCAAGATACTAATTTCATTTCCTTTGGATATATACCCAGATGTGAGGTTGTTAGATCATACGGTAGTTCTATTTTTAATTTTTTGAGGAACCTCCATACTATTTTCCATAATGAGTGTACCAATTTACATTCCCACCGACAATGTACAAGGGAATTGTACCCTTTCTCTACACTCTTGCCAACAATTGTTATTTCTCGTTTTTGCTAACAGCCATTCTAACATGTGTGAGGTGATATCTCATTGTGGTTTTGATTTGCATTTCCCTGGTGATTAGTGATGTCAAGCACTTTTTCACGTACCTGTTGGTTATTTGTATGTTTTCTTGGGAAAAATGTCTATCCAGGTCCTTTGCCCATTTTTAAATTAGATTATTTGGTTTTTATGCTATTAAGTTGTGTGAGTTCCTTCTATACTTAAGATATTAGCCCCTTATCAGATGGACGATTTGCGAGTATTTTCTCCCATTCTGTAATGTGCCTTTTCATTTTGTTGATGGTTTCCTTTGCTGTGCAGAAGTTTTTTAGTTTTATGTACTCCCAGTGTTTATTTTTGCTTTTCTTGCTTATGCTTTTGGTGTCACATCCAAAAAAATCATTGCCAAGACCAATGTTAAGGAGTTTTTCCCTATATTTTCTTCTAGGAGTTGTATGGTTTCAGGTCTTACGTGTAAGTCTTTAATCCATTTCGAGTTAATTTTTGCATATGATGTAAGATAGGAGTACAATTTCATTCTTTTGTACACGAATGTCTAGTATTCCTAACATTATTTATTGAAGAAACTACCCTTTCCCCATTGTGTATTCTTGGCACCCTTGTCAAAGATTAGTTGATTGTATATGTGTGGGTTTATTTCTAACAGTTTGGTGGAGTCTTTAGGGTTTTCTATTTAAAACTCACGTCATCTGCTAGCAGAGACAATTTAACTTCTTCTTTTCTGATTTGGATGCCTTTTATTTCTTTTTCTTGCCTAATTGCTCTGGCTAGGACTTCCAGTACTATGTTGAAGAGAAGTGGTGAGAGTCACAGGGCTGCTTTAGGATTCACAATCAGACTGAGGTCAGTGGGCCTTCCTCTGAGGGCATGGACAGTCTCCCAGCAGGTCCCTGAGTGGGCAGAACTGCTCCCTGATCTTGGCTGAGAGGGGCTGGAGCCCGGTCATCGGCTGCTTCAGGGTCCACAGCCAGGACTGAGATCGGTGGGCCTGTTACCCAAGGCATGGGCAAGTGTGACCCTTCTCGGGTCTCTTAGAGGGTGCTGTTGGCAGGACCAATGCCAAATGGTACTGTATTTAAGTCCCCAGGGGGATAGGGCTATTTCCGAGTCCGTAGCCAGAATCACGGTTGGTGACCCTGCCACAGGGGTGTGGGCCTGCCTTCTCAAAATGGCCCTCCTCAGTCTTGGGCTCCACCAGGGTTTCACAATCTCCCACCTAGATCCCAAAGCTGCTACAAAGGCACTTTCATCTGTGGATGGCTGCCAAATTATTGTTGCTGTGGGGTGATATGAGTGGGGGATCTCCTATTCTGCCATCTTGCTGACATCACCCCCTGTTTCTCAAAAATTTTTTTATAAATGTGGTTAATGCCTCCCCAGGGAGGAAGACAAGGCTTAGAACTGTTTGCTCACCAAATGCCGGGTTACTTGAAATTACAGAAATAGAAAACATACATAATACATGGAAAAAATAGAGATTGTTTAACCATAGCTGAAGCCTGCTCAGCTTAAATGTTCTCTTGGTGAAAGGCTGGAAAAGAAAGGAAGGGATCCCCAAACTCGAGCAGAAAAGACTTTTTTTTTTTTTAAAGATTGGCACCTGAGCTGACAACTGTTGCCAATCTTCTTTTTTGTTTCTGCTTTTCCTCCCCAAATCCCCCCAGTACATAGTTGTATATTTTTAGTTGTGGGTCCTTCTAGTTGTGGCATGTGGGACGCCGCCTCAGCATGACCTAATGAGCGGTGCCATGTCCGTGCCCAGGATCCGAACCGGTGAAACCCTGGGCTGTTGAAGCGGAGTGCGCAAACTTAACCACTCGGCCAGGGGGCTGGCCCCAGAAAACTCTTGTTAAATAAATTACATCCTAATCATACAATGGAATACTCTGCAGCTGTGAAAAAAATTGAGGTATCTGTCTTAGATGTGACAACTTATTAGACATAATAAGAGAAAAAAACAAGCTTTTTGCGTAAAAGGGGGATATATGAACTTATATATGCTTGTGTATGTATAGACCACATCTAGAAGGATAAACAAGAGTTGTTACCTCTGAGGAGAGAATCTAGGGTTCTAATAGGGAAGGAAGAGTTACTTTTCATTACATATCCTTGTGATCTATTTGCAGCGTTACTTCGTATTTGTATTATGTTTTTAATTTAAAATTTACTTATGTGAAAATCAATAAAAATTTGAAAAGTTATTTCACAGCTTGAAGCAAGGCACAATTCCCAAGCTCTCCCTGGAATAGAAAGAAAAATAAAAGATGCTTTCTTCTCGCCCAGTTTATCCTCTGTGGCACCTTCCCTACCTTATAATACCCAATCCCCAAAGCCATAGTTAGTGCCACAGTGACACCTGGCCTCTGTGTCTTGTTAGCAGCAATGTTCTCCTTTCACAGTCTTCCACTCAGTCGATCCTTAGACCAACATTTTTTAAATGTCCATAGAAGTTGGAGGCTCCATGATTGGCATCATTAAAAAGAAATCTAAAATTAACCCTTCATCCACCCAATAGCCCACCCACCCACCCCCTAGTTTGAGAAACGATTATTTTCTGTTCATATTTTCCCTCTTCATGAACTCAGTATGTCTAAGCACTTCCTTCTCCGAAGAGCTGTAGCAAATCCCCATGAGGTTCAGAAAGAAGCTCCTCAGCAGCCACAGCCTGCTAGAACACAGGGCCCTAAACCTGGAAATAAGCAACAACTAAAAAACCTCCAAACACCTGAAATAGCAGTTGTCCTCAAGCCCTATGTTAACGCTCTAAACTTTACTCCTTAAATTTAAGTGATTTTCAAACTTAAGTGTGCATCAGAATCACCTGCAGGGTTTGTTGAAACACAGATTGTTGGGCCCCAGCCTTAGTTCCTGATTCAGTAGGTCTGGAGTAGGACCCAAGAATTATTTCTACCAAGTTCCTAGGTGAGGATGCTGGTCCTGGTCTGGGGACACTTAGAATCTGGGAATTCTATAGGATTAGCCTGAGGTGCTGACCCTTCACTAGAAGCTTTACCAACTCTTTAAAATGGATATTCTTAACATCTTTATCATAAAAATAGTGCGTATTTATTAGAGGAAATTTGGTTTGAAAATGAAAGTAGAAAGAAAAATATATCACCTATAGTGCCAACATCCAGACCTAACGACGCTTGCCATTTTTTGGATCCATAATTCCTAGTAAGCCTGGTTATCCAATTCCCCAGGCCGCTGTAGATGAGCAGCTGCTGTCCAGAATGTGATGGGAGTTAGGGGGAAATTAAAAGTGTACCCAAAGATGGCCTTGATAAATGGCCACTGAGAGTGAAAGCAGGGAGAAGAAAATGTGAGTGGACACCGAACTATATCACCATGTGATTGAATTGAGTATATTCTTCACCTTGACCCAATCATATGCACGGGGCATTGTGGGACCTCTAAGGAGGGGCATCCTCCTCAGCCAATAAGCAGGGAAGGAGGTGGACTTTCTGAAAGAAGAGCCTCAGCTGTATCCTAAAGGGAGAGTTGGAACTGAGTAGGCAAAGAGAAGGGGGAACAGTATTTCAGGTCCAGGGAACAGGAGGAGCAAGGCCCAGAGGCTTCTCTCTGCAGGAACCTAAGCAGAACTGTATTTCAATCAGAGCATCAACAGAGGGGTAGGGAAGGTTAGAGGAAAAGATCGAGACTTGGAGGCTGTGTTACCAAGGGTGTCGTATGCTCTTTTCCCAAGCTTGGGCTTTATCCTGCAGGCATTGGAAAGCCTTTGAAAGATTTCAAACAACCATATGACATGAGCAGGTGAGTACTGTAAATAGACCATCAGTGAATATGCAGAGTGGAGATGTGGCTTTTCCAGGAGTCCAGGCAGAGGTGGTGGTAAGCAATGGAAATGGGGCAGTGGTAGTAGGGATAGAGATGAGGGGGAGGATTGAGAAAATACTCGGGTGGCAAAATCAGCAGGGTTTGGGGACTGACTGGGTGGGCATGAGGAAGATGGAGCTGTGGAGGCTAGTTCTCTGAGGGCCTGTGTGGTGGGTGGCGCCTCCGCCTGGGAAGAGGAGGGTGGAAGCAGAGCTTGTTCCAAGGGGAAGAAGATGTGCGCAGCTTGAGTCATGCTGAGTTGGAAGTTGGAGGTGATATCTCACTTTTCGTATCCCATTTTCTATATTCCCTATTAAAGAAAACAGCTAGTGTAGGTCTCATTTTAGAGTCATTTCCTTTTTTTTAATAAAAGGGTTAAAATTAACCACCCAAAGAAACTAGCTTCAATTTTCCAGGAAATTATGGGATGTGAATTTCCTCATTCCCTGAAAAGTCAGAAAGATGAAGCATTGCTATGGATGTAAATGTGCCTTCATATGAAGTGAATTATATTAGTCAGGCAGCTTGTCCATCAATTGTTTATAAGAGTCTTTGGCACTCAGAAGTTGTGTATTTATTTTATGCATCTGAATCTCTACAAAACTGTTTTGAAGAAGCTTTGGCCTTAGCTCAGCTTTTCAATGACTTGCTTGGGGGCAGAGGTGAATGTAATCATCTTCTTAGAACACAAGTGGATTTCCTAGAAAAAGAGCAGCAGGGAACACTATGAACAGAATTGCCTCATGCTCTTGGGACAATCTATTCACCACCCAGGTCTCTTAAGAAAAGAAACCAAAATCCATGTCCAGAAAGCAAAGAGGGAGGGAAGGGCAGAATTCTCAGAGCCTCCAAGTGCTCCTGCCTGTTGAGGCCACTTCAATGTTCGCCACAAACCACGGTGAAAAAGAAATTGGGGTTCACATAGTTCTATTTGCAATATTATGGGATGTAGAAAGACTAAATGAGTTTGTTAGCATCCTTATCGGTGTTTTTGACATTTGGTGACCTTCAGTGAAGTGTTTGAAAAGCAAGTCTACCTGTTAGAGGATTCCTTTCAAGGGGGCTTCACCCCTGGATGCACATTGGAATCACCTGGGGAGCATTAAAAAGGGGCACAGAAAGATATTGACCACTGAAATTTTAGCATAGTGGCTGTGCCCCTCACCACCAGGAATAAGTCTGGTTCTACCCCAATGTATTAGATTGGATGATTGTTCTTGATTTTTCACTCCTTTTTCTGCCAGCAACCTTACAGTGCCTCCCGGTAGAGCATAAAAAGTATACTTCCCTGCTCCCATTGACTTTGGGCTTGGCCATGTGATGTTCTCATAGTAAACCATTAAGAATTGGGAGTTGCTTGTTATACAGCATTTTTTCAGCAGTAGCCAACTAATACAACCAGATAAGGACTGACCAACCAAATAAAAGAGCCCCTCAATATACCTCCAGACCATATATTTTTTCTTTTTTTCTTGAAAGATTGGCACCTGAGCTAACATCTGTTGCCAACCTTCTTTTTTTGTCTTCATCTTCTTCTCCCCAAAGCCCCCTGGTAGATAGTTGTATATTCTAGTTGTCAGTGCCTCTGGTTGTGCTATGTGGGATGGCACCTCAGCATGGCCTGATGAGAGGTGCCATGTCTGCGCCCAGGATCTGAACCGGCAAAACCCTGGGCTGCCAAAGTGGAGTGCGTGAACTTAACCACTTGACCATGGATCTAGTGCCTTTTTTCTTTTTAACTACCAAAATTCTAAACTTTTAGTGTGCATGTCCCAATCCCAGCGTACTCTGAGTTTTAGTTTCGTCTGTAAACTAGGGATAATATGCAAGGATTAAATGGGTATTGTAGGTAAAATGCCTAGGACAATACCTGCACATAGTAAATACATAGTAGCAGTTAGCAAGATGATTTAGGAAGATAATTCTGCAGCAGCACAGGGGGTAGTTAGTGGAGGAAAGGGAAGCTAAAATAAACATGCTTATTGAGAGCTCACTGTGTACCAGGCACCGTTCTGAGTACATATCTTTATTAACTCAAACAAATCTCACAACAACCCTCCAAGGTAGGTACTATCATCCCGTTATATAGGTGAGGAAAGTGAAGCACAGAAAGATTAAGTAAGCTTTTTGAGGTCACATAGCTAGGAAGCTGTAGATGATGAATTTGAACACAGGCAGTTGGCTCCCGAGCCCTTGCTCTTAATCACCATCTGTACCACCTCTAATCAGAAGGGTGGATGGGGGGTTCATATGAGCCAAGAGGCAGACCTGGACTAATCTGGTGCCCAAGAGTATGTGAAGTAGAAAACTAATGAAAGACACAAAGCAGAGGTATAATCTAGCAAGCTAACTTGATAACCAGCTGCACGTAATGGGTGTTAGATTAAGAGGCAGGGTTCACTCTACTGCGTATGATTTTTGCAAATCCTGAAAAGATAAAGAAAAACTCTCAATCAGTTGTGTGTTCTAAGAAATTACATCATGTCCCAAGAAGTTATCATGAGATATTTGAGAGACTTGAAACATCTTACACAGTGGATGGAGAATCAATCCAATTTTGGACAGCCATGATCAAACTATGAGAAGACAAGTGAATTTCCACTTCACCCTTTTTCAACCCAGAGATTCCACTTCTTCTATTGTTATGCCAAAGCCATCCACGTCAGAACTGTCTTCTGTGTTCAAGTCTCAAGTAAATGAAAATTAACAATATGCGCATACGACTCTAATACTGAATGTCTGCCTGAAAGTCAATCACATCTCTCCACACCTTCCAAAGACTGATTCCCTCCCACACCCTCCACCACTACCTCACCAACAACTCTTCTCTTTTCCTTTGGTGAGTTCAATAAAACTTGCTTTTATTATGGATTCAAATTTATTTACTTTAAAATTTTCTTTATTACATACAGAAACATTTTTATTATTCAATTGATATATTGTTCTATCTGTAAAAATTCTTCCAGTATCTGGGGTTGGGATGAATATATCATGGTTTTTTTCCATGAAATTAATGGAAACATTTTTATTTAATAACTTTTTACTTAGTAGCAAGGCATTTAGGAAAAAATGAAGAATGATTTATTTTGGCTGTCTAGTGGGAATTCAATACATGTTTCATAAATGAATGGGTGCATACATCCATGAAAATCAAAGGAAGAAGGAGTTTCAAGATGGACAAAGAGGACTAGTGCTACTTCCTATGTAGAAAATGCATACATGGTACATTCTTTTCTTTCTACTCTCTTATTTCATCTTCTTAGTAGCTATTTGGGAGATGTTTTCTCATTTGCTCCTTTGAAATCTAAGATTATGAGATCTAGAGATCAATAATCTTTGATTTTTATAGTCTCTTTTTGAAATATTAAAATGACTAATCCATCTCCAAGTCCTCCTAGGCTACCCCTCCTCGTGAACTAGGCTGGTCCTCAAGACTGGATTGTGTGGTTAAAGACCTGTGTTAAAATGTGGACATTGCCTTGGAAAGGTAGAAAATTAGTTGATTGGAAGCCATTCTAGTGTCGGCATTAATTAGTGCCCTAAGAGGTGAGCTCTCCTCTGCCACATTGTCCAGAGGTTGAAACTTGGCCTAGAGAAGTGTACATGGTTGAAAAGAGACCCCTGGGAAGACAGGAGAGCTCACAAGCAGGTCCTGGATTCCTGGGCCAGGGGAATGGGTTGATGGGAAGAGCTATTGCCTGAATATTTGTGTCACCCCAAATTCATATGTTGAAATTCTAACCCCCAATGTGATGGTAATAGGAAGTGGGGCCTTTGGAAAGTGATTAGGTCATGAGGGTTGAGCCCTCAAGAATGGGATTAGTGCCCTTCAAAGAGACATGAGAGAGCTTGCTTCCTCTCTCTGCTCTTGCCATGGGAGGACACAGCAAGAAGGCAGCCATCTGTAAACCAGGAAGAGGGCTCTCACCGGAGCCCAACTATGCCAGCACCCTGGTCTTGGACTTCCAGCCTCCAGAATGGTGAGAAATAAATTTCTGTTGTTTATAAGCCACCTGGTACCTATGGTACTATATTATAGCAGCCCAAATGGACTTACAGGAGGTCATCAAAATAGAGGACAAACATGCTAAAAATAAAAAATAGATTTCATTAGTCTCGTTGGAGTTGACCCTAATTGTTTCATTGAATATTGTTTAGAATGTGTTATCCATTTACTGAATATTAGACATATGGTTATAAGGAATTTTTCATTTCAGTGACATTTGTTATAATGATATTTGAATTCTTGTTTAAAAACCAAGAAATGCACATGAAAATTAGAAGTCCAGTCTTGGACATTGCCTTTGGCAAACAGTCTTGGCTGCCTACCCAACAGCCCTGTCACCTTCTTTCTCCGTAACAAATAGATCCCTGATTTTGTTCCACTGTCAGATAGCTACGTGTTTCAAGGAAGGTCAGGACACTTCCCAGCACCACGGGATGAATCTTGAGTAGTCAAAAGCAATCAGAACCATTCTTCTTGCTGATGGTTGGTTTTGGAACAAACTTGTGACACACAATTCTGGTCAATTGGACATGAGGGAAAGTCTTCTGGGGGTTGAGTACAAAGTCTTCTGGGAAAGAGTTTTCTTTACTCAGAAAGATACATAGGGAGAAACTGGTCTCTCTTCCTCTGTCTATGGCAGGTGATAGTAGGACCTGCTGCAGCCATCTTGCGGCCATGAGAGGACAAACGTGTGGACCAATGCCAACATACTGAGGATGGCGGAGCAGAAAGAAAGAAAGAACCTGGGTTCTTGATGATATCGTGAAACTTCTGAATGAACCAACCCTAGAACTTCCTTCCTCTGGACTTGTTACATGAGGTAATAAAAGTTCTTACTATTTAAGCCCCTGCTGCTCAAGGTGCAGCATGATTGCCAGTAGCATCAGCATGACTTGGAGCTTGTTAGAAATACAGAATCTCAGCCTGCTCCAGACCTACTGAATCAGCATCTGCATTTTAAAAAGATCCCCCATAGTTCCTAGCCACAATAAAGTTTGAGAAGCGCTGGTTTAAGCTGTTTGTAATTAGATTTTCTGGTATTGGCAGCTAGAAAGCAAACTGATATCCTGTCTTACAAACCAATGGCAAAGATCTTGTTTTCATATCACCACCAAGAAGAGGATGCACGGAAAAGACAAAAGTATTTCTACTTACGCAAGTCTTTGAGACCTATTAGAAAAGTTCCCTGGCTCTTTAAACTGCTTTATTTTCAATAGCGAGAGGAAACAACTTATCACATAGTAAATACACTGTTTTGGCTTCAAAAGGTAGTGAAAGTAGTTCTTAAAATCACTAAAAATGTAGACTGTACATATACCTTTTGAGTTGACATCTCCAGGTAAAGGAAGACTAAAAGGGGCAAGAAGTGGAAAGAGAGCAAGGCCCCAAAAGAAGTTCGAAACTGTTTATTTGGTTTAGATCAGTAGGACACCTCAGATTCCCTCAGAAACGTAGTTACTCAAGAGTAATTGTGGTGCCCATCCAGAGTGCAAGACATCTCAGATTTCCTCAAAAATGTAGTTACTCAGGAGCAATTGAGGTGCCCATCCAGATTGTAAGACATCTCAGATTTCCTCAAAAACATAGTTACTCAGGAGCAATTGAGGTGCCCATCCAGATTGCAAGCACATTAATAGCACAAAATGAACTAATTCTGAGTTGTAAGAGAAAACAAGACACTCTCATAACATTGTTATTCCTGAAAAAACTACTCAAGTTTCTTGAGGTTGCTCAAATGAAGAAATTTCATGTCATTCTATGTTTATACTGAATTTAAGCAACTGTTACAATAAAAGAGGCCACTAAGTATGATTACTTAATGATCTATTGGTAGACTTTTAACCAAATCCAATTTCAACAAACACAATTCTGCAGCTTTTTTTTAAAGGAAACTTCACTATTCTGTTTTGATTGTCTTTTGACAAGAAGCTCTTGGGAAATCGTTTAGGCTGGTGCTTATCATGAAAACACTGTGATTAGGATTGTTTCATAGCCTGCATTTCTGAAATTTCATTCATTATATTTGAGAATTAAACTAGTGAGCAAAAAATTATGCTGAGGACTTAAAGGTTAAACCAATGTACTGTTTAGTGATAATCCTAAAAAAATTAAGAGCTCAGGTTCCCAAATTTCATTGGCATTTTACACTATAAAAATCACTATATTTACACTATACAATCACTGGGAGAAACAATGGAGATACATTATTCTGCAGTGTTCATAAAAGCAATCAAGTGGCATGATACAAACCCAAAAGAGACTCAAAAAAGAAAAAAAGTCCAGCTGAGCAGCTTCAAAACCTTGCTTTGGTCAGTTTGAATATCTATGGAAAATGATAGCCAAAGCTAAAAAGAAATAACTCCTGGACTGGATATTTGTACATTTACCACTAAAGAACTAATAGAGACAACCTCTTCCCAATAAGTCACTTGGAAGTTCACGGTTCTATTTGTACATTTGTCTCCATGATCTTTTCCACTTTGGCTGCCTGCTTTGCTTTCCTTTTTAGCATCTCCAATGATGGAAATGTACCAGAGAAAGGAAAGGAAAAAAGTTGAGACGCATCTTTGAGTGGTTTCAAGAGTTGACTGAAAGAGGAGGTGGCGATAGATGGACGGTGTTTGTGCACTGCATGTGGAGCTCATGTATCTGTGTCCTCCTGGACTTTCTTCTCATGGGAACCAGCTCTATTTCTTCTGTCAGTTGCATCTCTAATCCTCAGGATTCAGACAAAGATCAGGCTGAAGAGTTTCATGTGGAATTATCAAATACTTGTCTCTACTGTATGCCTGCCATGAGACCCTCTAGCCACTGTGGGGGTTGTGGGGGTGTAGGTATATAGGACTTGTTTCTCTACCCTCAGAAACACTTACATTGTTGCTAGAGAACGCAAACCAAATCACACACACCAAATCACAGTTTTCTTTCTTCCTGAAAGAAAACTTTCAGGAAGTTTTTGCTTTTGTTTCTTCTCCCCCAAAATATTATAGCTTGGAGAAAGCTTTTGGATCATTGGATTAGTTGTCCCCTTCTACAGATAAATTCTTTGGGCCACCATTTTATTAAGAGACTTAGTGAAGTTCTCATAGGCGATAAATGATGGAAATAGCACCTTGGGGTTTTTGTTCTCAGAGCAGTGCTTCTTTTCTGTTGCTCAGTTCCTCCCAGTGAATAATCTCCTTGAAATACTTTTTTCACACAGCTTTCAGAATGCCAAACTCTCTTGGCTTTCCTCCTACCTTACTGAAGATTCTTTCTCAGTCACCCCTGCCGGTTCCTTCTCAGCTCCCCAAACTGTAAACGTTGGAGGGCTCCAGATCTCTATCCTCATACCACTTCTCCACAACCCTCCCTCCCCTGGTAATTTCATCCAATTCATAGCTTTAAATATCATCTGTGTGCTGACGCATCTCCCCCTTCATTCCAGATTTACATATCCATCTGTGCCTACCTGGCATCTCTATTTGGATGTCTAAGAGACATCTCAAACTTAACATGCCCCAAAACTTACTCTTCCTCCTCAAATCTGCTCTTCACAGAATCTTCCAAAATTCAATAAATGGCAACTCCTTTCTTCTAAGTTTTCAAGCCAGAAGTGTGGGCATCATCTTTGACTTTTCTATTTCTCTTGTACCCCACGTCTATTGCATCAGCAGCTTCAAAATGCAACCGAGATCCGACCACTTCTCACCACCATCACTGCTACCATCCTGAGCCAAGCCAATACTCAATTCTCCACTAGAGTACTGCAATAGCTTTGTAACTGGTCTTGCACTTCCACCCTTGATCTCCTAGAGCATTTCCTTACCACAGAAGCTGAAAGGATCCTGTATAAACAGAGGCCAGATCATATTCCTACTCTGTCTCAAAGCCCTCCAGTGGCTCCCCTTCCCACTTAGATTAAAAGGCAAAGTCCTCATAAGGGCCCACCAAAGGCCATCTGTGATCTACTTCCTTGCCCTCCTCCTCCCTTCACCACCTCTATGACTCCATCTCTTGCTAGTCTTTCCTCACTCACTCTGCTCAAGCGCACTAACCTCCTTTTGTTCCTCAAATACGCCAGGCATATTCCCACCTCAGGGCTTTTGAACTTGCCATTTTTTTCTGCCAGGAACACCCTCCCCTAGATATCTGTACCACTTGATTCTCTCACTTCCTTCACACCTTTTCTCAAATGTCATCTCAGTGAGTCCTTCAATTTCCATATTTAAAACTCCTCCTGCATCTTGGTATTCTCTGTTCTCATTACTGTTTTATTTTTCTCCATCACATTAATTCCATCTGACATATCATGTTTCACATATTTATTTATTTATTATGTTAGTTAGGGTATTGCCAAATGGCTAAAAGCAAGAAACCCCAGAATACCATGGTCTGAAGAATATAGAATTGAACAGTCTAGACCAGAGGGTATCTTTGCTCCAACCATTGGGAAATCTGGGCTCCTTCTGCTGTGTTGCTCTTCCACCTCCTAGGGCACTGTTCTCATATGCATGGCTGAAGCTGGATCACCGCCAGATCCAGGTTCCAGGTGGCAGAAAAGGGGAAGAGAATGTGAAGGAAGCAGGAGCAAAGTCTGAAAGCTCAATCTAGGAAGTAGTGTAAGTCACTGCCACTCGTATTTCATCAGTGAGAGCTTAGTCACATGACCACACCTAACTGTAACTAGAAAATGGACTTCTGCTGGACAACCACCAACATTTATTATCTGTATCCTTTCTTCCCACTGGAATAGGAGCTCCATGAAGGTAACAATTTTTGTCAGTCTTATTTATTTCTGTATTCTGAGCACCCAGAATAGCTCCTGGCACATAAGAAGAGCTCAGTAAGTATTTGTTGAATAAAAGAAAGAATTGTGGCTGTGAAGGCTTTCCACCTGGGGTTTACAACATATCTCCCCTGGGACAACCAGGCATTGACCTTTTTGACTTTATCACGTGAGAGCTCAGTAGAATCCTACATTCAGGAAAATGAGGTCTAAGATTTCTTTGACTGCATCTCACTAGTGAAGCAGTTGCAAATTCTATATCTGCTAGTGTCATACAAAAGCATACAAAAAGATGACCTTGGCTACTTGAAGAGGAGTGAGCTCCCTGGTTCAGTAAGAGGTTCTAAAACTACATCCTACAGTGATTCGGTCAGGATGGTAGGAGTCAGAAGAAGTTTTTGCATCAATAAAGGATTGGTGGTTAAAATCTTTATCTGTTCTGTGTTACCTAACACGACAATTTTGTATTAGAAATATAGTTCCCTGTCCCTAACTATGGGGGATATTTACGCTCCTAATTAACCAAAAGTAAAAGGATCCAAAGAGCCTGAAGAGTGGCCAGAGAAAGTCTCTGATGATCTGTGAACTTGAGCTCCTGTCTCTCACACCCCGTCTCTTCCCCTTGCAGACAGAACTCTTCCTCATTTCACTCCCCTTCTCAGACAGAGCATACTCACGCAACAGTTTTCTTCCAAATGTTTAAAATATAGCTTTTTAAAACTTAATTGAGTAACCCAAAGCTCCTTGCCACAACCTTATAGGACCAGTCGTATTTTACCAAAAGTTTCCTAGTGTAAACAGATGCTCTGATGTAAGGCTTGGCTCTGTTGGTCTCCAACAGTGGAAGAGAGGAAACAACCATGAAGCTCAGGAACAGAAAAAAAGTTTCCTTCCCTCAGGAGACAAAAAAAATCCCAACACCATTTTCAATTTAAACCAAGCAATGGAACAAAACATGGGACTGCAAATTTTGTCTTTTAAGAGTCTTTATTTACCTAAGGTTTGTATTAACATTCTCAATGGGTGTTGTTTTGGAGATCAACTCAAACCCAAAGAATTAAGATCCAAAGTATTAAGCTGGCTAAAGTGACTTAAATAATAGTGAGGTGTTTGGGGATTTTATTTTTGTTTTGCTCTGCAGATCTCAAAGTGCAAAGATTGAGACTCAACACTCCAAGTGATTTTTATAAATACAGCCAAGATTGCAGCACCATCCCACCTTCTTTTTGGAGAATGTGTTGCTAACTCACAATATGTTGTTGAGCTCTGGTGCGGAATCCATTTTCATAAGAAGACTAATTGTATATTTGTTCTTGGAAAGTATTCTGAGATACTTATCTATGGTTCGGAAGCCTTTTTGTCAGGTCTTTTGAAAAACGGTAAATGCTTCAAAACTTTAAAGATACTGACATTTTAATTTGTATACTTGCATTGTTGAATTTTCTGGGGCACTGAACAAAAATATTAAAGACGAAAGCATCAGTGAATAAATAGAAAGAGATTCAAGACAAGGTTTTTAAAAGAAAAGGGAAATTAAACACACGCACACACACACACACACACATCTCAGCAGACCCATTATCTGTGGTTAATGTTTGTTTCCATTCACTTCCAAATGATCATCTTTTGGCCTGTTTTTACATTATGTTTGGTTATCTAATATGATTATCTATTATTTTTAATCCATTCTTTCAGATGTTTATAAAGACTCAATTCTTGCATGAGAATATTGTTTCAGTTGTCTTCTCTTTATGTTTGAATTTCATGAAAGCCCTAGATAACACTGCCCAGGAGCTGAAGGCAGAACTTGCTATGCAGACCTAGATCTATGTGAAAGCATTTTACTTCAGTTCTTTGTTTAGTTAGAAATTTGTTAAGACTATTCTGAGGCGAAAAAATATCTAACAGCTTCTACTGAACATATTATATTTCTATTTTCCCCCTGGAAATACAATTAGCGTTACCCTTTCTGAGTTTCCTTTTCACATTTCAGTTTAGATTTTGAGTGGTAAAGGGCATAAGTTAGCCATCAATGAAAATTCTAAGTCCCCAATTGCCAAAGAGTACCTAAAAGTTGAACCATGAAAAATAAAAAAGCATCAATCACGAAATGTCCAGAATGGGCAAGTCTATAGAGCCAGAAAGATTAGTGGTTGCCTAGACCACAGGATAGGGGGCAGGGGGAGATGGGGAGTGGCCACCAATGAGTGCATACTTTCTCTTGGAAGGGATGAAAATATTCTAAAATTAGATTGTGATGATGGTTGCACAATTCTATGAATAAAACATCGAATTGTACACTTTAAATGGGTGAATTGTATGGTTATGTGAATTATATCTCAATAAAGCTGGTTTGTTGTTTTTTTTTAAAAAAGCACCAACCATGACAGGCTTAAAGCAAAGCTTTGGGCAGTGCCAGACACACACACACACACACACACCTTTCCTGCCTGCCCTGTTACTAACTCCAGCCCCAGCCCCATAAAGGCAGGACAGATGTAAGCATCCACTGGGCTAGCCTGAATGGAAAGAACAGGCTCTCTTCGGCAAGAGAGACTGAAAATAAAAAAGGGAAATTTGGCTCATTATAGTTTCCATTTGTGAGAAAATCATTGTTTTCCTGAGTCACCACACACATTTCTTAAACACTGAAAGCAAAAGTCTGTGAATCCCCTCAGAAACACAAGTGATAGACAAAGTCTCACCCCATAGACCCTTGTCCACACTTCTGCTTGAGCAAGTGACAGTGTGTCATTTATCTTCAGGGATGGACAGAAAAGGATTTCAAAGTGTCGGAAATATGTTTTAAGTTTTATGAGAGAAGCTAGCATGTGAGTAGGGAGGAATTCTACAAAGACTCCAGAGAACTTCCTGGACATGAAATGAAGAAAGAAGGAAGCAAAAGGGATCGTTGATATTTGAGCTGCACACAGCTGGTCAGAGTTAAAGGAAGGTACAATGGCCACATTCCCACCTCTACCTTCTTTGCCCCCTTTGGGATCCTAATTCCAGCAGTGAGAAAGGTTAGCTACTCTTTGGGTACAGGGGGTTTGTTGGTGTGGGGGGACGGTGTTTAAGATGGCGTGTGTGAATATAAGTTAGTTCTACACTTACCACTTTTGTCACAGCCTGCCTGAGGGAGGGAATGAAAATCATAAACCACTTAAAATATTCAAGGGTGAGATAATTGTTAAAAAACGATTTCCTTGAATATTGACTGGACATTTGATAAGGAATTAGTGTTAAACATTTTTAAGAAATGATAATAGTATATGATTATATTTTTTTAAAAGACTTTCTTTCTGAGATACATACTGGAATATTTATGGGTGGAACAATATTATATTTGGGATTTGTTTCAAAAAATTTAGGTGAAGAGGAAGTAGGTGGGTGTGGAAGATGAAACAAGACTGGCCAGGAGTCGTTCATTGTTGAAGCGAGCACAGTGAGTGAAGGGGTTCATTATACTATTCTATCTACTTTTATAAATGGTTGATGTTTTCCATGATAAAAAGTTTAACCATTTTAAGAAAACAGATTTTCACAAACATTCAGGACAAAAGTTAGGGTCTGTGGCCAAAGATGCTAAAAAGGGGCATTTAGTAGAAATGAAACACTTGCCAAAATAATATTCTAACATTACAATAAAAGAACCATTGCCAGACATGAATGGAAATGCTACTCTATAATCAAGTTCAAGTGCACAACCGTCTTCCAGCAGCGTCCACCTCTGTCACCCATTTCAGAAGGGAGTTGACTCAAAGAGGAAGTGGCCCAGCTGAGGCTAATTGGGAATAGCAGGCTGACGCCAGGCGGTGCAGAGAGCACTGGCCTGGTGGCCTTTTGGACAGCACATGCTGCCAATCCAAGAGGAGCTTCCCAGTTGAGAGCAGGAAAGAGGGATTTAAGAAAAGAACGGAAAAACAACCTTTTATAGGCTGGAAATTATTCTGTTTTCTTTTTTTTTTTTTGAAGGGAAGGACAAGAATTAAAATTAAATTCTTACCTACCTCAACAGCATAAATATCCTCTCATAAAATTTTTTATTCCTTAACTTCACATTCATGCAATATGACCTTTCTATAGTATGACACACATTGGAATTTCAACTCACTAGCATCAAACTGATCAGGGCCTTCTGGAATGTTGCTATGTTCTCTGTTCAAGAGGAAATTTAGACTACTAACCAAAAAAAGTATAGGAGGATTTGTTCTTTTTCTCAAAGAAATTTCGTACATTTTTACACCTAATTTGCATCCATTGTTATAGCATTGTATTTGTAACTATACTCTACATCAGGGGTCTCTTTCTGTGCAGAGTCAGACAGTAAATATTCTAGGCTCTGCAGGCCCAATGGCTCAGCCACAGCTACTCAACTCTGCCATTGTAGCAGCCGTGGATAATATGCGAACAAATGGGTGTGGGTAGGTTCCAATAAAACTATTTACAAAGGCAAGTGGCAGGCCAGATTTGGCCTGCAGGCCATTATTTGCCAACCTCTAATAAACTTTATCAATAAAGGTCCTGTGTTAGTTTCCTATCACTGCTGTAACCAGTTACCCAAACTTAGTGACTTAACACAAATTTATTATCTCACAGCGCTGGAGGTCAGAAGTCTGAAATGGGTCTCACCGGGCTAAACTCAAGGTGGTGGGAGGGCTGTGTTCCTTCCAGAGCCTCTAGGGGAGAATCCCTTTCCTTGCCTTTTCCAGCCTCTTCAGGCTGCCAGCATTCCTTGGCTCATGGCACCTTCCTTCATCTTCAAAGCGAGCAATGGCCGTCAGTCTTTCTCACATCACATCACTCTGAATTCCTCTTCTGACCTCTTCTGACTCTCTCTCTTCCACATTTAAGGATCCTTGTGATTACATTGGGCCCACCTGGATAATCCAGGATAATCTCCCCATTTTAAGATCAGCTGATTAGCAACCTTAATTCCATCTCAGTCTTATTTCCTCTTTGCCATGTAGCACAACATATTCACAGGTTTCAGGAATTAGAATATAAACATCTTTGGGAAGCCACTATTTTGTCTACCACAGGGCCTAATAGGAAATAACCCATTCATTAATCACACTCTGGTTAGGTTTTTGCTCATTCTTGGCAGTTGGGTCATGTCATTGGCAAGGAGGAGGGTATATCAGCAGCAGAATAACACTTCCGGTTTTAAAAAGCAGGACAATTAGTTCACTGTGATAACAGACGACTGGGTGTACATCAGTGTATATCAGAGCAGCATGGGACACAACCGAGAGTGTGGGCTCTGGAGTACAGTGACTCACATCCCTGCTCCAGTATTTATGGGACCTTGAATCAATTGTTTTCCTTCTTTGTGGCATCAGTTTCTTCATGGGTCTAATGGGAATAATAACACCTACTTGCAGGGTACTGTACATATTAAATGAGATAACAAATGAGAAGCAACTAGCACAGTGCCTAGTCTATAATCAACACTATTTCTGCAGCACTGTGGGACTCTACTTTGAGTCCCTTTGAACCATGTCCCTTTGAACACAATAGCTACATGAAGAAAGCAAACTACGGCCTAATTTCCCTGCAAGGCAAAGTTTGGCTCTACCCCCACTACAGCGTTATTGAATCCTAATTATGAAGTCTAAAGCAACACGCAGAGGGCCTTAAAATAGCACTATCCATAAGCACCTAGTTAATAAAAACCTCCTGAGGGTGATAATGCCTCAAAATATTTACTCTCAAATTACTCTGGCAGACCATTCATTGGGGATACTGCAGAGGGCTTGCCAAGTACAACACTTGTCATATGTTAAAAATAGATGTCAGAAAGCCATTCAATAAATGCAGCAGCTTTTATAGTCTTAATAAATGGTATTAAATTGCTTTATCCAGGTTATGGGATAAAGCTTATTCAAATATAAAAGCAGAATTACTTTTCTCATTTTGAGAGTTAATCATCAGATGTGTTCAGTAAGCAAAGTTTCAACTATTTGGTCCTTCATACATGTCCTCTGCCGGCAAAGTATTTGTAAAAATCTTCTTTGGGGCCGCCCGGTGGCACAGCGGTTAAGTGTGCACATTCCGCTTCTCGGCAGCCCAGGGTTCGCCAGTTCAGATCCCAGGTGTGGACATGGCACCGCTTGGCAAGCCATGCTGTAGCAGGTGTCCCACAAATAAAGCGGAGGAAGATGGGCATGGATGTTAGCTCAGGGCCAGTCTTCCTTGGCATAAAGAGGAGGATTGGCGGTAGTTAGCTCAGGGCTAATCTTCCTCCAAAAAAAAAAAAAAACTTATTGGCATCTCTTAATCATTTGCGTTTTAGCACTTTACAGAACCTGAAAAAAGGCAAAATTAGTTGCCAAAGGCCACCAAAAGTACTAATGGCAAACCAGAGAAAGGAATCCTAAATCCCATTTTGATGCTCCAACCACTAACATACTCATTTGTAGCGTTAAATGAAAAGAAATCTTCCCTCACAAAGAACTTCCATAATCTCAGGAGAAGACTGACGTATCGCATCTGAGTCATTTTTCTGTGGTCTGTCTAAATATCAAAATCTGAAGTCCTCTGAGCCACTCCAGATGCACACCTTTATCTTTTTTCATCCAGAAGAGTATCCGGAGTGAAGAGAGCATTCGCAGATGCATACTGACTTCAACATCCAGATGGTTTTCATGGCAGTTCATATAGAAAGGAATCTTTGAAGAAAATTATTCCAACTACTAATAGTTTTCTCCTTCTCCATCCCTAGGGCTTCCCGTGTTTTTTGAATTCTCCACTTCAGAGTAAATCCTTAAAATGAGGCTGACTCATGTACCCCATGATTAACTGTAACTTCTTTTCCTTTCTTCCTTCAGATCCTTTCCACAATGTGACTATTTCCTGTGGCGGCTAGCCAAAATTCCTCAGCCAGCCAAACTAAGCAAGAGATGACCACTTTTCTAGTAAGGGAAAGGTCTTTGAAAGCAACTTCAAGATCTCCAATGAACTTGGAGAAAGGCTACTGTCTAATTATGTTTTTAAAAATCTAATTCTAATAGCAATAAAATTAGGTAAGGGCACAAATGTGGACTACTTCACCTAGCTATTTGAGTCTACATTAGTGGGTTTGACGATTTGCTTATCAAAATAGATTTAGAAAATATAATCCAAAGTTATCTATGTCTAAGAAATGTGTGTAATTCGAACAGATTCCAAAATTTAAGCCCTTGGAAGAACTGGCCACAGGCATAAAAGGATATTATTTCAATGCTGTGAATATTGAAGAATTGGTTCCTTTTTCACGTTTCTCACTATTGTTTCATAACAATATCTTACTCTTGTTTCTTTTAGCTGACACGTGTTTAGAAGTATGCAACTCTCAAAAAAACATTTTTTAACGATAATACCCATTGGTAGTAAGAACAGGAAATGAGCCCCAGGCACTTCTGATGGGAGCTAGAATAGCCTTTCCACTATTTGGCACTAGTGCATCAAAAGCCTTAAAACTATGCATTGCCTTTAACCCAGAAATTCCATTTCTTGAAATTTATTTGAATAAAACCATCAGGAAGACATGGGAAAGTGTATACTTTCATACAAGAGGTTCATCACAGCATTGTTGACAATATCCTAAAATTAAAAACAATCCGTCTCAAAAGAGAGAATCAATTAAATAAATTATAACATATGTCCATATTATGGGGTATATCTAGCCACTAAAAATTATGTTTTAAAAGAATTTGGTAAAAAGATTTAAGATATAGTATTGAGTTAACAAATTACACACAACATATATAGTGTGATTCCAATACATGTGTACCTTCATATAACGTGTGTATGTGTAAAAGAAAAAGAAAAAAGAATGAAAGAATGTAACCTCAATATGCCAAAAATAGTGATAGTGATTATCTCTGGCAGTTTCTGTACTTTCTGACCTCTCTACAAGGAAAATGCATTACTTTTTAAAATCATAGTACACGTTTGTGTTTTTATTTCAGAAATAGGCTTCTACTAGAAACAATCTTTGTTTCCAGTCTTGTTTCTTTTCTTGGCCCTTTATTGCTTTAAATATTTACAGAATGTCTAGTCCTATGTACTTGGACTCGCCACATGCCAGGTCCCTGACAGTGTTTGAAGATGCTGGTGTATTAGGAGATGGAGGCAGCTATAGGGGCAAGACAGGCAGGGGTGAGGATTGAAAGAGAAGCAGCAGCTGTGATGCAGAGACGGCTGGGGATCTGGATGTTTTTTCTCTGGTCACAGTCATGCATGCCCCAGAGACTGCCTGAAGGCAGGACAGGGGGAGAATGGCCAAGGTGTCAAGCTGGGTCTGGCTACTGCTTTGTGACAGGCACTGCCAGGTCAGATCTAGTCCCAGGGATGGCCTTCTGGTAATGTGGAGTAATGGAGGAATCTGAGAGGCAGGCGTCTGGCTGAGAGAAGGGCTCAATCACTGGGCTCACCCATAGCTGGCATTAGCCCTGGGCCTAGAGGTGGGCTTGCACCCAAACTGATTGAGATACAAGATGGGGGTATAGAGGCTCCGTATCCAGGCCCCACAACTGCAGGGAATCAGGGAGTGGGTCTCAGGCATAGGCAGAAGCCCAGTTACTAGAACCAGGACATAAAGTTGAGACTAACCTAGCAACCATGGTGACTTGATGCTGAGTCTCAGAGAGGTGGGTTATACTTTTAATCTCTCCTGAAGATGTCAGAATTGGCAGGAACAATGAGCTGGTCTAATAAAGAGGAGAGACAATTGACCCTAGTTGTGGGGAAATCAGGCAAGACATAGACATGAGCACCAGAGTCAGAGAATCCTGCTAGAATTGTGCTTGATGCAGTTTGTAATCAGTAAGACAAGTTAATGGACATCCTCCAAGTGGCAAAAACAGGAGACCCTTGCCAATGTGCATCTTAGCCAAACCCCTTTACAGTGTCCCTACTAAAGATACAGATACACATCAGTGTGTCTTGGTGACGTCAGCAATGTGTCAAAATAAAAGGTCAGTCCATAAGCATTTTATCTTTGCTTTGCCAAATCAAGGAGAAATCTGTATAGGCTGGAAGTCTTAGTATTGCCACACCAATGCCTCTAATAAAAACTCATAAGTAGAATTTCTTTTTTTTCTTTTTAGCTTTTTTAAAAAAATTATTTTATTGAGATCATATTGGCTTATAATATATTTTTTTATTTTTTATTCTTTTTTTATTGCAGTAACAGTGGTTTATAACAGTACATCAATTTCAGGTGTACATCAGTACATATTTCGATTTCTGTGTAGATTACAACATGTTCACCACCCAAAGAGTAATTACAATCCATCACCACATACATGTGCCTTTTGCCCTCCTCCCTCCCCGCTTCCCCTCTGGTAACCACTAATCCAATCTCTGTTGCTATGTGGGTTTTTTTGTCGTTATTTTTATCTTCTAATAAGCAGAATTTCTAACTCCATAAATCTCAATGAAAATGTCATGCTATACAAAAGATTCTAGCTAATCTATTATTTTTATGAAAATTCTTTAATATTTAAATGTTTTTTCTGGAATATAAAGTTGAATTTTGTGATATTTCTTTCCCTCAGATCCAAATGTTGGGGATGTTACCTCAAACTTTACCATAAACAAAGAAACACTTCTTGGTGATAGCAACATTTGATTGGTTTTCCCCAAAGTACACTTTCTACTCCAACAGACCCTTATTTCCGTGACTATAGCTAGAGCAGTGATTCTCAGCCTTGGCTTCCCATTAGAATCACTTGGGAGCCCATGCAGCAGACAAATGAGCCAGAATCTCTGGAGATGGGGCTCAGGCATCAGGATTTTTAAAAGCTCCCCAGGTGATTTAAATCTGTAGTCAAGGTTGAGAATCACTGAGCTAGAGTGACTGTATTAATTTATTATTCAAGCCAAGACACTTTTAAGAGCGAAAGGTGACACTATTACTAATTACGCTGAGGCCACAGAATAAGGCAGTTGATTTCTGAGCATACTGGGACATATGGTCATTCTAGTTTTGGCTGTCAGCTGATATTACTCTGTCCCTTAAAATTTACAAAGGAGAGGATAGGCTCATAAGAAAGTTCCATACCCCTTGGGAAAGCTGAAGATTTCTGGAATTCCTTGAGAACCCTTTGAATTACCTCTAATTCTAATTTCTAATTTAAGTTGAATTATCATTCTGTGCTCAGCCTTTTGGAGTTTTTCTCTCATCTCCACCCTGAGGGTGGCCCAAACAGATGTCCCAGGCTCTTCTCCTGGTTCCCCACCCTACTCCCCAAAATGAATCCCCCTGAGGCACCTGAATGTGGCTAGATCTGGCTAGAGGAGATCGTTTAAAATTTAGTATTAAATTTCTTTGTTCCTGAAAACTTCCTCAGCCATTTCTGCTGCCCAGGGCTCTAGTCTCCACCATATTTCCCAATCCTTTCTTTTTTTCTCTTCTATGTTCTCACTATACTCTCGAATTCTTGTTCCTTTCTTACATAGGCCAATTTACCATCTCTTTAGTATTCCCTTCCAACCCATGTCTTCAGGGCTTCCCTATCCACACAAATCAGCTTATCAAAGATCTTTCTCAAAGTTCCTTCTTTTAGAGAAACTTGGATACCAGTTGGAAAACAATATTTTTGCTCACCCCACTGCACATAGACTTAGATATCCTTTGTGTCAAAATCTGCTAGGAACCCACGAGAATGGCTAAAATGAAGATGACTGATAATGCTAAGTCTTGACAAGGCTCTAGAGCAATGGGAACTCTCAAAAGCTGCTATGGGAGTGTAGAATGATAAACCACTTTGGAAAACTGACAGTTTCAATAAAGTTTAACACACATCTATCTTGTGACTCAGCAATTCCACTACTAGATATTTATTCAAGAGAAATAGAAACATTTGTTCCCAGAAATATTTGTACAAGAATGATCATAGCAGCCTTAATTATAATAGCCCCAAACTAGAAAGAGCTATATGTCCATCAACAGGAGAATGGATAAGCAAATTGAGGCACAATGAAATACTACTCAGCATCCATAACATGGATGCATCTTACAGACATTATGCTGAGTGAAAAAAAAACCGGACACAAAAGTACATATTGTACAATTCTATTTCCGTGAAATCCTAGACTAGACAAAACTAATCTATGTTGATAGATATAAGAAAGTAAAGTAAGATAAATTTTCTGTATCTTGTGCTAGGTGGTGGTTACACAGGTGAATATAACATAAAAAACTCATCTAACCATGGACTCATGAACTAGGCATTTTATTATACATAAATTATGTCTCAATTTTTCAATCAGCAAAAAGAAGCACCCAAAAATATAACCTGCTAGGACACGTTTAGACCTTCAAGTGAGTCTTTCACACCTATAGTAGAAAAGGTGGGAATTAATATTTGGGTCCTGCTGTTTACCAGGCTGTGTGTGAGACACTTAACATAGAATAATTAGACTTCTCCCTGAAATACTAGGGAATTCCAGGAACCAAGTGCAATTCTGTGACATTTCTTATCAGGCCCTTTCAAGAGCAAGCATTTTAGACATTTTAATGGCAGATGAAACTCTTAAGGAATTTTTATTTCTAGGTGGACTAATAATTTTCCCAATAGTTCATCCTGAAAATGGTGCTAATACACATCCAATTTACTACTACAGTAAAGAAAGTCTTTCTACATAGATACCTGATGAATTTTATTTGTCCCAACAAGATTATATTTGTCAGTTGAAGGGCTTAAACTGAGATTGAAATGCTAAATTTACATATGACAATAAGTGTTCCACCGACTCAAAGTGCACCAAAGAAAATAATAAATTTTCCTTTGAACCACAACAAATCTTTTAATAGAGTTTTATTTGAAGAATATAACAATCCAGGAAAATTCCAGATGTTCATTTTATGAAGCCAAAAGGAAGAATAGAACAAGAATAATCTACAAAACAGAAGTTGCTATTTGGGGGAGAAAAATGAAGTGTTCAGGCAAAGAAAAATGGATTTAGGTTTTCTTAAGAGATAAACAGAAGATGAAAGTTGCTTGGTGGGTACAATCTATTATCACTGTACTTGTTGACTAACTACACAGATATAACTCTTGGCACTTTAATTTAGTGCAAAATGACATCCATGATTTGAAGAAATTCACTTTTTACTGTCATTCCATATTTATATGACATCTTTTGGAAAAAAAATTAAAATTCTTCACTCTCAACTGCCAGTACTTCTCCTTTATCCATAAAAGAAAGTCTAAACTTTAAGCCTGATATTTGAAGTTTTTATAATCTGACCCAAAGTTATCTAACCTTTATCTCCTACTGCTTTTCTACACTTGCCCTTTGGTCCAGCCAACTCTATTTACTTGATGCCTCCAGAGCAGCTTACTGACTCTCACCTCCAAATTTTGTTCATGCTATTATTCTTGGTGGGTGGTAAAGTGGAAAGAGCATTAATTAATTCTCACTCCTCACTTGGTTATTAATTAACCATGTGATCCACTCATTAGCCATGTGAGCTTGGGCAGGTCTCTCAGTCTTCAACATTGATTTTCTTATCTGTAAAATGAAAAGTACCTACCTCTATTTTGATATTTTAGTACTCTATTTTGAATATTAAATGAGATGGCTGATGTGTCTGATACATCATTCATGATAAATACTACTTCCATATCAGATTTCATCCTCACTTCTGCCTAGAATTCACTGCCATCTTGATGCCTTCCTAAATCCTGTCCTTTCTTCAGAGTCCAACTCAAGTCCCACATCTTGAAACCTTATCAAACCACCCTTTTACCACTTGATTGGTCCTTAAAAATACAGCCCCATATGGCTAAAAATTTCCCAAATTTGATGAAATATGTGAATATAAATATCCAAGAAGCTCAGCAAACTCCAATAGGATGAATTCAAAGAGACCCAGACAAAGACACATTATAACCAAACTTTCAAAAGACAAAGAGAGAATTTTGAAAGCAGCAGAAAGGTGACTTGTCACACAAAGGATCCTCAACAAGATTATCAGCAGATTTCTCATCAGAAATTTTGGAGGCCAGAAAGCAGTAGGCCAATACATTCAAAATACTAAAACAAAAAAAAATGTCAACCAAGAATTCTATATCCAGCGAAACTGTCCTTCAAAAATGAAGGCGAAATTAATACACTCCCAGGTAAACAAAAGCTGAAGGAGTTTGTTACCACTAGACTTGCCCTGAAAGAAATGCTCAAGGGAGTCCTGTAGGGTGAAATAAAAGGAAACTAGACAGTGACTCAAAGCTGTATGAAGAAATAAAGATCTCAATAAGGAAAATAAATGGGCAATTTTTAAAGCTAATATTATTGTAACAATGGTATGTAACTCTACTTTTTGCTCTCTACATGATTTGAGACTAACGCATTTTTTGAAAAACAATTATTCTAAAAGCTAGTATTAATGTAACTTTGGTTTCTTACTCCAAAATTTTGTTTTCTGCATAATTTATGAAAATAATGAAAAAAACACTAAGGCATTTAATAGAATTATCAGTTTATGTTTTGGGGCACACGATGTGTAAAGATGTAATTTTATGACAAAAACAATCAAAAGCGATGGGGACAGAGCCATAAAGGAGCAGAATTTTTGTATATTATTGAAGTTGAGCCAGTATAAATTCAAATTAGCATTATAACTTTAGGATGTTAAATGTTATCCCCATAGTAACTGCAAAAAAAAATAGCTATAGGATACACACAAAAGAAAATGAGAAAGGAATTTAAACATTTCACTACAAAAGTATCAACTAAACACAAAAGAAGAGAGTAATGCAGGAAATGAGGGGTGAAAAAGGTATAAGGCATATAGAAAACAAATAGCAAAATGACAGAAGTAAGTCCCTCCTTATCAGTAATGACTTTAAATGTAAAATAGATTAAACTCTCCCATCAAAAGAGAAATCAGCAGAATAGAGAAAAACACATGATCCAACTATACACTGTTTACAAGAGACTCACTTTAGATCCAAAAGCATAAATACATTGAAAGTGAAAGGATGGAAAAAATATCCCATACAAATAGTAACCAAAAGAGAGCAGAGGTGGCTATACTAATATCAGATTAAATAGATTTTAAATGAAAAAAAGTTTACAAGAGAAAAATGAGGATATTACATATTAATAAAAGTTTCAATACAGGAAGAAGATGTAGTAATTATAAACATTTACACACCTAATGACAAATCAACAAACTATATGAAACAAAAACTGACAGAATTGAAGGGAGAAACAGACAGTTCTACAATAATAGTTGGAAACTTTGATACCTGACTATCAGTAATTCATAGAATAACCAGACAGAAGATAAATAAGGAAATAGAGGATATAAACAACACAGTAAACCAACTAGATCTAAAAGACATATACAGAACTTTGTACCCAATAACAACAGCCTACACATTCTTCTCCAGTGTACGTGGCATATTTTCCAGGATAGATCATATGTTAGGCCACAAATTAAGTCTCAATAGATTTAAAAAGATAGATATCATACAAAGCATCTTCTCCAACCACAATGGGATAAAATTAGAAATCAATAACAGAAGTAAAACTGGAAAATTCACAAATTTGTAGAAATTAAACAACACACTCATAAACAACTAATGGATACAAGAAGAAATCACAAGGGAAATTAGAAAATATTTAGACACAGATGAAAACAAACACACAAAATACCAAAACTAATGGGATGCAGCAAAAGCAGTGCTAAGGGGAAAATTTATAGCTATAAATGCTTACATTAAAAAACAAGAAAGATCTCAAGCCAGCCCTGATGGCCTAGTTGTTAAAGTTTGGTGCACTCCACTTCAGCAGTCTGGGTTCAGTTCCCAGGTGCAGAACCACATGACTCGTCTTTCAGTAGCCATGCTGTGGCAGTGGCTCACATAGAAGGACTAGAAAGACTTACAACTAAAATATATACAACTACGTACTGGGGCTTTGGGTAGAAAAAAAAATAAGAGAGAGGAAGATTGGCAACAGATGTTAGCTCAGAGCGAATCTTTCCCAGCAAAGAAAAAAAGAAGAAATCTCAAATCAACAACTAGCTTTACAATTTAAAGAACTAGAAAAAAAACTAAATACAAAGCTAGCATAAGAAAGGAAATAATGAAGATTAGAGCAGAGATAAATGAAATACAAAATAGAAAAATAACAGAAAAATCAATGAAACTAAAAGTTGATTCTTTGTAAAGATCAACAAAATTGACAAACCTTTAGCTAGATGGACTGAGGAAAAAAGAGAGAAGATTCAAATTACTAAAATTGGAAATGAAAATGGGAACATTATTACTGAGTCTACAGAAATAAAAAGGATTATGAGAGAATATTGTGAACAATTGAATGCCAACAAATTTTTAACCTAGAAGAAATGGACAAATTCCTAGAAACACAAAACATAGCAAGACTAAATCATGAAGAAATAGAAAATCTAAATGGAGCTATAACTAGTAAGGAGGTTGAATCAGTAACAAAAAATCTGCTGACAAAGAAAAGCCCTGGACCTGATGGCTTCACTGGTGAATTCTATCAAACATTTAAGGAAAAATTATTATCAGTCCTTCTCAAACTTTTAGAGAACACTTCCTAACTCAGTCTATGAGGCCAGTATTACCCTGATACTAAAGCCAGACAAATACACTACAAGAAAACTACAGATCAATATCCCTTATGAACGTTGATGCAAAAATCCTCCATAAAATACTAGCAAGCTGAATAGGGCAGCATATTAAAAGGATTATACACCATGACCAGGTGGGATTTATTCCTGGAATGCAAGGATGGATCAACATGCAGAAATTTATTGATTTAGTACACCACATTAATAGAATGAAGCGAAAAAAAACCACATGATTATCTCAATTGATGCAGAAAAATTATTTGACAAAACTCAATACTCTTTCATGACAAAAACACTCAACTAGCAATACAAGGAAACTACCTCAATACAACAAAAACCATATATGAAAAACCCACAGCAAACACCATACTCAGTGATGAAAGACTGAAAGCTTTTCGTCTAAGATTAGGAACAAGACAAGGATGCCTGCTTTCACCACTTCTAGTCAACATAATACTGGAAGTTCCAGCCAGACAGTTAGGTAAAAAAAAAGAAATAAAAGTCATCCAAATTGGAAAGGGAGAAGTAAAATTATCTCTGTTCACAGATAATATAATCTAACATGTAGAAAACACTAAAGACTTCACAAAACAACTGTTAGAGCTAATAAATGAATTCAGCAGGATGCAAAGTCAACACACAAAAACCAGTTGCATTTCTTTATAGTAGTTTAAGGACCTGTCACCTTACAGTCAGTTGAATGCCCCAAGATTTTTGGAGGGTGAGGAGACAAATGAAGAGGAATAGAGCATATTCACACAATATAGTTTATCCAAAATCCCACCTAGTTTTAGATATAAAATTAGTTCCTGTGTGATTATTATTGAAGATTAAGTTTATGCAATCCAGAATCCTGGTGTAAGCCTGGACCACATGTGATTTTTCAGGATCACTGTGAACTAGACCCAGCTCCACACGGGGATTTTTGTTTCTAGTCACATTATCTTCTTATATCCACGACAGAAATGGATGGCATGACAGATATGGCTGTTCACTGCCCTGCAGGAATATTTCTATAATGGTTTCTGAAGAGGCTAATTAATAGCTGTCCTTGGAAGGGAGTCTTAGCTGGCAATAGCTATCACTGGGTCTACCTTGTTAGAAGATCAAGGGCCCATAAATGGGTCCTTTGATCCTGTAAGTAAAGGCCACAGACTAGCATGGTGTATTATCAAATCAACTCAGTTCTGGTTTCTGGACCTGTCAATATCATCATTGGAGAAAATTATTTTATGTCTGATTTACAGTGATTGGACCAAGATGGTGGGCTGAACCCACGTGCCATCCTCCCTCTTCCACCCTCAGAGCTGTTGAAATGACAGAAAAGATAGGGACACAGTTTTAAAAATGATTAATGCACGTCAGTGCTAGAAAATATGAATCTCTGAAAGACTTAGGGCAAACGGGATTGAATAGAAAGTGTAGCGCAAGAATAAATTAGAGATTTTAGAAACGAAAATTTTCATTGTTAAAACTTTCTGCCCCGCAACTCCTAGTTATTCATAAGAAATTTTGATAGAGGCCATAATGGATCTTAAGCCCTCTGCTCCAAGTAATAGGCACCGTGTAAAAATCACAGAGAACAGCTCTTTAAAGGTGAAGATAAAGATGAAGATTGAGGTAGAATCATTACCAAAGTTTTGGATTTGGAAAGGATTTTGGCAATTCTGAAAGAATGAGGTAAGTCTGACCTATTTGCTAGCCCAGCAGGAGAGATGTTACTTCCATAGTGCTTGAGCGATTTTCTAGCAGATCACTCCTTCCTAGCAATGAAAAAAACACCATGAGATTCCGTGGTGAATGCAAGCAAGACTTAAACTGTGACAAATGCCAAAACTATATTGGAAGCCTTGAGAGAACCACCTGACATTTTTGTACAGTTTCCAGCTCCTTGACTTTTCGAGTCCTAGCTGGAAATACTAGAAACAGAATTTCTCCTGGTGTTTTGAAATTTACCTATCAAAATCACGGAGTGCTTCTGGGGCTTTAAAAAAAACAGAATTTGAATGTGATCCTGTAAAACAAATTGGTGTGTAGTGAAATGATTTAAAATAATCTAGTAAATTCATTATCTGCCCATAATATTTGTCGTGATTACAATAAACCTGCATTAAAGTGCAGGATCTATAAGAGAAATACAGAATGGTCAGGATTCAGAATTATCTGATTACATAATGAAGAACAATAGGGCATTTAATTGGTTGAGAAACAACAGCTCCTTTGAATTACAAATTAACTCAATATTAGTTCATTGTGGTTTTAGCGTATTTAATATTTCATTATGTAGGAAGTCTAACAGGCTCAAGATAGGAAATCTGAATTCTAATTTCAGATCTGTTGCTACATACCTCATGACTTTGGACAAATCAGTTAATCTCTCTGAGCCTCAGTTTCCTCATTTGTAATATGAAGGGATTGGGCTAAAATCTTCTCAAAGCTTTCTTCTGGCTCTGAAATACTGTGGCTCCATTTCTTTTTTTCCCCCGGGGCCCTTCTTGATTCTCACACTTCCTTCCTCTGTCCCAGCCTCCTAAGCTGCTCCTGCTGCCTCTACTTCTCCCACTGCCAAAGGTTATTCCCTGAGACCTTCGCCCATCCTAGACAACAGCACCTGTCCTGGGCTTCTTCCTCAGGGACACTAATCAAAGCTTACTCTCATGTGTCCCAAGCCATAATACTTATGGATTTAAAGGAGTGAAATGATGATAAGGATTTGAGCTACTGTGACTAGGTTTGTGGGGGAAGAAAGACAAAATTCTGCTGCCTATTCTACACCACCGGAAGCCTGTTCTTTGAGAACTGAGGCTTGTGTGTTTGCTTCCAATGTGGGTCTGTCTGTAAGGAGGGTCCTGGTAGGTTGAGAGACTGGGGGAGGGAGATGCTTGCCTTGCTTTGAATAAAATCAAACGGAAAGCTTTATCCCAAGATGTGTAAAAATCAGTCTAACCAGCCACTTCAAATTTTAATTTATATTTATGTGAATGAGACAGTATATGCAATTTCATGTGTGTACGTATTTATCCACTATACACAGTATTATAATTTGTACATCTATCCTTATATCAAAAGCAACTAAACACACAACTTAAGTGGTTTCTTTTTGATTTTTGCCTGTAGGAGTCTCACCCAAAACCCTTGTGTGTTTGTCTAATTCCCTCTCAGCTTTCCTCTCCCCCCGGGAGGGTTGGGAAGGAAATTTGCTGGGTAGTGATGACACCACGACATTAAGAGTAAAAATTACTTCATAATCCCATAAATTGTCCCTCCCCCCAATTCTCATCAGTCGGTGGGCATATTTATCCTATAACCCTGCTGCCAAAATACCCACCCTGATGTAACCCTGACGCAAGATTACAAAAGTGCACACGTGACATTCACAAGGTCTCCTGAACCAAAAATCTTCTCCCTCCAAAAACCAAGTTACCCTGAGCATCTCTCTCCGGGCTGGGTTGACATGGTGGTAGCTCTTCAAAACTAAATGCCAGTGTGTATTTGTGTACATGTGTGTGTTTGTCATACAGCCTAAGTGATTGCATCTTTTCTTTTAACACACTTAAGTGAGAGATGTCTCCAGCAGATAGCCTAAAACTTGATTTTTCATTTTAACCAAAACGTTATCTCTCACCTATCAATATCTTGGCCCACATGTTGTTATGCTGAGGCAGAAATACTGAATCCGAGAAAAACCAAAGTCAAGGAAACTCTGTGTCGTCTCCCTTGGTACTCCACCTCCCAACCCCCACCCTCATGTCTAGACATTGCCGCAGCCTTCACAGTTACCACCCTTTTTTTCCACATTTCATTAATAATTGTACAAGTCAAACAATAGCTAATCTGGCAATTATGTGCAAGTTAAAACACTGGAATATGTTACCCTGCATTGCCTGCCAAATCACACTAAAATTTGGATCAATGAAGGTGCTGAAAGATTTTTCAAAAGTTTGTCCTGCCTTTCTTCCTGTTTTGGGGGCAGACTTCTAAAGGGGACCGGAGTTAGTGGTTCCAAAAGTAAATCAACAACAACAACGTGAAACCTGTCTCCTTGTGTCTCTATTTTTCACAGTTGAACCAGAGTTGGAAACTCAGAGTTTGGGGGCGGAGAGGAAAAAAGGGGGAGTGAGGCAGAGAGTACCCACACCCTGAGATAATTGCATCAGGGTGAAAGAATGAGCACCACACCCCAGGCGGTCAGATTTCTGGGGTCGCTTAATCATGCTCCGTACACCTGTGCTATGAGGGCAGTGCAGCTGCAGAGACAAATGCTGTTAGGCTAAGAGGCCAATGTTCCTGTTCCCCGCTAGATTTAGCTACTTCCAAACGTCCAAGATTAGCCACAGAATTTTTGAGGAATGAAGTAAAGCAAATGCAAGACTGGGGCTGCAGTGTGCGCTTCCAGAGTCAGCCTCGGGCCAAAGCTTCTCTTTCACACTTCTCCAACTTGTGCTTGGGCTTCTAACAGCCCACAGGACCTCAGTTCCTCATAGCTGTGGCGTCCTCCAGATGCTCTGTGCGTGGGGCAAGCTGTATAGATGAGGGACTCCAGCAGCCTCCAGAAGCGCCTTCAGAACTCAGATTCAGCCTCTAAAAATAGCATCAATTCTACTCACACCTCCTCCTCCTGCGGTTCCCCACTTCTAGTACTCCCAGTAGATATTACTAAGAGGTGAGAACATGAACAATTGCAGGAAGCAGAACATCAATCATTCCTTCCTTACCGATTTCCATGGAAATCCAGAACAAACAGAAAGGGAGTCGATTGAAGGACTGCTCCAGGCTTGAAGTGTGATTCTCAGGAAAGTTCAGTCAGGGGACTTACTAGACAATCTCAAAGGCCAATTCAGACCTGGATGCTTCAATTCCTCGCCTGCATACCTGACTGGGATTTGGATGTGGACTGGGAGTAGGATGTAATATGCCAGGGTCATGCTGGGTTCTGTATGCAGGCGATGGAGCCTCGTCACTAAATTCCTGGGTTCAAAGGACATGGTTGGTTGATTGTCCCTCTAGAGATTTGGTCTGCCTCACAGCTAGAGGCAAAGACCCAGCGTTTGGGCAAGAATCCTGAGATGATTCTTAGGTTGTCCTTGGTAATCTCAAACCTACCTTGGAGGTCTCCAGAATGACCCATCTATGCATTGTCTCCAGAGCACTTAGATAGAGGAGGAGCTGGTGTCAGCCTGGAGCCTCTAGCAGTGATTACCAGCAGAGTCCCGTTCCCTCATGGGAATCCATTTCAGTCTTTACATTCATCTAGGGCTGGCACAGATGGTAAAGTAGGTTTGCTTTCATTGCCCTGTGTCCCCTTTTAGAGCCCACATCCCCCATCTTCTTTCTCTTTCTTCCTCCCAAGTGCCTAATACACTCATGTGGCCCAGGATATTTCACTCTGGTGACTCAGCTAGATGAACTCTGGTGCTCCCCAGCCGCTATCACCTCTCACCTGGATTCTGCAGCAACCTCTGGTCTTGCACCTCCTACAATCCATTTCCTGTTCCAAAATCTAAATCTTATGAGGTTATAGTCTTGCCTAAAATCCTTCATTGTCTTTCCATTATCATTATTATTTTACTTCTTTACTGCACCATGTCTTCCAGCCTTCATACCTACTATTCCCTTCCCTGGAATATTCTTTTCTTCTTCTTTTGCCCAGTCCACCTTTTGCGTGGGGTCACCCTCTCATCTCTCTCCTCTATGGAGTCCCCTAATTTGCTTAGGCAGGTTTCTGTTCTCTTACAGCCAACTGTGCATCCTCAGTCACACCTCCTTGTCCCTGCTTGGTGATTTTCTGTCTCCCCTACTAGATTGAAAGCTCCATGAATGTAGGAACTTCATCTATTTTGTTCATCACCAATCACTCTAGGCGCTTGGATATGTTCTTACTCTCGTGCTTAGCAGATTTAGCTGAAACTCACCATCACCCTTGGTCTGATGTATCTTAAAGAATAATAGTACTACCCAATATTTCCACTTTAGGATCTACAACATTACCTCCTTTTACACATCATCCTGAGAGATAAGTACATGAACTCCACCTTAACATACCAGCATACTGAGGCTCAGGGCAAAAGCTCCAGCATCATTGTCTATTCCTTCAGTGGCTATTTCTCTCCACAATAGGAAAGGCATCACACTAGTTGGTAAGGATACAAAGATGAAGAAAATATGACTTTGTCCTGAAGATCTCAAAGTCTAGACAGAAACAACCACTCTAAAGTGTGATAAGTCTATAATGGAGGTATGAACAAAATGTTGTGGAAGCAGAGAAGGAAAACTACTGACTTGACTTGGGGAAGCTGGAAAGGACATCACAGAAAGTCCCTCTCTTCCTACAAGCTCTTACTTATCCTTTGAGATTAACTTACTTGTTACCTCCTCCTCCTTGTCTTTTCCTCTCTATACTTTTCTAAGGCTCCCTCAGCCCTGTGCAGAATGAATCCCACCATGGTCCCACAGCACACTTCTTTCACAATGCCTGTCAAGTTCTTTGAGTCTGAGGAGATTTCTGCAAGTCAGGTGAAGTGGGAGTCAGGCCCGCTGGATGCCTGATGCATGCAGGCTAAGGAGCCTCCTGAGAGAGAACTTAATCTTAGACAAAGAGTTTGAGCCAGTGGGAAACTTTGGTCATTAGGCAGGAGAAGCAATCCAAAAGCCAAAGGATGAGAAGCAATTCTCAGTCTGGTATGATGTCTGCCACTCAGATTTTCTTACCTCTAAATTCCCAGTTGAAACTCACAACTTCGCAAGCTGGAGGGCTATAAAGGAAGCCAAAAGAGCTGTTTTAGTAAGAAGGTTTCAAATATTTGGATATCAGCTGCTTGCTTTGGAAGCCCTCTAACAGACTGAAATACACAGGGGAGACAGGCATTCTCCCCTTCTTTCACTGCAGACCACAATTCTGGTACTATGGGGGCTTTGGTGAGCCTGGAACAGCCCCTGGGTGCGAATCAGTGGCACCCTGCAAAGACTTCAATGGCTAAAGTAGAAGGACAAGCACCCCATGGGACAAGATAGCTCCACAGGGTAGTGATCGTCAAATTGTGGCACCTGATGCATTAGTGGGTCATGAAATTAGTTTGGCGAGTCATGGTGAGAAGTTTTTTCATAGACTAAAACAAGATAAAAAACATCAGAGTTCTTCGCAAGTAGTAAGTTTTAGTAAGTAGGTATATATGTGTATGCGAATATGTGTACATGTGTATGAGTATATGTGTATATGTACTGGGTCATTAGGTAAAATATATCTCTCCCTGTGGGCCATGATCTAAATCACAAAAGAATTGCCTGTAGCACAAGTAATATCTGACAGAAATGGTAGTTATCTTGTATTTAAATTCACAGAGATTCCCAGGTGTAATCAAGTAGGGTTTGCAAGGGCTAGCCACCCTGTCCATTATGGAAGCTACTAGCACATGTGGCTATTTAAATTAATTAAAATTAACTAAAAGTAAAAATTCTGTTCCTTAGTCATACCAGCAACATTTCAAGTGCACAATAGACACATGGCTAGTGGCTACTGTATTGGGCAGTGCAGGTATAGAATATTTCCAAGATCTCAGAAAATTTGAGTGGACAGCACTGGGCTAGAGGTTCTACAGCAGCAGGAGTGGGCAAGAGTTAGTGAAATGTATGTGTTTATCGTTATTCTGACTTCTGCCTGTACGCACAGAAAACTAGAGAAATGATACACTATTTCCCCACTATCTATTTCCAGCTCATCCAACTAGATTGTGAGGTCCTTGAAGGCAGATGCTCTGTCTTACTCATCTTTGTCTACAAGAAGAAGAGCAACTTCGGGGCACTGGGAACATGGAGGTGTGGAGGCGAATAGTTGGTTTTTAGACATGATAAGTCTGAAGACACAAGAGATATCCAGGAAGAGTTGCCCCTAGGCCATCAGTTCTTAACCCAGTTGTGTGTCAGAAATCACCTGTGGAGTTTTAAAAGCGTGCAGATGCTTGGACTTTGCTCTAAATCTAGCGGACCAGAATTCCCAGAGATGGGACATGGACACCTACGTGTTTTTAAAGTTCTACAGTGACTGTGAAGTGCAGTCAAGGTTGATTCCATTATTGACCCCAGGCTGCAAAAGTATAAATACGGAGCTTGAGAAAGAGATTAAGCTGGAGTTTAGATCTGGAAGCCATCAACATGTAAACTGTAGTTAAAGCAAAACAAATGGATGAGCTCACTCATGGAATAAGGAAGAGCAAGGAAAGACGACCAAGCACAAAACCTTAAGATGGAAGAAGCAAAACCAGTGAAGAAGCCTGAGGAGTGGAGGTCAGAGAATTAAGAAGGAACATCAGAAAGTGTGCTTTTAGAGGCAAGATGCAAGCAACAGAATATCCCAGCTCACAGCAGCTTAAACGATAAGAAAACTCATTATGTAACGTTACAGGAAGTTGAGAAGTAGCATGGGCTCCAGGCACAGTACCTCATCTCTCCAACTTCACTTCTTTGTAACTTGTGCAGAATAGTGTTGGCTTCCTCCTTAGGCTGGAGGGAAAATGGTTGCAGAAGTTCTTAAAGTAATCATTCGTTGTCAAGGAGAATAGAACCATCATGATTGGCTTAGATAATCATATTTGGGTTTGAATGAATACTGAGGTGTCAATCACTATGACCATGACAAAAGAGAAGCAGGAAAAATGGGTGTCAGAGAAGCCAAGGAAGAAAGTAGAGCAAAGAGCACAGTAAAAATGCTGCCTTGAGGTCAGAGTGCACACCGTGTACATATTACAATTGAATTATTTTTAATAAAATGTATTGTTTAGTGGTTGATCATGATGAATTTACCTTATCCAGCTGGAACCACATATATAACAGCTCAAAATTCTAGCAGGCTGTTCAAAGGAAAGAGATCAAGAAACAAAGGGGATCATAGTAAAAGAAGACAAGGAAAAAAAGAAGGGAAGGTCAAGAGCAAAGAGAAACAAAAAGTGTTTCGAGTTGCCATTAACAGCATAGAAGACATCTCCCCAACACATTCAGCCAAGAAAAAAAGTTAAAATAAACCAACCAGAGAACATATATTCCAAAGATCCAGATTTAAGAGCAACTATAACTTGTGACTTATGGCAAATTTAAAGAAGGTCAGGGTCTTGTTTTACTTAGTGTTGTCAAGGCAACCCCATAGCCTTAAGAACTTTGGCAAAGCACTCCTTGGCCAATGGAGAAATCCTCTCTCAGAGGCCTCAGTTGGCCATTGCCCACTATGTAGATCAGCTCCTTGATGCCATTCTCAGAACAAATTTTCCAGCAGATGCTAAGTCAATGAAAACACACTGAGACTTGTAAGATAATTTATTTTCCATCTGTTTTCACCTGTACTCAATTGAGGATACCAGCTCATAGCCTAGACAATATATAACAGAGGCCAGGGGCTACTCCACCCATATTTATAAAGTGCCTACAGTGCCAATTTTAGCATTGCAGCTGTAAATTACAAGACCTTAGAGTCAGGAGGAGTGATCTCATTCTCCGACATACATCCAAAGCTTAAAGAAGGCCAGTGTGTCCTTACGGATCATTGTTACTGATGTTGCTGAGCTCACCAAAGCTCATGTGGCCCAGCTTAATTTCCTCGGGGCTCCTCTGTACATTCTCCCCTTCCTTCTCCATCTGGGAATTGCACACACTGTTTCCCAGGGACCAAAAACTAAGAAACTATGCACTACAAAATTTGATAAGAAGTAGGGGAGCCATGTCATCTCCACTGGCATAATCTGGTAGTTTCAGTTTTGTTTTACTCAGTGGGGAATTTAACAGCAAATCATACTGAAGAGATGAATTGAAAATTATCCTTCTTAAAGACTGTCAACCGCTTCCCACAGCTTGGAAATAATAATCAAATTCCTGACATAGTTTATGAGGCCCTGGGGGTCTGCCAGCCCCTTCAGCACCCTCCATGCTGCCACCCACTTCTCACTGTTCTCTGTCCTCTGGCTCCTTGGCAGAGGAGGCCCCATTTCCTCTGTCTGAAATCCTTTCGACATCACACCCAGTCTTCATCTACTTTATTCTTAATAATCCTCAAAGCTTGACCCAAACATTTCTTCCTCAAAGAAGGTCTCCCTCCCTTCCCAGATTAGATTGGGGTCCTCCATTATACCTTTTCCTATTACCTGTATTTTTCTTCTAGGGTGTTTACTCAATTGTGTAGTTAGTTACTTAATGTGTGTCTTTCTAGCATACTCTAAGGACTATGAGTGTGGTGACCATGCCTGTCTTGTTCACTATCCTCAGCCCCCAGCCCAGTGCCTGGTGCATAGTAACTCAATAAATATCTTGCTAAGTAAATGACTGCAAGAGTGAACTGCTAAGGTGGAGTGATTCTAAATTGTAATCTGTTAAATATCAAAATAGCACAAAAGTTTTTTCTTTTGTTAGTTAAAATCCATGCTATTTCTCCCTCCTTTGTTCAAACATTTTTAATAACAGTTTTATTGAGATATAACTCAACTACCATACAATTCACCCATTTAAAGTGTATAGTTCAATGGTTTTCAGTGTATTCACAGTTGTGCAACCATCACCACAATCAATTTTAGAACACTTTCATCACCTCAAAAGGAAATCCTGTACCCATTAGCAGTCACTCCTCATCTTTTCTCAGTCCTAGGCAACTATTAATCTACTTTCTGTCTCTATAGATTTGCTTATTTGGGACATTTTATATAAATGGAATCATCATATGTGTAGCCTTTTATGACTGGCTTCTTCACTTAGCATAATGTTTCGTGATTGTAACATATATCAATACTTCATTTCATTTTATTGTCAAATAATATTTCATTCTATGGATATACCGCACTCTATTCATCAGTTGATGGACATTTGGGTGGTTTCCACCTTTTAGCTATTATGAATGATGCTGCTGTAAACAGTGATGTACAAGTCTTTGTGTGGACATACGTTTTAAATTCTCTTGGTGTATATGTAGGAGTGGAATTTCTGGGTCATAGGGGACCACTATGTGTAACCTCTTGGTGAACTGCCAAACTGATTTCCAAAGCAGCTACACTATTTTATATTCCCACCCGAAGTATACGAGGGTTTCAATTTCTCCATATCCACACCAGCACTTGCTATGATCTGACTTTTTGATCATAGCCCTCCTAGTAGGTGTGAAGTGGTATCTCATTGTGATTTTGATTTGCATTTCCTTGATAGCTAATGATGTTGAGCATCTTTTTATGTGCTTATTGGCCATTTGTATATCTTCTTTGGAGAGATATCCATTCAGATCCTTTGTCCATTTATTAATTGGGTTTTTTTTTTCATGGAGTTGTAAGAATTCTTTGTATATTCTAGATACGAATCCCTCGTCAGACATATGACTTGCAAAAGTTTTCTCCCATTCTATAGGTTGTCTTTTCACTGTCTTGAGGCTGTTCTTTGAAGCATAGAAGTCTAATTTTGATGGAACCAAATTTATCTGCTTTTTCTTTTGTTACCTGTGTCCTCACGTGGTGGAAGCAATGAGCTAGCTCTCTGGGGTCTCTTTCAGAAAGACACTAATCCCGTTCGTAAGGGTTCTGCCCTCATGACCTAATGATCTCCCAAAGGCCCCACCTCCTAATACCTTCGACATTAGGTTTTCCACATATAAATTTCGGAGGGACACAAACGTTCAGATCATAGCAGTTGTCATTCTCTTTAGTCCCCTTTAATATAGATCAGTTCCTCAGCATTTGCCTCTATGATATAGACATTTTAAAAGAATACAGGCCTTTTTCTTTTTTTAATAGAATGTTCCTTAGATTCCAGTTATACAGTCCCAGCCAGAATGCTATATAAATGTTATCGTGTCTTTCTCAGGGTATCACATCCATCTGATGTCCATCTGACTTTCATTTATGACGTTAATTCTGATCCCAATCTGAGGTGTTATCCAATTCTATTTAGTTACGAATATTCTAAAATTGTAACATTTGTCTTTCCCTCTGTCCTGACTGTATAACCTTAAGCTTTTTCTCTATCAATAATTTGATATTTCACCTTGTGTCCATTCTTCTTGCTGTTTCTAATTAATTTATTCAATCTCTAATAGTATTGTTCTGGTCCTCAATTTGTTTCCTTAACTCTGACATCTCCCTTTCAGCTGCATCTGTTTTTCAGCATTTCATCTTGTTTTTTTGTCTTATTTTTATTTTCTCATTCTCGGTGTTGGCAGCTGTCTGGACCTTCTGTTTTCTCTGACATGTGTGAGTGAATTCTTGACCCTCTCCTAACTCACCTAAAACCCATTTATCTTCTTACTGCTCCAGTTTGAGGTCTAAATGAGGTGTTCTACACGCTTTTCTCTACCCTGATGATCAGGTCACAGGGGCAGAGGTAGAGAGTTCAGCTGGAGTTGCATGTGCTCTTCGTTGGGGGACATGAACTCTCTTTAAAGAATTTCTACTGTGTTCTGCACTAGGAGTTCAGACCTCATACTTGAGCACATTTCCTATTCTTAATATGTTGTAACCTTAAGCTTGGAATTATGCCTTCAATTTTCTGTGAATCCATAGTTCACGGCACCCTTAGAGGATTATTTTTTTCCTGTCTCTGATAAAATACTCAGTTTTCCTCTGATTTTTCCCAGGGTTTCTTGCTTTCCTCGTCAGTTCACTTCCCTCTAAATTGAGTTACTGGTGAGAATTTGGGTTTTTGTCAACTCACTTTTTTCTCCCCCAGTACCACTTCAGGTGACCATTGGTGGAGGTGAGGATGAGGTTAAGAGCAGTGGTGTGGTGGTAAATGTTTAACAACTGGCTCTCAAAAATAAAAATCCCTAATGTATAGTGTATGCTACTTTCCATAGTATGAATACTCCCACTATAGCCAATTTCAAGTTACCAATGTGACATTACCAAATGTGGAATTTGAACACATGTCATTATATAGCATAGCACATCATTGAATAGTGTTTCCCCCATACAGATGCAGTGGATGGAAATAACCTCAAGAGCATGGAGAATAGTAAAATGAAGTAAAACAGTTAAGAAGTGATGATTTTTGAGTATTTTCTACCTTTGTTTTGTTTTTTGGGCTTTTTTAAGATTTTATTTTTCGTTTTTCTCCCCAAAGCCCCCAGGTACACAGTTGTGCATTTTTAGTTGTGGGTCCTTCTAGTTGTGGCATGCAGGATGCCGCCTCAGCATGGCTTGATGAGCGGTGCCATGTCCATGCCCAGGATCTGAACCAGCGAAACCCTGGGCCACCGAAGCAGAGCACGTGAACTTAACCACTCGGCCACGGGGCCAGCCCCTACCTTTGTTTTAAATATAATTTATTTAATTGTAAGTTTATATAATTTAATTTTTAATAATTGGTCTGTTTAATACCTGGCTTGAAAAATCTCTGAAAATTGGACTAGCAGCTCTCGTGAGCCAGTGTGAATCTGCTCCAATGTATCACTGAGCCAGAATAAGAGTCCAAATTATCCGTTTCTTCCTCTGGCCACCAGGTCATACCTCTTATTTTTGGGGGCACCAGGTCATACCTGTTTTCTTCTGTGGTTGCTGTTGGTATGTTTTTGCTATTTTTTAAAATTCCTTTTTGTTTGTGTTAAGGGAAAGAGATTCTGTGATTGACTCATCCTGCCACCTTTGCCTCAAAATTTCACTCTTTCTCGTACTAGAAGTTTCTTTGGATCTTTTTTAGGTTTTATGTACTATTTAGCACTGAGAAGATAATATCCTCTGAGACAGTAATCCTAAGTCTTCCTCTAAGTACAAGCACTACTAACTAGAGTTGGAAAAATAGTCTAAAAAACACTCTATTGAGGAAAGTTAACAAAGAAACAATTGCAGAACTATGCAATTTCAAATAGACAATGTTTGAAGATAATAATGGAGATAATTCACCTTGAAGAAAGGAAGAATGATGTTCTAACACGTGGCAAGTAGCCAGCCTTTTTTACATTCTTTGAAAGGAAACGTCTAAGGATCAGGTTTGATGAGCAGCGTCTCAATATACCCAAGGGAGTAAGTGAGAGGCTCAAATATATATAATGAATTTCATCTGTGCGAGTGTGTGCACATATATAATTTTTTAATTCCATTTTGAGAAATTAAGGGTGTTTTTAAAGGATTCCTTATTAAATGACTCCTTACTGAAACAAATCATAGACTCTAGTCAATATTTCCAATAATGCAGTTGTTCTCAGCTCTGGCTTGACATTAAAATCACCTGGGGAGCTTTTAAAAAACACGGATGCCAGGACCTTACTCCAAAACATTCTGATTCAATTGGTCTAGGGTGGGGCCACGCCATTAGTATGTCTGCAAAGCTCCCCAGGTGATTCTAATCGGCAGCTGGGGTTGAGAATCTCTGTCATAATGTAACATTTAGCATCTTATTAATACCCCAGAGAATCTACTAAATATATTAACCCCCTAAGATGGACGGTAATGAACAGCAAAATTTGTAAAGTTCTTGAAGATGTTTAAAGAAAAACAAAATAACAATTATAATGTCATTAAGGTCTTTTTTGTCTGGGTCTCCAAATGTTTTATAATTTTTTAAAAAACCTGTGCAGTGACTTACGGAGCAAAGGTCTATTAAATATAATAATACCTTGACGCTCAAGACTAAAAAGTAGTATGTTTTCAGTTTTTCTTTTGGAAGTTCAGGGTTTCCTATGATCAGGATATCAGCACACCCAGTTATTCATCAGGCTGGAAAAGACATCATGAGCCTTCTACAACAAAATCCCACTGATGTGTTTTAGGTAAGGTGGGAGTCAAAACGTATCCTTTCTGAGCAAAGTATTTCTCAGAAGCACACATTAAAATCATAGGTAAGATTGTAAGGGGAGATCTCTAAAATATTTAGCAAATAAAATTCTTCCAAAGGATTGATCAGAAGGGAATTAATTAGGCTTATTAGATGCCATAATTACCTGCTCACTAAAATAGAGTTCCCTGGAGATTGCTTCTACTTTTTAGCTTAGATTTAATTCTTGCATGTATTTAAAATAATATATTTCTCTATTAATCAGGACTTTTCTGGTTGCAAATAAAAAATCCAATTCAATTAAAGTTAAGGAGAAAAGGAATTTATAGGTCAAATAACTGAAAAGTCCAGAGACAGACTTCAGGCAAGGCTTGATCTAGGGACTCAAACAATGTGATCAGAAATTGGTCTTGCTCTTTCTATCTCTCTTCTGTTCTCCCTGTAAGTAGACTCCATTCTCAGGTGACTGTCTCCTCATGGTAGCAAGATGACTGCCAGCAGCTCTAGGCTTTCATACAACTGGTCAGCAACCCCAGCAGAACATCCCTCCATCTGAGGAACTCCAACAAAAATCATGGAATTGAATCTTATTGGTTCAGATTGGCCTGACTTTGGCCATGTGCCTTTCCTTGAACCAATCTCCATGTTTAATGGAATGTATTACTCTGATTGGCCAGGCTTGTGTCACATGCCTATTCCTGGAAGTGGTGTGAGGTCAACTGCACCTGAATTACATGACTGAGAGTGGGGTGGAGGGTAGTTACCCAAGGAGAGTCAGATTGTTATCAGAAGATTTGGGGATGGAAGCTGAGCAAAGAAAAACAGAGGTTCACCACAATTTAGAGAACCCATTTCAAATTAAACTTCTCTGCCTCTCTTTCCTCCAGTTTCCCATTTAGCCATAACCAGTGAGGCTTAAGGTATCTTAGAAATTATCTTGTTTTTCAGAATTCAAACATATTATTCTATAGCCCTCTGGTGTAATGAATAAACATCTTCTGATAAAAGTTAGATGTTTAAGTCATAAATGCTATAGGGGTTGTGGGGTTGGGCTGCATGAAGCCATTAGTAAACTTCAGTATATTACCTTTCTTTTTTTTTGCCTCAACAAGAGCTAAAATTTATTTGGTATGAGAAATGCAAGTTTTTAAAGAATAGAGTGACATGGCTGAAGACATAGCCACAGAGACAAAAAGCCTTATGTCCAAGTTTCCCTTGAACCCAAAGCAGATGTCTTGAGATTATTTTCAAACTGGAAGGAGGAACCCACTGGAATGAATGAGGATATGAATATATACTCCCTCAGAAACACCATCAGCTTCCACAGTTCTGAAGTGGACTGTTAGAAGTGAGTTAGTGACCAATATTGAAAGAGTTCATGGTTTGTATTTTGTTAGTCCCGGTCATCATGGCAACCAACTGGTTTTACATAAAGCCTGAAGCCAGCGGACTTGTAATGGAATACATTCCTCCGAGTGAGTCAAATCCTTGTTGAAAAGGAAGCAATCACACTGTTATGGAAATAAATTATAAACTCCTATGAACTGCTCAGGGTTGAAATAAGCAACTTTTTTGGAATCACATTTCCCTCTCCTCCCACATACTTTGATGATAAGTAACTTGGCAACACTTCATTTCTGATGGGACTGCCCATCACATCTTTGAGAAGATGCATGGTAATATGTGGCCTGCCTACCTCACAAGGTTCCTGTGAGGATCAGATGAGAAAGTGTGCGTGAGGGTACTATGAAAATTACAATGGGCTAATTACTAATATGGCTAGTGCTGTGGTTGAGAGTCCTTAACATTCAGAGATGGAAGTTGCAGATATTATTTTAACCCACCCCTGAGCCATTAGAGATTACTTCCTATGACACACATACTAATATTTTGTTCAGTCTAAAAACCCAAGTGATGAAACTTCCGCTGTTTCCCCGGGGCATCCTACTCCACCACAGAGCCAGAAAGTTTATGCCAGTAGAATATAGTGTTTATTAGCTTGGACTTTTGAGTCAGACCAACATGGATTCAAATCCCAGCTCTGCTGCTTTGTAGTTATGGGAACTTGGGCATGTTACTTAAAGTCTTTCCATCTCAGATTCTCATCTACAAAATGGGGGTAATGGCATCTACTTCACAGAGCTGTGAGGAATATTCAATACAGTAATGTTAATAAAAGCACCTACCAATCTCTGGCACAGAGTAAGGGGCGAATAAGTGTGAGTTATTATTGTTATCAGCTCTACTCCTGTTGGGGCATGATCATCTTTACTTTCTTGCTCATCCTTGTTGGAATTGTTTCCACCATGTTGAAATCTTTTTTCTTCTTCATTTACTTTGAAGGCAACAGAGTAAGTGAAGACCAACTTTCAAATACTACTTCAATACTTTTGGCTATTTTAAGCCCCACCCTTTTGTTATCATCTCATTGATTAGGATAAACTATTGACTGGTTTATCTTCCAAAAGTAGATTTCATAATAAAGATTGTTAGCATGTTTAGTTACTTACTGTCCAGTATTATTGTTGGCTTTGCTGGAGCATGCTGACCCCAACTCTCCGCCATATTCATATTGTACCTTATTGGCTCAAAAATGAGAACATTCTTAAAGTATCAGTGGGAGAGCCCACTTCCAGCAGGCCATATAGTAGGGGGTCAGCCATGACAGTCACACCCTCTCCCATACCCTGACCTGGAAGGGAGCTGGCATTGGATGACCAAGTTGCCAACTTTGGCAGTGAGTTTCATCCGCTATTTATCCATTGCTTGGACAACCTTGTTACATTCCTGCAGCTTGGGCTTATCAGAGCTCTTCATCATTTTAGTGTTGTCAGCCTGAGCAAACCAATTTCTACTTCTAGGAACATTCCTCTGGAGAAGAGCAGATATTTCAACAAATTCTCAAGTGCTCTTCAAACTCCTGAGTTGCAAGGCCCTTAAGCTGATTCTCCTAATAGGCTCAGAAGACCAGCATTTGGAGCTGCAAATTTGCATAGGTCAGTTTTTCCAAGAAATGTAGTTCTTCTTTCAGAGAATTCGTTTGGAGACCAGGTTGGTGTTTCCTTCTACCTGGTCACATTTGTTTTCTCCATCTTCTTGGAGACTGACCTTAAAATGGTTTCTCTTTCTCCAGCCTTCCAGCATGTTCATCTATGCTCTTCCAGCTTCTTCATTAATTGTAATACCAGACTGATTTTTCTTTGCTGTAAAAGGTTTTTAGCTTCTTTAATAGCTCTTCGATTCCTCATGAACCTGCTTCTCCAGCAGAGTAAGGATTAACAAAAGGGGTTTGTTTTTTTTTTTACAAGCACACCATGTCCCTTAGTGACAAACATTATAAGTAAGACACTCTTGGCCTCTTCTTGCACCAGCAAACCTCAACAGTTGTGGGGAGAGGGGTTGTTAACAGTAGTAGTCAATTCCCAGAACAGATTTTTTCCTCCTTACTTGAAGACACCTTGAGGACCTCGTGTTCAAGCCAGAACTATTTTGGGCCGAAAGGAGACAGGACATTTGATACCTTTGTTTCTGGTAAAATCCTTTCCAAATAGCACTAGATTCTCATCTCTTCTTTGCAGTTGCTAATGATTAAGATGCTAATTCCACTGCCCTCACCTTGGTCTGCACTCTGAACCTCAGACCACTTCCTTTAGGGCTGGGCATCTCTTTAGTTAGAACCACAATCTGAAAGGAAAATGCTTTTGATTAAAGAGGCAATTTTAAAAAAGACCAACTAGCCTGGTTTCTATTTTGAAAAACATAGATTACACACACAGAAAATGCAATAAACTTGCCATTTTCAAAACGCCACAAACTCTAAGGCAATAATATTTAATGAAGGATTCATAGTGATATCAGCAAACTAGGGGTACCTAAATTTACCGGAGTGTAGTTTTTAAATTGCAAAGTTATGAAGATTACTTGACACTAATCTATTTGCTAATGGAGCATAATTTTAATGCAGAGAAGGGTTTCTCAACCTCAGCACTATTGACATTTTGGGCTGGATCATTCTTTGTCGTGGGGGCTATCTGTGCATTGTGGGGTATTGAGCAGCATCCCTGGTCTCTCTCCACTAGATGCCAATAGACTCTTCACTCCAATGATGATAATCAAAAATGTCTCCAGACATTTTTTGCCAAGTGTCCCCTGGGGAACACAGTCACCCTATTTGAGGACCACTTATACAGAAGACTTGGTGAAACAGTTTTTCCCTTGCTTACTTTTCTGGACTACAAAAATGTTAGAGGCCAATGAAAAATAAGAATGCATTAGGTCTTGGAATGTACTATTTTGATTCTACTATTATAAAATCCTTAACTTTTCTCAATTGAGATTTTCAGAAAAACAATTAAATTTCCAAATATAGCTACAGTATGTAAACATTTGTCCCTGACATGCCTCACCTCTCTGCTAATGGGTCAACAAGGACTTTTCATGAGGGTTTCCAAGACTCTGCAGGGTCCCTCTCTGGCCCAGATTACTGAGGGCCAGGGTAAAACTACTCATTAGCAAAGTGACTAATGCACTGGCCTATTAGTTGAAATAGTCAGCGAGGGGAAAAGGAGAGTAATGTTTCCTGTGTACTATTTTCTCTTTTAGAGCAGAATATGCTCTACTGTCTAATGAGTGGCCACATCCAAGTTGGTTTTACAAATTGGCAAGTTTGGTCTTTGCTGTCCAGTACTTACTTCCAGACTAATCAGGATTTCCAGAGCCTGAAGTGAAAGGAAAAAGGTGGCACCGCGGGCATTCTCTGCTCTAATAACTGCTCCTCTCTGCCCCGTTGCCTCCTCTCCTTCTACCCCTTGCTTCTTCCTGACTTGGGCTTCATTGCTATCCTGAAGGAAGTTGGGGAAGAGGGCCCACTGAAGGCAGGTAAGCGATGTGAATTAGAATCACCTGGAGAGCTCTTTACCCGACACAGGCCAGCCAGCCCTCCCACGCACTCCTCACCCAGCACCTACCAACTGGGTCCCCACTGGAAACAAAAGGCATACTCAATTAGGAGAAATTGAGGAGAGTTTAATGAAGGGACTCTTTGCAGAGATGTGGTCAAGGTTTAGGGAAATCCCAAAGGAGAGAGCAATACCACAGTGTAAGTAACAACAAGGAGCTGGTACCACCCCTAAAGCTGAAAGAAGAGAGTAGTAACCAGAACCCAGGGGGCAGCAGTGGGAGCAGCCATCTTGTGGGAGCTGTTTCTTACACCACACAAACTAGCAGGCGAGGTTGACCCGGCAGGGAGGAGCCTAGAGAATGAATCTTCACTGTCCCCTTGCCTTCCAACTTCCTGCCACTACCCCTCATCAGCTGAAGCTAACCAGAAGAGGGAGGGCAAGGGATCCTGGTGACACAGTCCATACAGCGATCCAGTCCACATGGGGCATAGAGGAGAGTGGAGGAGGGTGGAGAATGGATCTGGGGAGCAAATGGAAGATATCCAGCCTACACTGCAACCCCAAGGAACATCAGAAGCCCGTGAGTAGGGAAGAATGTCCTTTGAAGATTCTCCCCTGGTAATTCTGCTATGTCCCCTGGGGTTGAGACCAGCTGCCTTAAAGGCTGATGAACTTTTTCAAAGCTCTCTAGTCCCCTCCAAAGGGGGAACCACCCAGGAATAGATCCAACTTCTACCATTACTGCCTTTTCTACTAACCCATTGTCCTTCTGATTTCTATACGAGTCTACAAGGAAATCATTTGCCAATCTGTTTTCACCCCACTTTAGTGTTTGCAGCCACTTAAACTCCACATAATAATACACAGACCCAACTTCTACAATTACTGTTGCATTCCCTGTCTTTTCTACTAACCCATTATTCTTCTGATTTCTCTATGAGTCCATAAGGAAATCATTTGCCAATCTGTTTTCACTCCACATTAGTGTTCACAGCCACTTAAACTCCATGTAATAAACTTGTATAAAGCAAACATTTCATTTCACACTGGAGGTTAAAAATATTCCCAGGGTGCTTCCAGGACAAGCTTTGGGGAGTGACCCCTTCTACTCAGAGTTGGGGCTGAGTGGAAGTATAGGGGCAGCAAAATTTTCACTTCTTCCCTTCTAGGTTCTTTGGCCAGTCTAATAATGAAATTGATACAAAACAGATTAACAGGAGACAAACAAATTTCATTTTGTATGTACAGGAGCCCCAAAGATATGAGACTCAAAAGGCAGCTAGGTAATGGAAGCGGTAGGGGAGGAAGAAATTTTCCTCCACCCTCTAGGTTCTTTTGAATGGTCTAAGAATTAAATTGACAGGAGACAGATTAACAGGAGAAAATCAAGCAAAGTTTAATAACATGTATACATGGGAGAGACCCAGGAAAACTGAGTAACTGGCCAAAATGGCTGAAGCTACCACCTTAAATCCCATCTTCAGCTAAAGACAAAAGAGGATATGGGGGGGGGGGGAGAGTCAGGGACTTCAAAGGAAAGGAAGGCAATTCATAGGTAGGTGAAAAGGAGGAAACATTTGGAAAACAAGTGTTTGTTTGGCCACACAGAAACATAAGAACACAGAGGGGAGCCCAACAAACAGGTTTTTCTAGGTTCCTCTCTGTCTACCACCTTGTTCATGTTAAGCTAAGGTGATAGCTAGCTTCCTGAGACAGATTTTTAATCTGATTTCTTTTAGGCAGTTAAGGGGAAAATAACTAGAAAAACGTTCTGAGTCTTCTGTTTCTTAAAAATAATCAGCCTAAAATAATTCTCATGTTAAAGAAACACATTTTGGGATGGTAAATTTTATTCACCTTTGAGGCTTATGTACCATCCTGAGCTAAGGAAAGGGGTAGTGGTCTGGGGATACCAAGGGAGGAAGGCCTTTCACAGGAAGGCAAGAAGATGATTGGAAAACAAAGGCCGTCGTGTTGTGCAGATAAGCTTCTTAGGCAAAAAGGCTTCTCTGGTAATGGGTCTCTTCTGTGGCAGGCCCCCTTTCCAATATGAATGTAGGCAGTTGAGGGGGAGGTAAAGAGCTTTTCCTGAATCTGCAGGGTTTTGATTGCCTTTAGCTCAAAATAATCTTCACACTGAAGTGGCGTATTTGGGGGTAGCAAAATCTGCTCCCCTTTGGAAGTCAAAGCCAGGATGCTTTCACTGTGTCATCTGCTTCTTAGAAAAGGACAGGCTTGTTAGCACGTGAACAAACTTTGTGTAGGCTTCTGGGGGTTTCATTTTTTTTGGTCTTGGCTTTTTTTCTGACATGCACACAGTCACACTGTCTTCTGGAAAAGCTGCCATCTCAAATTAGTAGCACTACAAAAATGTGAAACCCTGGAGAACAGGAAAATTCCATTTCATCTACCCACCTAAATCGAAAAGTATCTCCCAAAGCATCCCCACTATTCAGAAATATCCGTGGCAATGTGGTTTCTTGTTGACTACTAAAAGAGCTTTACAGGGCCTGATTTATAAGCTAATTTAAATAAAGCAATCTGTCCACATAGCAAAATAAGTAAATCTCACAAAGAAAATGGATATGGGGAGCTAATGTTTGTATCCTCAAAACACAACAGAGAAGAACAATGGAGAGGGGTGTATGAATTACCCTTCAGTTTACACTTACATTTACAAAGCTACTTATTTTGTGATGGTTATACCTAGTCAAGTCATTAGTGTCCATTAATAAGTAAAGAATTTATTTCATAAGCATATTTGAATTGCATAACTATTGTATTAAATGTAAAGCAAGAAGCCAAGATTAACCAACTTTAATATCATCAATTTTAGAAGATTTCAAACCAACAAATATTCACTTTTACAATTGAAGTGTAAACAGAGATACTTCTTGAATATTGTAATTGCTTCTGTCCTTATTGTAAAATGTTTAACTATTATATTTACACTTATGTGTACATTTTATTCACACACCCACATGTATAATGATGTAGCTCTTGTTTTTGAAAAAATTATGCTGCTAAAATATTACCCAAAAAACCTTGATTCCCTACTACACCTGAAGTTGACACAACATCTGCTAATCCACAGACTCTTTAGAATCTTCACTGAGTTTCTCATTTCTGGCAGTGCTCAGGGTGGGGCATGGAAGCAAAGCTGTCTATATGCAAGACCACTTTTACGTGAAGGTGGAGTCAGTGATTTGTCATTTCAACAAATATTGACTGAGCGTCTACTGTACGCCAGGCTCTGTGCTAGATGCTAGGAATGTAGTGTAAACTGACGGGAAAGGTCCCGATTGTATTCCAGTGGGGGAGACAGACAACGAGTAAACAAATAAATAGGTGATGTCATTCCAAGCAGTGATTAGTGGTATGATGAAAAACACAGCAAGGTGAGAGGAGAGGAAGTGGGTGGTTAGTGGTCATCTTAACAGGATGGTCAGGGAAGGCATCTCTGAGGAGGTGATGTTTGAGCTAATATCAGAATCGAGTGCAGGAGCAAGCCATGAGAGTATCTGGAGAGTGTTCTCAGCACAGGGGATAGCAAGTGAAAAGGCCCTGAAGTGAGAATAACCAGTTTGCTCTTAAGAGGATTTTGTAGGGTGACTTCAGCATCTGTCAGTGTCTGTACTGTCGCACCTCTCTTACAGCTTGAAATAATATTTAGAGGTTATTTTGAAACTCTGAGTTCTTTAGTGTATCTCTCCTCCATCATTTAATCCTGTCTATTGAAGGCCCCAGTTTCTGTGACTGGAAGGGAAACATGGAAGTTCACCCTAAAATCAGTATTGAACCTTAAACCGCTGCTTCTCAATCTTCACCAGGCACACAGTTCTGGTTCAACAGGTCTGGAGTTGAGCCTGAAAGCCTGCATTTCTAACAAGCTCCCAGGCGAGGCCAATGCTGCTGGACCACACTTTGAGTAGTGAGGACTTCGAGAACTCAGAATTGGGCAGTGTAAGGAAACAGAAATAACACTGGCCCAGAAGCTAGGAGACCTGGGTCCAAGTCTAAACAATGACATTAACCAGCTGCATGACCTCAGGTGAGTGACTTAGTCATTTCTTCATCTATAAAAATGCGTGTGTTAGGGGCTGGCCCCGTGGCCGAGTGGTTAAGTTCGCGCGCTCCGCTGCAGGCAGCCCAGTGTTTCGTTGGTTCGAATCCTGGGCGCGGACATGGCACTGCTCGTCAGACCACGCTGAGGCAGCGTCCCACATGCCACAACTAGAAGAACCCACAACGAAGAATACACAACTATGTACCTGGGGGCTTTGGGGAGAAAAAGGAAAAAATAAAATCTTTAAAAAAAAAAAATGCGTGTGTTAGACTAGACTCCTTCTGTTGTCCCTTTAAATGTCAGTAGACAACAACTCTTGGTCTCTTAGACCAAGTGCTGTGACATTTGCAGTCGCTTTAAGTTTGGGATTTTCGACATCAGCCCTAGAGGCATTTTATTTCTTCTGTGTCACTGTGAGGACACAGAAAATGTAACGCCTGAGGTCAGAAAGTAGATCCCTTCAGCCCCTGGCTAGTAGAATTTGGGAGAAGGGGATTATCATACACTTCAGTCAATGGAGGATTTTCTCTCAAAATTAGTGAATAACCAGTAATCACTACTATAAAGCTGATTATAATTTTATTTGAATGAAAACAACCTAAACAGCAATCAACAAGTGATTGGTGAAATTATACATTCTAGGCAACCACTGAAAATTATGTTCCAACAATTTTATTGACATGGAAAGTTGACGGGACATAACTTGGAGTTACATGGAGTGAAAAAGTAGGAGGTTACACCACAGCATGTATATACCAAAGGGTATACCTGAGTGTAGATGTTCACAGAGAAAAGTCTAGAAAAGTGGTCACCAAAATTTTAACAGTGGTCTAGGACATGAGCTTTGGGAGCATTTGTTTGTTTGTTTGTATTTTCCTGTGTTTTTGCATTGCATCTTTTCCAACAAGCAAACATGAATTTTATGGCCAGAAAAAAAATCCAGATATGTTTATTAAGTTGGAACAATCCCATTGGTTAAAATACAGACAATATTAGTTTGACTAGATCTGATGGTAGTGGGCACCAAATGAAGCATGGACCTTGTTTGGTTTTGTCTGAACCAAATAGGAATGGGATCTAAGAGGTCAGTAGGACCACTCCACAAAATTTGGTTTCTATGGCTCATCTGAGAAGATCCTAAGGCAGAGATGTCAACTGGGCCCATGGATGTCATTGGTTGGACCACATTGTCCTTTCTCATTTTTTAAATTAGTTGTTAATGAAATCAGGTAGCTGGGGGTTACTGTAAATATTCAATAAGAACACGATTACCCTTCCCCCTTTCTTCAACACAGACACAGATGAAAAGAAGTTAATCTTGTTAATTTTCTGTTTTCTTATTTAACACGAGGGGTGACTCAAGGGTCACAAGGATTTATGAGCTTGTTTTGCAGAAGAAAAGAATGCCTTCAAGGAAGTTATGACCACTAGATAACCAGCCCCCAAGTGCCACTGACCCCAGAAGTCTGGTTGCCCAAGAGCTTATGTGGAGTGAAAGTAACATGGATGTCCCCTTTGTTTCTCCAAAACTCCTCCTCCCAAGCCCCTTAGCTCTATAAAAAAAAAAAAACCCGTACTTTCTTCTTTTGTTAAGGCAGATTTGAGAGAACCTATCCTCCTGCCTTCTCATTTTGGCCAATTTGAATAAAACTTTCTCCATCTCTAAGGACTGGTATCTCAGTGATTGGCTTATTGTGCCTTGGGCACAAGAACTTGAGATGAAGAGCTTCAGTATTGTTAACATTTTTGAACTGAGAGATTTCACACACAAATCAGGTTTCCAGCACTGGGCTGAGAAGTCATTGAGGCGGGACAAACACACGCAGTTTGTCTCAGTTGCCCTGTGCCTTGTTGATTACTGTAGACCCACTTGACTCTCTCACATTACCACCTTGCCTTCTTGGATCAGGGCTTGAGACTCCTGTCCAAGATGACAGCACATTAACTTGCACTGCCCAGAGAAGACCCTGCATAACCTGAAACCCCACTGTTGTGACTGGAATGAATGAAATCCAAATGTGCACATCATTGGAAACATTTATTTGGAGCCATACAAAAAGAATTTCAAAATCATACAAATCATGGAAATGTAAAATGATGCAGTCACTGTAGAAAACAATTTGGTGGTTCCTAAATAAGTTAAACGTAGAATTACCATATGACACAGCAATTCCACTCCTGTATATATACTCTAATGAATTGAAAGCAGGTGTTCAAACCAAAACTTGTACGTGAATGTTCGTAGCAGCACTAGTCACAATAGCCAAAAGGTGGAAACAGCACAAATGTACATCAACTGTTGAATGGATAAGAAAAAGTGTTATATACACACAATGGAATATTATTCAGCTTTAAAAAGGAATGAAGTACAGATTCATGCTAAAATGTGGATGAACCTTGAAAACATGCTTTGTGAGAGAAGTCAGATGTGAAGGACCACATAATATATGATTCTATTTATATTAAATGTCCAAAAATAGACAAATCTGTAGAGATAGAAAGTTGTTAGTGGTTGCCAGGGGTCTGGAGAAGGGAGGAATGGGAAGTGACTACTGAGTGGGTACAGAGTTTCTTTTTGGGGTGATAAAATTGTTCTGGAACTAGATAGTAATGATGGTTGCACAACACTGTGAATGTACTAAATGTCACTTTAAAACGATAAATATATGTTATATGTATTTCATGACAATTTTCAAAGTGAAATAAAATAGTAAAATTTCCCCAATTTTTTAAATATTTTCCCTATTTTACCTTCCTTAAATAACATTGCAAAAAACAAAGCCAAGAAGTTATATTTGAATTTTGAAGTCTTAGAAATTTTTTCTAAATAGCAACTATCAGTTGACTTTTGATTTGATTTTTTCAACGTTATTCACTATAAAATACATAAAATTATTTGAATTAATTCTAATGTTGACTCTCAATATGTACTAGTGTGCATTTTACAGCTTAGGTTCCTTTTTTTTTTTTAAAGATTGGCACCTGAGCTAACAACTGTTACCGATCTTCTCCTCCCCCTGCTCCTCCTCCTCCTCCTTCTCCTTCTCCCCAAAGCCCCCCAGTACATAATTGTATATTCTAGTTGTGAGTGCCTCTGGTTGTGCTATGTGGGATGCCACCTCAGCATGGCCTGACGAGCGGTGCCATGTCCACGCCCAGGATCCGAACCGACGAAACCCTGGGCCACCAAAGTGGAGCATGCGAACTTAACCACTCGGCCACGGGGCCAGCCCCTTAGGTCCCTTTTTTTGACTGGGAGGGGAGGCACTGTCCCGTGGTAAGCTGTAATTGTGTGAACTTATGCAATACCCTAAAGATGGAAAAAGAAATAGCAGGATAAGTTTCCTCCATGAAAAACATGTATGTGCACATTATGCTCTGTTACTGAGGCTGCAAACGGAAGTATCCAGAACTACGTGAAGCAAGATGGTAGAGTTAGTGATCTTGGTCTTTAGTGGCCTCCTCCTCCATCTTGTGTCCCATTAACCTACCCTCATTTACCTCAATTTCTGAAGTCCTGTCCCCCTCCATGGACCTTCCTTTCTCATTCTTTGCCGCAAAGACTTCTACTTGTCCCAAGTATTTCTTCTCCCCTTCCTCCCAGTAATGGAATTTTCAGATGGGCACATGGCTGCCCAAAATAAACACAACATTTCTCAGCCTCCTTTGCAGCTAAGGGTGGCCATATCACTAAGTTTTGGCCAATAGAAAGTGAGCAGAAGTAATATGTGCAGTTTCTAGGTGGCGTCCCTAAAGGGAAAGAGTGTGGCCCTCTCTTCCTTTTCCCCTTTCTTGCTGGCTGGATTGTGGAGGAAGTAGTGAGCCACTTTGGGCCATGTGGACCTCTGAAGTCATGGAACAAAACAGAAGGAGGCTGGGTCCCCAACATTGTGGAGCCCAGGCCTGTTCCATCAGAAGAGAATACATCATCTTGTTTGTGCTACTGTTATTTCAGGACTTTACCAGTAGCTGAATCTACACCCTAACAATCTCTTAGAACCCATATCTCAAAACCAACTTAGCCCTTGGTCCACACCCTCAGGCAGAGTAGACTCTAGTGACAACTAATCAGGGCTCATCCTAAGGGCTATTGCTGACCTAGAAGGCAATGAAGCTGATATAAATCAGCAAATTTATTTTTAAAACTCCCCATTGGCCTCCAAATCCCCTCCACTTTCCCAATCCTCTGTTACATGCACATGTTCCCTCAGGAAGCCCTTTCATGCATTCTTTAGTTCAGCACTGTCTTGAAAATTAATTTTGATCTGACTTTATCATCAATATTTATGGAAGGAGGCAGAGTAAGTAGTAGGGTTCATCGAGAGCTGCAGCTTCTCTCAGATTTCTCTCCCCAAAGCTCCCTGTCCTATTGGAAGGGATCTGGGAAACTCATTCCTTCTTAGATGCTAGTGACTGATAATGGGCCAAGGTATCATCTATTCCCGTGGTATTGGCATTTTATGAAGGAAGACGACAAAATTGTTTGATTATTTTAAATAAACAAAAAAGGAATTTATTAAAGAATACTAGGACTATTTCCACAGTCTTTGTCTTTTATAACATCAAAAGTTTTGAAGTATACAGTCCCTCTCTTTTTTGATTAAATAAAATGTTCTTCATTTTGTGTTTGATGCTCCCTTGTGACAGACTTAGGTATACGCATTCCCAGTGAGAACACTACTTAAGCAATATGTCCTTCTCAGGGTATCAATTTTGAAGGTCCACAATGTTCATTTGCTCCTCACTGCGGATGTTAATTTTGATCACCCATTCAAGGCATTGTCTGATCTCTCCACTGCATAGTTACTATTTTTCCCCTTTTAACTACTAAGCCATCTGTGGGGAGAAACTTGAAGACTATGTATATATCCTGAAATGTTCCAGGTTAGAAGAGCCTGAGAAAAATGACAACTAAATGCAACGCCTGACCTTAGACTGGATCCTGTTCTAAAGGTGAAGAATGCTGGAAAAGACGTTATTGGGTCAACTGACAAAATTGAAACACAAATGGTAAGTTAAATAAAAATATTATCTCATTAATTTTCTGGACGTTGATAACTATGCTGTGGTTATGTAAGGAATATTCTTTTTCTTAGGGTTTTCTGAAATTTTCTCTAAGTTTAAAATTATTCCCAAATAAAGAATTTTTTAAAAAAGAATATTTAGGAAGCTGACAGAACCTCTGAGGGGTAGCATGTGGCACAGAGAGCTCAAACACAAGGCAACGAGGAACGTTGCCCAAATCGTTACTGGTCTGCTCCAGCCAAGAATAAACTACTTCTCAGACAGACCCTGCAACTCCCCCAAATGACAGTTAGGACTGGATGCCCAAAGCTTAGCCACTGCTGCCTCCAAAGAAGCAAGCTCTTTCTATCTCCCTCACCAGAAAGTGGGTTCCTTATAGCTCCTGCTCCCATGCGTTACTGGCTTTCAGACCCAGGTCTTACCCGGATGCGTCTGATTGGCGGAAAGTACCTGTAAGGGTTACTGGGAAAGCAAATTTATGATTTCAAGCTTTAAAAAGTCAGCATCCATGTAGGAAGTTAGAACGGTGTTCCAAAGATGCCAGGTGGCCACAGATGGGACAAACAGCCACCACACACACACAAAAAGTTATTGTCTACTGATGACTTTTGTGAAGCCACCCCAGCCTGGATCTCAGAAGCCTTCTTTGTGCTCTTCCAATCACTTCCTCACAGAAGCAGCTGCCTGAGACTGGCCCTGACACAGCAGCCATGACCTAGACACTACTCACCTCAAATCTAGCCAGAAATACAAGTAGAACTCAATGAGACATCACTACATACCCACCAGAATGGCTAAAACATAGAAAGAAGTCTGACACACCAAGTGACGATGAAGATGTGGAAAACGACGACTCTCACACATTGTCAGTGGGAGTGTAAACAGGTACAACCACTTTAGAAAAGCTGAATATATGTACACTCTATGACTGAGTAACTCCATTCCCGGTATTTAACCAACAGCAATGAGTTCTCATGTCCACCAGAAGACGTGTACAAAAGTATTCATGGCATCATTATTTGTAATAGCCAAAAACTAGGAACACAAGTATCCACCAATAGTAAAATGGGTAAATAAATATTGTGATATGTGCAAAATGGAATACTACACAGCAATCAAGAAAATAATGAACTACCCCTACACCCAATGATGTAGATGAATCCAGCCAACAGTGTTGAGAAATAGACACCAGGCACAAAAAAGCATATTCTGTATGACTCCATTTACGTGAAGTTCAAGAACAGACAAACAAATATAAGACAGTATGTCAGAACAGCAGTTACTCTTACTGTGAGAGTGAGAGGTACTGAGAAGGGGCATGAGGGAGCCTTTTAAGGTAATAAAAATGTTCTGTATCTTGATCTGGGTGGAGGTGTCATTGGCGTATACCCATAAAATACAAGCTATGCACTAGTGCGCACTTTACTGTGTGGAAGTTACATCTCAATTTTTGAAAAATAAAAAGACTACAGAGATAGAATCACAGATTCCTAGAGCTTTAAGAGGCCTTTTCAATTGAAAAAAAGAAAAGAATTGTCTTCTCAAGAGTATGAAGTCTCCTAGAGCTCTGAGTGTTAAGTCCTGCTCTGATCTCCATCAGGTTTAGCTGTTAACACCATTTTCCTGCCTCTGCCTCACACCTTCCCGTCCCTTCAGGAAAGTAACTTTTTGCAATTAAGCCCTAGGAAACCAGCTGAAAACCGGTGTAGGGAGTAGCCCTGCATATTTGCACAGTTCTTCGCCATTCACAAGGAATAGGGTACTTCATTTGATCCTTGCAACAACCTTGGGAAGTGGGCAGGGGTGTGTGTTCATCTTCATTACCACAACGAAGGATCTGGAGCTCAGAGAAGTTAAAAGGTCATTTAGGCTCAATGCTTCTGATTCTCAAATGGTTCATTAAAAATTATATATATGTTATATTATATATTCTATATACACACACACAGAGAAAGAAAACATGGCAAAATGTAAACAATACTTGAATCTAGGTTAATGGTGTACAAGTATTTGTTGCACTGTTCTTGCAACTTTTCTCAAGATATTAAATTTTTCTAGATTGAAGAAAAAATATAACTTTCAGAAAAAATCAAGTTGTGCCTTCTGCTGTGCACATCACATAAAACCATAGTCATCTTGGGCAGTATAGAAGAAAGTGACAAAATTGTAATTCCTAATAGATTTATTAATCACTTTATTTCAACAGCACACAAGCAAAATATGCCTTCTTTTATTGAGCTAGCATAGTCTAATGAACTTAGTAGAAGGGCTTGCTCTGCTGGGAATAGTTGAAGTTTTCGTAGAATACCTTAGAATATTCTGGTATGAGGCTCTGAAGGAGGGGAAGAGTCTGCAGCCTCATGATTCCTGCTGCTTTGTTGATGCCTCAGGAAGGTGGCAAGACCTTGGAAGGCACAGCAACATTCAGGAACAGTGGGTCCCAGGGACAGAGGCTCCAGCTTTGCCAGAGTCCCATGGTCCAAGTGTATCTTGGAAGCACCAGAACTGCTGGACTTCAAAGGGAGCTAGGACCATGTCCAGTATGGAAAAATGGTCAATGACCATAAAACAACTGTGCAGCTCTGATGTAGAGAAGACTCAATAACTGAGTTCAAATTTCCCTCCATCATGGCAAGATGGGTGTCCAAAATTGAATTTAAGCTAAAGTAAATAATGAAATGATGTTTTTATATTTGAATTTTTGGACTGAGAGTCATTCCCATTACATTAAGTAACATGTATTGAAATGTATGATATGCTAAGCACATTATATTAATCATCTCATTTTGTGCTCACAACAACTCTGTGACTTAGGTAAAATAATCCCCAATTTACAAATGGGGTAACTGAAGCTTAAAGGTGTTGATAACAACTTGCCTCAAGTCACAAGCAAGTAACCGATTGAGCTGGGATTTGAATCCAGGCAGCCTGACTCCAGAGTCTAGGCTCTCAGCCCCTCTACCTTGCTTGTAGGTTACCACCCACCTAGCCATAAGGCCAGTCCTTCCTGTAGCAATTCTCATTTCTAGCTGTCAGCCTACAAAATAGGACCTGTGATTTATTAAAGGAAGATGCTACTCTATGGTGTAACAGAAATGTAAGAAGCCTATGCCAGCTCAACAGAGCACAAGAAAATCATTAATTCCATCCCTTTTAATAGGCAGCCAAACTTTCCACACTGCAGATGACTAAAAGATAGAGCTGATTGTGCCCAGGAGGGTGTGACTCTCCAAATGTCCTGGCGGGTGATGCTCTCCTCTCCTGCAAAGAGTGGGGTTCTTCCAAACAACACTGGTGTTCTCCACTCCCCCCATGGATGCGTAACTTAGTCAGGAAAGCTTGCCAAAGTCGCACAATGCACCTCAACCGGGGCCTGAAAAGAGCTGGTCCAGCACCAAAGGCAATTTGTGAAACGTAATTAATTGCAGACTCCTTCTGGAGCTGCATAAGCTCCTTGATGTCTCAGATGTGTGGCCAGGATGGGGTTCTCCTTGGCAGTTGAGGATCCTTCCATCTCCAGCTGGAGAGGAGGTCCAAATGACAGAAACCAAGGGCATCACTCAGATAGAGTTTGGCTTTCCCAAGACTTGGTGGGGCAAGCTTAGATGCATGAATGGGGCTTTGGGGAGCCTACCCTTTCAATAGATCCAAGCCACACACATCACAGAGATCGATGGAAAATAACGTCTTCCTCTTGAGCAGACAGAGCGTTAGTGATAGTCTCCATTTGACTCGATGGCACTCTGGGTGGGGAAATGATGCAAAAAGCCTTTTCTCTCAGTAAAATGGGCAACATAATCAGCAAAGGACAATGCCCAGTAACCTAATGGAAAGACCTTCCCAAGATAACATTTGCTTTCTGTTCAGAGAAGCACCGCAGGCTTTGATTCTGCTATTGTAGTGCCTCCAATTATATTTATTATCTATCATCATATCACAAAACTTATATGGATCCAGCCACCTGTAAATTTGATTCTCCCCAAACCCTGAGATGTGGGTGTCTTGTATTCCATTTTATATACAAGTAACCAAGTTAATATAAGTCTGAAATGATCTTAATTTTAATCAAGCTCAAATCAAAGTTAGAAGCAGAAGACATTCAACAAGATGATCAACTCTCATAGATATTGAACTGAATGAAAGAAGCCAGATAAGAAAGAGCATATAACTATATGATTCCATTTATATGATTTTCAAAAACAGGCAATACTAGTCTATGGTGATGGAAATCAGAACAGTGGTTACATCTGGGAGGGTGGTATTGACTGGAAAGGGGCATGAGGGAGACTTCAGGATGCTGGAAACATTCTATTTCTTGATTTCAGTGGTAGTTCCACAGGCATATACAAATGTACAAATTCATCGAGCTAGACTTTTAGGATTTGTGCACTTCACTATATTTAAATTCTCTCACAAAAAAGAGGTCACAATTAATTTACAACAAAGGAGCCAAGAATATACAATAGGAAAAGAAAAATTTCTTCAGTAAATGGTGGGAAAACTGGACAGCCATGTGCAAAAGAATGAAACTGGACCCCTCTCTTACACCATACGCAAAAATCAGTTCAAAATGAGTTGAACATAAGACCTGAAATCATAAAACTCCTGCAAGAAAACATGAGAAGTAAGCTCCTTAACATTGGTCTTGGCAATGACTTTTTGGATCTAACACCAAAAGCAAAGACAATAAATAAAAGCAAAAATAAACAAATGGGACTACATCAAACTAAAAAGCTCCTGCACAGCAAAGGAAACCACCAACAAAACGTAAAGGCAACCTACAGAATGGGAGAAAATATTTGCAAATCACGTATCAAATAAGGGGTTAACATCCGAAATATATACGAGGAATCTTAGAGAAATTTAAGATGCTATTGACACTAGTGCTTTTGAAGATGCAAAGCCCCGAACTGATGATCAGCCTTTATTTAGATAGCGGTGGGCAAATAGTTTTATAGCAGCTACCATAAAAATTCAATTAATCTATACTTGTCCTGTTTGTTGACCTCATAAAGTTGTCCTTAAAAAGAAAAGGACAACAAGAATCCAAAGAAGTTTCCTGAAACCTTGAAAGGTTTGCTTTAGTGGTTCCAAAGAGTGTTCACTTGTAGACTTGAAACTATCAATGTTTATCATAGAAAGTTCCATTTGTCAGCATATTTGTTCACCTAAAGTTGTAGCCTCTGATTGCTATGAGTGGTTAATTTTACTCAACCTCCTTTGATTACCTGGATGGCCATGACTGCAATCTAATTCTAAATACTTCCATCAGTCCAGAAAAGACTGTGCATTTCATGGAATTAAGAGCATAGCTAAAGGCATTTCTCTTTGAAAAGACATTTAGAAGGCAAATAAAGTGACCAAACAGATTTACTTAAAACGCAAAAAAGAATCTTGAAGCTAAGGGACAAGAGAATTCATTCTGGGTTGCATGGCTGTTGAATGTGACAAACAGACTGGAGCTACGGGCTCCCGGTTCCCCACCTCATCGTCTTTGCATTTTCCTGTGGTTCCCTGGATTTTTTTAAATCCTATTTTATATTTACAATGGATATATGCATAGAAAAGGTCTGCTTCAGTGTAATAAAATTATATATTGACAAGAACAGGATGTCCTCCCCACCAAAAAAATTTCTCCTCTGGAAATTTTAAAACATATTTTTCATTATTTCTTAGGTTGAAGAAGACCTCAAAATGGAAACAGTTTACTTCTAAGTGACTAGAAATGCTACACAGAAAAATCTCTGGGATGTGCCCAAGGTGTTGGTTAGACTAAAATGCAATATTAAAAATGAGGAATATAGAGGGGGCTGGCCCCGTGGCCGAGTGGTTAAGTTCGCGCGCTCCGCTGCAGGCGGCCCAGTGTTTCGTTGGTTCGAACCCTGGGCGCGGACATGGCACTGCTCATCAAACCACGCTGAGGCAGCGTCCCACAGGCCACAACTAGAAGGACCCACAACGAAGAATATACAACTATGCACCGGGGGGCTTTGGGGAGAAAAAGGAAAAAATAAAATCTTTAAAAAAAAAAATGAGGAATATAGAAAGTATACCACACTTTCAACTGTGGAAGCAAGAAAATGGAAATAAGCCTGAATAAAAACAGAAGAAAGGAAAGAAATAAGTAACAAATTGAACACAATAAGAGAGTAAATAAAGTAAAAAACAACTGGGCCCAAACCTGGTTCTTTAGGAATCCAAATAAATATGAGAAACTTTTGCAAAGTCTAATCAAGGAAAAAAGGATGAAGGAACAAATATGCAATAGTAAATAAAAGTGGAGATAACTTACAGAAAATAAATTTGAAAATGTAAATAAAACAGATACTTCTTATGAGAATAGGAGTTACCAAAATTAGTTCTCAAGAAATAGAAAATCTGACCACCCATAGCTATAGTGGTGCAACAACGAGGGCAGCATTTTATCGCTGACGTTGGGTGGCGCCATGGGTGCATGGCGGTGATAAAATGCAGACTGACTGAAATTCTGTACAGATGATTCATCCTGCTACTGCCTGCACCTGGGGCAGACCTCACCCACGGCCGCCCCATCTTCTTGCTTCACCCCTGCACAGCTACTGAAAAAATTTAAAAAGTAGTCAAAGAGTTATTCCTCAAAGAGACACCAGGCATAGATGGTTTAACAGGTGACTTTTACCAAGTTTGAAGAAATCAGTGAACCCAATGTTATGTAAACTCTTCTAGAACACCGGAAAACTGAAGAATTCTACCCATTTCATTTTATCACACAGCATAGACCTGATACCAGACCAGACTAACACCGCACGAGAAAAAGCAAGCTACAGACCAATCACTTACGAATGTATATGTAGAAACTGTAAACATCAGCAGCCCAAATCTAACAATGTATATGAGAATAGTCAAACGAATTAGAAAAGTGTATTCAAGGAATGCAAAGATGGTTGAAAATAAGAAAATATGTTAATGTATTCACTACGTATTAGTAGGGAAAAAAAACAGCATTCCAATAGTTGCATAAAATAGTTGGCAAAATTTAACACCCACACATGATTTTTTTAAAAAACTGTTAGAAAGCTATGAATGGAATAAAATAATCGTAACCTGATCAAGAGCACATATCGTAAACCTACAGCCAATATCATACTCAGTAGTGATACATTACAAGTATTCCCATTTTTAACAGTTATGATGCTTTTGAGTGCAAATAAGAAAATCCGATGCACCTGGTTTTTAAAAGATATATAAAGTATTTTTGCCTTGTGTATTAGTTGGGGTTCTTCAGAGAAACAGAACCAATAGGATGTGTATATATGTATATATAGAGAGATTTATTTTAAGGGATTGGCACGGCAATTATGAAGGCTAGCAAGTCGAAAATCTGCAGGATGGGCCATCAGACTAGAGACCCAGGAGGGAGTCAGTGTTTCAGTCCAAGTCCAAGGCTGTCTGCTAACAGAATTCTTTCTTGCTCCGGGGGGCTGGGGGGGGGCGTGGTCAGTCTTTTGCAGGCCTTCAACTGATTGGGCAAGGCCCACTCACATTAGGGATGCTGATCTGCTTCCCTCAAAATCCACAAATTTAAACGTAAATCTCATCCAAAAACACCCTCACAGAAGCATCTAGAATAATGTTTGACCAAACATCTGGGCACCATGGCCCAGCCAAGTTGACACATAAAATTTACCATCCCAAGTTCACTGCTTGTCAACTTTGCATCCATATGTATCTCCTTAAACCATACTTAATCTCCAAATAAAGACACTAACAAGATCATAATTCTACCTAATATGATACAACTATGCTGCGTACAACTGAAAACGCACTAACCTCCTCTCCAGAAGAGGATGCAAAGTACTTGGGTGATCTTTGCTCTTCTCCTTGGTATCTTGTAACTTAAATACTACAATGTGTGACGGAAAGTTAACAATACTTAAATACTATGATATAAAGTCAATACGTCCTATGTTATCTGATAAGGAGATGAGAGAGGAAAGAAAACAAAGATATTTGCTATACACACACATTCATAACAAAATAAGGAGGAAATACTCATGACAATTATTCTTACATTTCTGTAACAGGCCACATGGTCGTAGCTAGTATTTATAATTACCTTCTTCCGCTACTCATTCCATATTCCTTTGCTTTGAGAATCCCATCCTCATACCAACAGTGTCCAAAGGCTAGAATTTAGAAAGAAGATATATCCCTTCCGCCTATGTTTTCTTAAAAGTCAGGAAAACTTTCCCAGAAGTCCCCAGACGCTTCTCCCATATCTCATTGTCTTGGTCCATTTGGGCTGCTATAACAGAATACCATATACTGGGTGGCTTATAAACAACAGAAATTTATTCCTCACAGTTCTGGAGGTTGGAAGTCTGAGATCAGGATGCCAGCATGGTCAGGTTCTGGCAAAAGCTCTCTTCCTGGTTGCAGACTTCTCATTGTATTCTCACATGGTGGAAAGAGGGCAAGAGAGCACTCTGGGGTCCCTTTTATAAGAGCACAAATCCCATTCATGAGGGTCCCACCCTCATGACATAATCACCTCCGAAAGTTCCATCTCCTAATACCATCACATTGGGGTTAGGATTTCAACACATGAATTTCAAGGGAACACAAACATTCAGTCCATTACACCCATTGATGAGAACTGCCTCCTGTGCCCATTCCTAGACCAGTCAATAGCAAGCAAAATGGAATCACAATGATTGCCTTAAATTACTTAAGATTCTCCCCAAGAATTGGAGGGATCTAACACCTGAACAAAGGCAAGGCTGTCTTCCAAAGAAGAACCAAGAAGCAACCAAGAGTAACTGTCGTGCAAAGTCGGGGACAAGATAAGTATGCCCACTATTACTACTGTCAAATAATGTCATGGAATCTTAGACAAGGTATTACAACAAGAAATGAGATACAAAGAAAAGAAAACAGAGAAGAACACCATCAGATTATATGCTAATAATATGATTTTCAAGAGAATCAACTGAAAACCAGATTCAAAATGAACAAGTACACCTTAGCTATAACAAATTATAAGTTACAATAGAAAAAACATCTCATTCACAATAGCAATAAAAACTATAAAATAACTTCGAACACGTCTAATAAGAAATGCAAATAGTAAGAAAGAGCTAAGTAATTTACACATGTTTGCTACCTAATCCTCTCAAGAATCCAAAGAGTTTGCACTTATTCTCTCCTCTTGCCCTGTGAGGAGACTGGAACACAGAGAGAACAGCTACCTTATTTAAGGTCACATAAATAGTAAGCATTAGAGCTGGGAATAGAACCCAAGAAGTTGGCTCTGGACCCACGTTCAAAGTCTCTACATTATACTAACTAGCTCTTGAAGAGAAATTGACTGAAGCATACATCACAATAGTATTTTTCATGGAACTTGACAAGATGATTCTAAAATTAACATGGAAATTAAAATGCACAAGAATAGCCATGAAAATTTTTAAAAGAAAAACAAGAGACTACCTTCTCCTACCAGATAACAAAACATGCTATATAGCTATGATAATTAAAAATAATACATACAGTATTGGCACAAAAATAAAATAACAAAGCAATAGAAAAGAATACAGCTCCCCTAATAAGTAGACCATATATACTTGGAGATTAAGTAGATAACAGCAGTGCTAGTTCAAATCAGTGGGAAAGGCTAGCCTATTCAATAAATGATGCTGGAATAATTGGCTATCCATTCGGGCAGAGAAGTTTAGATTTCCATGTCATACCATTCAAGCAAACACACACGTGTACATGTACACATACACACACACAAATTCCAGGTGACTTAAGATATAAACACAAAAATACTTTAGAAGTATGAGAAGAAAATATTGTAGAATGTGTTTATAACCTCAGCATTAGGAAACAAGACCAAAAAACTCACAAAAGCCTTAATGGAAATGATTGATAAATACAACTGTATGAAAACTGGAAGTATCTGCACAACAAAAGCCAACAATAGATAAAGTTAAAATACAAGACTGGGATAAAGTATATGTAACTTTTGTGACAGATAAAAAATATATTGAATATATAAAGAACCCTTACAAATCAATCAAAAAAAAGAGAAACAGCCAAAAGAAAACTGAGCAATAAAACTTATTTTAACAAAGTCATCTGGGTCTGCTTAGGTGAGAATATGTTCTCCTGCATATTGGACATCTCTACCAGGATGTCCCAAAGGAACTTGAAATGTAGCTTGTCTAAACCCAACCTCTGTACATTTTCCTTTTGCATCCCCACCCCACTGCTAATGGGCTCTTCCCCCGACTTTCCTATAGCCGGTCACCTTCCACCCAGTGGCATAACTCAATAGCTGCAGAATCAACTTTGCCTTAGTCCTCTCCATCACACTAACTGCCTTTCCTCCCCTCAGTTCTTTTCAGTCCACCTTTCATGCTGTCACCAAAGTAACCTTTCTAAGATGGAAATCAAATAATGTTACCCCCAGCTTAAAAATATGCCATTGATTCTGCATTGTTATAGGATAAAGTCCAAATTCCTTTGCATGGCATAAAAAAGCCCTCATGATTTGACCCCAGCCCAGTTTTCCAGCCTCAACTCTTCCATTATCCTACTCTGCCCCTGCTCCCCACCAAGACTCCTGCCCTGCAGCTACGGAGGTCTATTCTTTGAACGCTCCATGTCTTGTCAGCCTTCAGCGTGCCTTTGCATTTGCTGCTCCCTCTTCCTGGAACAGTTTCTTCCCTCCTCCCTACCTGGTGAATTTCTGTGGCTCCTTTAATACCTAGCGCAATTATCACTTCCTCATGGAGCCTTCCTCCAGTGCCTCAGGCAGAAGTCACTCCCTCAGCTGAGTTCCTTCCCACCTCTAGGTAATTATTCATTTACGCTTGTCTCTCCTTCAAACTGTGAGCAGCTTGTCAAACACAGGGCCTGTGTGGTGTTCACTGTTCCGTCTCTAGTGTCCAGCACATTGTAAGTGATCAATAAATGTTTGTTGAATGAATAAAATAATTTCTTGAGCTGCAATGTTTTATTAATCCATAACCCATAACCTTTATTAAGAACACATAACCCTAAGTATGCATACCGTAGACGTTAACTCTACACATCTGGGGTTGCCAGAGCCATCTTCAGAAGCCCCATCAGATCCTCAGGGTCCAAAAACTCCTACCCACTCTATCCTGCCCTGTGACAGCAGGTCATGGAAGGAAGGCTTTCGTATTTCTGAGAGTGGAGCTTCAATAAGCCAAATCAATTGTTTTCTTTTATTGACCCCCTCCCAAAGCATACTATGTATGACTTGAAATACCATGTTCCACCAAAAACTATTATTCTTGGGGGTGGAAGACAGGAATAAAGGAGAAGGGCTGGAGGGAGAAAATCCCAATCCTTGCATACAGAACCTTTCCCCCATACCTGATGTCCTTGGAAACATAACCTAAAGGTCATTGCTAAGCTTTTAAAAGTAAGAGCTACTGACCTTTCACAGCTGCAGCTTCTCTGAAGGTTAGCAAGAAGTCTCCCACACCCACCTTCCTGGCATTCTGAAAGCTCAAATGCTTCCCATTCTCTGTGGCCCATTGGGCAAAAGGCAAGAAGGTGTTCCGATAGGGAATCTCAATGTCGGACCCCTCCGGAGTCAGGAGACACATTCAGCAAATTCACCCGGGTGGGGATTTTTAAAGGTCACAAAGATGGAAAAGGGTAGAGAAAACATGACCTTCAAGAAAGGAAAAAGAAAACCAGACAGGAGTCTTTGCATAACATTATTTCCAATGACCGTGTCAAAGCCTCTGAAACAAACAAGTGCTGAGTTGAATGTCTGAGGCTTAAATATACCAAATTATTGTATCACTCAAGGTCCTAGCAGGAAACAGATGGAACGCACACACTGGGTAAGTCAAGGCAAGTTTAGCAAAGTATTTATTCATAAAGAGTTGAGCAAGCACTACAGAATTCTACCAGAAGGAATTCCAGGGGGAGTACTTATACTGACCCAACTCAGCTTCCATCTCATGCTGGTGTCGCTCACTGGTTGGACCCAACAGGAAGCCAGAGAACAAGTAGGCCTGTGGATGCAACTCATGCAGGTCAGCCTCCTGGGCCACAGGATGGAGAAGCGTGGAGAAGGTGGAGAGTGGAAACAAGATACTCAGCATCGCAACGAAACCAAACAAATCAGACTGCTCCCCACCCCACCTTTGCTGAAGGAGCATCTATTGGGACTCTCTCTTCTTCATTTCCTTCCACTCAAACCACGTGCCCATTTCCTGTAAGTTTTACAACCTTTTGTTTGTGTTTGATGTTCAATCTCTAGGTGTCTGTGCCTTTCACGTGCTTTGACCATTTGATGATGTCTCCCTAACTTATCAGTTTAGTTAACCATAGGCCAGTGTGGCCTCGATGAGGAAGTGACATTGGAGCCAAGACAGAGGGTGTTTGCAGTGCTTGAGGGATAGACAATGCATCCCAACATCCATAGCTGAATGTTTCGTTACTTGTCAATTATTGGAATGAGCAGATCCATTATCCCACACGCAGGCACAGGGAGTCCATCGTGGGGTTAGGAAAGGAGGCCTTGCTTTGACAAGCAGCCCTGGGCCGTGACGAATGGGAGTGGGAGAGTCAATACCCCAGCTTCCTCCCCCTCAGGTGGGACAACTCTGAGGTGTGCTCCACACATTATTCTAGAGCTTGTCAGGGATATGAAGCCCCAGTTGCCCACAGAGGCAGCCTGCTGTTTAACACACCTTGTATTGGCTTCTTTCCTGTCCCTGTCTCACTTCCTCACTCCCTGACTGGCGCTTCTCCCAAATAAACAACTTGCACTCAAACCTTATTCTCAGATCCACTTCTGAAGGATCCCCACCTAAGGCAGCAAGTTACAACGAGGGATACCAAGGAGGGTAGAATGTCTCTACCCACAACAAGCTCACCATGTAGCTACTAGTTTTTAAAAGTAGACATTAAAACCTTGAAATATAACTTTCGATCCAGCAGTTCAACTTCTAAGCACACATCTTATGAAAATAATCAGAGTTGTGCACAAAACTTAGATACCAAAATGTTCATCTCTCATCAAAGCATTGAGAATAATAGATAAAATTTAAAAATGTAAATGTAAATGTCCTATGGTGGGGAAATGATTAAATAAACAACAGCACATCCATGCAACGAGACACTATGCAGCCGTTAAGAAGCATGTCGTAGAACAATACTGAACAACATGGACACGGTTCATGCGGCACAACGAAATACAAGGAGTAATAAAACATCTCTGGTAGATATATTTTTGCTAATAATAATATATATGTGCATAGAAAAGAAACTAGAAAGCTAAAACACCAAAGGACTATCAGTTACTAGCAGCTTCTCATCTCTGGGTTTATCTATATTTTCCCAAGTTTCTGTAAATAACGTGCATTCTTTTACTTTTAAGCTGATGCATTATTCACTTACATAGTCTAAGACAGTGTTTCTCAATCTCAGCGCTGTCGACATTTTGGACCGGATCATTCTCTGGAGGGGGAGCTGTCCTGTGCACTGGAGAATGTTTAACAGCATCCCTGGCCTCCACCCACTAGATGTCAGCAACACCCTCTTCCCACAAGTTGTGACAACCAAAAATGTCCCCGGACATTGCCAAGTGTCCCCTGGGAGCAAAATCACTCCCAGTTGAGAACCACTGCTCTAAGAGAACCTAAAATCATAAACCAATGATAGCAGTTAATGACCATGAAGTGAAGTAAGATTATTCAAAATCTTTCAGAGTTGCATGATTGTTTTTTATTTTGAAAAAACCAAAGTCATCTCAACATTTAACCTAAAGTAATATTTATTCCAGAAGGTGAGGCCACTTACTCAAATGTGGAAAAGAACAGGAAATAAGAGTGTCCAAGACATCTGTTCAGTTTCTAAGAGGTTTAGACTTTCAAAAGTTGAAGCCATGCCTCCCTCACAGGGCTTCATTTCCCATCCGTCCTCACACCGGAGAACGAACATGAGACAAGCAGAAGCCCTCAAAATGTTCTATTCCACTTCCTGAGTATCATAATTTTCAGCAGTTAACTGCGGTTCCATGCACACACATAGAAGATGCAAGAAAATTCCCCAAGGGGTTTGTGATCGTTTCTCTATTAGCCTGAGTGGAGAAGATTCCATCAAGTTGTGCCTATTGAGCACCTGCTGCGCACCCAGCACCATTCTAGGCTCCAAGGACACAGAGATGAACACGATGCTCAAGATGCATCCCCTGGAGGGATCCTCCATTCTAGTGAGGCGACGAGAGAATTCCACGGAGACGCTAACTAGACCGTGGGAAGAGAGTCACTGGAAGGCAGGGAGGGAGTGACTTTAGCCGGTGCAGCCTCTCTGAGTGCCGAGTGCAGAGACGGTGGCATCTTTGCAAAGATCTGAGAAGAGACTGGTGACAGCATGACTGCCACACCCCGAGGCAGGAATGAGTCGAAGCGAAGCGTTTGAGTAACAGAAGATGAAGTGGCGGGACTGGAGCAAAGGGAAAGCTAGTGAAGAGGGAGCTCAGGTGGCCCCTCCATAGGTCTCAGCAGGAAGTTTGGGCAGCACTTTCAGGGGAAGGCGCTGGAGGGTGGTGAGCCGAGGAAGGACCAGATCTGCTGCATGCTTTTGGAAGATCCCCTGGCCCGGTGCAGGGAGCGGACTGCAGCAGGACGACAACGACGCAGGGAGATCTGCCATTTGACTCCGCAGACGCCCAAGTGAGAGACACACACTGGTGGCCCAACTAGGTTGGGGGTAGAGGCGAACTGGTCAGATTTAGAAGAAGACTCGGGAGAAGGCTGGGAAGGCTGTGCGGGCCTTGGCGTCCAGGGGAAGCTGAGCCAGCCAGGCGAGGGGAGGCGGGAGTGTGGAGCGCCCCGGGGCTTGGCCGAGCGGTGGGCTGCCTGGAGCCCAAGCTCCAGGGAATGGAGCAGTGACTAATGATAGGCAGTGTGAGTGCCAGGGCCTTGTAAACCCATTTTTATTTTTAAATAGGCTAACAGCCAGGAAGTAGGGCATTTTGTAAGTTCCTTGGGAGTCAAAGCCAAGTGGCTCCAGGAGCTCCCAGCTGTGTAAGCAGCACAGAGCACCAGCCAAAGCAGCCCGGCCGGGCGGCGCGGGGCGAGGGCCTCATAGTCTTTCCTAACAAATCCCTATTCAGTGGCTGGTGCCTGAAACCCCAGCATTTGAGATTTCTTTTTGGTTTAGGTTTCTAGTTCAGGACAAAATGCAAATTCTCTTCCAAAAGGGAAAACAGAAGGCAGCGCTGGAGACTGGGCGCTAAGGAGCAGCGTGACCATGAACTTCAGGGCAGGCAGAAGTCAGATGGGTGCGAAGATTCGGAGCTCTGGTTTAGAAACAGCCTTGGGGCTGTGGAACTGGCAGTACCGAGGGTGTCCAGTGGGTGGCCGCTGGGTGAGCAGGTTTTGATGGGGTGAGGAGAGCTCAGAGAGGGCGAGGCAGTCCATTAGGACCCAAAAGAGCCAGCGGGAGGGAGACAAGGCGAGTGTGGCTTCTTCCCACATTTCCGGAGGTGAGCTCTGGCCTCCTGTGTCCAGTCTGCAAATTGGAAGGCCTTTCCCTCCTCCTCCCGCGGCTGCTGGTCCGGCACAGCCTTGGGCAGAGCAGAAAACTCCTGCAGGGGATGAATCCTGAGGGGGACCCTAGTAGACAGCTTTCCCAGGCTCCTCTGGGTGAGCAACCCCAACATTTAATTTGAAAACCAAGTTCCAGAACAATTAAATGACTGAAATAGCTTCGATGGCTATTGAAAACAGTCAAACCTAATTTTCTCTCTGAACTGCATCCTTTTCAATAAACTTTGCTAATTGTTCTTATCTTTGAATTCGCGGACTTTTTTTTCTATCTCAACCTTGGAAGGCATTTAAATGAACATCATTGTTATTTGGGTCTCAATCACATTTTCCTCTACGTTTCACCCTATCCAACTGCAGGATACAGAAGCCCTGGGAATAGAGCTCAAAGAGTCTAGATTTTTATTCTATTCATGTTTTCTTCCCTCCATTTATTTGACCCTCACTGGCGTTTCAGTTTTATTCATTCTTTCTTTCACCTATTTAATCGATATTTATTGAATTCCTATTATGCATCAGCTACTGTAGGAAAGGCTGAGGAGGTAGAAAAGTTAGATATTTTGTCACTGCCCTAGAGGATCTGCCAATGGTGAGAAGAATGTACAAAGAAGTCATTAAAATGCAAAGAATAAGCACTATAATTATGTCCAAAGCACTGAAAACATATGAGCTAAATTTTAATTTACACTTTACTAAGTAAACAAATCTTATGTTTTTGTAATAATGTATTTTTTGCTTAAACTCCAAAAGAATTCTCCCAAAAAAGCTTAAATTAGTTTTATTTCTTATGTTAGAGTACCACCCAGTGGAAATTTTATACCACCCAGAGCATATTTCTCATTTCTTATGTTAGAGTGCCACCGTGTGGAATTTTGGTGTCACTGCAGCTCTGATCATTTCCCATTTCTTATGTCACAGTGCCATCATGTGGAGTTTTCACGTAACTGCAGCTCCAGGATTTTCGTATTTCTTGTGTTAGAGCGCCATCATGTGGAACTTTTGTGTAATTGTAGGACCAATTTTTTTTTTTTTTTTTTCTTTTTTTAGTTTCTTACTTCACAGTGCCACTCGCGGGATTTATCATGTAATTATAGAGATGGTTTCCTATTAATCAGGTTAGAGTGCCCCCAGGTAGAATTTTCATGTAATTGCACACAGATATGTTTTTCTTACCGCTGTACTCTGGTTAGCATATCACTCGATGGAATTTTCCTGCAACTGTAGATCAGAGAAGTTTTTCCTGTTTCTCAAGTTGGAGAGCCACTCGGTGGAATTTTCATGTAACCGAAAATCAGATATCTTTTTCCTGATACAGGCATACCTTGGAGATATTGCAGCTTCAGTTCCAGAACATCACAATAAAGTAGTAAAGCCAGTCACACAAATTCTTTGGTTTTCCAGTGTATATAAAAGCTATGTTTACACTATACTGTAGTCTACTAAGTGTGCAATAGCATTTATGTCTAAAAAACAATGTACATACCTTAATTAAAAAATACTTTATTGCTAAAAAATGCTAACCATCATCTGAGCCTTCAGCAAGTTGTAATCTTCTTCTTGGTGGAGGATCGTTAAAGAACACATTATCTGTGAAGTGCGATAAAACGGCGTATGCTTGTAAAAGGAGACATATGCATGCTGCAATTACACGATAATTCCACCAGGTGGCACTCTAACCTAAGGAATAGGAAAGACCATATTCTGCAGTTGCATAATAATTCCATCGGGTGGCATCTACACTGAGCACAATTGTAGGAGAAATACATCTGGTGTGCAATTACAGGTAAATTCCACCAGGTGGCACTCTAACCTAACTCAGGAATTTACTATGTTTTTCCTTTTACTGCTCAGGGTAGGGTGTTACTTCATGGAATTTTCTTGCAATTGCAGAACAGATATATTTTCAATTTCTCATGTTAGATTGCCATCTGGCAGGATTATCTAGCAGTTGTGGAAAAAATGTTTTTCTATTAATTGTGAAAGACTGCCGCCTAGTGCAGTTTTCTCTATTATAAAGGACAGCAGCGGTCCTCAAATGCCATCTGAATCACCCAGAGAGCTTTTTACAACAAAGACTGTGCTTTCTCCAATTCCTCTTACTTTTCCCTCTTTTGATATTTTTCTCCTCTCTCTAGAAAAATCACCACTTTCTCCCCTTTCCAGCCAATCCTTCCAACCTAGGCCCCCCCCCCCCCCGTCTCTCTTCCTTTTTTCCGTATCTTTCTTTCTTCCCTCCATTTTCTTTCTCTTTCTTCTTTATTTATTTTTGAGAAATCCCAGAAAGATTTTTATTTTCAAAATGATTGGGAGGTACAAGTCCAAGACAAATGACAAATACAAAAGTCCTCTGGCCGTTTGAGCCCCTAGTTTGTCTCTCTGAAATGAGACCTGCTTAGGCTGCCAGAAGACACCATTCTTTTGAAGTAACGGTCCTAACGTTGCCAAGAGGAGCCAATAGCTTTTCTCAATTAAGTATTTTATGAAAGACACACAGGCTCATCTGGGGGAAATGCTGTCGGGTGGGAAAGCTTGCTTCTCCGTGGGAGTACTCACAGCTGATTCCTCCCACCCCCTCTAGGAAAGGATTCACAGGGACACTCTCTAGGGGGCAGTCCTGCACTGTGCTCTCTTGCGTTAGAAAACTGCAAAATTCCTTAACATCTGGGCACATTGGAGACTGAGCAAAGTATCCTGGTCTCATAAAATGAGACTGATAAATATTGCCCACTACAGACAAGGATTGAAGGCAGACTTTGAGCTCCGCCCCAAACAAGCCGCATCAGCATCACCTGGGGGCTTGTTGGAAAAGCAAAATTGGCCCCACCAGACCTCCTGCGTCAGAAACCCGGGGGCGGCAACGACGAGCCCCCTTTCCGCAAGCCCTGCGAGTGAGGCTGATGCAAGCTAAGTTGGAGAAGCCCCGGTTTAAGAAAAGCAGGGGTCCAAACTACATGCCGGGACCTTGCTATGAATGGAGGAAAAAAGCTGGGAACGCCAGCAGGTAAGACAGAAAAAATAATGGGATGTGACATGACCCCCATCTTTGCTTAAATATTCTAGGTATGAACAGATCCACAGGGCTGGCGTTCTTTCCCTTGGGCCCCAACTTTTCTCTCCATCCCCTCGCTCAGCCGCCAGCCCGCTAATAAGAACGAGCCCCGTTCAGCGGCATCTACTTCCGCAGACATGACCAGGATTCACTTTAGGAAAAGGTAGCTTGTGCGGCCTTGTGGGGGATCCAAGTGAGGACAAATGGGAGAGGTGGCCAAGGACAATTCAGGGAGTTTTGCGCTTTGAGTCTTGTAAAAAGGGTTATTTTCTTACCACATTTTGGAGCCAACAAGCTTTTAAAGGCCCAAGAGGCAGCCGCTGAGTGAAGCAATGCTCGAGTGTGCCACTAGGGGTCGCAAGCAAGTTGCGTTCAATCCCGCCACAGCCCCCTTTTTATAGGAAATATTTTTGCACACGCTCTTTACAATCTTGAAACGCAATTCATAGATAATATTACCTACTTACACACATAATTTTTAGATTTTTTTAAAGACTGCGATATAAAGAAGAAGTAGAAGCAAAGTAAGGTGTTATGAACCAATACGTATGCCTGGACGGAACTACATAGAGCCACCATGAAGCGCTCAAATTTTTGCACCCAAACGTGGAATCACTGTGACTGCGGCAGCTGCGGGTGTAGACTGAAGTGGGCTGTTAAATCAGTGCCTCAGGGGCCGGCCCGGTGGCGCAGGGGTTAAGTGCGCACGTTCCACTTCTGCGGCCCGGGGTTCACTCGTTGGGATCCCGGGTGCGGACATGGCACCGCTTGTCAAGCCATGCTGTGGCAGGCGTCCCACATATAAAGTAGAGGAAGATGGGCACAGATGTTAGCTCAGGGCCAGTCTTCCTCAGCAAAAAGAGGAGGACTGGCAGCAGATGTTAGCTCAGGGCTAATCTGCCTCAAAAAAAAAAAAAAAAATCAGTGCCTCAGATACCACTAGCAGCATTGCCATTGGCGATAGGATTTTTCTGCAATGGTAAACAACTCTTGGAAAAGCCCAACAAAACAAATTGACAGTCTTTCCTCAATTTACTTAGTAAATGCCTTTGTATTTCTGGAAAATCCATTCAAAAACTTTTTTATTTCTCTGTAGAATGGAGTTAGAGTCTCGGTCCATTATATGCAGGTTTTAATGCAGGTTTTTCACCTACACGAATGTCCGGGGGAACATTTGAAAGCCATGTGAGAAATAGAAAACACGTTCATTGCACAGGATGTCGGGCGTTTGAGTACCTCCCAATCACTGTGACAGCACCCCCCTGCCCCCGCAGAGATGTCCATTGTGAGTCATAAGAGACAGCTCCGCCCAGTGAGAATCACTGGGACGGAAGGAGCAAAGGCGAGAAAGGAGAGACGAAGAAACGCGCGTCTGGGCTCAGAATGGGCCCAGCGGCCCCAGCAGCGCCGCAGACACAGCCTCCCCGGGGCGCGGGGGCCAGGGCGCGCGTGCGCAGTGTTGTCTGTCATCACGCAGGGGAAGCGAGTGAACCCGTCACAGCATTCACTTTTTGTCCAAGTCCCACTTTTTAGCCCCCTTAGCACCACCCTTAGAGTCAACAAAATTTAAAAATATTCAGAAATCCATTTTCTTATAGGTATAATGTTCTCCTTGGGCCCCAGGTAGACTTCTGAAAATGGATTTCACACTTCCTAGGGGCGAAGTAGCAACGTGAACCAGGTCCCTAAAATGTTTGCATACTGTTGGACCCAGCAGTTTCACCTCGAGAAATTGATCCTAAAAAATAATAATAAATGGATGAGGCGATCGCCACAAATACACTCAAGCATGGTTTATAACTGTAAAAATGGAAAACCATCTAATTGTGCAACTATAAGGGGTCGGTTGAATGAATTATAGCTACAATGGAATATTGAGAGTTAAAAATGAGATTGTTAAAAATATTTAATCACCCATGGGGAAAGGTTACAAAATACCGGGTACCTTTGGATCTCATTTCTATAAACGTTTTAAATGTGTAGCAAAAGTATGTCATCGGAGGGTGATATACTGACATTAACCGATTTGTGTGGGCTATACAATTGTAGAATATTTTCATTTTTTTATTTTGATTTATCTTTAGTTTCCACAATTTCCACATGGAACGTGTTTCTTTTGCAATAAGAAAAATGCTAGTAATAAAATGATGAAAAAATGCTTTTGAAAAGAATCCTGTTTAGCTATTTGGTAAAGTCCATAATTGCCCCTATCTTGTGTTGGCAAATCCTGGTTTTAGTTTGTTAAGATTGGCAAGGGTTAGCGACGGTTAAGCCCGTTACACAGACAGGTGGCAAGGCCTGGTGGATTTTTGTGAGTGGAGAACGTGATACAGAAAGAAGCTGCGAGCTGCCGCGATGAGTTCAAAGGCCGCTGGGCATCCCCCATCTACGTCCGCCATTGGATAGGTGGCCTGTGTTTGGCCTGGTTGTTTAATTAACGACCTATGGCTAAGAACCACAGTGACATAGATTCTGTCCCTTTATTCGGTCGCACTTGGTGGTGGCCCCCAAACTGGGGTTAACTGTTGACTATAAAGATAGTACTCACCCCTTAAACCTGCTGAGTACCCAAATGATTCATTCTCAAACCATACCTAGAACATAGAAGTTTCTAAAAGTTGCTTTACTAATGAGGACAGCAAGGCACCAATAGGTTGAAAGATTTGCATGTTTACTGAATTCTAGTATAGTCCTCATTATGGGTCAGGCACTGTTCTAAGTGCTCCATAAATATTAATCTATATAAACTTCGTAACAGTGCTGTGAGATGAATATTGTCATTATACTCCTTTTAAAGATGAGGAAATCCGGGTCCAGAGAGGTTAGGCAACTTGCCCAAGGTCACACAGCTAGTATGTGATTGAGCTGGATTTGAGACTGGGTGGACTGCTTCCAGAGTCCAGATGCTGCTTCTCCATAAGCCTATTCTCAGATTTCCAAAGGCTGCTTCTGTTTGGGGATCAGCCACAGAAAATGATCGACAGTAACTTCATGTTAGACTAATCAGCCACGGTCTGCGTGAGGGGAGAACCAGGCCAGACTTATAAGGATGTGCGATGTGATGCAAGCTGTGGTCGATGAAAGCCAGCCCAGGGTGACGCAACCCTCAGACAGAAGGAAGGTTTGCCCCTGCGCTTGTCGGGAGCGCCTGAAATACAGCCGCAGCGTTTCATTGCTTACCTTCTCACCCACATTTCAGTAAGGAAGATTTTAGAATCCATTTTCCCACATTTCTACATTGGCTAATCGAAAGAGATGGTCTTACCCACCAATACTCACGCTTTTGCCATGCAGTCAGGAACCTCACGCCAATATGAAAGCACTGTGGCACCTCTTTCAATTAATTTCCCTCGGGGTCCTGGCATGAGTGGGCACATCTTATATTCCATATTTACCAAAGGCAAAGCTGATATTCAAATCCTCCTTTAGTCAGCGCAGCTCAGCTCTCACATCCCATCTGCAGGACTTTTCCTCCGCCCTGCCCGACACCCTCAGCCCCCATAACACTCTTTACGGTGGAAATGTATTAATTGTATGTATAATCACATGTGTAACTTATCCATTTAATATCTGTCCCCTCCTCCCCAGACCACAAGCTCCATGACAGCCATCATGTCCCTGACACCTATAACCGCAGTGCCTGGTTTATAGTGCTCAATATGTTATGAAGCGAATGGATGGACATTCATAAATGTTTGTGATTGCCTGACATAAGCAAGTCTTTCTGTAGCTTCGGTGCGCTGTAGCAAATACTAGAAGGTGGAATGTGGATTTTCTTAAATCAACTAAAGATAGTTGTCCAATATGTATACTGCTCTCTCTGTAATGAGAAATTTTCAAACATCCATAAGAGTAGAGAGAAGAGTACAATGAACCCCTATGTAGGCATCACCAGCTTCAGCAATTATCAGCTCGTGCCCCGTCTTGGCCACCACGGTTACTGGTTACTGGATTGTCTTAAAGCTGCCCCCAGACATCGTATCATCTCAATCATAAAAACTTCAGTGTGTTTCTGTAAAGGATAAGGACTCTTTTTAAAATTACTTTAATACCATTTGCACACCTAAACAATTCTTTAATATCTTCAAACATCCAGTCAGTGTTTAGATTGCCCAAATTATCTGATAAATCTCTCTCTTTTTATAGTTGGTTTGTTTGGAATCCAGCCAGGATCCACAGGTTGCGTTTGGCTGATAGGTCTTTTCACATATAACAGTTCCCGCATCCTCTTTTTTTTTTAATCTTGCTATTTGTTTATTAAAGACATTGGGTCGTCTCTCTTGCAATGTTTTCCCCGGTTTTTGATTTTACCATTTGCATCTGTAAGCTGGGAGGAAGCCTAGAGGCTTGATGGGATTCCGGCTGGATCTGGAGACAAGAATGTTCTGCGGGTGGTGCAGAGCCTCTGCTGATCTTGGGGCAGGAGGCGCGGGCACCTGGGATATCAGGTGCTCTCAATTCAATCCTACATCTTTTTTTTTCCTGAGGAAGATTGGCCTTGAGCTAACATCTGCTGCCAATCCTCCTCTTTTTGCTGAGGAAGACTGGCCTTGAGCTAACATCCGTGCCCATCTTCCTCTACTTTATATGTGGGATGTGTACCACAGCATGGCTTGCCAAGCAGTGCCATGCCTGCATCTGGGATCCGAACCAGTGAACCCCCGGGCAGCCAAAGTGGACCGTGCTCACTTAACCGCTGCACCACTGGGCCGGCCCTCAATCCTACATCTTAAAGCTCCCTAAAGGCTAGACTCATTATCTCCTTGAGGGTTGCAAGATGTGTCTATTAAAACTCTGGGATTCCTTCTTTATTTACTAGAGGAAACTGCTCTATAAAGAGCTTTCTCTCATCAGCTATTGGTTTATCTTGAAATTCAGTCTGCACAGGAGAGGCAGGATAAATCTTTCATTCTTTACCAGTTTTCAGCATAATTACTATTGGGCCACTCTTTGCTCCTAGGAATTTCCAGGGGAGAGGATTAGGATGTGTATTTTTTAAAGAGAAAATAGTCGTGAGTTTATACTGCTATTTCCAATTCAAATTCAGGACCACCAGGGTTTTACATCTTGGATTTTGTATTTGAGTCTCTTTTATGCTGAAAATCTTGGTTCCTAATGATATTAACATAATTATATTCACTGTATGTGTGTGTGTGTGTGTGTGTGTGTGTAGTCTCAAATAATAAGAATAACACTGATAATTGAAAAGAAGATTTTGGGGGCAGTTTTTTGTCCTGACCTTATCACCGTGTTGTTGGATAACCCGGGTCATTCTCTGCGGGATTATGTCAACAACATGGTGTGTGGTTACAAGCATTTGTTGCCTTTCATCTCTATTTTTACTCCATTTTGTTTTACGGTTATGTAAAACATTTATGTGGTTCCAAAGTCAAAATAGCCCCTAGCCATAATCCTTCCTGGCAGCATGGGGCCTAGCACATCAAAGACACTCTAATATTCGCTGACTTTTACCACCCATGATTGATCTATTCTTTTCTTTTTTTTTTTTTTTTGGTGAGGAAGATCAGCCCTGAGCTAACGTCTGTTGCCAATCTTCCTCTTTCTGCTTGAGGAAGACTGTCATTGAGCTAACATCTGTGCCAATCTTCCTCTGTTTTGTATGCGGGATGTCACCACAACGTGGCTTGATGAGCCGTGTGTAGGTCCGCCTGTGGGATCTGAACCTGTGAACCCTGGGCCACCACAGTGGAGTGTGCCAACTTAACCACTACGCCACCAGGCTGGCCCCTGATTGTTCTATTCTAAGTCATCCATGGAGTGGGAGGTGGCTCCCACCAAGAAAGCCAAAGGCCTGGTAAGGACCAGGGTTTGCCCTAAAATTCACCTTTATTAAGTACTTGTAGGGTGGCTTTGCAAAGGAAAGGTCTAAAGGCATATTTCAGGATCTCTGATATAAATCCTCCTGTTACCGAACCAGGTTGGTTTTTGCCCGCTGCCCATAAGCGGAATCACAGGAACTATGAGATTGCAGCAGAGAGAGGATTTAATCACAAGGCAGCCAAGCGAGGAGGTGGGAGAAGGAGTCTCAAATCCGCCTCCCCGAAGATGGGGACTCAGGGATGTTTACGGGGAGATGAGGAGCGGTGAGGGAACTGATGATCTGTGCGGCGTAGTCAAGCTTCATGGCTCTTCATTGGACGCATGTTCACAAAATGCTGGCATTAGCAGGATCTGAGGGTGCAGTTTTCAGCCCTTTGATGTCAAAAGGTCACTTAGGCACCTGCGCAGGCCCATTTGATAGGTTGGTGGTCTCAACTGGCCTGAACCGGACAAGGGGGTCCTAATACCTGAAAAACAGCTCAAACATCCATTACTGTGGTAAGCCAGGCACCAGGGAGATGCTGTTTGTAGCAAGCTAGTGAGAGCTGGATAATACACTACCTAAGTAGCGTGGTTAACAATGGGTGGGCAAGCAACTAAAAGCTATAATTAGTAATTGCAAAAAAAATACTTTAGTTACTAGCTACCTAATCATTAATGGCTGTTTGCTGGTTTCACTCCAGCTTCACCCAGAGAAGCTGGTCATAAACTGGCCGGGCAGGAGTGCCAGAGAAGAGGAGGTGGCCCCCAGCTCCAGTTCCACCCAACTCTGAAGCTCGCCTCTTTTTTCTTTTTTTAATTATTATAGAGACTCTTAAAGTTTATTCTCCTTTAAGAAATGATATTTTTCTTTTTTTATTGAGATATAATTGACAAATTAGTTTCAGATATACAACATAATGATTCGCTATATGTATATATTGTGAAATGATCACCACAATAAGTCTAATTCACAGCCTTCACCACACGTCATTATAAAAAATTTTTTGTTGTGATAAGAACTTTTAAGATCTACTCTCTCAGCAACTTTCAAACATGCAGTACACTATTATTAACCATAGTCACCATGCTGTGCATTGCATCCTCAGGACTTATTTAGTTTATAACTGAGAGTTTGTACCTTTTGACCCCTTTCACCCATTTGCCCCCGCCTCTGGCAACCACAAATCTGTTCTCTGTATCTATCTGCTAGGTTTTTTGTTTTCATCTTTTAGATTATACAAATAAGTGAGATCATACATTATTTGTCTTTCTCTGACTGAATTATTTGAATTAGTGTTTTCTTTTTCTCCAGATAGATACCCAGAAGTGGAATTGCTGGATCATATGGTAGCTCTATTTTTAATTTTTTTGCAGTATCTCCATTCTGTTTTCCATAATGGCTGCACCAATTATGTGCGTGAGGGTTCCCTTTCTCCACATCCTCTCCAACACTTGTTATTTCTACCCTCCTCTTTCTTAAGACTTTCTCTTCCATCCCTGAGTTTTGCAATTTTTTCTTCATCTCCCCAGCCTCCCCTCCTCCAGATGCAAGAGTCCTTTGTTAATGTTCTAGCACAGAAGACATTACTATGGCTCACAGCCAATGACTATTAACTACAATTTTAATGTGTCATCACTCATACAACACCTGAAGCATCTGTCACCTTCAAGGTTACTTCCAAATCTGGTTTTGACATTTCTGACCAAAAAAAAGTGCAAAGAAAATATTCTCGTTATTAAAAACTGGATTCCCTCATTTCTCCACTGTGAAGTTACAATTTTAACCTTTGTAATTAATCAGTATCTTGTAGGAGGTCTTAAGTGTTCAGTGGAAATGGAAATTAAATCGTGTCACTTCCCTGCTCCCATCTTTCCAATGGCTTCCCATCCCACTCAAAACAAAATTCCATGTCCTACCAAGAAACAAAAAACCCTACTAGGGCCCTACCTGTTCTGGTTTCTCACTTCTCTATTTCGTTTCCCATGGCTCTCTGCCTGCTCTGTGCCACTCTAGTCACCTGCTCTTCTTGCTCCTCCTCTAATATACAACATTTATTTCCACCTCAGGGCATTTGTATTTGTTGATCCCTTAAGCTCTCATTGGGATCTTTGCATAGTCTGCTCCCCGATTGCATTCACGTCTCTGCTCACATGTCCCCTCCTCAGAGGAGCCTTTCTGACCCTCCTCTTATTACTCTCTACCCCCTTACCCTGTTTAATTTTTCTTCACACCATTTATCGTTAGTATTATATGTTCGTATAATATATGTTTATGTGCACTTGTTAATTACCTTCACTAGACTGTAAGCTCGGTGAGAATAGAGCCTATATTGTACTTGGTTCTTGCTATAGCCCCAATGCCTAGTACAGCACCTGACACATAGTCGGTGCTCAATAAATAGGTGTTGAATGAATGAATGAATGAATTTATATTCATATGTTCTACAGTGCTCTTTGACATACACAATCAACATCACCCCTACGCAAATAACTCCCAAATTCATATTTCTAGCTATATTTTCAGGCTTACAACTCCAACTTCTTAGGGGACATCTTCCATCACTGCCTCAAGGTCAGCATGTCCCAAACAATCCAGATCAGCTTCTACTCATGACCTGGACATCTGGCCTCCAAGGCTTTTCATTCCCTTGTCTTCATGCTTCATATTCAACCGGCAGCAGCATCGGCTGCAGTCATGCTGTGCAATGGCTCTCACTTCCGTCCCTGCCTTTTAACGTCCCCTCTCTCTCCTTTAAGGGGTGTTATTCTCACTGTAACCTGGTCATAGAAGTGGAAGAAATCAACAAGGTCTCTCAGTCCAGGCTCCTGCCAGGCCCCAACTCCTTTTTCTAGCCTTCTGACAGCTGGTCATGCTTTGAACTTCTGCTTTGAATACTTTTGGTGACACTGCAGGGAATGATCTCATTGGACAGTTCTCATTGTTAGAAAATTCATTGTTATACTGAACTGAAATCATTTTATTCACACACACACATGCATACAATAGCTCTTTCTCGTGGAACACGATAGGCCTGAAAATGTATGAAGATGTACTTAGTCCTCTGTGGTTTTACTGTTCATTCAATTTTCTCCCTCCCGACAGGATTATACTTCACTCTGTTGAACTCAGACAAGGTTGGGTAACTAGCTCTGGTCTGTGGAAATTGAGGAAGTGACATGTGTCACTTCTGCATAGAATCTTTGAGAGCCAGTTTAAATTATCTCTTTTCCCTCTAACATGAGACAAGCTAAGTTCCTGACAGAGGCTGCTCCATCAGTCTGGGCTCCAGAGTGAGGACAACATGGATCAGAGCCCCAGTCAAGCCATGAGGGACCTTTCGTATGAACAAGGTGACTTGAGTCACTTCAAATTCTTGAAGTGACTGAAATGTGGAGGTCGAATGTTAACAAAACATAACCTAGCCCACCCCAAGTTTGTCTCATTTTTTCCTAACTCCTTTAATCATTCTTCACAAGTCACAATTTCAGCCCCTCGCTATTCTGACTACTGTCCTCTGGATTCCAGCCATTTGTGTCATTATCCCCCTTAAAATGTGGAGCCCAAATCTGAACCCAGTACCCCAAATGCAATCCCACTATCAGACAACCAGCCCTCTAACTTGGGAACTTCTCTGAATAGAGCCTAGAGTTGCTTTTGTGTTTCTTTGTGTGTGTTTTTATCAACCGTGTCATGCTGCTGCTAACTCATGTTGAGCTTGTGAACCAATAACTAGAGCCAAAGGTTTTTCCCATTGATCTCTCAATATTTACTTGGGGAATCGATTTTTGGATCCTAGCTCAAGTAAAAAGGGCAGCATTTTACAACTGTTACACGATCTCTTAAAGACAAGTTAGCAGCAGAACTATTTATAGAAACCAGATGTTCTGTATTTTGGCACCGACCATGCTGTTAATCATCATCCTGTATACTGAGCGAAGCCTGCAAAGTTGCAGTACCGGCAGGACTCGGCGCACGGTAGGACTGGCCTGTACGATTTCCAATCGCGCACGGCTAATCTGTGGCGCAAAATCTAAGAAAGAGGCGCTTTTCCCGCGGGACCCTGGAAGGCGGGCCCCACTTTCCCACGCAGGCGCCTTCAGGTCCCGGGCTCCTAACCCGCCCACTGCGTGGTGACGAAAGGAGCCCTCAGCCCCGCCCGCGCTGGGGCCGACACCCAATGGGCGGCCGTGGGCCCTTTGGGTGGGCGGGGAACGCCTTGGGAACCGTCCTGGTTGGCCCGCGGCCCGGCGCGGCGCATGACGTCTCTCCGTCTCCGTCGCGCCGCGCCGAGGTTAAGGCGTGGCGTCCGCTCCGGGCGCCTGAAGGAGACTTGGAGAGGCCTGGGTAGCAACTTTTAGGTCGGTGGGAATTGCAGCTGCCGTCCCTGCCCGCGCTCCATGAGGAAGATGCTCGCCGCAGTTTCCCGTGTGTTGTCGGGCGTCGCCCAGAAGCCGGTGAGGCGGCGCGAGCGGGCCGGGGTGGGGCGCGAGCGGGGCCGAGGCACGGCCAGAGGCGGGAGGTCCGGCTGGGCCTCGCGGCGCGCGGTGGGGCGCCGCCCAGAGCGCAGTGGGGCGCGGGGAGCTACAGGCCTTTGTTTTACCTCCGCGCCGTGCGCTCGGCTCCTGGCCCGGAGGAGCGGCCGCGTGGCCCGACGGGGAGGGGCAACTCGGCAGGGTGCGCTTGGAGGTCAGCGCGGGCTGGGCGCCGGCCGGCCTAGCAGGGGTGCCTCAGAAGCGCCCCTTCGGTCACTGCGGAGAGGAAAGGAGCCCTAGGCGCCCTCGAGTCTCCAGTTGTCCCCCTTCCCGGCCCGCTCATTGCAGATCTTCCTAACTTTACTCCTCTCGGCCGAGAGGCCGTGTATGTCTTAGCGTGGAATTCGGAGACTGAGCGGCTCCGTGCAAACCCCAGCCTAACGGTTTACTAACCCTATGACTTTGGGCAAGTTGCATTTTTTTGGTTGGTTGTTTAACATCCCCGTGCTCAGTTTCCTCATCTCTAAAATGGAGATGATAAGAGCACTTACACCCTGGGGTTGTTATGAGGCTTAAACGAGTGACACACATGTAAACCTTTCCAGATAGCACCTGGTACCTAGGAGGTGCCAACTGCGCTAATTGTTATTTGAGTGTCCATTTTGGTGTATATTTGTTGAACACCTGCCCTCGGCTCTGTAGGGGCTTCAGAGCCAAGCTCCCCACAAACAACCTAACTCCCCTTTCCTTCCTCAGCGTGGAGCTTTATCTTGGCAATCAATTAAAAAGCAGCCAAGCAGAACGCAGAGAAGGCCACCCTCCCGCCTACACGCACACGCTTAGAGTAAAAGTAGCTGAAGAAAACAGCGGTGGTGCTCCGAGGGTGGGGTTAGGGGTTAGCACTATTTATGGCTCCGGCCTTTAGACGTGCTTAAGGCCTGAGCTGCGAGCGTTTTGCCCTCTGGGCACTGAGAGGTAGTATCACTCCGTATAACTGCAGCCAAGCGTTCACTTGCAGTTCTGGCTCTAGTAACTCTCCCGAACTTTCGTGGCAACTCTGGGTAGTATGGGCAGAGATCATGGAAAGGTGGGAAGTGGACTCCGCTGGGAATCCCATTGACTGAAATAACTACAAACCACAATTTGATTAATCAGTTATTAGCATTTAAATTGTAGCTGGATCTACCTGGAGGACAAGCACGTTTCGCTGTTATTTATTTCTGCATATACACATGATATATCCAACATTTATTGAGGTCTTAATATATGCCAGGCACTGGGCTGTTTAATCTCCACAACATCAGTTTTTAGTTGAATGTAGGTAATAGGAACGTATTTTCAACATTATACAGGACCTTAGTTCTGTATTATGTTAATCTTAAAGGACTAAATTAGAAAAGCGTTGATAGAATCAGTGATGTGCTACAGGAAAAGGCGAATTTGTGAGTTTTCAAATTACCGTCACCCCTGTGTCCCTATGAGCAGAGACAAGTTATTTAAAATTAGAGCCTCAGTCCCTCCACTGTCCAAAATACTCCTGGTTGTGTTTTCCATTCTTCCAGCAATGAAATGCATGAAATACAAATTGCACTTCATCTTCACCTCAAAACTGTGGCTTCTTCAAAAATCATATAGCCCAAATCAAATAGAAATGAATTTGGGGTTACAGTGATCTGTTAACTGGATAAAACAAGAGTGGAATATAATTTCACTCAGTCAACAATTCTTAGAGAAAAGATTATTACAGTAGAAATGGATTCCTGTGCATAACATTTATTTCTCTTATTTTTTTTTTGATGAGAGACAGTGAAAGAGTTAGTGCTCCTTACTTTGAGCCATTCCTCTTTTGGTTATTTTGCGTGTTTCTCCTGTTGCCTGTGTATGTGGCATTAATTATACTATGGCACAGAGAAAAATATTTTGAAGAATTATGTATTAACCCTAGATTAAGTGTGTCTGGGCTGAAACCCTGTTTAATAGCAGCCCCCCCCCCCCCCCCCCCGGAGAGAAAGCAAATCAGCGGGTTAATGTTCCCATAAATTGTAATACAGTAATAGATGAGATGTCCCCAGAGTGCTCAGTGCACTTCAGGCTCTTGGGTCTGGTGTGCTCATTCATCTGTCAGGTTTCTGTTGTGTTAATATAGGCTGCTTAGAGTGTTCAGAGTGTTTGTTTTAGAATCATCATAGACCTATACTTTTTTTTTTAACCTATGCTTCTTAATGTGAGAAAGATCATTGTTAGCAGAAGGAAAACACACTTGAAACTGTCTGTCATGGAGTGAACAAGTTTCTTGTTCCACACCATGCCAGATTCCCAGTGATTCTGGGTTTGAAACTTTGATTTGTAAAAGTGTCATTAAAATTAAGTCAATGTATCAGATGTTAGTCCCATCAAGACAGAAATGACCAGTTTCTAAGCATAAGTGATAAACAGGTTTAAGGAATTTACCTTTTAACAAACTCATGTGAATTAAAGTAGGTGTAGTATTTAATATCTTAGAGGACCTAAGTGGAAATGTTGCTGTAATTATGGTCTTCACTTCTGAGGATTTGAGAGCATCAGGGCTTACTCAGGGTTGGGCTAGGTGGAAGGCTTGGGACTTTTTTTGCTTCCTAAGGTATGCTTTTTGGTGAGGAAGATTAGCCCTGAGCTAACATCTGTTGCCAGTCCTCCCCCCACCCCACCCCACCCCACCCCCAAGCCCCAGTACATAGTTGTATATCCTGGTTGTATGTCCTTTTAGTTCTTCTGTGTGGGATGCCGCCTCAGCATGACTTGATGAGCAGTGCTAAGTCTGCGCCCAGGATCTGAACTGGCGAACCCTGGGCGGCCAAAGCGGAGCACGTGAACTTAACCACTACTCTGTCACCGGGCCAGCCCCAGCCTTAGGATGTTGTCCCACTCTTGCCTCCTTCAGCTTGCTACCCTTCAGCCAACCTACCAAACTTTCAGAAACTAGATGCTAGCACCTCCTACAGAGAGTTGAGAGTGTCTGTCTAAAATGAAAGCGGAGAGCCCACTGCACTTGTTACTTAAGTACCTGTGATTTCATCTTTGAATGAGGTTGAGAGTTTTTGAAGTTCTTATTTCACAGAAGATTAAATTGTGTCTAATTTTATTCTTTGTCTTACTGTTTGTATTTCCATTATGACCCCTTCTTTTATGAGCTGTTTACTACCAGTATTCTTTTGGCTTTTTAAGTAGTAGGTAAGATTTTTAATTTACACTGGGAGAATCTGGAATTGTTGAAGTATTTTTCATCTTTCATTTGAATGGTTTCCATGTATTTAGAAAAAGTTTTTATTTTTCAAAATTTGAATAGGTTTGTCCATAATCTCTCAAAGAGGAATCCCATTTAACAGAGAACTTTTTATGGCTCTCCAGAGAAAATGAATGATAATCTTTTCAACAATCTCAACAGTTAAACTTATGATATACTCCCACTTCTGATACGACTTTTAGTTTCTTTAACTTAACTCGGCTCCTTTCACCCATCATACAGTGATTCTTCATGTTTTTGAGATTCCTAATAATCAGATTGGGGAGAAAGAATCTAAGTAGCTTTCTGGCGTCATAGTCTTTGACCTTACCTTCCTGCTTTTTGTTATATAGAACTGTCATTGGTCTCTAGTTTTAAATCCTTCCCCAAACTGCAGTTTCTGCAACTGTATCTGGAAATTTATTTTGCAATACAAGAAATATTTCTGGCCCCATAAAATTATTTGTTAACTGCCAGAAATAACGTGTTTCACAATTGCCAAATATAACCTTTTTTTGTCACCTCGCCGTTGTCAGCCCTACTTCTTCCCAATTTTCTTCACTTATTCTTAGATATATCAAATGGACTCTCTCCTCCTCTAACTTAACTGAAGCATTTATTTGTAGTATTTAAGCTTTTTTCCTCCAGCAATGTCATTGTCTTTACTTGTTGGCTTTATCAGATAATGGTATATTGATGGGTGAAGAGATAAGTAGCTAATAGCTTTCTGCCTGTTGGCTTGTATACTTGGAGGTACACTTAGCAGGTCAGTCTTAATGAACCTTTCTCACCAAGATTAAGTCCAGAGCTAGAAGGTAAGGTAATACACTGTATGAATATATCAACAGTACTTTTTGTGGGATCTGAAGAACGTGCTTCAAGTCTCTGTGAAAGGAAGTTGTGTTGGTTTACATATTGGTATGTGAAAACGTGGCAGAATGTGGCTAAAATAGTACAATACTACTAATTGGTTAAATGTTTGTGGTCTAACCTGGACCTTAGCTATCACATAGAGTTCTTTTGCTGTGAGCAAGTATGTTCGATTGAAAGAGTGAAAGCGAAACATTTCCCTCAGCTTTATAGCCCCCATGCGGTGACAGCCACCCAAACATCGAGAAGGGGACACTTTTAGAGAACCTCTCTCCTTTCTGGGGCTTTAGGAGGAGCCTACCTAAGATGTAGGCTGTTCAAATTATAAAACATCCCTGAAGTTCATTGTTTTTGAGTCAGGGAGTGCTAAGTATCTTTTCTTTTGTCTTGAATATTTCTCATGTATTTATCTCATACTTTGAACAGTTTAAAATAATTTTCTTATACGATCATTTCATAGAAAAGTGGTTTGCCTGAAATAGGAATTGAATCATAGTTTTATTTGAAGAATAATTCTGAAAGTGAAGCTTTAGTTTGCTCCATATATCTGGTTATGACTGAGAATAGCATAAATAAACAAAGCCACAGATTATCTAGTCTCTTCAATTTGGCCATTAACTTTATCACATTCTCACTGTAATTTCTTTGGAAACAAAGTGACTAAGTGGATGGGTTTTGCCCTCTTTTTCTTTCTGCTATTTGCCTTCAGATGGGGTATGATCGTCTTTCATTGGCCAAAGTATGGATTCATTTTGGAAGACGAGATCTCAACACAGTGAACAGAATGGAAGATAATCCCATGAATATATCAGGACTGCATCCTGATAAGCGATTAATAATAATAATGACTTAAAAAATAACTGACAATAAAAAGTACTGATATTTGTATATTTTGGTCTTTCAAGGCAAGCAGAGTGCTGGTGGCCTCCCGTAGTTTTGCAAACGATGCTACGTTTGAAATTAAGGTAAGAGGTGTTTTATTTTGTGTTAATTTTTCCACAGGTACACTTTGATATACAATTTTACCTTTGGAGTAGAACATGTTGATATTCATGCTTTTTCACCGTTTTCTTCCAAATGTTCTATAATCAAAGATTCAGAGAAGTTTAGCAGAAATTAGAATTTATTCTTCTTACTTAGCAGCTTGCCAGTATTTCTGGGGGTTGGGGGGCAAGCTGAAAAATTAAAGACTTACTCCAAAATTTAGAATGTGATTTGGTAAACATTTGAATAAGATTCTTAGAATGCTGCTTTGAAAGTTTGTCTTTCGCCCTATAACTCAGTTGACTTCTAGGGGTTTTCAGTGAAAGTCATCTTAGAAAGATTTCCTTCTTCCAAAACCCTATCCCATTGCACAGTGTGCTTTGTGACTTAAGGAGTCAGAAGCAATATACAGTATTTCTGATGTGCTCCTCTGCGGGTTTTTGAGTTAAATATCGGCTGCAGTGGAGTTAGATCTTAGAATGGGTTGGCAGTGTTTATATTGTGGTAACTGTCTGATCCCATTTCAGAAATGTGATCTACACCGGCTGGAAGAGGGCCCTCCTGTCACGACAGTGCTCACCAGGGAGGACGGGCTCAGATACTACAGGATGATGCAGACTGTCCGCCGAATGGAGTTAAAGGCAGATCAGCTGTATAAACAGAAAATTATTCGTGGTTTCTGTCACTTGTGTGATGGTCAGGTGAGTGGTAGTTTTGTAATAAAGCTATGTTACTAATGAATTTAAATATGGTTTGTATTTATTGGCCTTTACCCTGCTTTATGCATCCGAAAGGTTCTAGGCGGGTATTTTAGAATAAAATTGGGAATGTTGAGACCTGCTATGAAGCTTATGCTAAAGAATTTATTCACGTATCACATTGCTGATTTCCTGTGTCTTTATCACATTGTGATCACCTGTACTGGATATACTTTTGGAGGAAAGGGTTTTTGTTTTGTGGGTTTAAGCCAAGGGTTATAAATTCCAATGCCTACAGAGACCAGCTGGGTAGAATAAATGAGTGAAGAAGGCCAGCTATGCAAAAAATGGAGAATTGTGACAGGGACTGGTGGTGAACTGGAGTGGACAGGTCTCCCTGCAGGGGATGTCATGACTTGGTTCCAGCCGGTTGGTGCCATGTGGAAATATGAGGCTAATGTTCTGTTGTTCGTTTCTTCAAGAGAAGACAAATCTTAATTTTCATGTGAAATTCCTGCAATATTTTAATGTTGACATCTGATTCAGGATTTTTTTTTTTTTCCAAATCATTGCACAGGCTAAGGGAAAGAGCATATCTGTGGATTGCCAGTGTGTGGCTTCTGGCTTGGCCTTACTCTTCACTCTGTTTCTGATGAAAAATAGAGCTACTTTCTGTGGTTATTAAGAGTACTGCTAGGCCAAATGTTTCATAATAGTCTAGGAAGCCTTTTCTCTGGAAATGTGTGTTGTATTGACTCATCATTGCTTCTTCCTTTAATGCAGGAAGCTTGTTGTGTGGGCCTGGAGGCCGGCATCAACCCCACAGACCATCTTATCACAGCCTATCGGGCTCACGGCTTTACCTTTACTCGTGGGCTGTCTGTCCGAGAAATTCTCGCCGAGCTTACAGGTTTGCTATTGATTTACAAAAAGGGGGAATTAGTGAATTAGATTTTCAAATCCCCTATTAAGATGCTAACCGTTAGAAGTTAACATTAAAACCTTTTTGAGGGGCTGGCCCCCTGGCCAAGTGGTTAAGTTCCCACGCTCCGCTTTGGTGGTCTGGGGTTTTGCTGGTTCGGATCCTGGGCGCGGACATGACACCGCTCGTCAGGCCACATTGAGGCAGTGTCCCACATGCCACAACTAGAAGGACCCGCAGCTAAAATATACAACTATGTACCGGGGGGATTTGGGGAGAAAAAGCAGAAAAAAGAAAGGAAAAAAAGATTGGCAACAGTTGTTAGCTCAAGTGCCAATCTTTAAAAAAAAAACTCTTTGAGTTAAAAGAAAACCCTCTCCCTTTTGATACTCAGGCGCCTCTGTTGTGCTTTTGAGTAAACTGACCATTTCTGAGGTCATCTGGCCCCTCAGGCAAAAGTTTAAAAAAGTTAGCTCTATAAAATTCAGAATAGTGTTTATCATCACTCAAGCATGCCAGCAGAAATCTAGCAATCATAGAAAGTAAATTGAGTAGAAGCATATCAATGTATGCAATTTAAATTCTGGGAATCTTCTTAACATTCCCTTTGTCTTTGTTGCCCTGACTCTTTTTATTATTATGTTTTTAAAGATTGGCACCTGAACCAACAACTGTTGCCAATCTTTTTTTTTTCCCCCAAGTTCCCCCAGTACATAGTTGTGTCTTTTAGTTATGGGTCCTTCTACTTGTGGCATGTGGGACACCACCTCAGCGTGGCCTGACGAGCAGTGCCATGTCTGAGCCCAGGATCCAAACCAGCAAAACCCTGGGCCACCGAAGTGGAGCGCATGAACTTAAACCACTCGGCCACAGAACCGGGCCCAACCCCCTGGACTCTTGAACTATTTAGTGTACTATTGTGGGAGAAGGCGGAAGATGTTTGTAACTGGCAAAAAGATAAAAAATAAAGTCTAGAGTACCATGCTAACATCTGAAGGAAATCAGTGATTAGAGCTGGAAAGGTTGGAAAAGTCAAGGACATGGGACTGGTCTGACCTGCATTATAAAAGGACCGGGAGACGAGGAATATGTTTGCAAAGAGGGATGGGTGCTTACATAATTAAATTGGCTTCTCAGTTCTAATGGTTGTGCCTCTAAGAAAATACTTGGGGTCTGGTTTTGTTTGTTTTGTATATTTGGTTTTTGATGTGTATGTGTGTGCGCTGCCATTTCTAGGACGAAGAGGAGGTTGTGCTAAAGGAAAAGGAGGATCGATGCATATGTATGCCAAGAACTTCTACGGGGGCAATGGCATTGTCGGAGCTCAGGTAGTTGAGGATGAGGATTGCATGCTTTCCTGGATTTGGCCTTGGCTCATGTCTTTACATTATTTTATACCCCAGAAACTTCCCTCTGAAGTATTTTAGTACTTTGGGGACTTGGTGTGCTTTGAAAGACCTATTGATTCTTACCCTACCATTTGATTGTTCAATAGATAGATTTGGTCATTGATTTAAAATTTTTCCTTTTAGGTATTTATGTTCTCAAGTAAACAAGAGCCTCTAGCAGTGGAGCTATACCTTCACCTTTTAATTTACATTGAAGTACATTAATTGCTTCGTCACATCCACTTCACCCTACTTCTTTCTCCCTGCCGTAGATAGGAGGCAGTTGATCAGGATCTCAGGGGCCTAGTTAGAATCCAGAGCCAACTTCTGTGCTTATGGCATCCTCCTTATTCTCATCAGTTAGTGAATAATGAAGAAGTAACAGCATAGGGGCCGGCCCTGTGGCACAGCGGTTAAGTACACACGTTCCGCTTCGGCGGCCCGGGGTTCGCCAGTTCAGATCCCGGGTGCGGATGTGGCACTGCTTGGTAGGCCATGCTGTGGCAGGCCTCCCACAGATAAAGTAGAGGAAGATGGGCACGGATGTTAGCTCAGGGCCAGTCTTCCTCAGCAAAAAGAGGAGGATTGGCAGCAGATGTTAGCTCAGGGCAAAAGTAACAGCATAAAATCATAACTAGATTGTTTGGTTTACTGTCTATAATATTAAGATTCTGCTTTTTAAAAAAACAACCTAGGTTTCATCTTTTGGCTCTTTAGGATTAGGAGTTGAATCTTTGAGTGCAGAAATGTTATTGCCTAATGGTTGGAATAGAATATAATAATGATGTTACTTTACCAGTTTGTTTACAATATTGGGGGTTGGAGTAAGCAGAGATAGGGTTAAGGGAGGGAGAGTTGTGAGGGAGAGTTGAGTGTAATTTCCATCTCAGATTCTAGCCAGGAGTTAAAATCAGAGCATTAATTTCTCCCCTCACGGATTTCTGTGGTTGCTTTCTTGGTTATCCTTAATATTAGGTGCCCCTGGGAGCTGGGATTGCTCTGGCCTGTAAGTATTTTGGAAAAGATGAGGTCTGTTTGACTTTATATGGCGATGGTGCTGCTAATCAGGTGAGTATGTGTTTCTTAACTTTCTAATAACAATTAGGCTTTTATGTCCAAAGTGTTGAGTATTCAGAGGTCAGTTTGTAGGAAAGTACTGTATTGCTTATTAGTTGAAATAGCCATTCATACGGCAAGCTAAAAATTTGGTTTCATGGCCAGATTAGAGATTTACCTCTTGGCATGCTTTACAAGTGCTGTGTAGGGGTGCACTCCTGTGAGGGAGCTCTCCTTTGCTCTTCCTCAGTACTTCACAAACTGTCTGTGGTCACGGACCTTTTTACATTTTAACCCATTGCAAACCAGTTTTTAAACCATTGCTGTAACATACACAGGCATTCTCTTAGATGCCATGGCATTGTCAAATTCTTCTCATAGTTTCTGGGCCCTGAGTCTTTCTGCACTTCTGTCATGGTCCACGTAGTCACGAGTCTGTGGATGACACTCTGAGGCCCTGCTCTGGATGCTGATTCTCAGACAGTGGTTCACTCTGGTTATCCAGTGGGTAAATTTATAATAAAGCATATTTTACATGTTGATCTTTTTCCATTGTCTTCTATACCACTGCCTTGGCCTCAAAGAAGCAAGTGGTGGTGTTTGGTGTGTCACTTCTCTTAGTTGCAAAAGAGGTGATGCTTGCTACTTCCCACCACCCCCCAACACACACTCCTTTGCCTGAAAAGCTTGGTTGTAGAAGAGGCTTTCCATCCTTTGTGAAAGCTTTCTCTGCCAGGTAGAGCAGCAGCTGTTAGGGATGATGAAGTCATCCAGAGAGAAATAGCAAAATGAAACTACTTGAACTTTTTATACGTACTTCCAGGGTCAGATATTCGAAGCTTACAATATGGCGGCTTTGTGGAAATTGCCTTGTATTTTCATCTGTGAAAATAACCGCTATGGAATGGGAACTTCTGTTGAGAGAGCAGCAGCCAGCACTGATTATTACAAGAGAGGTGACTTCATCCCTGGGCTGAGGGTAAGTACCCGTGTCATGGAGCTGGGCTAAACCCTCTGGCTTGATGTTTCTGTGTGTGCCTTTGATAATCTCAGGCAATTTGGGGAGTTCTATTTTCTTAGCATGAACAGATCATATAAAATTAAAATGGTTTTAGGCAGTTTGATTTATGTTCTGCCCCATCCCGTTTTTGAACAGGTAGATGGAATGGATATCCTGTGTGTCCGGGAGGCGACAAGGTTTGCAGCTGCCTATTGTAGATCTGGAAAGGTAAGACTTTCTCTTAGGTCTGTGGGCTAGAGACTTCTAATGATATTTATCTGTCTTAAAGTTAATGCCTCCCGTGTGTCCGTTGTCGCGATTCAGGGGTAGCTGCTAATTGAGGTGTGTAAGACAGGAGCAGAGTCCAGTCCAGAGACTGTGGTCCTGGAGCTCACCTCCTGGGAGACATTCCACCTTGCCCCCATTTGGGGTAAATCTTTTCTTCTCGTGCTTCTTCAGCATTTTGCCTGTCTTCATCATGATCCTTAATCTATTTTGCCTTTTGGTTTGGTTAATCATGTGCCTCCAACTGCTCCACACCCCCCACTAAACATAAACCCCTTGAATGAACAGGTTAAGAACAATGCTCAGCACAGAACTTCTCTTGTATAATAGGCATTTAAGTTTGTTGTCTGTCAATTAAGTATTATGGTTAAAGTATGTAATCTTAGTCTTGCTGTTTTAGTCTTAAGAATCTTGACCTTTCAGTTTTAGAACAGTGAGATTGGCCTAAAAAGAGGCTTACGTGCCATCAGAGCTAGTGAAAGATGTTCTCCCTAAATCAGTGTTCCACAGCCCAGAAAGCATGCCCCTGAGGTTTACCTTTCACTGACTTCCCCTGTGTTTGGGAAGTAATGCCAATAAGATTTGGCTAGCAGTGATGAAAATGGGAGAAAGGGGGTGAAGCAGAGAGGGAAATGGCAAGCAGTGCATGACTAAGATGGCAGGTTGGCGGCAGCAGGCTTAGCAGTCTCCATCAGGACTCCCAAGACTAGAGGTCCAGGCCCTGAGTGGTAGCTATCGTCACCATCTCTCCCAGTTTCTGAAAGAATTTGTGGGATCCAACCCTGCATAGAAATGGGCTCAGTGGTTTATGATGTGTGTCAACTTTCCCAGCCTGAACAAGCCTATCTTAGAATTAGGGGAGGGTCTGGAAACCCCCTTATCACCACTCCCTTAGCCGAACCCACCGTGCTTCCATATGACTACTGGATGGCCTATCAGAAAGAACAGATGATAGTGAGGGATTGACATGGGTCAGTCAACACACTAAGCACTTTTTATGTATTATCTTAGTCTGCATAGCTGAGTGAGGTTGTTACTGTTTTACCTGTTTCGCAGATGAGGAAACTGAGGCACAGAACAGTTAAGAATACATAGCTACTACATATTACAGTCAGGATTGGAAGGCAATCACTTGGACTCCGAGTCCTCCTTTTTAACTACTATACCAAACTACCCAGGGATCCTAGATCCACCCCTCCCCTCACTGCTCACAGTTGTCTCTGGAAGGGGGCTAATGTAGCATGAGCAAGCTACCTGGTGGTGCACAGCCAGGCTGGCCAGGTTCCCAGCAGAGTCGCAGCTTTAAGTATCAGAGCTCCAGTGCCTGCCAACTTGGTTACACACTAGCCAGATGTGTGTGAAGCAGGATTCATGAAATGGGTGTGAGGTGGAAATTCACCTACCCAGCCTATCTTCAGTTCTCCCATCCTTCTATACTTTGCAGCAGACATAGAGGTTTGCTTTTAATCTTATTCTTAGAGATTATATTGTATTTTTTTCTAGTGTTTTAAAAGGATCAGAACACTGGTAGGTCATTTCACCTGTGACTGGGGGAAAAGAGTAGCCTGTTAACCCTGAAGATAAAAGCCATCCCCTCTCCCACTGTCATACCTGTTTTCTAATAGGTTTTTCTTCATTAACTCTGAGGTGTTCAAATGCAATGCTGATGAAATGGACAATTTTTTATTTAACATCACTTGCCTCTATAACATGCTAAATGCCTTTTTGATTCAAAACAACTGCAGCAGGCTGCTTTTATTAAGTTCCTGTTAAAAATCAGAAGAGAAGGATGAGACATGTAATAGCTATTAGAAATGAAAACAGGTAACTTAATTCTTGATAACTCAGCTGATTTAAATATCTTTGATCCCGAAAGGGTCTGCATTTGAGGCTAGGGATTGTTGGTGTGTTATGTCCATTGTCTCACTTAACCTTGGTTTCTGTTTTAGGGGCCCATACTGATGGAGCTGCAGACTTACCGTTACCATGGACACAGCATGAGTGATCCTGGAGTCAGGTATGGTCATGGGAAATCTGAGTGTGCTGTCCAACTCGGGTGGGCTTTGAATGGTGCTACTCACATGAAAAAGCAAAGCATTTCCACATTGACTTTTGAAGCCAGACACCAGCTGACTTCATGCATTGCATTAGCCAAGTAGTTATTTGAGTCTAGCCTGAAAGCAATGCCTCCCAGTACAGTTCCAATATAGAAAGCAGTCTGAAAATCCCTACAATATATAGTGTGTACATGTGAGCATGAGAAAACAATTGCAGAGAGAAATTGTTGCATAAAACAGGCCAGGTAGTAGAGTAGTATATTTGGGGACATTTAGCAGAGGATTGGAATTTGAAAGTGTTCTGACTGACACAGAGTGAGGCTAACTGGCACTTGAGGTATTCAATATGTTGAAATGTTACACTAGGACGATAAGAGTTTTACTTGTCACTTAAGTAACTCTGGCATGTAATACTGCAATCCCGGAGTGTGACACAATTAAAAGAAGTAGATTCAAAGTAAACTATAGTAAGCCTTTGTGTGTAGAATGGAATTCTAAGGGAAAACGTTATAAAGAGCAACTTGTATGGAAAAATAAACAGTGTAATTCTGTTTTCAAAAAATGGTAGAATCCTTGCTTTAGTGTTACATCCTTGTGCTACATCATTGGAAGTATTTTAAGGGAGATAGGAAAGGTACATTTATTTCCTGCTTAGCATACTGATGCCTCAAAGTTTATAGTTACCACCACACAAAAACCAGCTCCACTCTCCCCACACGTGTAAAATGTCAGGAGCTCAAAAGGGTAGGCCAGTTAGCACATAAAGAGGCTCCCCCACTTCCTTCATACCCTTACATCTAGATCAAAGCAGCAACTGAAAACTTGGCCCCTGTGGTCAGAATGCTAGGGAGGCCAGGTGAATTGCCAAGCTAGAGTTTTCTATAAAAGATAGAAGCATTTGGAAGTATAATTCCGCCACTCCCACAGTGACATAGGTATTGACGTGCTCTTTCGTTTCAGAAACGTATTTCACTCTATTAGCCACCAGCCTGGCCCCACGTTGTATTTCAGAGAACTGTCTTTGCTATCCTGGAACTATTCTTAGTTATAACTACGTTTCCCTCCCTGTAGTTATCGTACACGAGAAGAAATTCAGGAAGTAAGAAGTAAGAGTGACCCTATCATGCTTCTCAAGGATAGAATGGTGAACAGCAACCTTGCCAGTGTTGAAGAATTAAAGGTACAGTCATTCTCAGTGGTTTAAAAGTCGAGCTTTAAAGGTTGGCTCTCTTTTCTCAGCAATCAGGTAAAGCTGCCACTCCTGGATGAACTAAGTAAATGGAAACGTATGTATGGTATTACCACAGGACATTAATCAGTCATAGTGGCAAAGTCTATAAACCGCCCCCCCTCCCCCCCGCAGTAGCATAGTTCTTTCTTCCTAAAAATGTACCTTGGATTTTTAATTTATAAATGTTCCCTCGCCAGGGTATGTCTGTTTAAATGTTGAAGTCTGTACTCCAAAATATTCTTGTGTAGATCACTCTGTCATTTATTTAAAAAATAAAATCTTTGAAGCTAGTAGGAACGTTACAGTTATACAACAGGTTCCAAGTAGAACTAGTTGGTACCTAAGCTGCTGTTTGTTCAAAGTCTCTTGAATTGGAATCTGATTTTTAGGAAATTGATGTTGAAGTGAGGAAAGAAATTGAGGATGCCGCCCAGTTTGCCACAGCTGATCCCGAACCACCTTTGGAAGAACTAGGCCATCACATCTACAGCAGTGATCCGCCTTTTGAAGTTCGCGGTGCAAATCAGTGGATCAAGTTTAAGTCCATCAGTTAATGGGTGTCTGGACGTAATGGATGGTTACACCTTCAGTGGGCTGTTCGGCAGCAACTGTAAGGAACTCTTTGTGTTCTCAACTTTGTTCTTGTAAACTTTAAGACTAAATAGTGTGTAGATTGAGATAGTAATTGCATGCAGTGTTGTACAGTGTTGCATTAAAAGAGGTTATTGCACACTTAAGTATTTTATAAAGGTTATTTTAGATTTATATAGGCCCAAAAAAGGAACTACAGAGTTTGTTTAGCCTTACCACAAATTATTTCCTTAAAATAGTTCTATTTGATTTAGTTGTATACTATTTTAACAAATATTCTTTAGTTATACAATTCCTCGTATGCCTGTCCAACACCTTTTGGGGGGGGGGGGGGGTCGTGCCCCTGTCCCTCGCAGTGGCATACTTGCATTACCCAACAGCTAACAGTGTACCCATTAGTGTGCATGTTGGTGCTGGAGCCTGTTCACACTGACCATTGTTTCTCCTTAATAAAACAATATTTATTATAATGAGACAATGGGTGGACGGACAAGTAATAACTTAGTTTTCTCCATTTATACATTCAATATAAATATGAAGCTATTTTCTTAAGAGTTTTCTATTTACATTCGTATCAAACATTAAATATAAGGCATATTCTTCTCTCTTTCAAATTTAAGTGCAGTACCAGTTAATAGTAATGCATAATCCAGAACAGTGATTCCCAGCCTTTTTGTTATTTTTAAACACCCATTGTTTCACCTTTCCAGCAAGTGCTATAGGGTGGACTGATTCTTTTCATTAAAGTAAATTAAAATTCATTTTTAAGAATTCCATAAAACACTCTGGGATGCCAAAACTAAGGTTCACAAATACGGTTCTCACAATGCATACATAAAGGTAAGTTTTACTCACCTTTAAAACATGTTGATAAATAACAGGGTACAAAAAAACCGCATCTCAGTAAGGATGGTCTTTAAAACTTCAAGTTCTTGAATTGTTCATTGAACACTGGTGTTTTCCTTGTGTAAACTCAGAATTCGTGTGTATGTTAACAAAGGTGTTGGCTCTTTGCTCCCTCTGTCCCCCGGCTTAGTGGACTGATTAAGCTTCATCTTGGGTTGCTGGGGACCCCTGAGCCCCTCTTCTGTACTGGGAGACTGCAGTCCAGAGCCTGCAGAGGAGACCACCACTACGAGACAAGAGTCTTCTTTAGAGTCATAAGAAAAGATCACTTCAGAGCAACACCACAAAATACTTCTTTAGGAGCCCTTACGGCAAAAGCTATAGTATATAATTCTAGATTGGCTGTCTAGTCTTAAGTTTTTTTTTTAAGTAAAAATATGTTCCCTCCGCATATGACACTTGTGCCCCAGTAGGAGTAGGACACGGCCTTAGAGGCTGGTGGATGACACGGGAAGGAGAATGCAGGTTGCCATGTGGGTATAGCATGCTGGCATCTCGTGCGTGTCCTCACTGCGCTCTCAGCCAGCCACAGAGAGCAGAAGGCTCTTCCGTTTCCCCTTCCTACTGCTCTCTGACTTTTCCTACCTGGCCTTCAGCTTCTGCCACTTCTCAGCTTTTTCCCAACTTCAGCCTGGGAAAACTCGAGTGTGGAGTGACTTTGGGTAGTTTGTTTTGTTTTCTGACTAAGCCACAGGAAAGAGAATTCATTTCAATGAAGGGGTAAAGTTACCAGCACTTTGTTTCCTACTGCTTTATTTAAAAGCCTAATCGCACGGGAAAAAGTCACTATCTATTACTGTTTTGAGACTATTCTTACCGTAGTCTAAGGTATCTAAGATCCTCCTTAGTGATGTCATTCAGAATATCAGAAAGTGTATAACCCTCTTCAACAATCTGAAACAGAGATCAAATATGTAAGAGCCAATAGCATAGGAATAATCGCATAGGAGTGGTTTTTGGTTATAAAGTTACCTTTTCAATTGTATTCGCATCCGCTCCTTGCAGCTGCAGCCAGTCTACAAGCTCTTTATCTGTTCTCTGCCCAGAGGACCCAGGAGGGGATGCTGAGGTCTCTGTAATATCTGTAATGATCAGAAATTCGTTTTGTTGCATATTAATCTGTAACAGTAAAACTCCTCAAAACTAACAAGTTGATGAAATAAACTATTCCAGAATGTAAATGTGAAGAGGAAATGAATTAAACCTGTCTCAGCTGCTCGAATACACATTGCACAACAATCCATAGTTCTTGGATTCACTTTCCAGAGATTAAAATAATCCTTACCTATGATAGCTTTAGTTAGTTTGAAATTTGATATATTTGTCTACCATTTTAAATGCTTATTCCCTAGTCTTTAAAATGACTTTTCTTAGGAATCACATCCCTGACTGCATTGGAAATCAAAATGATGAAATAGGCTTTAGTGGTGAGATTTTTGTGTCAGAGCTTATCCATTCTGCATTCCAAGAGGCAGCTGTAGCCCTTTTGTAAATGGCACAAAAGGAATAAGGCAGGTTTACAATTTATGCAGTTAGACCAGCCTTTTTAGGTATGCAGCGCTAGGAACTTTGACAAGCACAGTCAAGGAACCCACCGCTACAGTCAAGATACCGAAATTTCCATCACCCCAAAAAGTTCTTGTGGCCTGTTACAATCAATCCCCTCCCCATTCCGATTTGGGTTTTGTCTCCATAGTTTGGTCTCGTGTAGGTATTCTATATGTATGTAGCCTTTTGAATCTTTCACTTAGCATAATGCATTTGCGATTCTTCTGTGTTGAATGTACCAGTAGTTCCTTTTTATTAACGATTAGTAGTCCAGATACCAGAGTACTTCCTGGTTTAAAAGAGAATAACCTCAACTGTGTCAAGGCTGAGAGAACATTACCCAGATTTTTTTTCCTTTTTCTCCCCAAAGCCCCCCAGTATATAGTTGTACATTATAGTTGTAGGTCCCCCTGGCTGTAGCTGTGTGGCACGCCACCTCAGCATGGCTTGATGAGTGGTGCCAGGTCCGCACCCAGGATCCAAACCAGCGAAACCCTGGGCTGCTGAAGCAGAGCATGCGAACTTAACCACCTGGCCACAGGGCTGGGCCCCTAGCCAGATTTTAAATGCTCTCACACACATTTAAGTCAGAGCAAGTGGAAAATGACTCACCGTTAGATTTGAATTGTAACTGAAGGTGATACAATTCTTGAGTTTTCTGTTCTAGTGTTTGCCGTAGAAGGTTCTGGTACTCTCTCTCTTTTTGAACTAGGTGTTCCAAAAGTCTGGTTAAAAAAAAAAAAGCCATCGTGTAGAGAGAGCCTAACACCATTCAATTCAACTCAAACATTTGTCGAACATTAGAGGTTGAAAAAACAGCACAATCCCTATGGACAGTCTAGTGAGGGAAGCAACAGTGTTGTTCCTCCCGAGTTTGGCGATCAGGTTGTAGGCTGTACGTGGGCACCTTCCTGGTGGTGCTTCCCCTTGAAAACAGACCAGTCCTCAGGGCATGGGTATATTGTCTCAAAACGGATCACCAACCATAAAGCCAACCTGATGGTGATCAGTGACTCAACCAGAAGGATGCTCTGATAATTTCAGCTTGTTCCTTAAGTCTGATCAAATTGCTGAGACTAGTGGTCAGGCTCTTTCCTCCTCACAGGACTAAGCCAAGGAGTCCTGAAGCCCTGCTCCTGATGGAACAGCTGGGGGAGAGGAAGGATGGCGAGAAAGGTGCACTGCTCTGAAGGTGGGAGGAATATGACTGCGAACATTTACAGAACCCAGGACTGTGCTAAATGCCTCACAGGAATTGAGGCATTTAAACCTTACAGCGCTTTGAGGAAGTAAGCACCATTTTTTCAGTCCTAGTTTTATAGCTGAGATAACTGAGGCACAGAGAAGTTAAGTAATTTGCTTAGAGTCACACAGGCTGGGCTCTTCCCATCAGGGCAGTCTCCTGACTCCCAGTCTTGTCCATGGCCCTCCCCAGGACAAGACACGACTGGGCACAGCCAAGCCTCAAACATCGGAGTCCCCTCGCCTCCGGGTGCCACCTCAGGGTGCACACATGCACGAGGGGAAGGGGCTGGCAGACTGGAGCCTTTTCTAGCATTTTTCTTTGCTCATGTACCTAGTACATGGGATTCCTTTGTTTCTAACTGCATGTTCTTTTTAATTAATTTCAATGATTCACGCTGGTGAACTAGAGAATATGGAACTGAGCTGTATTTACATTACTGAAGTTGAATATCGCAGAACAGGGCAGCAAGTAAGAGAACACAGGCGCTCCGTGGGTAATCTGGTGGCCAGATGGGACGGGGAGAGGTGGACACTTCTGCCCCCAGTGGGACAGCAAAGAAGACTGGTGCTCAATATGCAAATCCTTCTCACCCTCCCTCTGCCTGCCTTCATCAACAAGTCTTTTCACACCAGTGAAGATGATTCTACCCACTCCAACTATGGCACTCGTGTGTGCTCACCCACACCAGAGGACCGACTCAAACTGGCTCCAACTGAGTTCTTCGGAAAGGGCTCTTGGGACTGGCACTGAGCGGGACAGAAGTTACCCCAGTCAGCATCACTCTGGGCGGTAGGTACCATCCTTCTTTGGCTCTGCCCAGCCACAGCTAAGGCATCTCCACACCACAAGGACAGGCGCGCCAGGTAGGAACTGCATGTTTGTCAGCCATTTGCAGCTGGTGCTGGCTGCCATTTAATTACTAGTTCTACTGAGGTTGGAAGATAACAGAATGACTGTCAACAGTGGAGAGGGATAACCTTTGAACCCAGATATAACATTTTATGAATTTGGTGATTACCAACCTTACCAGAAAAACATTTTAAAGAGATGCTAAGTATTACTATCAACTTTCACATTTGTCAGATTTTTAAAACTTGAAAAATTTTGCGACCACTACTGGTTAGTTAAGACTCCAGGTCTTTCTAAAAAGAAATGATTAGATCTGCCTAAGACTAAACTTCACAGATCCCCAGGGGTGTATACAACTTTTCATTCAAAGTACGTCCACCTGGCACCTTATCTCCCTTTGTTAAGTATTAATCTGCATTACCAATGACCATATGGCAGCAAGGCATCATTTGGAACCAGTACCAACTAGTTTACTAAAGCTGTGGGTTATATCTTTTATAAGCCCATTGATAATGGGATTCCCCAGAACAAATGGGAATCATTTTATTCATTTACCAAATATGTTTTGAGCGCCTACTATGGGCCAGGAAGGGAACAAAACAGACCAGCCCTCTTGGGGGACTCTGACGGCAGTGTCAGTGCCTCCTGGCTGGGAAGGCAGTCCACAAATGCCTGCCTGTGATTGTGACAAATCACAAGGAGGTTCAAAGAGGAGAGGGCAAACTTCCTTGGGGTCAGGGTTATGGGATACATGTCCATGGACAAAGTGCTAACGAGCCCCACAGCTCAGCTACTGCAGGGGCAGGCTGCAGACATCCACTGCTCAGCCTGCTGGACCCACACACCATGCCAGGGCCCCCATCTTGGTGAAGAGACGCAGAGAAAGAACTCCGAGATGCTGCTGCCTTTAGTATGGCTGGTTTCTGTGTGGCCTACGGCCAGGCACTATACCTCTCTGACTCCTAATATTAGAGAGAGGGAGGCATTCTTCTAGTCCCCCGGTTGAAGCTGATAGTAGCCCCTTGCCCAGCTCCTTGGTGGTGAAGATGCTTTTCTGAGACCTGAGTGAGGCGCTCAGCAACTAAACCGATTGCTTTGCTGGTCCAGGTCGTTGTCCCACCCCTGCTCACCTGTTGGTCTCCTGCCTGAGCTTGCCCAGCTGGAGGCTCAGATGCTGCTGGTGGAGCTGCTGGGGCTGGGCCTCCTGGACAACCACCGAAGCGGGTCTGCTCCCTCCGTATGCTATCTGCGCCTCGCTTGCGGGCGGGTCTGTTGGGGGATAGTCCTCTTCCACCTCGTCCGTGTCCTTATCCACCCCTTCAGTCTCTGAGGCAGGCTCAAAGTGTGCTCGGAGCTCTGCGACATCACAGAAGAAAGGATCATGGTTCAACAAGGCCAGGGCTTGGTGTAGCTGATGTCCTGTGCCAGCCAACGAGGCTGCTCCAAGGCTGGCCCAGCCAATGCAACGGTCCCTCGGGACTGCTGTCTACAAATGGAGGGACTATTTCCCTCAGCGCTCTATAGTGAAGAGATGATCGCCCCAGTTTACAGATGAGGAAACGGGGTCTTAAAGATGTTAAGGTAGTTAGCCAAAGCCAGTTTTAAAAAGGTACAGCTAGGCTTCCACCCAGGCCTGTGTTCTCTTACTACTGAAAGTTGGCTGCTTGGAGTGGGGAGTAATGAGGTCCTGGGGTGTAACAAGCCTCTCCCGGAAGGAAGCTGAGCCTGGGCCCACGCATTCAGGGGAGCAGGCAGATGGACGGGGAGGGAGCAAAGTAAAGAGGAAGTGGCACTGTCAACGGAAGCGTTGCAAAGCCTCCCTCCATAGGAAGAAATCGCCACAGAAGGAGAATCAACTTGGGTATTAAGCTACTCTAACATTTCAAAAATAGAGTCAACAAAAACCAAAGATTTCTATAGCTGCCACGTGATGATTCTGAGACAGGAGACCGAGCCGTTAAATCATCAACCCACCAGCAGATGTTCCTGAGCACACAAGAGCATGCACTGTAGGATCCCGGCCCTCCGGCTCGGCGCTCTCTGTTGAGATCATGACTTTGGTCTACGGGCAGTCTCCTCGGTTATGCCCAGGGGCGCGCAAAGACAGCTCAAAGAGAACTTAGCATCACAGAATCTTAGCCCCAGAAGGGGTGTGTGACACATTACTTAATTGCAGGGAAGTTTATAGCCAAGGTGGAAAAGAGAAAGCAACCACTGAGTGCAGAGGACGTTTCTGATCTCTTCCATGACCTTGACCAAAAAGAGGGCACTCACCTGGCATGAGAATGGTGACTGCGGCCTGCACCGCTCGACGGATGATGTTGTCCATGGCAAACATCCAGTGGGGCCTAATTAAATGGTTTCTCAAAATTTTATTTACCTACAAATCACAAAAAATACAGATTTCTGGTCCGTTGTACTTTTATGAAATACAAGTTCTTACCAATTCTAATTTGTTTCTACTCTGAGACGAAGTTTTAACCAGGCTGCCCTGGATTCCAACCCAACTTAAGTTTCTTCTGACTGAGTCTTTCTCCAAGCTGCCCTTAAGTCATGCTGGGGTCTAGGGGACGGGTGCAGTGATTGGATCCACCTCACCGGGCCTCTTCATTGTTTATGCCACGAGCATTTATTGAGCACCTATGAAACCTCAGGCTCTGTGTTGGGGGCCAGGAACACAAAGATGAACCAGACATGGTCTTGGGCCTGGAGCGGTTCACTTCTGTTTGGGCAGACACATAAGCTTAAACCTCATGCCTCTTCAGCTAGCAGATATCTCTTGTTCCCAAATCCTATACTTCTGTTCTTTGTGGCCAAATACAGTTGGCCTGTTCACCTCTACTTGCATATTCAGTGTTTAGAAAACTGCTGAAACTCGGGATTCAGTTGTAAACAGGTAAGAAGAGATGGGAACTATGGGAGAAGATGGTAATCGAGCTCCATGGTCTTGACTATGTGCCACTTCAGTGGGCCTCCTACCTTCTGGCATGTTCTATAGGGCCAGATGAAATACTTACAGCATCCTGAAATCCAAACAGTGCCAGGTGAATCTGATTGATGGACGAGCTGTCAAAGTCCAGATCCACCTTTAGTTTTGATATAGTGGATGCCATCACCCTGTGCTCTGGGGAGCGGATGAAGTCCCTCAGGATCCCAATTATTTGCTTGATGTGGCCGACTGAGAGATGCAACTCTTCAGAACCCTGACCACCAAAAAAAAAAAAATCACTTTCATTAAGTGAGAGGAAAGCAAAATTCAAGGAGTATTGTGAGGAAACTGTATTAACCAGATTGTCCATTGATCCATTTGCTGATGGAACTGTGGACTCCCTGGGTGACAAGGGGTCTCTGTCCCCAGAATCCCCTCCATCTTTCCTGTTAGCGGGTTAGACGGCCCCCTCTCCTCCCTGGCCCGCACACACACACCTAAGCCCCTCTAGGAATGGTTCTGCCTCCCTGTAACCCCTTGAAGGCCTGCCTTGAACCGGGCTTTGTCAGAAGGCATGGTTCATAGTGGGGCAGTGGCCTCTTCCTAAAAGGACCTTTCCCCATCCAAAATAAGTTAAAAGTCAAATATTTTCATCCATAGCCTTTCTCCCTAAAGTAGCTGTTTTCCCAGCTTCTGAGGCAACTGTAGTGTGGCCTACAGCTCAGCTCCGGGGCTCGAAATGGGGATAATGAGAGAAGAGGGCAAAGGCTAGGAGCCCCGGGCTTTCTGCTGCCATTTGGCTTGTTTTCCTCCAGGGGGCAGCATCGCCCCATCAGTGCCTGGATTCGCCGCAGTGCTCCGCAAATTGGTTTCAGGGGAGCTTTTTTTCCTTTGTATTTTCTTTTGTTTTGTTGGAGGAGGGAAGGACGTTGGGAAATACTTATGGTGATTATTGGAATTGTGCAAATGTTCCAAGGTAGCAGGAACCTTGGTCCCCGTTTGGACCTGTTCCGGGACCTGGACGCGGGCCGGGGGGCAATTAGCAAGGGTCCTCTGCCTCCCCCCGCCCCGCGTGTACCTGGGCCACACACTCCAGCAGGTTGGAGGCCACCTGGTTCTGCTCCTCCCAGAGGATTCTGTACAGGATGGCGCGGCGCTCGCTGTCCTTGCGCAGCAGGAAGAGACCCGGGTCCCTGTCCTCTGGGGATGAGGCTGCGCTCCGGTCTTCCAAGACCGAGCTCTCATCCGGAACACTGGTGGACAAACACACGGACAATCCCTGTGCGTCCTGGAGTAAAGTCTCCACGCTAGGACACCGTGGGAGAGGGGTTCAGAGGTGAATCCTCTGCAGTCCCCACCTCAAGAAGGTGCAATTGCAGGAGGTGGGCAGATGGAAGAGAGGTGCGGCATTTCTTCTAACCCCCACAGCACCAGTGCTGAGAGAGGGAGGGAAAAGAGGAAGAAGGGAAGAGGGTGGGAGATGGGGAAGGGAGGGAGGGAGCCAGGACAGCGAGTGAACACACTGCGCCCCTCCCTCGGACTGCTGGCTGCCTGGTTGCCCTACTGACCATGCAGAAAGGAAGCAAAAGACCTGCACGGCCAGCTGGTTTTGACCTGGGAGGTATTTTGCTCCCTGGGGACATAAGTGCCCCTCGAAGGCCCACAGTAGGTGAACGAGGTGGGCTGTACCTGAGCAGGTGGCTGAGCTGGTGCTTGGCCGCCCGGCCTTTCTCGAAGAACGTGTCGGACTGGGCGTCGGAGTCGGGAGAGACAGAGCCATGCTCACTGCTGCTGCTGCTGCTGCCCACGGGCTCCCCCAACATGGGCAGGGCCAGGGTAGCACCCCGGGCACCCTCTGTGTGGGGGCAGACAGGCAGGGTAGGTTCAGAGAGGAAGGATGTTGCGGGGGAGGAAGCTGAGGCTTGCCAACCCCTCAGGCCAGGTGACCCGCACAGGGGCTTGCTAAGCCCATGCTGCTCTACGAACACCGAGGGATGGCGGTGAAATGTAGCTTCTGCTTCAGCAGATCTGGGGTGGGCCTGTGACTCTGCATTTCTAACCAGCCCGCACAACATGGTGATGCAACTAGTCACACTCTGGGAGCAAGATGCTGAGCAGCTCTGGCCCGCCTTCGGACCCCACGCACGGCAGGGAAAAGAGAACTAATGGCTTCCTCTTCTGAGGCCACTCTCATGTCCTTGCTGGTTAAGACTTACTGCCCTAGAAAGGGTCCTTTGGTTTCAGTGGCCTGCTGGACAGCCGCCACAGGCTAATTCCTCTGACATGCCCTTTAATCAAGGTCAGGAGCAGCACAGGGGGACAGGCCAGGCTCCAAAAATGAAGTACCAGGCCCTGCATGTGGGGAAGACACAAAACCCCGGCCAGGGCACCTCTCGCCTCCCTCCTTGGCACAATCCCAAAGGAAAGACTTTAACAAGGAGTGGGAGCATCACAGTCACCCATGAGGCTTCCTGTGCCTCTGTCAGGAAATCAAGGGACAGTCACTGGTTGAGTTTTGACAACCCCCACACTTGCTGCACCAATCCCTGCCACTGGTCACAAAAATGGGTGCCGTGTGGGCACCGGCACTCTATCTGAGCAACAGAGAAGCCCGGGGCCCAGGGCACGGCCCCAGCTCTCCAGGTAGGCCTCACCTGGTGGCTTGAAAGCAATTCGGTTCTTCTTGCCCTTGTGCACCTGCCGTAAGAAACCCTCTTTGAGCAGGTCAGTGGCAGTGACACGTTTGTGGGGGTCAGGCTCAAAACAGGATAAAATGAAGGCTCTGGCTTCAGCTGAAAGGGCTTCTGGAATCTCAGGGTGGATCTTAAACATCCCCACCTGCATTTGAGGGAGAGGCAACAGATGTGACAGTGAGGCCTCAGGCAAATCCAGGTGTGCATGCCTTCACTACAGAGCTCCTACACCTGCCACCCTAGGAGGGGCTGGCGATGGACTGGAACAGCAGCCTCCATGACTCGCACCTGTGTCCACGCCCCTGGCTGGCCTCTTGGGACCTTGCTTTGCCCAACAGATTGTGGGAGAAGTGTTTCAGAGCATATGCCTTAAGAGGCCTCCCACAGGGGCCGGCTCAGTGGCCGACTGGTTAAGTTCGCGGGCTCCGCTGCGGCAGCCCAGGGTTCAGATCCCGGGTGCGGACATGGCACCGCTCGTCAGGCCACGTTGAGGCGGCGTCCCACATCCCACAACTAGAAGGACCTGCAACTAAGATATGCAACTGTGTACAAGGGGGAGTTTGGGGAGATAAAGCAGGAAAAAAAAAAAAAGATTGGCAACAGTTGTTAACCCAGGTGCCAATCTTAAAGAAAAAAAAAAAAGAGGCCTTCCGCTTCTGCTCTAGCACTCTTGGGAGCCCTGAGACCACCATGCAGGGAGGATGCCAAGGATGAAGGGCCACATGGGAGAAGCCCTCCATGAGCATGCTGCCTCAGCCAAGACGCCACTTGGACGCAGTGACACAAGTGAGCCCGGGCAAGACCACCAGAAGAGCCAACGGTCTTCTTCCCACAGAATTGAGAGAAAAGCGCTTGCTTTAAGTCTCTCACGTGTCGGGGTGGTTTGTTATGCAGCAGGATGCTCTGAGGGTGTTGAAAGGCATCTGCGGCCTGTTCGTTGATACACAGGGTCCCCAAAAGACGCTACATACATCTCTCAGTCTCTGTGCAGTCACAGCCCAAATCCCCCACCGCCCAGCTGTAAATGCCATGCAGACCACACCTGGAGGCTGGTCCCTTGTGGCCCATGCCCTCATCCCCGTGGGGTAAAACTGGCTGAGGAAGGGGGCACTGCCCTTTCCCGTGCGGGCTCCTGCTACAATTTCTGCTCCAGCTCATCAGTGTCCTGCTAAAGGCTCTCTGTCCCTGTGACCTATAGGGGAGCAGGAGGTGGGGCTGAGTTGTCACATCTGTGACATGGCAATGCTTCCACAAGTCCTCCTCATCCATCCTGCAGACCGCCTCCTGCCTAACTGTTCCCATGGAGATGGCTCTCTACTCGCCTTCAGAGTCATCATCTTAAAGTCCGCAGTCTTCCCTGTGTCTTTCCCAAGCCCACCTAATAAACCAGGGGTGGAAGCCATCTGTCTTCCAGATCCGCCCCACTCCTAGCTCCTCGGCAACCCTGGGGGCTGGCGTGGCCTTCCTTACCCGCCGAGCAAGATCTGGGTGCTGCAGGGAGCAAACCGCAAGCCTTCCCACTTCGCACCCCGAAGTCCTTTGACCCGGGCTGTGCTTACCATTCCTGATGCTGCTCCTTGTGGGCAGGACGACAGCTTGAGAGCTTTGGATTGAGGGGAGGGAGGGTTGGGGGGTAACTACTCAACAGGCATAAGGTTTCAGTGAAACAAGATGAGTACGTTTGAGAGACCTGCTGTACAACACTGCCTGGAGCCAGCAATACTACACTGTGCACTTAAAAATTTGTTAAGAGGGCAGATCTCGCTAAGCGTCCTTACCACAGTAAAATAAAACTTTAAAATATGAGTTTGGGGGGCTGGCCCCGTGGCCGAGTGGTTAAGTCTGTGCGCTCCGCTGCAGGCGGCCCAGTGTTTCGTTGGTTCGAATCCTGGGCACGGACATGGCACTACTCATCAAACCACGCTGAGGCAGCGTCCCACATGCTACAACTGGAAGGACCCACAACGAAGAATATACAACTATGTACTGGGGGGCTTTGGGGAGAAAAAGGAAAAAATAAAAAAAAATCTTTAATAAAATATGAGTTTGGGATTTTGAGAACACTAAAAGCTGGACAGAATCCAAGCCCCAAGATCTGAAACGCTGGGCACCTTGCAGGTGGCACCCCTCACCTGAGGGTGGGGAGGTAAGGGCACTAGGGGAGCCCGAGACAAAAATTCAGGACAAGAACTCAAAGGGTGGCTTCTCCCCTGGTACCCCGGCACCCTGCAAGTACATTACTTATAAGGGTGCTTTGCTGTTACTCAACTGGTCCCTGTATTAGTTTCCCAGGGCTGCTGTAACAAAGTACCACAAACTGCATGGCTTTAAACACCAGAAATCATATTCTCACAGTTGTGGAGGCAGGAAGCCCAAAATCAAGGTGGCAGCAGGGCCGTGCTCCCTCTGTGAGCCGGAGGGGAGTCTTCCCGTGCCTCTCCCTAGCTTCTCATGGTTGCCGTCAGTCTTTGGCAGTTTGTAGATGCATCGCTCCAATTTCTGCCTGTACATGGCATTCTCCTTGTGTCTCTTCACGTTGTCTGCTCTCTGTGTCTGTCTCTGTGTCCAAATTTCCCCTTTTTATAAGGACACCAGCCATACCGGATTAGGCCCACCCTACCGATCCCATCTTAACTTGATTAGCTCTGTAAAGACCCTATTTCCAAATAACATCCCGTTCTGAGGTACTAGGGGTTAGGACTTCAAGACATCTTTTTTTAGGGGACACAAACCCGTAACAGTCCCTTTGGAGGAAAAACAGTTCCTTTTGTTTCAGACACTGCCCAGAAATTTCTTAAAATTTTTCTGAAGGATTCTAGAGATCCCAGAAATAATTTCTACAGTCTTTGCAAAGAGAACACAGGGGACATTATTTAATAATAGCTTTCTAGTTTGCAATAAAAATGGATTTTACATGCCATCCGCAAAGCTCAATATATTTGCAAAGAATCTGTATAGCTAATTAGCTAACCAGAAACGAAGGAAGGGAGGGGGGAGTCGCTGGGGCCCTGTGGATGAGCTGAGAAAGTCACAGCCTCCAGACAGCTTTCCTGAGCGGTGCAGGAAGCTGGCAGCCGATCAGAAAGTAGAGAGCCATGGCTCTCAGGTGGGCCCTGGTGTTCTTCTCAGCATCAGCTCGTATTGATTCCGAGGCTGTGCCTGAGCTCAGGAAAGATCGTCAGCGGCCCCAGTCGGCCCCATCACGGATAGATGTTGGAGGGCGGGGGAAGGTCGTTGCTGTCCTCCAGGCCTGGTGTTCAGGGTCTTGTTGGGATTGCAGGTGCCAGGAGACACTTGTCGACTTGAGGTCTTGGCTTTGGAGCTGCCTGACAGCTGCTGGGAGGGTGGGAAGCTCTGAGAACCTTCTGCAGAGGCCAAGCTGGAGAGAGCAGCCAAGGCACCCCCAGCACAGAGCACTGAGAGCCCACTCAGCAGGCTGCATGCAGCTCACAGGCAGAAACCCGCACTCATGCCTTTGAGTCCTTTCTGCCGAAGAGGCTGAGCTGGAGGGCCTGACAAAGATGCAGGCAGCAAGGCTGCAGGGCAGACAGCCTGAGAGGCCGCCTGTCTAGCAGAGAAGCAGCAAGAAAGGCCTCTGGAATCATATTCCCTCAGGCTGCTTTGATGCACTGTGACCTCATTGTCCATAAGCAGTGGCCACTTAGCCTTTTGCGACCCCCACTCTCTCCCTTCTTAGCCTTGGGGTGAACAAAAACGCTCCATGGAAGGTCAGTGCTGGTAATGGACTCAGGGCTACAGCCCCTCTTAAACTTTTCCAAGCGTACACGGAGCCCCAGGCCACAGACCTGACCTTGGGACCCCCATGGCTGTCCTGGCATCAGCTTCCCATGAGGTCACGAGCAAGCATATTCCTTCCCAAGGGGGCATGCCCAGCGGTGAGGGTTTTCAGATTGACAAAGGCAATCTTATCTGATATCCAAAGTCCTACCTCTCCAAACCCAGTCAGAGACCTGCCCTCCAAAGACACAGCCCCCCACGGCCTTCGAGCCTTACCTAGGGGAAGGGCAGACACAGATTCAAAATAAAGAGGTTCCCTGTTGAAAATAAGGAAAGAGACAGCTGCTCTTTTCTTAGAGCATTTACTTTAGAAAACATGTAATTATAAGTTCTTTGTCTCTTTGAGATGTATGTAAATCTGTGCAAAAGCGAAATAAGCCTCTAGCCAGGAACTCTTTCTCAAGGACCTGGGGGCCATCTCTTTGAAATGGCATCAAGGAAGCGAGGACCGGCCACTATGTCCCAGTTTCTGCAGGAAGGTAGGGGCCTAAGTTCAGTGGTGCCTCGTTCCAAAACTTCCTCCTGCCTTAAAGCTTTGAGAAGTTTATTTTTCTTTTGGGTAAAGCCAACTGGCCAATGCAAATGGTCGCCCAGGTGAACGGTGGATGAACTATTGTGACCAAAGGTGCTGTCCAGTCCACGCACCTGAGGACTAGTTAGCGTTTCTCTTGAGAACATGGATGGAAAGGGTTGTAGTGCTTGGCTTGATAAAAGGATGAGAGTTCTTTCTGTCTTTGCAACCTCTTAGCAGATTGCCTATGACACATATCACATTCTGATTTAATGCTTATTCGATAATAAAACTATTTTCTTTTTCTTCCACCTTTGTGGAGAGATTTCTGGATTGGGAGGAGATTTTGTTTTTACTTATATTTCCCCAACACCAGCAACCTAAATCACCAAACATGTCTTACTTTGAACATTGCTGCCTGCGGTTCACCGAGCTCATGGAACGGAGGCCTGCTGGTGGCCATCTCAATGATGGTACAGCCCAGGGACCAGATATCAGCTGGGGCACCATATCCGCGAGGTCCTTGATCAATAATCTCAGGCGCCATGTACTGCAGAGTGCCTATTGGAAAAAAATAAAACAAAGATTGTGGGCACCATATTGCTTAAAATCTAAGTGGAACATTAGTAAACAAACGTGAACTTTAATGCTCTCATTAATGACAAGATGGAGCCTGGTTTCACACATAAACGATATGGTTGCATCTTTTCTTTGACCAGAGACATGCAACATGCCTTCCTTTAATGCTTAGTCGTTTTGAGAGAGGATTGCTCAGCCCCTTGAAGGATAAATGGGCCCAATTCAATTCAGTCACCGCATATTAGCATACATCAGATCCAGGGAAACCAGAATGCAAGAAACACAGTGCCTGAGCTTTCGGAGCTGCCTAGTGGAGGAGATGGACATACTGATGATGGTGGTGGCAGCAGCAATGGTAAAACGTAGTAAGGGCTATGTCAGAGGTGTACACAAAGGGCTCCGAGAACATGGATGGAGAAGTGCTTGCTTCTGCCTGGTTCAAGTCAGGGAAAGCTATAGCTGGGTCAATTTGGGTCTCTGGGAAGTAAATTCCAAGACAGGATTAGACATACGAAAGATTATTGGAGGGTGTATGAAGCATAAAGGGGGAGGGAGCTGGATGTGCAGGGAGAGCTGTCAGACTGCAATGCAGGTCTGACACCTGGGAAACAAGGGGAGGAAGGAAGAATTGGGTAGGAATAGTCTCAGACGGCGGAGCAGCTCTGAGACAGCTTGAGCCAGGCCACTGGGGAGCCCCTGACCCAAAGTTGCCCACTGGAAGAGTCTCACATTGGTTCTAGTACCCCCACCATACTCAGTCACTATATGGGACTGCCAGTGAACTAGACTCCTACCTCCACGGTTGAAGAGGTGGACAAAGGGATGGGAGGACATCCAGACAGGCGAAGAGCTTGAGCAAAAGCCTATAGGTGTGAAGCACAGGGTGAGTTTTGGGAACCACAAGTGATGTTTGACACAGGGCAGGGAATTAAGAATAATTAAGGAAGCAGTGGCCAGGGCGCAGCCCAAACGGCAAACTGTGTGTTCCAGAGGCTCTGGCTTTGGGCTTTCTCCTCTGGGTCACGAACCACCAGAGGTCGCCACAGGGAAGGTGGTGATCAGCTATAGCACTGGGAGGAGAAGAGCTTGTGGAAGGATTCTTGGAGAGCTAGGCAGGGAGGGCTATCAAGGGCTCTGGGAGTAAAATCTTTGGTTTTCTTTGAAACTAAGCCTGAAGAAAGGGGAAATGTGGAAGCAACAACAGCAGGTGCGATGTGCTGGCAAAGAGGTTTATAATAAACAATGAACTCAGAGATGACATCGGCAAGGCATGAGCAGAGAACACTGATGCCCAGAGAAATTCAAGTGCTCGTCTCAAGATCACACAACCAAAGCGAGTTTCCTGAGTCTTGAGCAATGAAACAAAGGGCTCATTGGTTAAAAAATAGTTTCAAGAAGCTACCTACTACATCCTCCTCTTGAAGATCCAATGTCTTATTACCATTTTTCCTTCCTACGAGCATTTGAAAGGCTTTAGGACAGCTTTAACCAATAGAATGTTCTGCAATAATGGAAATGTTCCATTCTGTGCAGTTCAATACGGTAGCCACTAGCCACATATGACTGTTGAGGCCTTGAAATGTGGCTGCTGAGACTGAAGAAATGAATTTTAATTAAAAATCTTTTGAACTTTATTTATTTCTTACTAACTTCATGTTAAATATAAATTGAGTTGGATCAGTAGGCACAACAGATCAGTGGGGCAGAAATGATGGCTTTGGTCTCCTGATCTGAAAGCCTGGTTGGAAAGTGTTCAGTTGGCTGCAGGGTTAGGGAAGATGGAGGCTCACAGCACTTGTTGCTTTGTTAGGAAATCCCAGAGCCCCAGGAAGGGAACTTACAGTGACACAATATCCCCTCCAGGCCCCTACTGCTGTGAATAACAGAAGGAGAGGCCTTGGCAGGGAACGTACCTTCTAACTAATCTATAATTCATTAATTAAGGAAAGATGACACAGTGCTGTTTATTAAGCTATTATCCCTCAGCTCTGCTGTGACACTGGGTCTGGGACTCTGCAAAACCATATTTCTGCTTTGTCTGCTGCTCCCTGTTGGGGGGGGGAGGGGGGCGCGCGGAGAGTGAGAGAGAGAGCGTGCAAGCAAGCGAGCGCACACCTGGAAGGAAAGAGGAAGGAGAGGTTACTTCTCCTCCCAGTTTGCTCACTGTTGCTCTGAGCAAGCTTCACTTTGGACCCTTGGTTGGTCCAGTAGCAGAGGTCAGCTCCAGTTCCTCGTTTTTTTGTCCACCCCCCCATACTTCTAGAACCCGCTTCATCTTGCCCACCCAGAGTTACCTGCCCCAGCCCAGTGGCACGGCATCCCCTCCCGAAAGGTTCAAATCCCACCCTTCCCTGTGCTGCCCCAGCCCCAGGGATGTAGGCTGCTTGCTGATAACTCAGTCCCAGGAACCAGTTCTTTCTAGTAAATTCTCTCTGTAAAAATAACTGGGGTGATTTCAATTTTCCTGCCTGGATCCGTTGAACACCGTCACTAAAAGCTCATTCTTAAAAGAACAAGGGGATAAACTGTTGCAAAGTTATGCAACAGTAGAAAACAGTACTAAACCAAACTGCAATGGCTTAATGACCCTGGTCGAATAACTGTCCACCTTAGTACAACTGTTCACAACTGGAGGATAAGTCTGCCTAAGGCTCGGCTTGGAGATTTTCTTTATAAGGAACCATAGTGAACACCCCCCTATCTAAAGGGAGGGACTCAGTGACATCTATATTAGTTATTTATTGCTATGTAAGAAATTACCGCAAACGTTAGCAGCTTAAAACAACAGTTATGATCTCACCCAGTTGCTAAGGGTCAGAATCCAGGAACAGCTGGGCTGGGTGGATCTGGCCCAGAGTCTCTCATCAGGCTGCAGCTGAGGTGTCGACTGGAGCTGCAGTCATCTGAAAGCTAGGCTGGGGCTGGAGGACCCACTACCAAGCTCATGTGGGCATTAGGAAGAGGTTTCAGTTTCTCACCATGTAGGATCCTCCATGGCTTCTCCCAGAGCAAACAATCCAAAGAAAGTGAGCAAGAGGGAGGCCACACTGCCTTTTCTGAGCTAGCCTCCATGTCGCACACCACCACTCTGCCTTAATCTATTCATTAGAAGTGAGTCACTAAGTCCAGCCAGCATTCAAGGGGAGGGGATTACAGGAGGCTGTGAATACCAGGAAGTGGGGATCACTGGGGGCCATCTCGGAGGCTGTTGGCCACATATGACTTCCAATTAGCACTCAATGGCTTACAAAGTGTCTCCATGTAGTGTGTCCATCTGACTCTAACAACTCTGTAAGGGCGGGCAGAGGAGGCACTATCTACCATTATTCCCATTGCACACATGAGGAAACTGAGGCTCAGAGAAGCTGGGCATTTGCTCAAGCTAGAACCCAGGTCTTCTGTCTCCAAATTTGGAGCTACACACCAAGGCATCGCTGATCTATGTAATGAATCCAGGAGGAGCACAATTGAAGAAAAAGCTGCCTGAATGAGAGCAGCTGATGCAAGGCTTTCCAAAGCCATAATGTGACTTGTTTCCATATGACTGGAAGGCGTAGAGCAATAATGGAAAACCGGGTGCTCCATTTTATTTACGACCGTATTCGGAGGAAACCATCCACTTACAGGGAACAGCCAACAGAGGAGATGGATCCACGCAATTATTTCAAATAGTCAAGGGACTGTCCCAGGTGGTGTGCATGTTGTGGGTGTGCATCAGCTGTACCAAAGGCTGGCTTCTGTCAAGAAAACCAAGTGAAGATGCCATGGGGAGGGGGCATCTGAATAATGCAGAAATCCTGGAAAGTTTGCTTGCCTTAAATCTAGCTCTCTTAAGGGTTCCATATCCTCCCTAAACTGCATTTCCTCCACGGTGTGCCCATCACACTGGTCACTTGATCAGCCAGCCAGCCACAGCTCTAGGTACCTCCACTGGTGCAGAGTGCAGATAAGGTGACCAGGAGACCCGCAGGCACTGCCTCAGCCTCCCTGGGACATGAAATCCACTGGGGGCTCCTGGACAATTGCCCAAGCAGGATTTTCAAATTACCAGCAAAGAAAACCCACAGCAGAGGACAATAATTTAGAAGTTTTGACTGAGGTCCCAAGATATGATCCAGATACCAAGGCAAGGGGCGAGAGCGGACCCACAGGTGCACACTCCTAAGGGGGGCTCAGACAACTGGGTGCACAACTTGTAGGGGCCTCCCACCCAGATCAAGGGGTTAAAGGGTTGAGAGAGTAGAGACAGGGGGTGGGGCTAGAAAGCGATGTCTTTAGAGAGAGCTGCGCTGAGGGGTCTACCCTCCCTCAGCACAATCACACTTGAAAGGAGGCCACACATGTCAGCATCTTCCATGGGCCCCTCGAGATCGCGTTAGAGCCCAAAGTTTCAAAATTTCATATTGACAAAGCTGAGAAAAAGAGAAGTAAGGTGCGGTCTTCTACGCCTCTGGGGGCCACCCCAGTTGCCCAGACCAAGGGATGGGCCTGGTGAGAGGAGACACCACTTCCTCCTAACCCAAAGCCTTTGAGGGCTCCTCACTGGGCCCACTCAGAGCTCCATATCTATGTGTCCCCTGCAGGTACACTGCATAGAGGACTGGGTCCCATGGGAGTAAAAGCAGCTTACAGCAGCAGAGTTGGGGACCATAGGGTCTGGGGATATCATCACACCCTCTCAACAGCGGGTCAAAGATGCACGAACCCCAGACACCAGATGCGGGACCCATTGTAGAAATACTGCTTTAGGGTCTTTTTAAAAAGACTCCTGCCCAAAGACAGTCTTCCAGGACCTGGATCCCTCAGGAGAAAAAGTTGGAGGAGTGGATACAATGTGAGGAGTGGGCAGGGACATTCAGCTAAAGGCCAGGCCCCTGCGCAGGACGTGGGAGTTATATTCAGAGGGTCTCGGCAGGAAAGAGTTGACAGGAACCATCAGCCAGACCCAGAGCCCACAAAGCCAGCTTAGAACAGTGCTAGCCAAGTGACAACTTCCCATGCCCCTCTCCTTTCCTTCCGGCAGCTGGTGAGTAGGGCAGGAGGTGGGCGAGGGAGAAGGCCGACCCCCCACTCCTGCGCTGCCTGCCCCTGGGCCAGCAGGAACAGGGAGAGAAGTGTGCCCTTCCACGGAGGAGCAGAGTGCTGCCGAGTAACCAGCCGGAACCCTTGACTGAATGCAATGACTGCGTTCAGACTGTGCTTGCTTCTCAAAGTGCCAACTATGATTTCCACTTGTTATCTAAGGGTGGCTGGAAAAGTCACGAGAAAGGACTACTGCTCTGGGCAGGCTGGAAAGGGCAGTGCAAGACAAAAATAAAGTGGCTTTCATGATTACACCCTTTGAGTTGGACAGGTTGAACACGTTAGTTATGCACACAAACTCAATTCTCTCCAAGGCTCCTGCCAGCTCTAAGAACCTGTGACTTCTAAGTGCAAATGAGCATTTCTTTAATTAAAAAATACTTCAGCTGCACTTGCTATGAGCCAGGTACTGGTCAAAGCAGCTCATCAGTATCAACTCAGTGAATCCTCATGACAACTCTACGAAGTAGGGATTATGAGCGTCTCTGTCTTACTTATGTAGAAACAGAGACACAGAGAGGTTAAGTAATATGCCCAAGGTCACACAGCTAGCAAGTGGTTGAGCCAGAATTTGAACCAAGAATGTTTACAGCCATAGACCAGAACAGGGTTCCTGTCCAGACTTCCACTCCTGGGTATCTACCCAAGAGGGAAACCTCTATCCACACAAAGGCTTGTATGCGAATGTCCACAGCAGTATCGTTCACAACAGCCCAAAAGTGGAAACAATACAAATGACCATTAACTGGCAGATGGGTAAACAAAATGTGGTCTATACATACAAGGGAATACTATTCAGCCAGAAAAGGAATGAAGCCCGATATGTGCCCTCGAAAAGATGATGTGAAGTGAAAGAAGGTAGATGCAAAGGGCCACATAGTGTGTCATGCCGTTTGTCTGAAATCTGTGGAGCAGGCAAATCCATACAGACAGAGAGCAGATGAGCGGTCACCTGGGGCCGGGGTGGGCACGGGGACTGACTGCAAAGTGGCACAGGGACCTTTTTGGGGTGATGGAAATGATTGTGGCAATGGCTGCACGACTCGGAAAATCTAACCAGAAACCATTGAACTGTGCACTTCAAATGGGTGTGTTTTGTGATACGTAAGTTATACCTCAATAAAGCTGTTAAAAAAACAAAAGCAAAGGAGGCTGACCCCCGCCATCACGGCCCTTCCTCTTGTTCCAGTCGGTTTACACCTATGGTGAAAACCCTTCAGAGGAACACAGGGGGCCAGGGCTTCAGGCCAAGAAGTTGCCCGAAGCCTTTGATTCTCCTTCCAGGCTCCGACGGCCTCCGGGTCATCTGCGTGGAAAAGCCCCACTGAGTTCAGCCGCACCCACCTGCACCCACCGCTAGGACTTCCGCACCACCAGCTGAGGTTTCTTTACAGAACTGCTCTGTCTTGCAAAGAGCAATTGTATGCAGGGGAATTTCCTACCCAAAATGAGACCCCTTCTTTATTATCCCCCAAACACCCCTGCGTTATTTTGCAATGCAAAATTCATGCCTCCTCAAGCCAATTACTGGGGAAAATGTGATATGCGAACATGAATTATACATGTGTTTTCTTTGTGAATTTTTTTTTCTCCTTGGGGATGCTAATTATGAGATAAATTGTTGGGGGTTTTATGTCTTGAAATAACTTCTTGTCATATCAGAGTCCCTCTTGCTACATATTGCCAAGCTAATTGGTGGCTTCCAAAGAGGAGAATATAAGTCATTTTCAATTAGGGTATTAAAAAGATGTGCCAGACACACATACGTACATACACACACACACACACACACACACTCATCTATACATGTTGATATATGTATATTTATATCAGAAAACAATGAATGAAAATTCAGTACACTCTTTCTTTGGGAGATTGTCCCTGGTGTAATATTTTCCCATTTTGAGGGAAATGGGTATTGTACCTCCCTTGGTATTACAACTGAGAAGTCATTTCTGATGCATAAAAGTTCCCCCTTGAGACAGGGAACATGGCTCCACTGTGGGCGTCCAGTGGCCAACATACAACAAGTCTCTTGTTGAAGACAAGTCTTTCAGTGCTGAGATTTTATTCACCCAAACTGGCCCCTCCAGAGCTTGGTGCTAGAGGGAGAGAGCACAGTCATCTGTCTTTCACAGCTTATGTCAGAGCTATAATACTATAAGCGCTGTTTCATAATTCCATCAAGCAAAATCTGTGTGATCCTTTTATTACCCCTTAGGGGACCATAAACCTTTACTTATTCAAAATCACGACTTCTTTCCAAGGATCAAAGTTTTTACTATAGCTGCTTTTAAGCAGGAACGTCAAAAAACTATAGGTAGCTTTTGAGCATCATTCTACTCATTGGTCTTGTAAGTGGAAAGCTAGCTGGCAATTTTATACCACTCTCCGAGTTCAGTCCCTCTCAACACTTAAATGATTCCATTACTGACACATGGAAAAGAAAAGCCAATTCCTCAAACCCACTTAGAATACCATACTGCCAGAAGAATTAGCCTCCCTTGGAAACACAATCATGCCAAAGCACAGGATACCACAATTCACTAAACTAACAGACTATTTTTATGATAGACCAATCAAATGTCCTAAAAAGTTGTCTGAGGAATTACCCACGATTCTAAAAAATGTGCATTAACTTCACAGAGAGGTTGCCATTTTATGATTGCTTAGAAACCCTCAGCAAACCTCAAGCAGAGCACTACACCCACCCGACCTTTGAAGACAAAGAAGAAAGTAAGGAAACCTTGCCGCAAGTAGCTGGCTCAGTGCATCATCATGGCAGAGTTCAAACAATTTGAAGTTGGGGACAATACACCGTCCACTTCAATGATCAATTGCTCACACTGCACTGAGGTGCTCATAAGTAACTCTCGAAGGACTGCAGCCTGCCCAGCAAGCCTGGCTCCAAGAGAGCCGCCCACACCAAGCTCCCTCTTGCTTACCAGCAAAAGTCTCCGTACATGGATTCACTCCTGCAAGACGCTTAGAGGTTCCAAAATCGGAGATTTTCACCACTCCGCTATAGGTATTCACCAGGACATTATCACCCTGTAGAAAAGGAAGAACGTCAAATGCTTAAAGACAGACTTAAACAAACTAACACGAAACAGCTTTGGATCTTAAGAAACGGTCACAAGTCTTAGGAAGACTAGACTGCACTCTGGGGACTGTCATGCTCAATCCTTTCCCGTCTGTGAGCCGGTCGACCTGTAGACACCACCAGCAGCTCACAGGGTCTGAGACGCACAAATGAAGCCTCATGGGCTCAGACAAGCAAGTACCTTGATGTCTCTGTGCACAATCTGGTTTTCATGGAGATACTTAAGGCCTTCTAGGATCTGCTTGGTGTAAAACTTGATGGAGGGCTCCTTCATTGGCCCCCATTTTGATCGCAAAAGAGCAGAAAGGCTTCCTGGAAATGGACACAGCAGAAAACTCGTCAGGGTGACGAAGATTCCATTGTAAAAGCTCGGGGAAATAAAATGAAGTGATGGTGCTAACCTAGTGGAAGCACTCGCGCCAGCATCACTGTAGCTGCGCTAAACCCACTGCGATTCCTCCCTCTCTGTTGTCTGTTTCCCAGCCGTGCAAGCAGCGCAGCCAGAGAAGGACTGGAGGCGAATCAGCACATCGGCCTGAGCCGAGGGGGAGGGTGAACAGGAACCCCTTGTGACCCTGAAATTCAGTGGGGCCACCTTCGGGTACGCAAAGTCAGGAGGAGAGCACGATGCTCTCTGAACTTGGGAGGGCTGGCCCAATGCTGAGGATCCTGCACAAGCGTCTCAGTCATTTGGCCTGGGTCAAAGCCACGTTTTATACCTCGCCCTGACATAAGGGGTGGACAGGAACAGAGTGAGGGGCCCTTCAGGGTAACAGGGACTAGGATTTGAAGAGATTGGGTCTCTCCATCCTCATTGTGAGAAGGCCCCAATGCCAGGTCACAGGGGCAGGACCATCTTAACAATCCCCTCCTCCAATTAGACTATTAAACATTGAACCCTGGGGCCAAAACAAAACCTCTCTTCACTGCACGCTGACCACCCGTTTCAGAGGTCGTCATGCAGGCCCTCGGGCATCAGCCAGTGTCATAGGCGCAGACCTTGCTAGGCCTCAGTGTCCCTGTAGACGGAGACGCACATCTATCTCCAATTCTGTTGTCAATTCTGTTGTCCTCACTCCTGGAATATCGATTCACGTGAACAGCAATGAACAGTATGTTCCGCTAGACTATGAGCAACTTGAGGGAAGAAGAAACTATATTTATTGTAATGTAACCCTCAAAATCTAGCCCATTGCCTGGCTCTTAATATATACAGTTCGGCTCTTAATAACTAACTGTTGGTTGAATGAATGAATGAATACAGATTTCTAACTGAAGTTTTTACATTTGTATTCAGATCATAATTATCATTCTTCTTATTATTATCTTTTAAATGAGCACTTACAGAGTTCTTGTTCTCTGCCAGGTACTGTTTTAAGAGCTTTACATACATTATCTCATTTAATCCATCCCAAAACCCACTAAGATAGGGTCATTATTACTCCAATAATTATTAATTACTACTCCAATTATTATAGTAATTATTATTACTCCAATTTTACAATTAATTTATTCAATCAGAAAACTGAGGGCACAGAGAGGTAAAGAATTTGCCTAAGCTCACACAGCTTGCAGATGGAGGGACTAATTCACACTAGACAGTCTGGCTCCAGCTCCGAGGAAGTTCTACCCCCGCACAATACTGCCTGCATTTGAGGATTTTGTGGATAAAGCACTGGTGTTTGATTTCACTGTCAACATGCTATTTTGAAATGTCATTTAAAAAACCTCTGTCCTCTCTTCTCCAAACCGTCTTTAATCTCCTAGACTGTGAAGGCCTCAAGGCTGGAGACTATGCTTTATTCATGTCTCCGTCTCCAGCGCTCAGCCCAGCGGCTGGCACTCAGTAGATCCTCGATGAATATTTGATGATTGAATTAACAAGGCAGAAATAGACTGTTTATGTGACATTGGCAAGTTTGTCTCCAACTCCTCTGAGAAACAAATGCTCTCCCACATCTAAAAGGTCTGTCATCTTGTAACTGGCAGGAAGGATAATGATGTTCACATTAGATTTTTGTCAGTGATTTTCAGCGTGTGAGACCGGAAGACCAGTGACTACTCACCCCCAGGCACCTGCTCCATAAAGATCTTAATGTAGCCATCCTCGGAAACAGAGCCAAGGTACTGAACGATATTGCGGTGCTTGAGGTACTTGTGAAGGGCTATCTCCTCATGCAGAGGCTGAGAGTACCTAGGAGGAAAGACAGAGCCAGTGTCACCTGCCAAATCCCAGGGGCTTGGGGTCGGCCCTGCACCTCGCCAGTCCCCGCCCTGCTGCTGGCCATCCCTTCTTTCTGAAAACGTTCTCTCCCTTGGCTCCCATGAGACTACTCAACTTCTCATCTGTAAAATAGGAGATGATAATACCAGCCATGCAGGGCTGCTGGGGGCCAAAGTGTGTCATGTTTCTTAGGCACTCAGTGGAGTGCCTGGTGTGTGGTAGGTACTCAGTGAATGACTGCTATTGTTACTATCGCTAAGGTTAGGACTTGAATTCTCCAATCATCCTTTGCATCTCTCAACAGCCCCTCTTCCTCTGCCTCCCATGAAGGGTGGTGTTCTAGAAGGTTCTGTCCTCAGCTGCCTTCTAATCTCATTGCACTGTCTCACTCCAGACTACAGCAACAGCCACCTAATGGACCTCCCAGCCTCTGGCCTCTTTAGTCTATCCTCCCCCGGCCACCATATTCCTTCTTCCTAAAACACACACCTCATCATATCACTTCCCTTCATAAAGTCCACATAAAGACCAGATTGCTTAACATAGCATCAAGGGCCTTCAAACTCAGGTCAGACCACATCTTTTAAATTTTTGCCTCAGCACAAGAGCACCCCCGCCCCACATCCTACATTCAAGTCACAATAGACAATTTGTTGTTCCTGAATACACTCTGGGCTTTAACAACTCTGTTCTTCTCTTAGCATAGAATGCTTTGGCCTCCTTTTCTGCCAGATGAACTTCCTCAAAGGCCAGCTCAAAGATGGTTTATTTTCTCAAACTTGCCACAACTCCCCCCAGAAAAGTAATTCGCTCCTCTCCTATGTTTTACAAACACACTCTGTACTCCTCTATCATGGCACTTGTCATTTTGACTCCCAGGCAAGGTATCTGCATTCCCTACCAAACCGGGAGCACTCTGGGATAAGGAGAGTATCCTAGTCACCTTTCAGTCCTCAGTGCCAGCCCAGAATCTGGCACAGAGAAGGTGCCCAATATCCTAAATTCAGCCTGTAAATTTAGGGAACAAAACAATACAGTCTCGAAGGTCCCTTCTAGCTCTAAAATCCCAGGAACGACTATCAGTGATGAAAAGCTGAAACAACTATTGCAACCAATTGAAGGAGGTGGGACATAGCAATTTCCCCCCCAAAAACAACTGTTACACCTTATCCATCATGAGAATAAGAGACACAATACTGGACGAGGAACTCAAGAAACTGGCTCCTAGTCTTGTTTCCTCATGTCCTTGGAGAAGCCATTTAATCTTCCTTAGCCTTGGAAGAAGTTAGATGAGTTCGTTTCAGGCCCTGTCTTATAATTCAAATATCATAACACACAATCCCACTAAAAATGAACGGATGAGCAAACTAATGAGTGAGTGAACGAAGGAATGATGAAGGGTCTTACAGCTGCTAGACATGACTTGCAACCCAACCCTGATAAGTCATTGACCACCTGGATGGAGGGAGGTTTTCACGTGTCCGTCAGTGTCCAGCACTGAAGGTAACACTGCAGCTATGGTCTGACCACACCTGGGGAGCATGGAGCTCTTTCTTCTGCCATGGCCATTACTGTGCATGTAGCTTCTCTACAAAAACACTTGACAGTCAACACTGCAACATTCTTGTTTAGAATTAGGTGGGTTATGAATTTAAAAAGGAATAAACACTTAATTAGACTCAAAAAATGTTGAAGAAATAAGTTAGTAGTACTGGTGGTTTAAAAAAAAAAGCTCAAAATCTACAGGCGAGATTGAAGGCAGGGTATAGAAAAAGTCTGTACTGCAAAAAGCTAATTTTCTTTTCACCACATTTAATTTTCTATAATGATACATTAGAATAAATAAGTCATTTAAAATTCTTACGATATGAATTAAAGTACTGAGTCACATTTTTAAATATTTGCGAACAACTATCTATGTAAAAATGTATAACTTTAGTCCTAGTTGATGGGTGGAAATAAAACTACAGTTTTCTTTTAAAATATGGCTCTGCAATCCACATGCCTCGGAGTGAAGTTGCTCCATTTCCTCTATAATATGCAGAGAACAAAAGCAAATGACCTTTATTACAAAAGAATTAGAAAGTTTTGGATGACATCCTGAAATCCTTTCATCCTGAAATCCTCTGCACCGTGAGTTGTGGGCATGGGATTTGGGTGTGGAGGTGGCGACTGAAGAACGTGGAGGGCCACCCCTACTTGCCTGCTATCTCTCTCTGGGATTTCTTTGATGGCTATTCGCACTTGATTGCTCAGATCTCTTCCGGCATATACGATCCCGTACGTGCCTTTCCCCAGCACAACTCTGTCACCCTTCACATCGTGGTCATACTCATACTGAAGAAGGAAAAGCAACAAGATAAGAAAGTACACAACGTGTGGTAGAGAAGCCCCAGGAGAGACCAAACATTGTCCCACAATTTTTCTTCCTTTATAAATAACATGATTGGAGCACCAGGCAGGTCACATTTCTGAGGTTATGTACTTTTCATTAAATAATTACTTTAAAGAGGTAGAATTCTCAGTTACTCATATATCCGTAGCGCGATTTTATGAAACGGAATCCAAGAAATTTAAAAATATGGCTCAGGTGTAACTTAGCTGGCTCACCTTTTGAAGATTTCTTCCCACCGTAATGCTGCAATTTAAAAATGCTTCTAAGCATGTCAAGTACCCCCAATAGGTGTCCTCCTGCATGATCCCTTAGCTACTTGTCAGGAAACAAACCTCTTTCTATAGCCCAGAAAAGAATTGAAGGTCAATAAAATTAAAATTGTCTTACTAGAAAGTACATATGCGGGGCTTCCCCTCCTTCCTTTTAGATGTATGGATCTGGCATTAAACATATACTACAAGAATTTGACCTACAGTTAGGATTGCTATTTTGTTCTCCCAATCTTATCATCAAAAGTTGTTGTTCAACATCACTAATTATTAGGGAAATGCAAATCAAAACTACAATGAGGCATCACCCCACACCTGTCAGAATGGCTATAATTAACAACAGAGGAAGTAAGTGTTGGAGAGGATGTGGAGAGAAGGGAACCCTCATACACTGCTGGTGGGAATGCAAACTGGTGCAGCCACTATGGAAAACACTATGGAGAGTTCTCAAAAAATTAAAAATAGAACTACCATATGATCCAGCTATCCCACTGCTGGGTATTTATCCAAAGAACATAAAATCAATAATTCAAAAAGATATATGCACCCCTATGTTCATCGCAGCATTATTCACAATAGACAAGATGTGGAAGCAACCCAAGTGCCCATCAACTGATGAATGGATAAAGAAGATGCGGTATATATACACACAATAGAATACTACTCAGCCATAAAAAAAGACAAAATCAAAATCATCCCATTTGTGACAACATGGATGGACCCTGAGGGTGTTATGCTAAGTGAAATAAGTCAGACAGAGAAAGACAAATACCATATGATTTCACTCATGTGGAAGATCAACAAAGAAACACATAGATAAGGAAAACAAATTGGTTGTTACCAGAGGGGAAGGGGTGGGGGGAGGGCAAAAGGGGTAAAGGAATACATATGTATGGTGATGGATAAAAAATAGACTATTGGGGGTGAGCACAATGAAGTCTATACAGAAAGTGATATATAATAATGTACACGTGAAATTTACACAATGTTATAAGCCAATATGACCTCAAAAAAACAGCTGTTATACAGTTGTATTCCAGTTTGTTCTTCTCAATGATTAAAACAAATGTAATTCTAGGCTGAGCAATGCTTATTGAAAGTAGAGGCAGCAAGGGATTCTTTCTGTTATTTTCTATGCTTCACTATGCCTACTCATAGAAGTACACAGAAGTTGTGAGTGTGTGCAGGTGTGTGTGCCCTTTCCCATCTACTTCTAGGGGTGCTCATGACAATTAAGATTACTAACAAGTCCCCATCACTGTCTGATTTAGCCAGACATCAGCCTGCTCCACAAAAGGCTCCTATCTCACACCTTTCTCTGCCCCTGCATCTGTTACCTTCAAAGCGCATCACTCAGTTCGTTTCTACACCAAACCTTGATTCTAAGCTAAGAATTCGAGTACCTGACTCAATTATTAAAATGAATCCCTTTGATATTTTCTGAAATAAACCTCAAAGAATTAATTTCAGTCAACTTGAAAGTATAGTAAAATCTCATTAAACTGTAATCAGTGGGAAGGCCTGAATTAGTGGCAACTCTGAATAATCATGTAAGATTTAAACATATGTGTAATGGTGTAGTAACTGGACTACAACTGTACTGTCCAAAAGAGCTTAAGATGATCCCACTTTCTAAAAAATGATATTAAAATTGTTATATTTAATATATTATACACAAGTATATATAACTGAAGTCATTTTAGGCATAAATGAAAAAGTCTGCTACCAGCAGGTCAACTATTTCTCTTGTAGTCTCACAAACATTATTAACCAGTTAGAAAAAACTTTTCCATAAGATGTGCACAAAAGGAAATTTTAGTCTAGTCCTTGCTAAATTTTTCTTAAACATTCTGGCTGAGAAGATTCCAAGGTAATGAGGTTTTTCTATAGAGATGTGCTAAATTTAATCTTTGAAAGTCATGGATAGTGATGGCTAGCTCATTCATGAATGAGTATTTTAAAATACACACATAAGGAATTTTCACACAAAAATTGGACATTGTCTTTAAGTATCAAAGACACAATAAATAACTTGTCCCATGTTCTAGGTCTTCCGTGACTCACCTCTAAGGTGTCCCCGTCGGTCTCTCCCTCCAGCTCCACTGTACTGCCCACTGCATTGGTTATCATCTCTTTGACCAAAAAGCAAAACCTAGAACAGCAAATGTTGCAAAGATGCTATTATGATCACTCTTGTTCCTTACCTTTAACTTAGCCTTATTACATTAAACTGTGATTAAATATAAACCAAGCTCTTACAAGTTCATGGAACAATCAATCCACTTCTTGATTTGCCATGGTACTTTAATGGTTGTCTAATCTAGTTCAAATATCCACATTATACATGAATCCCCTCTATACAGTATTCCCACCAACCGGTTGGCCAAGTGATACTTGAACACCTCTAGTGATAGAGGACTCATGACCTCACACGGCAGCTCATTCTTTGGAGAACTCAATGAGAAATGCTTCACTTATATTGACCTAAGACTTCTTTTACGTGGGTTCCACCCACAGATTGCTTAGAATTATTCCCTCTTCTGTGCAACAGCCCATTAGAAATGTCCACAATTTTATTATGTCCTTGTAATTCTTTCCTCCTTGTTCCCTCAATGTTTCCCCCAGGACTTGTTTGTGAGTCACTCCACCAACAGGTAATTCCTCAAAGGTGGCCCTGGATTACTCAAGTCTGGCCCTGAGACCAGTGTTCCAGGGGTGATCTAATGAGTGCTACAGCCGGTAGGACCATCGCCTCTCAAGGTGCAGACGCTCTAGTTCTTAGTGAGAAATAAGGGCTTATATAAGGGGAGGGGGGAGGAGGAAATAAAGAAGGTGGCCTCATTATTCTGTTCACACAGATGAAGCTTAATATCAACTATTACCCATAAATGCTTCTCACAAGATTGATGTGCTGCTGGGCCACATCAACCACTTCCTAGACTTGTGTACTTGTTACTTTGAGAACAAGTAATTTGACTCATTAGAAAACTTTTATTCCGTATTCTCTCTTAGGATGGCAGGGAAGAATACTGTACACTATAAGATAATTTCCACAAAACAACAAAATATTCTTTTCTCTAACTAACCCATCCCACCTTTGCTTCTTCTAATCTTCGAAAGCTGGGAAATGCAACAGTCAGTCTTCTTAGGAAACATATGGTATGCACTCACCAGAATAACTAAAATTTAAAAGACAGTTATCACTTGTTAAGAATGTGGAGCAACTGGAACTCTTGTACATGGCTGGCGGGAGTGGAAGTTGATACAGCCACTTTGGAAAATCACTGGCAGTTATTGACCAAAGCTGAATATAAACGTACCCTATAACCCGGTCACTCCACTCCTAGGTATATACTCAACAAAAATCAATGTATATGTTTGCCAAAAGGCATGTACGAGAATGTTCATAGCAGTTTTATTCACAATAGCCCTAAATTGGAAACAATCCAAATGTTCATGGATAGAACAAATTGTCGTATATTCACAAAATGGAACACTACACAGAAATAACAAGGAAGAACTGATACACGCATCATGGCTGAATCTCATGGATATTATTTTAAGAGAAAGAAGCAAGAAATAGGAGCACATACTATATGATTCCATTTATTTGAAGTTTAAGAACAGGCAAAACTAACCATTGGTGATAGAAATCAAAATAGTTACCATTGGGGCGGGTTAATGACTGGAAAGGGGCTTAAGGCACCTGGGGTGCTGATCTGGGGGATGGGTACACAGATTTAGACATATGTAAAAACTGATCAAGCTGTATACTTAAAGGCACTTTACACACTTTACTTGTACTAGGTTACACCTCAATTTAAAAATTATTAAAATGGATGACAAAAAAATAGCATTGAGGACTGAATGAGAGTCAGAAAGATAAACTCTGTAGTAAAGGGATGTTCTGCCTAGTATTTGGCAGCAATTTTCCAACTCTAAATTGAAGGTTGTGACCCAAGGGTTCCCCTGTCTGATGTTTAGTCTGATTTCTAAATATTTTGTGATAATGATTGCCTCAGACACACTGCGTTAAAATGTTCTTAAATTGTATGATACACTCAACAAACTAGGAGTACAAGGAACTTCCTCTACCTGATAAAGGCTATTGATGAAAAACCTGTCACTAACATCATGCTTAATGAGGAGAGACTGGATGCTTTCCCCCTAAGATCAGGAACAAGACGCGGACATCTGCTCTGCCACTTCCACCCCACATTATCCTGCAGAGTCTAGTCAGGACAATCATGCAAGAAAAAGAAATAAACGTATCCAGGTGGGAAAAGAAGAACTAAAATGATTTCTATCTGCAGATGACATGATCTTGTATACAGAAAATCCTAAGGAATTCAATAAAACCATTAGAACTAACAAACGAGTTCAGCAAGGTTACAGGATACAAAATCAATATATATAAAGATCAAGGGTATTTCTATACACTAGCAATGAACAATCCAAGTTAAGAATAAGAAAACAACTCCATTCACAATAACATTGAAAAGAATAGAATACTTAGATATGTATTTAACAAAAGAAGTATAAGACTAGTATACTGAAACTACAAAAATTGTTGGAAGAAATTAAAGACCTAAACAAACAGAAAGACATCGCTTGTTCATGGGCTGGAACACTTAACACGTTAGGATGGCAATGCCTCCCAAATTGATGTACATATCAAATGCAATCTCTGTCAAAACCCTAGCTGCCTTTTTTTTCAGAAATTGACAAGCTGATCCTAAAATTCACATGGAAATGCAAGCACCCACAGTAGCCAAAACAATTCTGAAAAACAAGGACAAAGTTGGAGGACTCACATTTTCTGATGTTTACAACTTAATACAAAGCTACAGTAATCAAGAAAATGTGGTCCTGGCATAAAGATAGACACATAGATCAATGGAACAGAAGTGAAAGTCCAGAAATAAACTCTTACATTTATCGTCAACTGATTTTCTAAAAGTGTGCCAAGACCACTTAATGGGAGAAAGAAGTCTTTTCAACAAATGGTGCTGGGACAACGACTTATCCACATGCAAAAGAATGAAGTTGCATCCCTTACCTCATACCATACAGAAAAATGAACTGAAAATGGATCAGAGACCCAAATATAAGAGCTAACACTATAAAACTCTTTGAAGAAAACATAAACACCGAGAAAAACTTGGATTAGGCAAAGCTAGATGTAACACCAAAAGCACAAATGACAAAAGAAAAATAAATTGGACTGTATCAAAATTTAAAATTTCCTGCTGCAAATGACACTATCAACAGAGTTAAAAGACAACCCCTAGAAAGGGAGCAAGCATTTGCAAATCACACATCTCATAAGGGACTTGTATCCAGAATATATAAAGAACTCTTAAAACTCATTAACGAAAATACAAATAACCCAATTAAAAATGGGCAAAGTTTGGAGAAATCTGAAAACACCACTTTCACCAGGTGAGCCAAGTTAATATCACCAGTAATGAGACAAAGATATTGTATGTCTCCTGATGTGATGCACTGAGAAGGACACGACATCACTTCTGTGGTATTCCTACCCAAAATGCTTAACGCTCATGTAATCAAGAGGAAACATCAAGCAAACCCAAATTGAAGGACTATACAAGATAAACTGCCTGTACTCTTTGAAAGCATTAAGTCAAGAAAGACAAAGAAGGATTGATGAAGCACTGTTCCCGATAAAAGGGGACTGTACAGACACGACAACTAAATGTAACATGTGATCCTGGAGTGGATTGTGGACCAGAGAAAAAATCTTTTGTTTTATTATAAAGGACATTAATGGGACAATAAGTAAAATTTGGATAAGGTTTGTAGATTATAGGACCATATCAATCTTAATTCCCTGATTAGATAACTGTACTGTAATCACATAAGTGAATGTTCTTGTTTTTAGGAAACACACATCGAAGTACTGAGAGGTAATGGAGCATTATGTCTACTACTCACTCTTGAATAGGTCAGAAAAAAATAATCCTATGCATATAGAGAGAATGTAAAACAAATGTGGTAAAGGGTTAACATTGGGGAATTCTAGGTGAAACATATACGGAAATTCTTTGTACTTTTTTTGAAACTTTCTTGTAGGTTCGAATATTTTCCAAAATAAAAAGTTAAAAAAAAATGTTTAATTGGGTGAAGGATTGGAGTAGATAGCTCTCCAAAGAGATATATAAATGGCCAATACGCTCACAGAAAGATGCTCAGTATCATTATTCATTGGGAAATGCAAATCAAACCACAGTGAGATTCTACTGAACAACCACTGGGATGGCTATAACCAAAAGGACAGACAATAACAAGTGTTGCAAGGATGTGGAGAAATTGGCATCCTCGTACATTGCTGATGGGAATGTAAAATGGGAAAACAGTCTAGTGGTTCACCAAAGGTTAAACAGAGTTACCATAAGACCCAGTAATTTGACTCCAAGAGAAAACGAAAAAATATGTCCACCCAGAAACTTGCATGTGAATGTTATTCATAATAGCCAGAAAGTGGAAACAACCCAAATGCCTTTCAAATGATGAACAGATAAACCAAATATATCCATACAATTAAATATTATTTAGTTACAAAAAAGAATGAAGTCCTGATGCATTTTACACCACGGCTGAACTTGAAAACATTATGATAAGTGGAAGAAGCCAGTCACAAAAGGCCACATATTGTATGATTCTACTTATATAAAATGTCAAGAATAGGTAAATCCATAGAGACAGAAAGTAGATTAGTGGTTGCCAGGGGCTGGGGTTGGGAGGATTAGATTGAGGGAGAACGGAGAGTAACTGTTAATGGATACTGGGTTTCTTTTGGGGGGTGATGAAAATATTCTAAAATTAGATTGTGGTGATGGTTGTAAAACTGAATACAGTAAAAAAAGATTGAATTGTACATTTCAAATGGGCGAATTGCATGATATATGAAGTATATCTCAATAAAGCTGTAAAAATAATTTTCTATAAGTTAAAATTTCAGGAAAGGCAATATATCAAATATTTTTCACAACAAAGACCCTCTGGAAATGATTCAGCATATTAGATTGCAAATACCCGAATCAGCTACAACTCACCTACTACACTGCTCTTCGGTGGAAAAGTAGATTTGAAAGTCATCAGAATTATCGTGGACATAGAGAAAACAACACCGCTCATCAAACTTGGATATGCTGTAAAATTTCAAAACATAAGAATGATTATACATAAATTATGACATCAATTTTACATTTCTGGGAACACTCTAGTAACAGATTCTCTTCCATTTTACAAATTTGAAAGATCCATTAACGTTTTAAAGAATACCCCCAAAATTTGACTTGTATTTCTCTATGAAATTTAAAAAGCAGGGACATTTATCTTGCTTATGTTTGAGTTTGTATTCATCAACTGACTTGAATGTGTATAAAGAACTTACTATATATTCAGTGCTAAGCAAAGCATACGGGCAGCAGAAAAGAGAATAAAATATCATCTCTTCCCTCAAGAGTTTATAATTTCACAAAAAAAGACAGGAAAGGTATTTGTGAAATAAGATATATGGTATCAAAGGAATTTCTAGACTTGAAAAACATCAGGACACAGTAATTGTAGCCACACGAGGGAAGCAGAAATAAACATGGCATCTTGGCCCAAGAAAGGCCTTTACAAGTTATCTGGTCCATCCCCACCCAAGGTCTGGATCTGACTCTACAGCTCCTCGAACAGGCAATACTCGGCTTGTCTGGGCATATCCAGTGACAGAAAAGCATCATACTCCATCCGCTGATGGATTCCATTGCTAGAAAGTTGTTTACCTACACTGGGCCAAAGCCTACATTTTGCCAGGTGGCACAATGGAAAAGGCTAGATTCTCTTCTATGATTAGCCCTTCAAACAAATGAAGCCACTTTATCTTGCCCTAAGTCATCTCTTCCTGAGATCCATAGCTTCTTCGACCATTCTCCATATGTTATGGATTACCAATACCGAGTTGAAGCAGCAATAGCACAGGGTGATTCAAAAAGAATTAAAGCTGGGTTATACATGAGCATGTTTTGAAAACCAATCTGCAAAGGAACTACCACAGTTAGTTGGATAGCACTGGTTATGTTCAACACATGCTCTTCATGTCACACTGGTCCCAGGGTCTGATTCACCCCAGGCCCTTTGCACATCTCTGTTAATTGTTAAAACAGCAGCAAGAAGTATACCTCTATGAGAAGGTACAAACAGAAGGTTCTTGACTACATGCTCTCATACAACTTAGTTTCTGAGTAACATGATTTTGAAAATGCTTTTTGAATTACATTTTTCTGAGAAGGATTATTTAAATATACTACTCTGTTCTTAAATTATTTCCCTCCCTTTAAAGTGGCCTGTGGTCTCAGAATCAGAGAAAAGACAGAGTTCTAGTCCAAGCCCTTACTTTGATGGAAACTATGAAGAGACAGACCTAGAGAGGTTGAGTGACTTTCCCAAGGTCAAACAGCAAAAGAGGGATTAAAACTCACATCTCCTCAGAGCCGCTCTCCCACTTGGATGTACTCGCAGGGTGAGACTCAAGAGTGCAGCCACAAGGCTCAGGTCCAAATGCCCACCACTACTGATCCAGAAGAGCAAGTGCCACATCTCTCCCGGGAATACACCACCCCACTCCCTGGCTAATAACATGGCCCTCGGCTCCATTACTCTGCTCAGGAGACCCCGGCCAAGTGTCATTACCAAGTAATCCAGCTTCAGTTCAGGGGTCCTCGAGCACTTGAACATCACTGCCTCAAAGAAGAAACACTTTCTCTTTCTATAGATATAACTTCATCTTTTAAAAAAAGTTTGAGACAAGAGAGTTTGGTCTGTTGGATACAAAAAAATCTACTTTGCTGAAACAAGCCAAGAAGCCATTACTAGCAGCACATTATGAACAAGCTCAGGCCAGGCAACCAAAAAGAAAATAGTCCATTTTGGATTCCGTTAAAAATAAGAACATCACATATTAACTATAAGTGGAAACATTAAGGTAACAAAACATTATTATCATTATTTACATTAAAACAATAATTACATCTTCTCTTATGTTCTTACCTTATTCCCCTAATGGAAGAGGCTGTAAAATTCCATTCATGGATTTGTTTCTGCAGGTATCAAAGATAAAAGTCAGTAGCTTGATTTTTTTCCATGCAAAGAATCATTTTTGGTTTCATTCTATGGTCAATTGATTCTATTTTACTTTCAATAGAGACTTAGGGGTTAGAGCGATATATTTTGCATAACTTGGAACACCAGATTTTTGATTATAAAAATTTGCTTGTATCTCTAGTCCACTTTAGAGCAAACAATCTAAATTTGAAATAGAAACAATAAGTACACAGTGAATGGCCTTTCATCTTCTGTCAACATATCAGAAAAACTCTAAAATGAGTTTGGGAACAGCCTACCTAAGTTGAGTGACCTGCTAAAATGTTTGGAGAAGCAAGAATGTGGCAGATACCAGTCAATGTTCACCACCTTTTAATCTTTTTCTCTTTGGGCACATAGCTAGAATACTTTTCCCAGCCTCCTTTGCAGCTAGGTTGGGCCATATGATGGAGTTCTGCCCATTGGGATGTGAGCAGGAGTGATGTGTGCCACCTGCCAGCCTGCCTCATAAAAACCTCCACAGCAATCCCCTAACATTCTCTTGCCTCATCCGCTACAAGATGGAATGGGGACCCTGCCAACCCAGAAATGACATGAAGCATAGACAAACTTTGATCATGTTAAGATACTAATATTTGGAGGCTATTCGTTTTAGCAGTTAGCCTACCAAGACTAACACAAAAACTAACTAGGATTTCAATCTGGACAAGATGCACTTGTTTTTTCTTTCAGTAACTCTGTTCCCTCTCTCTCCTACCATTCCCTGCCCTCAGACTCTGCACCAAGCCAAGCCTCAGAAGGAGTGTCTGAAATCTCAGTTTCAGAAGAGCCATAGACTACAATACCAATACATCACAACAATAGAAATAATTTTGAATGACAAAAATACATTTGGTTAGCCTGAGGAATGTCATAAATGACCAGCTAAGCCCCCCAGAGAAGACAAGTGTGAGAGCCAAAAGACTGGGCATATGGCTCAGGAGAACAACTACGAGCAGTCAGGTGACAAATTCCTGCCATCCTTGGGCAATGATAACAGGAACAACTGGGAGGATGGTTCCCAATGGGAGAAGATCCATTCGTACGTGTTGATTAAACACCAACTACGTACCAGGCAAGGTACCAGCACTGAAGACATGCCAGAGAATGACAAAGTCCCTGAAGTGAGAGGAGATGGGCAATAAATTAAATAGTAAATTAATAGCATGGTGGACGCTAAAAAGTGCTTTGAAGAAAAATAAAGCAGGGAAGGACATTAAGGTGGGGCAGGGGGTCATGATGTTAAAGTGGATGCTCAGGGAAGGCCTCTCTGATGACTTCTGAGCAGAAAGCTAAAGGGAGTGAAGGAGTGAGCCATGCAGATATCTGGGTGAACACTTCCAGGCAGAGGGAACAGCAAGTGCAAACAAAGGCCCTGAGGCAGCAGTGTGCTTGGTATGCGACCAGCGAGGAGGAGTGTGAGTGGAGTGAGAAGTGGGGAGTGGGAGAGGAGGTTGGAGCTCATGAGGGAGATCAGGCAGGGCCTTAGAGGCCATCATCAGGACTTCAGCTTCTACTCTGTGTGGGACGGGAAGCCATCGAGGGCTGTGAAAGATGAAAGCAAACGAAAACAGGAAAGCCATCACATTGGACCCAACCCCATAGACAGATTGAGCATATTTCAGAGGAGAGGTGTGTTCAAAGTCACTGAAAGAGGGTAGTGGTGGAGAGCAGGAGTCTACTTTTGGATTCAGGCACAGAAATAGGAAGCAGGGCAGATTCAAGAGAGCCTTGTCTGACCCACATACGCTTCCGAGAGGCTGCACGTATATAGAAAGCTCAGCCACACGAGTGTTCAAAGGACTCCCAGAGGCTAGGCTTGCTCCAGGGTAGCTTTAGGGAACTTCTTGATTTGGGAGGAAGATTTACTAGTTAAGAAGTAAACAACACGGACCTCCCCTCTCTCCCTTTATACCATAACCAACAGGCACTTGGGGTGGGGGGTACCTGCTTTGTAGGGTCTACAGACATAAAAATATAGAAGTCACGCGTGGGCTTGCAATGCATTTCGGGAGATATTTTCAGAAACTGATAAATAAGCGATAGGATGTACTTTGTACGTGACACAGGCAATGAGGTAGCCTATAGACACGCAGTGGAAGGAGTGAAAGCGTGGTTAGAGATGCCTTTGCGAAAGTTAGGACGTGGATAATGGGAAGAAGGAATTCCAGGGAGGAAAAAGGATGAGAACAAAAGTGCAGCTGTGAGCCCCTGCGTGGCCAGCTTGAGGGATGGAAGAGGACAGGAAGGGGACAGTCCGGCTGGGGCTGAGGATCGGGGAAGGGAGGAAGGGAGGGGCAGGATTGTATAGGGACTTGACACTTGGGAAAAGAGTTTGAGTTTTATTTGGAAAGCCACAGGATCCAGTAATGGTTGGGGAATATCAAGAGGGCCAGTACAAGTGCTTTTTAATTATTATTAAACTTTTAAATTGAAGTATAACATATATTCAGAAAAGGGGACAGTGATTAGCTCAACAAGTTTCCACAAAATGAATACCCATGGTAACCAGCATCTAAATCAAGAGACAGAACATTAGCAGCAGCCCAGAAGCTTCCCTCGTAACCCCCATTCCCAATCACTCCTTTCCACCCAAAGGCAACTGCTATTCTGGCTTCTACCACCACAGAGAGTTTTGCCTGTTCTGAAATATTATATAAATGGAATCATGAAGTCCATGCTCTCCTGCATCTGCAAATGGAGTTTTTCATGAAATATCTGGTAACAGAAGACAGGACTGGATGCACTCTTTCTGATTTGGTGTCCTGGTGGGTCAACTGGCACAGAGTACTCGATCAGCAAAGCTGGGACTGTTTTCCTCCTATTCCAAGCTTTCTGTTAGGCAGCATCCTGATCTTTCCTGAGAGGCGATATTTTACCATATCTAAATCATGATGAGGAAACAGACTCAAGATTGTAGCTTTCCATGTCAGTGTCAGAAGCCCCTGATAAAAGTGCATTAGAAGCAGAGCCAGAGTGGGTTATGGAGAAATGGGCCAGGAAGCCAGAGGTAGAGGCACGCCTCCAGGATCCCCTGGGTGCCGACTCAGCCTCTGCCCTCCTACCTCCAGAATACAGACTCGTGAGGAGAAATCTTGGGTGTCTGTGATGATTTTGTGTTAAGAGCGTAGACTTTTTGCGTAAGTTTGTCCTGTTACTAACATAACTATAAAAGGCACCAATAAAAGAGCTTTCCAAAACCAGCAGCCCTACCTGTGTGAACAACACTGGTGGCCACTATGTGCCTGTTGGTGACTTTGGGGCCAAAGAGAAGCTGAGGCAGAAATGGTGCATTTGCTCCTGCTCTGTGCGGCCTCCTTGTGTTAGTGTGCTGGGTGCAGCTTGCACCAGCTCAGGAAGGCCAATTTTGTACATCTCTTCCTAACCTCACACTCAGTGACCTGATGTAGGTTGCCTGAAACTGGCCATGGTGGGAGTATTTACACCATAGAAAGCGGCAAAAACTACAAATCAGTCCTCTGCTCCTGTGTCTCTGGAGAGCCGGTTGTTAAACATTTACCAGCGTAAGTTTCTGAATCCTTGGCTCAAAAACCAGAACTTAATGTCATCTTACAGCGATGTTGTGTGTGGGTGAACATGTGCACGTGTGTGATCTCTTCCCACCATCGGTAGCCCCCCGGGAAAAGATGCAACACTGTGTAGAGAAATGTCATCTTACTTTAGCAAATCTGCTTGCTTTCACAATCTGCAGAACTTAAAAAATGTAAATGAAGGCAAAAGCAAAGGCTTCCTCTCAAAGAAAAAAGCAATTTCTATTTCTCTCAGACGTTTGCTCTGACAACTACAAGCACTTGTACAAAACATTTCATCAGTCAAGGAAAACTAGCATTTGCTGCTTATGTAGTTCTTTCCATTTCTTATTATGGACCATATACAAACAAAGTAAAATATTTACAACTACTGAGATATTATATGTACCAAGGGAAATGTCCAGTAAGGGCTAGCAACCATTATAGGATTCAAACGAAGTGGGCAAAGTTTGAAGAATTCCATGAGATCAAAGCCATCTTGCTCCAAATGTATGAAGAGCATATCAATGGAATAGTGAGATGACAGATGAGAATTTTGAAAATTCTTTCATATCACAGTGGCGTCAATGATACAAAGAATAAGAAAGGCTGGTCTCTAGCACAAGAATTCCAACACTGAGAACAGGATGGTGCATGGAGGTGGTACCTGGAGAGGGCACAGAGGAAGCCTAAGCAGGACTTCAGGGGTGGGGGTCTGCTGGTATTCTCTTCCCTAACCTGCACTGGTTATTAGCGTGTATCCACTTGGGAAAAATCCTTCAAATTGTACATTTATGATTGATGCATTTTTCTGTATGTTATACTTCAATAAAAGATTCAAAAAAACCCAAAGAGGCAAATTTCATAGAAGATGCATGCATTCTTCAAATGAGATATATCTGTTTGGACACTCTGAATTCATTTTATTATAGCTTTAATTTTTCTCTTTTGCACTCAAATACTTAATACACACAGTGCAGGCAAAAAACCCAAGCACACTATGGCAGCTCATCTTCACTAATGGCTGCTGACTATCATCAACAAGAAGTTGCCTCACTACTAAACACTAGACAAAGTTATTGGCTTACACTTGTGTAATGGACTGAATGTTTGTGTTCCCGTAAATTCATATGTTGGAGCCTTAACCCCCAGTGTGATGGCATTAGGAGGTGGGGCCTTTGGGAGGTGATTAGTCATGAGGGTGGGGCCCTCATGATGGGATTAGTGCCTTTATAAGAAGATACAGAGAGAGTTCTCTGTCTCTCTGTCTCTATCATGTGAGAGCACAGCAAGAAGACCCCAATCTACAAACCAGGAAGTGGGCTCTCACCAGACCTGACCACGCTGGCACCCTGATCTCAGACTTCCCAGCCTCCAGAACTGTGGGAAATAAATTTCTGTTGCTTAAGCCACACAGTCTACATTATTCTGTTACAGCAGCTCAAGCAGACTAAGACAATTTGAGGTATCATTCAAGACTATTTCTTTTTTTATACCATTATTGAGGTATAACTGATATACAAAGAACTGCACATATTTAATGTGCATAATTTGTTGAGTTTGGATATATGCGAACACCCATGATACCATCACCACAATCAAGCACTAGACAGATACAATACCTCCCCAAGTGTCCTTGTGTACCTTGGTTTTTGTTTTGATTTTTGTGTGTGTGTGCTAAGAACACATAACATGAGATGCGCTCTCTTAACAAATTTTGAAGTGCACGTACTGTATTGTTAACTATAGGCACAATGCTGGATAGCAGATCTTTACAACTTATTCACTGAGCATAACTCGACCTTTATACCCATTCAACAATGGGGAGTTGCTGTATCATGACTATTTCTCATAAGGAATTTCGAACATGATTTTGAGCCTCTGCTTGTTCTCCAATGTTGCATTTTATTTTTGAAGATGCTGCTTGTGTTCACCTGATGAAAACACAATTGCTCACACTCTGGTTTCCAGGAAAAAAACAATGCTTCCTTGCCAAGTTAATGACAGGACTCTCTCCACTCTCCGTGAAAACATATCCGTAGCAAGTAGATCTACCCAATGCACTGGTCAAAGGTGCTACATCTTTTGATTATTACAAAATATTTTAATAAAGAAAGAAGCTGATGAAGCACTTTAGACACACAGAGATGAAAACATAGCTGTTACCATAAAACATCAGGCCTGGCCCAGCGTTTCTGTAATCTTATTAACAGGCAATTAAAATGTTGCCTCTCCTATATTGTTGGTGTGAGTATAAATCACAATGGTGCAGATTTGACAGCAGCTATCGAACTGCAAATGTGTGTAGTCTTGAATCCAGCAGGTCTGTTTCTGGGAATCTCTGCCCCTGAAACACCTATCTGAGCATGGTAGGGTGTAACCGCCAGGGTGTGCCCCGTATATCTACCATCGGCTAGAGTGCAAAATTGAGCTGGAAAAGTGCGTCAGCAGGGAAGCAGTGAAATAAATTATCATTCATCCATACTCAGAAATGCGACACATGATATGGGAATATAGGGAATATTACATTTTAAAAAATCGGATGGATCAGTGTGTGCTATATGCAAAACTGGCCATGATGTATAGATCAGTTAAAAAGAGTAAGTTGCAAAATAATAAATATTTACTGTATGACCTCACTTTAATGAAAATGCCTCTCTCTCTCTCTCTCTATATATATATATACATACACACACATATGTATATATGATGTATGTATGTATACACATACACATTATACATATATAAGTGAGTTGAGTTTAGAGAAAGGTTTAGGTAGATATCCACCAAATCATTGGGGGGATTTGGAGGGACATTCCCTTTATTCTTTATTCACTCCTTATGGTTTAGCTTTAAAAACAAGCCTATATAGGGGCCAGGCCTGTAGTGTAGTGGTTAAGTTTGGCACACTCTGCTTCAGCAGCCTGGGTTCAGATCCTGGGCACAGACCTACTCCACTCATCAGCCATGCTGTGGCAGCAACCCAAATACAAAACAGAGGAAGATTGGCACAGATGTTAGCTCAGGGCTAATCTTCCTCAGCAAAAAAACTCCCCCAAAACAAGCCTATCTTCAATCATATGTATATACACACAAACACACACACATATATACACACACATGTACACACATATATAATACAGACATATCTACAATGGGAAAACCTGCTTCCTTTCTTTCATCTGTGATTATACTCTCTCATACATTCCCGTAATTCAGAAGTTAGCCACAAATGCCTGTTCCTTCAAATACTACAACATAGACTCTCCTACTTGAAAACTGAATCTTTGATTAAATAACACAGAATAAGGAGAGAGCTATTGTGAGTTTTCCCCTACCATTTCCGCGGGTGAGACATGCCACAGAGAAACCGTCCTCTCCTCAGCTTCATTGTTTATAGAGACGTACGAAGGCTGGTAGACTTTGGTTGGTTCTATCACCAGAACCTGAAAGAAGACCAGATTTCTGTAATGCGTGGGAATATAACACAGAGGTTCCCCTGCCCAGGAAGGAAGTGAAAGCTCTGTACCCCACAAATACTCACCATGTACCTACTGCGAGCCAACACCGCTCTAGGCCCTGTACATACACAGCCCACAACAGAAGGCCCTGCCCACGGGAGGTCTATGCTCTGATGGGGCAGATGGACTAACAAACAGACAGGGATAAGCAACACAACATCATACAGAGCTCTGAGGAAAATAAAGTGGAATAAAGGAGGGGGCACTTCTTTAGACAGGGTAGCCAAGAAAGGCCTGCCTGAGTTGGTGACAGAGAAGAAAGAGGAAGGCTACAGTGTTTGAGAGAAATGAGGAAGTAAACTGGATGATCCACAGGTAGGTACCAAGTCTATAAAAAATGCAAGGGGATGAAAAGAGAGGTGACATCCCATAGGTAATGTTTTATTTTGTTGGGGTAGAGGGAGGGAGGGAGAGGAGAGGGGAAGAAAGTGGGGGAGGGAGATAAAGAGAGAATGAATTTCCAAAGCAAATAAAGCAACATGTTAAAGATTGCTAAACCTGGGCAGAGGTTACACAAGCGTCTGTTCCGTTATTTTTTGGTACCTTTCAGTAAATTTGAAGTATTTCATAATTAAAAGAAGATTTTAAAACTTATTACCCAGGAACAAAATCATTATTATAATCATTTCAAACAACTTAATCTTTTATTAGATGTTTAATGAAATTCTTGAACACCACATGTTCCCACAAAATCTCACGGCATAAATATGAAACACAATTATCCGAAGTTCAGTTTCCAGGATGCTGAGATATCTTACTTATGACTCCTTATAAGATGGTCATAAAATTGAAACAAAAGCTCAATGAAGAGCTAAAAGCAATTTTGCTTTCCAGTAAAGTTTTAAAAATTAATTAGTGGCATCGGAGGCAAACCAAAGCTCAATAGGACACAGCTTCAAATTCCACAATTTCACAATGAGGACTGCACTGTGTTCGAGCAGGGTCTCTCCAGCTCGGCACTACCGACATTTAGGGCTGGATCATTCTGTGTTGTGGGGGGCCTGTCCTGTGCACTGTGGGATCTTCAGCGGCGTCCCTGGCTTTTACTCCACTAGCTGCCAGTCTCAACACCTTCCCCACAGTTGTGACAACCAAAAACGTCTCCAGACATTGCTAAATGTCCTCTGGGGGACAAAGTCACTCCCAGTTGAGAACTACTATTTTAGAGAACATAGCCAACTTTCTAGTGAGTTGATCGATCCCTGGCTGATTTTACATATGATTGAGGGATATCCTAACATTTTCAATTACTCTAAGGTTTTCTTCCTTTCAGAGTATTCAACAATTAGATAGCACCAATCCTCAGTTTCTTTATCTTAAAGAAATGGATTAGGATATCTTACTGGAAATCTGAGTCCATTAGTAACTTCGTTTGTTGCCTCGAAAATTATATCTAACCAGAAGTTAAGCCGTTCTTGCCTGGGTGAATGTTCGATAATGGGTTTCTTGAAGCGCTGAATTAATAGTAAGTTCTGAACTAATGATCGCAGGTACCTGGAAAAATCACAAGCACCAAGAAATTAGATTTCCAAAGAAACTGAATTCAATTCTACTCCCTTTAAAAGAAGTTTCCCAAAAGCTTTATTTACTTAAATTCGTATCGTGTAGTGAGTACTTCTTAATCATCTGGCAGCCACATACTTAATTAAAAGAAACCCAAACAGTGGACAAAATAAGCTTGTCCAACAAAATCATACCACATTGGCTTTTTGCCAACATTGGAGTAAACTTCAATTTTGGTACATGGTGTTCAAAGCGTAGAGACTGGCAAGCATTTGATAACTGTCTTAAATAACAAGAGCAAGTAGTTTGAAACTCAAAGCAATTACAAAATGACAAAATTTCAGACCCATCGTCTTTTTCTTTTTTAATCAAACTTTTTATTTTGAGGTAATTGTAGATTTACATATAGTTGTAAGAAACAATACAGAGAGATCCCATGTACCCTCAGCCTGGTTTACGTCCATGGTAACATCTTGTAAAATTCTAGAACATATGACAACCAGGATACTGACAATGATACAGTCAAGATAGAAAACATTTCCATTGCCACAAGGATCCCTCACGTTTCCACTGAAACAAGGATCCCTCATGTTTCTCTTCTATAGCCACGCCTACCTCTCTCCCATCTACATCCCCTCCTTGGCCCCTAGCAATCACTAACGTGAAACTCATGTCTTTTCTTTTTTTAAAAAATTAGGTCTGACCAGGTAGATTCTGAGTTTATGAGGTCTCGAATCTCACCACAACTTTATCATCTTCAGGCAAATCGAACTTTATGAAACATGATTGCCAGGCAGTGGTGGTCATGTCCTCTCTGGTAGTGAAGGGGGATGGTTCATCCGAAAGCATCAGAGTATTATTTTGCCCTTTGAGGAAAAAACCTGGAGCTATCTTGGGAAGGCAGATCAGCTAGACTCTGACTTGCTTGGGTGCGTGTAGTAAAGGATTAACTCAGCAGGCCTGGGTTGTCCAAATGCTACATATTCCAAAGAAAGGTCTTGCCCTTGACTGGCTTCTGGGAGATCACCTTTAAGCCCTTGGGATATTTTGCCTGATAAGAGTGTCTTTGTTTACCTGGGGCTTTGGGCCATGCCAGAGAGCTTATATTAACAATATGATTCATGGTGGGGGCCTTGGGCCATGCTGTATCAGTGTGATCTCCAGAGCGGCTGGGGACTCAGTGACTAAGGTCAGCTACATGGGTGCTCCATGCATACATGACTGACCCCCAGTAAAAACGCTGGACACTAAGGCTTGGTGAGCTTCCCTGGTTGGTGTTACATTGTACATGTTGTCACACATCATTGTTGGGCGAATTAAGCACTGTCTATATGACTCCACTGGGAGAGGACAGTGTCTGTCTCCCCTGGACTCTGCCCTAAGTGCCTTTTGCCTTTGAAGATTTTAATCTGTCCACTTTTACTGTAATAAACCATAACCACAAGTATAACCAATTTCTGAGTTCTGTGAGTTCTAGTGAATCACGAACTTCAGGGTGGTCTTGGACCGACAGCAATAGGTACCAACACTATAAGTCAGTCTAGGTGCTGATATAATGGGAACGTATCAAAGCCTCAGGCCTCCTCTCCATGGAGTCAGCTCTGTCTGGCTCAGATGCAGCAATGCATCTTAAAATTAGAATTCTGGAAACAGCAGCCACTCCAGGAAGGCTGGAAGCTCAGCATGCCTCTGTGTTCTCTCAGCCTCAGAAAACTTTCAAGATATATGGTTTGAGGACCAAATTTAAGTCCTTCAGACTGGGAAGAAATGAGGTCTAACCAGATACGACTGGAGAGATTCCTACCCCTTGGAGTCCAGACTGGCCCACTGAGCTGGGAAATAAGAGGGGGCAGAGGAACACAGATTGTTAAAAATAAAATCTTTAAAATTATGCAAGTAACCCAAATTCATTTAATACAAATCAGAAAATAGAGAAAAGGAAAAAAACAGATTAAAAACTTCTTATAAGGCTACTTCCCTGAGATAACCAGTCAATACTTTGAAGAAAATTCATCATTCGTTAATTACACAAATATCTACCGAGCATCTATTATGAGCCCTTAGCGATTAATAAGATAACCACAATTCTAACACAGTTTAGTGTCTATCGGGGAAGTCAGCTACTGCCCATTCCTCCCAGACCTTCCTCTGAGTCGCATACCAAACATAGATTTTTAACTAAAATGAATCCATACAGAACAGTGGTTCTCAAAGTGTGGTCCCCAAACCAGCAGCATCAGCTTGTAATTTGTAAATGCAAATTATCAGGCCCCACTCTAGACCTTTGGGACCAGAAATCCTAAGGGTGGGCCCAGCAACCTATATTTTAATCAACACAGGTGATTCTGATACACACCAAGGTAGGAGAACCACTGATATAGAAAAATATATCCTGCAACTGGCTTTTCTTATTCTATGATAAACCACGCACACATTTCCAGGTCTCCAAGTATTCTTTCTTGCACATTTTAATGGCTGTACAATGGGATAACCTAGGGCCACTGTTGTGCCACCATTTTCTTGACCATATCATTGGTCTTTTAGTTCCAACTTTCATTTTTGATGAGCATCATTTTCTTGGTGTGCTTTTAGCTTCACTATCTGCTTTCTCACAAACGCACGATACGTACCGGCACCAAAGACTGTTTTGCTCTTGAGGACCTAGATGACCTAAAGAAATTAACAGGATGGAGAGTTTCATCTTGGAGATACTGCATGTAGGGATGTATGCTGATTGTGTAGGTGTCTGTCTCTATGTCTTTCCCTCCCTTCACAGAAAACCAACTGAACTCTCAGAGCTGGTCTTTCTGCTCTCGCTTTGCTTTAATGAAGAAGTCAGAAGAAGAAACACAGCAAATTGCTAGTATTTTTTGCATTTACACCTTTTCTCCCTGGGGAAAACATTTCCGAACAAGATCAGATATTGAGATAGGTGATGACGACACACAGACATCACTCACCAGACTGGAGGTTTCAGTTTGAACAACCTCTCTGCTGCCTGGACGGCCTTCCCAACGTCACTGGCCAACATGCTGACGTTGAAGAACTGACCCACATCCCAGTAATTGTTCATTTTCTCCAAGCTCCCTTTTCTTCCCAACAAACTGTTCAGTCGGACACCTTAAGAATTTGAATTTAAGATAAAGTTAGGAAAAATCTTTCTAGTTTCTATCATATTATACAAGCCTTAAATAGAGGAAAAAGTGGGCATTTTATTTTGGCTACTGTCACAGGTGTGCTATCAGACAGTAATTGTTCCTTTTGAAACATAATGTGAGTTATTTGAACATAATTTTTAACGCTGAACTTGTGTTACCAAAGCACCAACATCTGCAATAATGAATAGCTTTACCTATTTTCCTTAGTTCCATGGAGGTTTCAAATTGTTGTCCAGCAACTATCAGCAGAACAGCAAGGTTAATTCCTGAATAAAGAGATGACTGGAGCTCAAACCCTTTGCGATACCTATAATTACAGAACAACCAAATTCTTATTATATCATCTTATTATGGTAGAAGAAAAAAATGCATAAGTAACGGTAGAAACCAACCTTCTCATGAAAATTTTTACTTATCTAATTATTGTTTTCCAGCTCCCCCCACGTTTACAAGTAGCTATATGCAGCACTCAAATAACTTTCAAAAAATGTCATAATAGCAACACAATAACTTACACTAGGAAGTTTCCAAACTTTTCTTCTTAAGGTTTATATTTTTATTATAAAAACCACGATCATTGTATAAAATAAGGAAACCATATTAAAGTATTCAAAAGAAATTTAAAACCTATTAGAATCCTATCTGCAGAAATAGACCACAATTTGATGTCTAAATATCATTTTTAAAGTCAGACTCCACGGGCTGGCCCAGTGGCACAGCGGTTAAGTGCGCATGTTCCGCTTTGGCGGCCTGGGGTTCCCCAGTTCGGATCCTGGGTGCGGACATGGCACAGCTTGGCATGCCATGCTGTCGTAGGCGTCCCACATATAAAGTAGAGGAAGATGGGCACGGATGTTAGCTCAGGGCCAGTCTTCCTCAGCAAAAAGAGGACGATTGGCAGCAGTTAGCTCAGGGCTAATCTTCCTCAAAAAAAAAATAAAAGTAAAAATAAAGTCAGACTCCATTTGTACATTGAGCTTTTATTATGTAGAAATCGCACAATTGTAGGCTATTTCTCTGCAGGCCGTTTGTTTGCTTATATGACAAAACGGAATCATTTTTTCATGTATGAAGTCAGAATCCTGGATCCCAAAGAGCCATAAGAGCAGCGACATAAAGTGACAGAAGAGGCAGGGATCTAATTACATTAGAATAAAGAACAAGAGCCAAAACTGAGAATACCATTTTTACACCAAAAGGTCAACAGTGTCATTTTTAATTCTCTTATTTTTTTTCTATACATAAGAAGTTTCTTTCTCTTCCATGAGTGAGTATGTCTATCATGATTGGGAAAAAAAGAATTCAATCAATGACACAAAAATGTCTTTAAGTGGCACAGTTCACATCAAGGACTTACAAATCAGGTGTAATTTTATAACTCATGACAACAAGAGAATTAAACACCAGCAAAATATTACTTGTGGAAGGGAAAACTTATTTAAGTCAGTTAAAATCTGGTTTTATGAATTTTTGGCATCATACAAGTATCTTCAGATGGACCAGAGGACATCAGGAAAGTCTTTCCAACCTCAGCGAACAAAATTCCAATAAAATTGAAAGCTTTTTCCCCCTGTATGTTTTGGGGATTTTAAATTTCATATCCTACTGCATTTGATCTTTTTCATTTTCTTTTACTATGAAAACCTATCCGGAAAGAGGACAGAGAGGGTAATTTCTCTATGCCACTTATCCTTAAATCAAACGGGCCCAGCTTACGGGCAGACAAGACTTGAACTCAAAGTCAGGATGTCAGTCCCAGGTTTGCCTCTGACCAGCCCTGTAACCTTGGACCAGCCTCTCACCTCCCCAGGCTGCACGTTCCACATCTGTACCTAAAGGCCAGGGTTAGACAATCTCCAAGGTCTCACCAGAGCCAACAGGCCCTGACCAGAAGATGAAGCTTCATTTGCTCCTGTACCCACTGCCACTACCTTCTGAAGGGGATGGAGAAAGACTCCTGCAACTTTCTTGAAAGAGCCACAGGCAGTAATTTCATGAGCTGGGGGCTGAATTATCAGCCACCGTGGTGGGAACACAGCTTCCTATTTTGGCTCTACCAGATGTTAATTTCTCTTCCTTTCCCTTCCCTTCAACACCCTGAGTAACTCCTCTCCACCATACTGTGCATTAGGTACTACTTGGGGTTAACTAAGACTAAAGCAAGGTCTCTGCCCTCTAAGAGCCTATACTATGGCAGAAGTGATAAGATCCACATCGAATTAGTACAAATATAACCGTGAATGTGATTAAGATCCTAAAACCACACAAACCCAAGTCTAGAAGGACTCACAGAAGACATACAGCGCCACCTCTAGAGACTTGAGATACGGCATGAAGATGCATAGAATTGTATAGCAATGATTTAGAAAGGGAACCCCCAGCATAGAAAATGGCAGGTGCAGAGATGGGAGTTTGGGGAGCTCCTAAGGAACTTCGGTTTAGTTGGACATATATCAGGTAGCAGGAAACAGGGCCAGGGGCGGGTTGGAGAAAGTTTTCAGAGAACCTAGAATGGTGATCTAAGAGTTTGATCTTTTATTTAACAGGGAGTGGGGAACCATGGTGGGTCTTTGAGCTTTAGTGGGAGTGAGCTGTCAGTCTATGAAGGATAGACTTTTGAGACACCAAGCAGAGAGCCTACTTGGGACACCGTTAGAACATTCCTGGCAAGAAAGTAAGAAACATGGTGCTGGTTGGGGGGGGTGGTGATGGGAAAAGATTGGCAGACAGTGAGGGAAGACTCACAGAAGGGCTGGAATTGGGAAGTGACAGTATGAGGAGATAAATGAGTGAAAGCTATCAAACCTTAACCAACAGTGTATGCCTAGGAAGCTAAAGAATGGCAGTGAGAAAGCAAGATATTGGAAGCCATCCCTTGTGGAGAAAAGGAAATGACTTCAGCCTTGGACTGTTGAGTCTTAAATACCAGCATCATCTTGAGGTAGAACAGGTAGGCAAAGATGGGGCAATGTGGGGCCACATAGGATGGAGTTTGGGCTGCAGACCTCCAGCTAAAGCTCCCAAGGTGTGGGAGTGACTAGGATCACTAGGGAAGAGTGTGTGGATGGAGAGTAGAGAGTGGAGGACAGGGCCTCCAGCATGTATGGAAGGAGAACAAAGAGAGAGAGAGAAGCAGCAGTTAGAATTAACTGAGAGCGCAATAGCAATTCCAAGAGCTCTTGTGATGGAAGTGGATGATGTGAGCTGTTGGCTTTGCCTTCAAAATATACCCAGGTTCTGACTTACCATTTTTGTCACTACCATCCTGGCTCAACCACTTCAGCTCTCCCCTAGATTACTGCAATACAGGCAAAACCCAGTTTATTGAGCTTCGCTTTATTGCGCTTCTCAGATACAGCGTTTTTTAACAAACCAAAGGTCTGTGGCAACCCTGCATGGAGCAAGTCTATTGGTGCTGAAGGCTCAGACGATGGTTAGCATTTTTTAGCAATAAAGTATTTTTTAATTAAGGTGTACACATTGTTTTTTTAGCCATAATGCTATTGCACACTTAATAGACTACAGTACAGTGTAAACATAACCATTATATGCACAGGGAAACAAAAATTCATGTGACTCACTTTATGGCAATATTTGCTTTATTGCAGGGGTCTGGAACCAAACCTGCAATATCTCTGAGGTATGCCTGTAGTCTCCTGTTTCCTGCTCTGCCCTTGTCCCTGTGGTAACCATTTAACGCCCACGAATTCCTCCCATTCCACTACACTCGCACCTTTGTGATGCGACTTTGCCACTTCTCCTACCCACAGGCAGAGTCTATTTCTCCACCCCTTTGTATTTGGGCTGGCCATGTGATTTGCTTTAACCAACAGCATGTGGCAGAACTGTGCTCGTGTGAATTCCACATCTTATGCTTCAAGAGGCTTTGTGGCTTCCACCTTTGCTTCGCTCTCTTACAATGCTGCCCATCCACATAGGAAAGCTGGTCTCCCAGCATTAGAACCACATGGCAAAGAATTGGGGCTCACCACCAACAGCCAGCACCAGCCACCAAATGTGGGTGAGGCCATCTTGGACCTTCCAGCCCTGCTGACCTTCCAGGTGACAACTTTAGGAGTGAGCCCACATGGAACCAGCAGAGAAACTGCCCGGCCAATCCACAGAATCATGAGAAATTGTAAATCGTTGTTTGAAGCCACTAAGTTTGGGATTGTTTGTTATGCAGCAATCGATAGCTGATACACCCCATAAAATATATTCTTTGCATAACAGTGAGAGTACTCCTGTTAAAACACGTCAGATCTCCTCTACCCAGAACACTCCAGTGTTGTGTCATCTCACTCAGACAGAGTATAAGGTTCTCCCATTTCTCGTTACTCAGCCTTTGCTCACACCTCACCATCCTTGAGTATGCCCAGAAAGTCTTTGCCCTTGCTGTGCCCTCTCCCTGGAACACTTGCTCCAGTTATCTGCAGGGCTCCTTCCCTTACCACCTTCACATCTGTTTTCGCCTTCACTGACCACCCTATCTCAAATTGCAGACGACTCCTCCCAAGCCTCCTTTTCTCCCTCCCCAACTTTTCCCCATAGCGCTCACCATGAGCTGACACCCTAAACATTTTACTTTATCTGCCTTCTCTCACCAGCAATGTAAGGTCCATGAGGGCAGGGATTCAAGTCTGCTGTGTCTTTATCCCCATCATCTAGAAAAGTTCTGGCACACAGTAAACTCTCAATAAACATTTGTTGAATACGTGAATAAATAAATGAAGGAATGAACAGCTCACTAAGAAGATAATGCCCTGATGATGGCAGTGGAACAAGGTTCTGGAAGGAGTAGCTAGGAAGGAGTGTGCTGAGCCTCCTTCTTGCCCTTATAAATGAGTGAACTTGTGGGAAGAACGTCACCAGTAGAAAACCCTGTTTCTAATAGTTTCCTTCTGGAAAAAGGAATATGGAAATTCCCAAGCCACATTTATGGTATTTTTTTTTCCACTGTAAGCAGACAGAAAGACACACACATGTAGGGAAAAAGATCTGGATCCTTAGCCTCTGCAATTCTGTTCTTTGCTACTGACTAGGGCTGAGGACTTACCACTCAATGGCACTGTCTCGGCTGGCATCATCTTTGCAGTCTGAATCCAGGAAGATGTCCTTGTAGATCCTCCCACACAGGCAGAACATGTCAGGGGCCGGGCGGTCACAGCTCTGCAGAACCTGGAGCATGACCTGCAGAGCCTTCCCACGGTCGCCTGCACTATTTCTCCTGAAAGATTCGTGTAACAAGATCATGAACATCTGAATCAGGACATGGGAGTATACGTGCATTCATTCCGTGAAGGGAGGGCATAAGGACACTGTGCTTTAGCAGGAAAAAAAAAATCTAAATTATATTTCATTTTTCATATTCAAATACAACAACTGCTTAAGATCCACACCAATAAATCTCATACAGTCATACTCAAACCCTACTTGATCCCTTCTCTTTAATTTAGCCCTAGACTGAGGTTGAAAGCATATGCAGATCAATGGAAAGAGAGAAAAAGCCTCCTGCAGCTGGATGGAGTGCAAGAATTTCAGAAGCTAAGCCTGAATCAGGAGGATGAAACACTTTGACAAAAGGTTCTTTTGGAAAAGCGGCAGGGCCCCCATATTCAGAAAGCCAAGATGAACTCAAACGTATCCTGACATTCCCTGACCTGAAATGCCTTGTCATCTACAAATGGGAAAGGACCCTGGTAATTCCTGTTTTCCTATCTCATTATTATACCCCCCGGAACAAGAAATTCAGAAAATTACTTCTATGTTCACAAACCACAGTCTTCTCTATTATTAGATTATATGATAAAATTTTCATTTTATACATAGAAAATGGATTCCTTAGACAGTTGTTAAAATAATTTTTGCCACAAAATAACCTGAGCTTGTGGCTGTGAAATATGAAAAGTGTTCCTGGGAAGGTTTGAAAGCAAATGTCCATCAGTAGTGGGGACTGATTAAATCAGCTATAGTAATGATAGTCATAGTCATATCGTAACACAAAACATTAAACATTTATAAAAAGAAATGAAACAATTTCTATATAATACTGCTATGGAGAGATCTACAGAATATATTAAGACAAAAAAAGCAAGGTGTTGAATACTGTGCCCAGAATGCTACCTTTTTATTTAAGAAAAGGGAGGACGTGAATAAATATATGTACATGCTTTTATTTCTTCAAAATGGAAGGATAAACCAAAAGGTAAAAAAGTGGCTTCCAATAGGTGGAAGGAGAAAACATGAGGGAAGGGACAGGGATGGGGTGACACTTCTTGGAATTTGACTTTGAAGCTACGTAACTTTTTTACATAACGATAAAAGAAAATGAAATAATTTTTTCAAGTGTTCCCTAAAAACGCTGTTTGCCAATGAGCATATCATTTGAATTTGTGGCTGGGGCAAAACAAAACAAATGAACCTATGCATCTAGCTGACGGCTTACCCACAAAACAGAAACTAATTCACATGATTTTAAAACATGGTAATTTGACTGTAGTTTCCTAAAAGGATGTAACCTAAGGAAAAAAATAGAAATGCAAAGAAATCTTAAGTAGTTTCCAGTAAGCATATTGTTGGTGATAATATTAGTACTGGTATTTTGAAAATATTACATATTTATAGTATATAATACAACAAATAATGATAATATCATTAAGAACCAGATTTTTGAGGGTAAGAGACATAAATATAAAAATCAAAGAAGTTAAGTAAAAATCCTATAGTCCTAAATTTGAATTGCAACACCAGTATGAATTCACGGAGTGGTTTCCCTGCTCTGTCTACCGAAAAGGTCCAAAACAACAACCAACTCAGTAGCAATGAGGACCTCCAAGCCCTGATTGGGGTCTGTAAATATCATCTCTCGCTAAAAGGAACCAGGACTCTTTGGAGGAATGGCTGATCCCAGAAATGTCTAAAATGATCCTGGAACATCTTAACATACAAAGAAGTTACTAAGCTCATACCAAAAAGACTCAGGAGCCAACTTGAACCAGTTTTCTGGCTAAAGAAGGAAGGAACAATTTGAGCATCAAGAAGAATCATAACTATAAAGGACTGAAACATCAACTACGTTAAAATGATGAATTCATAATAATCTTATAAAACTTCACTGGTCACCTTTGGCAGATGCTAAGGAACCAAGTCATTGTTCTTGAAAACTGATCAAGGCAAAAATCAAGCATATGTCCTCCTTTTCCTATACAAACTGTACACCAGGGTAACCCAGTTGTCGATGAGGAGGAATTTCTCTTAAAAGTATTTGTGCTGCTAACTCAGGAAGTGATTATAGAATTCAAATATCACCATTTTACAAGCCCTAATGAAATAATGGACCTAAGCAATGATTGTGAAGGGCTGCTAGCACCACAAAGCGAGAGAGACCAGATCAAGTACACAATCAACCATTAAGTATTCTTTCCAAAAAACTGGCCAGAATCTGAAATAAGCCTCCAGATCTAACTACCAACTCGAAGGGGGAAAAGACACAGAGAAACTCACTAAACCACACCACAGAGATATGATCAGCAAAATCCAGAATGGTGGAAAATCTACAGGACAAATGCTTCTTCAACAAATAAATAATAGGGGCAAGAGAAACTAAGAGGAGGGCAAACCCATACACCAAAAAAGACTTAAGAATCATATCAATCAAATGTACAGACCTTGTCTAGATCATGATTCAAACAAATCCACTGTGAAAAAAAAAATGAGACAATTGGGAAAGCTTGAAGACTGATATTAAAGAATTATTGTTAATTTTTATGTATGATAATATAATCATGATTATGTTTTACAAAAGTGTCCTTAACTTTTAGAGACACATACTGAAATATCTATGGATAAAGTGGTATGTCTTTGCTTCATAATAAATCCAGTGTTGAGATGAGAGGGAGTAGGTGGGGTGAGAGGGAAGCAAAACAGGCCATGTGATGCTAAGTACTGAAGTGGAGAAAGGGTACATGGGGGTTCATAATGGTACTCCCTACTTTTGAGTAGATTTGATATTTATATAATAAAAACAAAAAAGGAAAACGTACCCATCTTGACTCAACAATTCTACTTCTAGAGTCTATAATATAGCAACACTTATAAATATGTATTTAAAATCTTTTGAACAAACGTGTTGATTATGGCATTGTTCATAATAATGAAAAACTGGAGATGATCCAAATGTCCATTAACAGAAGAATGGTGAAACATATTTTCTAACAACCAAACTATGGAATATCATGCAATCCCTAGAAAAAGGCAGATCCACAGGTAATTGTATAGAAGAACCTTTATAACATTTCATGGAAAAAGATTGCTGAACTAAAAGAATAACACGATCCTATTTTTGCAACAACCACCATTTACTTACACATTTATGTGCCCAGACACAAGTCTGGAAGGATACATGTTAAACTGTTCCAAAAATCATTGCTGGGATTTATACAAGATGTTCCTATGTATATTTTACTAATAACTATTCTAAGAAATGAATAAAGAGATTATTCTTTTTAATTTCTTGGCAACAGGCTCTTTCTTGCTTTCTTTCCTGAGAGTCTGTACCTCAAACAGCTACTGCGTCATCCAAGAAAACAGATTAGTACCTAAAACAGCCTTTCTCAACTGGAGTTCTGTGAGAGAATTAAGCCCCAGAGAAAATTATTTGATTATTTGAATGATGAATTTTCCCAAGGATGGTACATAGCTAGCCCCATTCTGGATGCATAAGAGTTCACTCAATTGCTACAATGGATACCTTAGGGCCTTATTCTCTCGTGGAACCCAACTTGGGTTAAGGACTAATCTAGACACTTGACGTCCTTCTGGAAGCCTGCAATAATTAAGCCTGTACTTCAACTCTGACTTTTTCCAATTTGTACCTTGGTCTTGTTCTAATATATTCGATCTTTCCTCCTTTTCATATGGAATCCAATTTTACCAGCTTTCGAACCAGATCTCTTGACGAATAGCCCACCCATGACATTCTTTAATTTTTAAGAGCCAAAAGATATCAACTCAACTCAAATTTACTAAAGTATTTAAATAATTTCTAGAGTTTGTGGCGAGAAAGTGAAAAAGATTAAAACTTTAATGAGGAATAAAATTTCCACATCTTTCATGAGCCAACTTTTGAGGTGTGAAATATTCAGGACTTTGAAAAGAATGTACTTAACTCTGTTAAATGCTTAATTATTGATATGAGTTCAGGTTTGTTTGATTGGTTTTTTTTTTTTTTTTGGACCAGTTACATCAAGACTTCCCTTGAATTTTCTCATTAACTTAAAACATACCCTTGTTATTCAAAACAAAAGGCCTTTTGAGGATAAACAAAACAAAAAGTCAAACATTTGCAAAAAATGAAAAGCAAAGAGATTTTCAGCTTAAAAGCCACTTTAAGACAGGTGCTAATAGCTAATCCCTTTAGTGGTTAATAATCAGTTTTCAGATCTGCTTAGCATTTTCAGATCCCAAAGTATCCAAGAACAAGCCTATAGATAAAAACTCTTGTGTTTAATCAGTCCAGCAACATCTGTTTCTGACCATAAGGCCATTTCATAATTTCAGAGATGGAAATAACTAAGACAGTGGGGTCTCAACCTTGGCTGCACAGTAAAATCACCTGGGGAGCTTTAAAAACCTTGGTGTCCAGGCTGCCCTTCAGACCAATTAAATCAATCTCTGGAGATGGGATCCAGGCATCAGTGTCTCCTATCCCGGGCATTCAGATTCAGTAGGTATGCGTCATTGCTAAATCCGATCAATTCTCAGCCCTTGTCTTATCTGACCTAGCGGCAGCATTTAACAGTTGAGCACTCCTTCCTCCTTGGACTACCTTCCTCATTTGGCTTGCAGGACATCACACTTCCCTGGTTTTCGTTCTACTTTAATCTAATTTTCTGGTTCCTATTCATCTCCCTAATCTTTTTTTTTTTTTTTTTTTTTGAGGAAGACTAGCTCTGAGCTAACATCTGCCGCCAATCCTCCTCTTTTTGCTGAGGAAGACTGGCCCTGAGCTAACATCTGTGCCCATCTTCCTCTACTTTGTATGTGGGACGCCTATCACAGCATGGCATGCCAAGCGGTGCCATGTCTGCACCCGGGATCCGAACTGGCGAACCCCGGGCCGCCAAAGCAGAACATGCACACTTAACCGCTGCCACAGGGCCGACCCCCTCCCTAATCTTTTAACATTGGAATGTCCCTAGGCACAACCCTTGGACCTTTCCTCTTTATCAGAAACTACACTAGATCCCTTGGTGATACCACTCAGTGTCATGATTTTTCAAACCATCTATATTCTGATGACTCTCAAATTTCTATCTCCAGCCAGAGCTCTCCCCTAAACTCCATTCTCACATATCCAACTGCCTTGTCGGCATCTCACTTGCATGTCTAATACCTCAAACTTAATGTGTCCAAAACCAAACTCTTGATTGTCCCATCAAACCTGTTCTTCTCACAGTCTTCTCCATTATAATTCATAACGGCCAGTCCATTCTTCCTGTTTTTCATGTCAAAAACTCTGGAGTCATGCTTGGTTCCTCCAACACCCTCTATTCAATCAACAAATTCTGTTGATGTTTATTTCAAACCATACCCTAAATTAGCCCACTCCTCATGACTCCCACAGTTATCACCCTGGTCCAAGTCCCTGTCATTTCCTGCTTCCATACTCAACCTTCTACAATCTATTCTCAACACAGCAGTCAGAGTAATCCCGCTAAACTCTAAGTCAGATCATGTCACTCCCCTACTCAAAACTCTCCATGCAGATCATGTATCTGATAAGGGGTTAATATCCAAAATATATAAAGAACTCATACAACTCAATAGCAAAAATCTAAACAATCTGATTAAAAAATGGGCAGAGGTTCTGAATAGACATTTTCCCAAAGAAGACATACAGATGGCCAATAGGTACATCAAAAGGTGCTCAACATCACTAATCACCAGGGAAATGAAATCAAAACCACAAGGAGATATTACCTCACACCTGTTAGAATGGCTATTATCACAAAGACAAGAGATAACAAGTGTTGGTGAGGATGTGTAGAAAAGGGAACTCTTGTGCACTGTTGGTGGGAATGGAAATTGGTGCAGCCACCATGGGAAACAGTGTGGAGGTTCCTGAAAAAATTAAAAATACAACCCACCATATGACCAGTTATTCCACTCCTCAGTTTATATCCAAAGGAAAGGAAATCACTATCTCGAAGAGATACCTGCACTCCCATGTTCATTGCAGCATTATTCACAATAGCCAAGATATGCAGACAACCTAAGTGTCCATTGACAGATGAATAAAGAGAATGTGGTATATATATACAATGTGTCTCATATATACAATTATTCAGCCATAAAAAAAGAAAGAAATCTTGTCATTTACGACAACATGGACAGACGTTGAACGCATTATGCTAAGTGAAATGTCAGAGAAAGATAAATCCCATATGATCTCACTTATATGTGGACTCTAAAAAAAAAAAACAACTGAGCTCACAGACACAGAGAACAGATACAGGTTGCCAGAGGTGGAGGTTTGGGGGTGGGTGAAATGGATGAAGGTGGTCAAAAGGTATAAACTTCCAGTTATAAAATAAATAAGTTCTGGAGATGTAATGTACAGCATGGTGACTATAGTTAATAATAGTGTATTGTGTATTTGAAAATTGCTAAGGGGCCGGCTCCGTGGCCAAGTGGTTAAGTTCGGACTCCGCTGTGGCGACCCAGGGTTCGGATCCTGGGCGCGGACATGGCACTGCTCGTCAGGCCACGTTGAGGCAGCGTCCCACATCCCACAACTAGAAGGACCTGCAACTAAGATATACAACTGTGTACAGGGTGGGGTTTGGGGAGATAAAGCAGAAAAAAAAATTGCTAAGAGAGTAAATCTTTTTTTTTTTTTTTAAAGATTGGCACCTGAGCTAACAACTGTTGCCAATCTTCTCTTTTTTTTTTATTTCTCCCCAAAGCCGCCCAGTACATAGTTGTATATTCTAGTTGTAGGTCCTTCTAGTTGTGGCATGTGGGACGCCACCTCAGCATGGCCTGACGAGCGGTGCCATGTCTGCACCGGGGATCCGAACTGGCGAAACCCTGGGCTGCCAAAGCAGAGTGCAAGAACTTAACCACTTGGCCACGGGGCCGGCCCCAAGAGGGTAAATCTTAAAAGCTCTCATCAAGAAAAAAAAGTTTGTATCTATGTGTGGTGATGGATGCTAATTAGACTTATTGTGGTGATCATTTTGCAATCTTTATAAAACACATCAAATCATTATGCTGCACACCTGAAACTAATATAATGTTATATGTCAGCTATATCTCAATTAAAAAAACCTCTCCAGTGGCTACCATCTCAGAGCAAATGCCAATTTTCTTACGATGGCCTACAAGGTTCTATAAGATCTGGTTCTAAGTTATTTCTCCAACCTCATCTCTTACCATCCACTCCCCATCACCTCCTCTGCTCTGGCTGCATAAGCTGTCCTGCTGTTCCATGTGCTGATCCCTCTACCTGAAATGCTCTTCCCTCATATATTTACACGGTATGTTCCTTCACTCTTTGAGCACTCAATATGTAACTGCAACATCCCTGCCCCGCTAGCCCTCCCTATCACCCTAACCTTTTTTAATAATTTTACTTACTTTTTATTGTCTCTCCCCATTGGAGAATGTAAGCTCCAAGAGGGAGGGGGCTTTTGGTCTGGTCTGTTGACCGCTGTGCCCCAGTACTTAGAACCAGATGTGGTGCATAGCAGGTGCTCAATAAATGTCTGTTAGATGAATGACAAACTGAGCAGGACCATATGTACTGACATGGAAAGATTTCCAAGCACTGATTGCTAAGTGAACAAAGATAATAACAGGACATCTCCTGTATGGTTCCATATTTTTAAAATCCTGCAGTATGACCCATTTTAACAGTATATAAATGCATAGAAAATTGTCTGGAAGGATATACACCAAACTGACAAGAGAGATTACTTCTGCATATGAGTGGGATCAGAGATTAGAATTAAGAAGGACAACTGCTTTAAATGTATTTTTAAAAATCTTTCACAAGACTCTATAAACATTCATGAATTATTTACACAATAAAATGAACAGAGTAAAAACAGAACAAATTGGACTGGGAATCACATAGAGCTAGATTCTGATTATTTTCACACCATCTACTACCCATTTGAATTTCAGGCAAGTCAGTTACCCTTTCTGTGCCTCAGTTCTTCATCTGAAAAGCATGTTTGACTTTGCATGCAGGGTTACTGTGAGCTACAGATCTGCCAGAGCATTGAGTTGTCACTAACCATCCTGTCTGCCTGTCTATCTTTTCCATATTGTGTATCTACAAGAAGTTCATAGGGTAGGAGACAAATGGAGTTCCAAGAAATCTTTCTTCTAAGTTAGCCCGGAGCATTAATAAGCAAAATGGTTCATTAGGCCAGTGTCCTTTCTAGAACAAAATTTGTCTTAGGTTGCCCATCAAAACCACTGCTTCCAATTAGGATGTAGAAGAATGTGAAAGGCCTTCAACTCCTGCGGTAACAACAAAAACAAAGACAATACAAAACTCGTACTGAACAGAAGGAAGGAAGCCTTGATTAACTGAATTCCAGAGAAAAACGAATCTTTCAGAGGCGAGCAGAGAGCCGAGACAGCTTCCATCCTTGGGTGCCTGGTCTAGGTACTGATGAGTGAAGGAGAGAACCTTTGATAGAGAAACTTTGTAAGGACAAGGAGAAAGTCAGCCCAGCCTCAGACAATAGCATGGGCTGATGGGATAGAAAGGAATCTTGAAGGGTCCCCAAGCAAAAACAAATTGGTACTTGGCGTAACAATTCTCTTGCCCCACCCCCACCCCCTGAATTTTGCCAAGAAAGCCACAGTGAAGGAGAGGCTTGAAAGTAGAAAGATACCACATGCATAATCACAGCATTTGGATTCCAGAGCCTTGCAAAAACTGAATCTAAAGATATCAGAAACAGTAGCCCCAAACCCTCCCTGCTCAAATACTGACAAGATCAAAAGGGCAGCAGAGGAGCAAGAGGTTGGGGGTTGGGCTAATCACAAGTGAACTAAAGCTAATTAAAAGTAGGGTCCAGAGGCCGGCCCGGTGGAGTAGTGGTTAAGTTTGTGCACGCTGCTTCAGTGGCCCAGGGTTCGGAGGTTTGGACTCTGGGCACAGACCTACACACCGCTCATTAAGCCATGCTGTGGTGGCATTCCTACATACAAAAAATAGAGTAAGATTGGCACCAATGTTAGCTCAGGGACAATTTTCCTCAAGCAAAAAAAAAAAAAAAAAGTAGGGTCCAGTCCCAACCTAGCTATCCTCTAAGAGAAATGAAAAACAAATGAGTCATACAGCTAATTGCCAGACCTAACAAAGGATATTCAGAATAATAAACAAAACTTTTAGAAACAATGTCTGGAATACAATAAAATTAAGAGACATGCATACAAGCAGGAAAATGTGACCCATAATCAAGATAAAACATCATCAATAGAAACAGATCCAGAGATTATTCTGTTATTAAAATTAGCAGACAAGAACTTTAAAACAAGTACTATAAATATATTGTTTCTATAAATATAATACACGTGTACATGTGAAGAGAGAGGGTATTTTGTGAGAGAATTGGAAACTCTAAAAAACAGATGAATAGAAGTCCCAGAATTGAAAAATACATAAATACCAAAAAAAAAAATCACTGAATGGGCATACAATCAGATTTGGACACTACAAAGGATCAGTCAACTAGAATACAGGTCAATCAGAATTATCCAAACTGGGCTGGATGGTGGGGGGAAGTAACTAGGAAGGGGCAAAAGGGAACTTTTAGGGATAAAATATTCTATATCTTGATTGTGGTGGTAGTTACATGGGTGTATCTCTTTGGCCAAACTCATCAAATTGTGCACTTAGAATAGGTACATTTTATTGCATGTAAGTTATACCTTAATTATACTTTAATAAAGTTGACTTAACAAATACATAGAAACTGAGTAGGGTTTCTGAAAGTTGTGTGCTACCGAGCCAATCGCTGGTCTGTTTGTCCTCAGATGCATTCCTGTCTTTCCCCTGCTCTGCATCACAGGGTTGCTGACTCCTCCAGGCTGCTTCCCAGGCTCCCAGGTCAGCTGATCACCAGCTGTGAGCAGCGGGGGTTGTGGGGGGAGCCTGGTGGAGGGGAAGAAGAAAGAAGCCAGAGTACTTTCTTCCTCTTTTTGTTTGGTGTAGTGGCTCCAGCAAGAGCTGTATCTCTTCTGTAGACCTAGCTCCCACCAGGCTGGCTCACAATAGTTCCAGGTGATCCTGGCTCCTGGGTTCTGGTAACATGGCCTCTTTCCTGTGCCCCTCCAGCCAAGAGAGGGGTGTGAGCAGCTTCCTGCTGATGCTAATTTCTGAGCTGCCTCACAATTTCCTATTTGGCTTCTCTGCTCTTCCATCACCTTTGTAACCAATTTCCTGTATTAAATTTCCCCTATTTTAAACATTTAGAGTGGTTTCTGTTTCCTGATTGGATCCTGACAGATCCACTCCCGCCACAAGAAGGCAGATGCTCTACTTCAGCCAGATGCCTCATATTCACATAAGGAGAAGAGGACAATTAGAGGCAACCTGTGTTTCAGCGTGAACAACACCCAGAGCCAAAGAAACACACAGACCAGAATGGTTGTTTTCCCACTCTACAAACAGGATCTAGTTATATATTAGGGCAGAACTACTGTTAAACCCTCGCACCCTTGCTCCCACCATCCCAACCTTTCCCAGTCTCCTGGGACCACAAAGCAGGATCTGTGAAGACCGAGCTGTATGGTGGGCTGGCAGGCCCTGATGTAGAGCTGGGCATTTCTCAGGCTGGCTTTCCCCTTCTCACAAAGGCAAGCGCTGAAGAGAATTCTTGCCTCAAAACTCATGGTCCTGCTGCGACATTCCCAGGGATCTCCACAAGGATGGATCCAGCTGAACTCTACTCCTTATTTGTAAGCTGTAGCAGACACTAGGATGTATTCACTAAACTCTATTTCTCTTTTTTTCTGGGCACTCAGCCACACCACATTTCCCAACTTCCCTTGCAGTTAGGTTGGGCCATGAGACTGAATTCTGGCCAATGAACTGTGCTAAGAAATAATGAACATCACTTCCTGACCAGGCTCATACAAACCTCCCTGGTACAGTCAAAAAGTGGAAACGACTCAAATGTCCATCAACTGATAAATGAATAAAAAAAATGTGGTGTATCAGGACAATGGAATATTATTCATTCTCAAAAGGAATGAGGTACTGATAGATGCTACAACGTGAATGAACCCTGAAAACATCATGCTAAGTGAAAGAAGCCAGACACAAAAGACCACATATTATATGATTCTCTCTATATGAAATGTCCAGAAAAGGCAAATTCACAGAGACAGAAAATAGATTAGTGGTTTCCTAGGGCTAGGGACTGAGGTGGGAGAATAGGGAGTAACAGTTAAGGAACTGCCAAAACAGATTAGTGGTTGTTTAGGGCTGGGGAGGGAGGTTAGGGGGAAATGGGGTGGGGGGATGACTGGTAATGGCTACGGGGGTTTCTGGGGGGGAGGATGATGAAAGTATTCTAAAATTGCTGTGATGGTTGTACAACTCTGTGAATATACTAAAAACCACTGACTTGTACCTTTAAATAAGTAATTGTATGCTATGTGAATTATATCTCAATTAAGCCATTACAAAAAACACACACACAACCTCCCTGGCAATCCACCATGCTCTCTCTTTTCTTATCTGGCTGAAAGGAGATCTGAGATCTAACAGAGGGCAGAGCCCCAAGATGGAAAGAGACTGGATCCTCAAGCAATCACCTGGAGAAGAGATTACTCAACCGGAATACACCCACATTGGAATGTTGAAAAAAGTGACAATAACCTTGCATTATGTTAAGCCCCTGGAATCGTTCGGTTATTTGTTATAGCAGTTACCCTGCCCTGACTAACACACAAGTCAACGACACTAAGGCGGTACGTGTTTCCTCTGTGAGAAAGATAAATTCCCCTCTGAGTCCGTGTCTAATCTCACTTTAAAAGCAGCCTGGGGGGCTGGCCCCATGGCCAAATGGTTATGTTCGCGCGCTCTACTTCGGCAGCCCAGGGTTTCACCAGTTTGAATCCTGGGCGCGGACATGGCACAGCTCATCAGGCCATGCTGAGGCGGCATCCCACATGACACAACTAGAAGGACCCACAACTAAAAATACACAACTATGTACTAGGGGGCTTTGGGGAGAAAAAGGAAAAATAAAATCTTTAAAAAAAAAGAAAGCAGCCTGGGATCCCGCACTAGAAGACGTCCATCACCTCTGACCCTGACCTAGCCTACGCAGGCCTGAACTCTTCTGAATTCCCTGCTTTGGGCTGTGCTGTACTTAAATCTTTGAGTAGTTGGCATTACCAGTAATTTTTTTATATTTTTCTGTGTACACTGAATATATATGACTTAGGTATTTTAGTTTTCATGCATACACATATAAAGAAAGAAAAACACAATAGATTTGCCTTCGACTACCAAACCCTAACTGTAGCAGATACTCGTTATATGGATCTCATCCGACTGTATACCACAGTCGATCATTTAGTCATTCATTCATTCACCCATTCAACAAATACTGATTGAGCACCCACTATGTGGGTGATACAATGGTATTAGGCACGGGGTAGACAATGGCCTAGTATACCATGGCCCCTGCCCCCTCAGGCTTACAGTCTAGTGGGAGGGATGATAAGTATTGAACAAGTGAACACAGAAATGTGAGTGCCAGGAAGGAAAAGAGCAGGTGCTATGAGAATGAATAACAGCGGGGACATGGTTTTAGACTTGGTATTCTTTGCAATATCAACCTCTCAGAAAGGGACACTTAAACTAGACCCTGAAGGATCACATTGAGTCAGGTAAGCAACAAGCATTCCAGACAGAGGAAATAGCTTGTGCAAACACCCACAGGGGAGAATAGCCTTCCGCCCTTAAAACCTGAAGGCACATGAGGGTGGCCGGAGGTCAGCGACCCAGGAGGACAGCACAGGAGATGAGACAGGGCCAGGTTGCACGGGACCATTTCTATTATTCTTGTGCAAAGTTTCTCTATCAAGGGACTCCTACGTGGAAGAGCTCAGAAGCTATTCACTAAGTTTCACATTTTACTCCAAATGGCTTTCCAGATCCTAGCTCCTCTCAGGAAGCCTTCCCCAAATACCCTTGCTGAAGATGACATAAGACTGGTGGTTGGGATTCTCCGCTGGGAAACGGAAGGGTAATTAACTTTTATTCAGCATCTTCTATGGGCTGGGCACTGTGCTAAGTTTTTTTGTATGGCATTCTTATTTAATTCTTAAAACCATGTCATTAGTTCCTATTATCTTCATTTCTTCCACAGTGGTCCAGTCCATGGTTTTGTTGGTTATAAACGGCAGAGTGGTTCTGCAATGTTTCTCAAACCATTCCAAAGTTAAATGCTCTGCGGACAACCAACTGTTGGTCAGTTGAGAGCTATGGGCAACTTTTTGGCTAAATTACAAGTAATTTTTCTTGTCTACTTTAAACAACCATAATTCCTACAGACTAAGCCAGTAAGTCACCTGGAACTTACTATGTTGACTCTGAAATCTTTTTTTGCGGGGGTTGTACATGATGATTTAATATACATATATGTTGTGAAACGATTACCTCGAGTAAACTAACACATCCATCACCCCACGTAGTTACCATTTTATATGTGATGAGAAAACTTAAGGTCTACTCTCTTAGCAAATTTCAAGTATACAGTACAGTATTATTAACTATAGTCACCATGCTGTACGTTAGAGCCTCAGAACTTATTCATCTTATAACTGAAGGTTGTACCCTTTGACCAACATCTCCCCATCTCCCCTGCCCCTCAGGCCCTGGCAGGAACCATTCTACTCTGGTTCTATGAGCTTGACTTTTTTAGATTTCACATATAAGTGAAAAATCATACAGTATTTGTCTTTCTGTGTCTATCTTATTTTACTTGGCATTATATCCTCCAAGTTCATCCATGTTTTTGCAAATGACAGGATTTCCTTTTTTATGGCTGAATAATATTCTATTGCATATATATTCCACACTTTCTTTATCCATTCACTTGTTGACGGACATTTAGATTGTTCCCATGTCTCGGCTATTGTGAATAACACTGCAGTAAACATGGGAGCATAGATATCTCTTTGAGATGCTGTTTTCACTTTATATATATACCCAAAAGTGGCATTGCTGGATCTTATGGTAATTCTAGTTTTAATTTTTTGAAGAACCTCCATATTGTTTTCCATAGTGGCTGCACCAATTTCCATTCCCACCAACAGTACACAAGGGTTCCGTTTTCTCCACACCCTCACAAACACTTGCTATTTCTTGTCTTTTTAATAATAGCCATCCTAATGGGTGTGAGGTGATCTCTCACTGTGGTTTTGATTTGCATTTCCCCAATGATTAGTGATGTTGAGCACCTTTTCATATAGCTGTTGGCCCATTTATATGTCTTCTTTGGAAAAATGTCTATTCAAGTCCTCTGCCCATTTTTTAATCCGGTTATTTGGTTTTTTGATTTTGAGTTGTATGAGTTCCTTATATATTTTGGGTATTAATCTCTTGAGACAGATGGTTTGCAAATATTTTCTCCCATTCCGTAGGCTGCCTTTTCATTTTGTTCATGGTTTCCTTTGCTGTGCAGAAGCTTTTAACTTTGATGTACTCCCACTTACTTTGGCTTTTGTTGCTTGTGCTTATGGTGTCATATCCAAAAATTCAGAGCCAAGACCAATGTCAAGAAGCTTTTCCTATGTTTTCTTCCAGAAATTTTATGGTTTCAGGTCTTACATTCAAGTCGGTAATCCATTTCAAGTTAATTTTTTGTGTATGGTGTAAGATAGGGGTCCAATTTCATTCTTTTGCACGTGAATACCTAGTTTTCCCAACACCATTTATTGAAGAGACTATCTTTTCCTCATTGTGTATTCTTGGCGCCCCTGTCAAAGATTAGTTGACTGTATAAACATGGGTTTATTTCTGGGCTCTCGATTCTGTTCTGTTGGTCTCTGTGTCTGTGTTTATGCCAATACCATACTGTTTTGATTACTATAGTTTGTAATATACTTTGAAACCAGGAAGTGTGATACCTCCAGCTTCGTTTTTCTTTCTCAAGACTGCTTTGGCTATTTGGGGTCTTGTGTGGTTCTATACAAATTTTAGGATTGTTTTTTCTATTTCTGTGGAAAATGCCATTGGAATTTTGATAGAGATTCTTTTTATATGGCACCAGGTAACCACCCCATTTGAATTAAGAAGTGAAAGCAGGGGGATAAATGGAGGAGGAACTGAACTTTTGTTAACTGCCTTCTAGCTGCCAAGGCTGTGCGGGCCATTTGCAAATAGTGTATCTTATTTAATCCTCAGCACAGGCATCACCATCCCGGTTTACAGATGAGCAAACTCAGGCTGAAGGAGTTTAACAGTCAACATCATATTGCTGGTAAGTGATTCAAACATCACAGCATGTGCTCTTTTTACACCCCAGAATGCCTCATGATAAAGCAGTAGTCTCAAATAAGGCTGTTTTGTCCCGTATGGGACATTTGGCAATGTCTGGAGACACTTTTGATGGTCATGACTGGGGTGGGGGATGCTACTAGCATTTACTGGGTAGAGGCCAGGGATGTTGCTAAACATCCCATAATACATAAGACAGCATCCACCACAGAGAATTATTCGGCTCCAGATGTCAATAGTGCCAGGTTGACAAACCTGCTATAAAGTAATAAACTCTGAATTTTATCAAACACACTATTCTTTTTTTTCTACAAATATCTACATTCAATAAACCCTGTCCCATTCAAAATGGTCACCTCAGAGGACCATATACTTACCCCAGACATGTTCTCATGCTAACAGCACTTTTATCAACTTTTCTTTATGAAATGTCTTCCTTTTAAATATCTACTGTGATGGCAAATCTCTACTTTGCTAGCAGTTTTGATATTTGGAAAGGGTCAAAAGTTCTTTCCCAAACTTAGTAAAAATATGAGTAAGCAAGCTACATGGTAATAGTCACAGCCACAGCCAAGCACCTGCTTCGTGCCAGGAGAACTCCAAGTAATACTCACCACATAGTAGATGGTAGTATCCCATTTTATGTATGAGGAGCTAAGGCTTCAGGAGATTTAGCGGCTTGACCACAGCCATAACACTTAAGTATAGGAGCCGGAATTCAACCCAAATCTGTTTGCCTTCAAAGCCCCCAGTAATGATACTGATTTCCCATGTGCCATGTAAGCTGGCTCTTAAGTCAATTCCTAAGAAAAAAAATCCCTTCTTCCTCAGTGACACCATGATATTCTGAATAATGGCAGCATTGTCAAAATAAATGCAGCGCATTGTAGCTCAATTAGTTTGAAGAGAACAAGTTCGCTTGTCTGTATACCTGTGTGTATGTGCGCATGCTACATACACACGTGATTATATTTTTTAATCACTCATTAACTTTAGTCACCTCCCATGAGCTCTCTCCTCCTTAAGCACAAAGCCCTTCCACTAACACATAAATAAGTCAGCAAATGAAGGAGGAACAAAACAGAAGGAACCGGGCAGGAAGTAGACAGAAAAGGAAGATATTGCAGGTTCAAGGAGGCCACTGGGGAGGAACAAGGACAGATGGAAGTGGTAAGTCCTTTGGATAAATATTTTTCAAAAGGAAAACATGTCTTATTAGCAAGGCCATTACTAAGATAAAGAGATGGTCCATTTCTCAGAAAAAAATGCAATTAGCTTTTTCGTATAAAAAGTACATTTGATGAAAGTGGCTTTAATATTCATCTACCATCTAATGTTCTCATCATATACGACAAAGCAGGATATATAAAAGGACGGCCCTACAATTCCATGAGGCCCATGGCTTGTCTGGGTTGTCCTTCAGGCAGACAAAATAAAAGCTTTCTGGGAAGAGCTTTACTGATTATGCCAGGATATTATTAAACCAGTGTACGCAGAGCCCTGTGCTAAAACTCCCCAGTGCCGGTCCCAGATCTCTTACCGAACAGCTGTTATATTTTGGGCCTTTGACTTACTTTCTTCCTCCCCTTCTCTAAAATAAAGGACTTGGACTAGATGATTCCATCTAAGTTCACAGATTTTGTGGTTCTCTTCACCACCAGGAAAACAATCACCACCAATATGTGTCCTTCTTTTGCAACATGCTTTTAGGTACCTGGAGAAAAATGCACTATAAAAGTGGGGAGATGTCATCATTTTTCTACTTTTGACAGACACGTAGCAAAGAATCACTATTTATATATAAACATATAAATTAAGATGGTGAGATTGAACAGGGAACGTAAACAGAAGAGACAGAGAAAAGGAGGCTGGCGGTTATTACAGAGACAAGGGGCCCATACAGCCCTCCTGGGAACATGCGTCCCTCCACCTGAGCAATGACTGCCTGGGTAGCCCAGAGGCTGAGGATGAGGTGAGAGCTGTAGGGTCTGGAACAAGCCTGCAGGGTGTGGGCTGAATTCAGTATCACTCATCTCATATCGTCTCTGCTCCCGGCACACGTTTGAAGGTTCACAGAGCATCTTCCTCTCTCTATCACTCGCCTTACCTTATTTATAGAGTGCCACATCAGAGATTCCAATAAATGTGTCATGCATTCAGTCTCCCTTCACTTGCTGAGTAATTCAATGAGTTAAATTTTGCCAGAGTTAGCAGTCTTGACCCAAAGATGCAGGGAATAGGATATGAGTACACTCCTACTTTGTGACAGGCAAGTTTTGCTGTTTTTAACCTAGGACTGTGACTCTGTTCTTCTTCTTCCAGACCATCCTGCTGCCTGGATCCCTAGACAGAATCTTCTGGCTGTATTAGCATACCTAATAAAGTCCTGTCTGTAAAAAGAACAGCAAATAAAAATTGCTCGTAAAGAATTCTCCCATTGAGAGGCAAGCAGTTTAACTGCTCAGTGGAAACTTGAAGTCGCTTTGAATGGGCTTCTGAACGCAGGACAGCGGAAGCTACCAGGGAAAGCAGCCGGCTCAAGCCAATCGGCAAGGGCCAGTAACAGGGAGCCCTTGCCATCTGAGGGTCAAACATTATTCATTACTACCAACCTTTAGTAACTAATTCACGACTATGATTCGCTCCACGTCCTAAGAGTTAAAAGTCAACTGCAACGCAGAAAAATTCATTATTTGTCTATCACAATTCTCTCCTTTATAGACACAAGGTAACTCCATAAATGTCCTCAAAACTGTGCCTAATGCCAAACCCTACTGCGACTATGGTGACAGCTGGCCAAGTTCTACTGAAAGCGAAAATGTGAAATTCAGGATTGGAGCACGTGCATAAGTGAAGCAACCACTGCAATTCTAGAGGAAACCCCTAGTTGACTGGAGGAAATGAGGTTCTCGGCACTGAGGACCCTGCCTGGCCTACAACACAAGCCACTGTCTGAGAGGGCACAATCAGACCAGAAGGAAAAGACCCAGCAGAGAGAAAGTGGCTCTCTGGTGCTCGATCCCAGCCACTCCGCTTCCAAATTGGAAACTCATTCGCCCCAGGATCATTTCATCCTGCCACACCCATTAGATACTTATTTTCCATTTCAAAACTTGTTTTACTCTTTTATTACTCTGAGTGGATGGTAATTAGATTGTTTCACTCTGTTTGACAAGAGTTACCTCTACTCTGTCTGGGAAAAGACAGGGTGGTGAGTGACTTAAATGGCCTTCTTGGTTTTTATTTAACAGACCACTTTTTTTATAGCACTTACGGTATGCCAGGCATTCTTCCAGGAACTTCACCAGTGATAACTCATTTAATTCTTATAAATCAAGGATCAATCAAGTATAATTAAGTATAAATAAAAGAGGAATCCATTACTCCTGGGGGGAACAGAGTTACAGGACTTTTTTTTTCAGGCTTAACAAAGATGCCTTACCAATGTTCCCCGCCTCGCGATGCTGAGTTTAGAGACCACTGGGGAGAGAACAGGCACATTTTCACAGAGACCATGAAGGCTCCCCCAAAAAAGGAATCAGAAGCCTGACTGTCACTGTTAGCCAGTGTCTGCTACAGCAGGACACACGCATATGCTGTATACCCAACAGAAATGTGTCCATATGTGCACAAAAATTATGCACAAGGATGTTCATAGCAATACTGTCCTTAGTATCCCCAAACTGGAAACCACCTAAAGGTCTATCAGCAGTAAAATGGTTACATCAATTGTGGCATATCCATACAATGGAATACTCCACAGCAACGAGAGGGAATGAACCACTGATACATCCAAGGGCATGGTGAATCTCACAAACACGATGCTAGACACGAAAGAAATACATACTGTGTGATTCCATTTATATGAAGTTCAAAGACAGAAAAAACTAACCTATGGAGACAGAGGTTGCAACAGTGGTTGCCTACGGAGGGGTGGGGATTGCCTGCAAAGGGACACAAAGGAACGTTCTGGGGTGATGGAAATGTTTTATATCTCGACAGAGGTGTTGTTTCCATGTGTATATTCATCTATCAAAACTCATCGAATTGTATACTTAAGATCTATGCATTTCACTGCCTGCACATTTTACTTCAATATAAAAAAGAGAGAGCTGTGACCTCTTAGGTGTTACAAACTCCTGAAGCTGTGGGCTTTGGTGTCGCTGCTGTCCTGCAGATGCTGCCAGTGGCATGTCCACAATCTGTAGCCTAACCCAGCTGCTAAAAGCAAAGCAATGCCTCTGAGAAACCAGACACAAGAGTCCCCTAAGTCAGGTCACCTCCAACCCTCACTTTATTCATTCCCTGTGGAAGATGTTGGCCATGGAAGGTTGATGAGGAGGTGCCAGAACTCTTTGGCGCTCATGCCAAATTTGAATACCCTCCCAGGGTTTTTTGCTGTATTATTCAATGTGACCAATTCCTGGCTCCAGAAGAGGACCAGTGGGAAGTGCATTTGGGTATGGTTCTCACCATATTCACCTAGTGCTGCTCCTCTTCCTGCATCTCATCAGGGGAGGAAGGGAGACTGGAGGACTAAGACATCTAGGCCTCTGGAATATTGTGAGGTTGAATGTGGCAAACTCCTAGTTATCCTCCCAATCCACAGTAGCTGATTATGGATGGGCCCATGGCTGCCCAGCTACAGACTACATTTCCCAGCTTCCCTTACAGCCAGATGGGGTCATATGACTATGCTCTCACCAATGGAATGTGAGTAGAAATGACATGTGCAAATTCTACTCGTTTTAAAAGTAATTGCCTGCCCTGAGCTTCCACTCTTTCCCCCTTTCCATAGGCTAGAAGCACAGACCTGACCCAGCAAATGGGAGACACGTCCTACTGGTTAGTAGTAGTGACCTAGCTTCAACTAGAAGGAGAGGACAACACTCTCAGGAATAAAAGAGCTACAAAATGGTCAGAAGGTCGGTCCCTGGACAACCCCTGGAGCAGTACTATGCCACCAGCCTGGTCCCCTCACCTCTAGACTGCTATGTGAAAGAGAAATGTCAGTCTTATTTGAACCATTGCATTTGGGGTCTCCTTGTTAAAGCATCTTAGCTAATACCCCTAGCACATAAGCTTTTAAGGCTGATGATCTCCAGGCAGGAATTTCCAAGTCTCATATACTCTACCTAGCCTGGTAATTTGTATTCCAAAGTTCAGATTATACTAGTACATAAAGATAGCACCCTCATTCCTATCATTCAGTGTTAACCCTGTTGCTTAAACTAGTCGCCCACAGTCTACAAGATACTATCAACTCCTTATTCATGTACACAAGGTCCTTTCAAGACATGGTCCCATCCTCCATGCTTGGTTTCACTGCATGTATTTGCTTCACTAGCATCTTGTGTTCTAGTCACACTGAATGTTCCCTGAGGGCACATTGCACATGCAGACCTCTGTGCTCACACTTCTGGCCAAGTGGAATGGCCTTTTTACATCTCCATCCCACACACTCTTCTGCTCATGAGGCAATTCTTACTCATGAGCCTTCAAAACCCAGCCCAGAAGACCCCACAGAAGCTTCTTAGGGATTTAGTTACATGTATGACCTCACAGGTACAATATATGTTCCAAAGACAAAATCTCCAAAAACGAAGACCATACTTTGCCCATTTTCTTAACCTTGGCATTTAGCACATGATCTGGCTCCTACTCAATGACGGTTGAATGAAAGAAAGAAGCAGAATTTAACAGACAGTGTGTTTCAAAACCCTGTATGGACATTATCATTCTTACCTATTCAGTGCAAAAGCATAGTGGAATTTAATATTATGCTGGTCAGCCAAATCACACGTAGGCAGCATTTCCAGTGTTTCTACCAGCTTCACCATTGCGTCATAGTCCTGTTGGCAAGAGGTCCCAAGGTGAGAAAGAGAGGAAACACAGCTCTTCAAAGATTTTTCTGAACAGTTGTAAATATGAGACAGCCTCAGCATTTAAATACAAGCCTTTCCCTACAGACAGCATTTAGAGAAGGTATTTGTAGCCCTTAATAGAACAGAAATAAGACCATAAGATAAGAAAAAAGATGGATGAGAGAGAAGACAGAGAAAGAAGCCCTGCTCTCAGAGGCCACAAAAGGATCAAGGGAAGGAGGTTAGATTCAAAGGCAACAAAAGAAAGCAAATGAGCCCAGCAGCCAGGAAACAGCTACCACGTTTTGAGCGCAAGAGAGTTACCACCACCAGCAAAGCGTTGAATTAAAATGAGCTGGACATAGACATACAAGGAATCTTACAGTCACTTGCCATGTAGAGGGAGGAAACATCCCAGTCTTTCCTATTTTGCCAGAAATAATCAAATTAATCCAAACCAGGGCTTCTCAACATCAGCACTACTAACATTTTTGGACTGGATCGTTCTCTGTTATGCGGTTGTCCTGTGCACTGTAGGATGTTAAACAGCATCCCTGGCCTCAACCCACTAGATGCCAGTAGCACCTCCCCCTCCCCCTTAGTTGTGACAACCAAAATGTTTCCAGACACTACCACATGTCCCCCGGTTGAGAATCACTGTTCTAAACCGCATAATTACCCAGGGAAAAATTGTTGCCATGTTTGTCTCAGCTGGATCCCCTGTGAGCAGTGCCATCTGCTACCCTTTCAGCCAGGCTTAGAATCATCGTCAATGGCCAACTCGCTGACAGCCGGCCACAGTTAGTGGAGGATGACTTCCCACCAAAATCCCATGCCTGTTTTATGGCTCTGCACCTTGATGCTGCTGCCCAAGGAAAGAGAAGGCAGCATGTTCCAAGAAGCTTCTGGCTCACCTTTGAGTCTCAGAGATCCACTGACGGAAGATTATAAAAAGGAGAGATGCATGAAGGCAAGGACAGAAGGAAGCCAACAGCTCAAGGGAAGAAAGACTTCAAGAAAAGCCATTCCCATTCTCTGTCCCATGGGGCATGATTTAATCATCATCATAATCCCTACTAGCATCTGCTATTAAAATCAATTAGATGCATCTGTTTATCACTACGGGCATGAGTTTCTTAGTGGCTGACTCTGTTCTTGGTTCAGGTCATAAATGGATGCCTCTCTCATTAGATTTAACAACCAGTGGCCAACAACCTCCAATATGGCTTTGTAGAATCCTGCAGGTAAAGTGCACTGCCCTGTGTTCCTCCAAAGGGAAGGAAGGCAAGACGTCCTTAGAAATGGCTCACTGGCACTAAAATTGGAGGAAGGAAATGCTGATTTCCTTCATGGTACCACATCCCACAAATCCTGTCTCAAGAACTCTCCAGAAGCCTCTGATGCTTGTCTTAGAATAAACATCTACATTCCCTGGGTCCTGGACATGCCTCTGCTGCCCCTGCCCTCCCTGTCAGTGATGGGTGGTGGTAAACAAAGAAGGAAGTGACAAAAGCCTAAAGGAAGCATCACAGTAGAGGAGTTAAGGACAACTGAGCCAGTCATCTCAGTTTGAATCCTGACTTTGCCAAGTGCTGTGCGCCCTTAGGCAAGTTACTTAACTTCACTGTGCCTCAGTTTCCTCATTTGTAAAACGGAGACAATCAGAGTAAATATCCCATAAGCTTGTGAAGAGGATTAAATAAGTTAGGATTTGCAAAGGCTTGGAAGAATGCCTTGCATAAAATGCATATAAACTGTGAAATTCTGAGTTCCTTTATTGAGCAGTACTGTACATGAGTTATCATTGGAGTGGCCCTATTTCCACCATAGCAGATATGCTAGGTGACCTATGACCTAGCCACATACCTATTTGTCTCTACAACAGCTACCTAACCATCCTAGTGTAAGAGTACTTACATGAGGAATTCCTCATGCCAAGGAAGAACTCGGCATGTGTCAGCCTCAGTAAAGTGTATTTCATACCTGGATATCGCGGTAGGACAGCAGTAAATTAATGATGATGTCTGAGGTCAGAACTTCAGTATTATCCATGCGGAGTTTGATCCGGGCCAGCTCCTTCGCCAGCTCATCACCTTGGTATTTGTCTCTGGCTCTCCGGATGTCATTTAGCAAGGTTTCTTTGTAATAAGCACTGGAGAGGGAAACATGAAAATCTCCAGTCATATCTACACACATCCAGGACTCTGTTTCCTTTAGCAGCCATAACAAACCTGGTTCTCACTGACAGAACTCAGGCTAACACACAGGGGCCTCGCCCAGACCTCAGCCAGCAAATGGGAGACACATCCTACTGGTTAGTCACATTTTGCAGAAACTAACCACTAAACAATAACAAAGAAAAATCACTTCATTACAGTATTTTCAAAATTGGCCCCATCTGTATTTGGATGACACATAGGACTTGCTAGCCACCCTACCCCACCCCACTTCCTCTGGTATTTTCAAACACACAGAGGGCAAGAAGTTTCCTTACCTGAACAGTTATTGCCCCCACTAAGATCAGATTATCACAAAGTCAAACAAAACTCCAAAAGCCAAGAAACACAGTAAAATGAGAACTTCTTTAAAATGAATCCAGCAGGTGTCCCCAGCTAGTAATCATGAAGCTTTTTCTGGTTGGGTGAGAGCCGGAAACTGGATGTGTCCACAAGCAATCCAGGAAGCCGGGCCTGTAAGCCTACAGACCACGTCTGCCTCCCACTCCCCACTCTCCCTGTCATGTCTGACCGTCAGAAGGCTTTTCTAAAGTAAAACGTAAAGCTTCCCTCATGTGGGCATCTAGCTAATAATAGGGATGTATAAAAATATTTAAAGCAGTTTAAAACCACACTAGAATGTCTCACCACAGCCTCTCAAAGAACCAATGCTAGTATCTTGTACTTGGTTTAAAATCTTTAAAAATTATCTTTGGGGCTGGCCCAGTGGCGCAGCAGCTAAGTGCGCACGTTCCACTTCCATGGCCCAGGGTTTGCTGGTTCGGATCCCAGGTGCAGACATGGCGCCGTTTGACAAGCCATGCTGTGGCAGGCATCCCACGTATAAAGTAGAGGAAGATGGGCACGGATGTTAGCTCAGGGCCAGTCTTCCTCAGCTAAAAGAGGAGGATTGGCGGCAGTAGTTAGCTCAGGGCTAATCTTCCTCAAAAAATTTTTTAAAAATTTTAAAAAAAGATCTAATTTGGTATATGGAGGCCAACTTACAATGACCACAGACTGATTTAAATATGTCGTCTACTTCCCAAGTAACTTTGTTTATGGAGACTGGGCTTTACCAAGCAGGAACACTGTCAACCCATTAAGCAGCTGAAATGATTTAACTGTATACAGTAAAATTAGGCTATTTACTAAAAAAGAGTGAGGCTCAATTAAACAATGGTCTGCACAGAAAGAGAAACAACACATAAGAACAAATGTTACCTACTCTTAATAATTATAAAACGATGCCAAATAAATGTGTCTACAATCCAATGCTTATAACATTTTGATTAACATTGAAAGAATGAAGTGATGCCCCACAGAAAGCACTCTGATATAAAAATATCAGCACATTGCTTTTTTATTTCTTTATTTGTCTATTGCTTATCACCCCAATGATGAGCAAATTAGCAGGTTCCGCCATTGTTTAAAATTCTATCATTAATTTAATGAGTAAGTTGGGTGACAGCCGTTGTCCATTTGGTGGACTATAAAGGCATCAAAGCAATTAAAGTGTTATTAGTTTAGCCTGACAAGTAAAATTGTATACTTTAGTTTAGCCTTGTTTTCAAGGGCAATTCTGAAAAATAGTTTTAATAAACTAAAAAACCTAATAAGAATGGTAACTTGTAAGTACATAAACAAAACACTGAATTGAGTACGGCTTGGGGACAGCATATATGTAATAAACATGCAGCCATTTCTGCCACTGGAAACCAGGGAAGATGTTGCTAACTGATGTGAACTTAGAAATGGCATCAAACTCCTTTTCAGCACAGGGCTCCAGGCAGCCTGTATCAGTTTATCAGAGTTGGCACCTAGCTAAAAATTTATCTGCCAACCCTGTTATAGATGTTTGAAACCGTAAGTACCATTTATTCTCTCACTAACCATTGCCAGGTATCTGCCAGTTCAAGGGGTGGAATCAACCAAGGGGTATTTCAAGCCCTTTGAAATTAAGCCAGTTTTCCTACTGATATACACACACATTGAATGAGAAACAAACTTGAGTCCATTTCTTGCAAAGATCTGGCTTTACCTGACAGACTCAAGCTAGCCTACTTCCTTGTCAGACCTGAAAACATGATATTGGTAGAGCTTTCGCCCTAAATTTGACTAAAATGTTCATTCCGCAATAAGACAATAGTTAGCAAGGTGTGACTGAATGAGGCTTTCCAAAAATGTGCCACAAAAGGTCCCTCATTTGCTTTCTATGTTGGCATGCAGTCACATATCTGGGTTCCTAGTCTTCTCTTCCCATTAAATTCTGTAGAAGAAACTCTAGTCCAGAGAGGAGGTGATTGACAGAAAAAGAGAAGAGACTGTTAACAAGTGTGTGCCTCATACCAGTACTACAACAGTAACACTCCACAGTTCAGGGTGCCACGATTTGGGCCAAAGTGGGACGTGTGGTGCCTTACATTTCATTATAAGTCAGTTCGGTCAATGCTTCGGATTTTCATTTGTTTTGGAAGGACAAATCCTTCTCCTTGTGACATTTACAGGAGTAAATCCTTTAAATTGGTTGCCAGGAAAATAATTGGATCCTTTTGTTAAGTAGAATCATTTTTCTGCCTTCAACTTTTAGAACAAGAACATTTTAAGGCATGATTTCTTGAGCACCGAGGCTCAAAGAGGTGAGCTGACTTTTACAAGACTACACAGCTAGGAAGTGCATGACCCAGGATTCAACCCAAACCTGTCTACCTCTGAATCAGTATTCCACATTGTCTCCGACAGAAGTGTACAAAGGACACATCACAGTACATCCTGAGGTCAGGATGGCTTCAGCTTGACTCAATGCATCCCGACTTTGATAGCATAAGAACTTATGGTCACAATGACCTTGCTGAGGCATTTTAACACCTCAACAATGGATGGAGGGAGGATCATGTTCAGAAATGATCTTGAAACACAGAATGTCAGAGTTGAAAGCATTAGAAAAAAATTCGTGACAACTACCTTATTTTCTAGATGAGAAAACTGCTGCAGAGAAGTATTTATCAAGGTCACACAGGGAGTCAGGGCCAGATGCTGGCTTTACCCTGACCTCCTAACTCTAGTTTTATTCTGTTTTGGATACACTTCAGTGGCCCAACTTAGTGAGGTAGTAAGGGACAATAATGGATTCCAGGATAACTTAAGAATGATTGGCCAGAGTTCCCCATTCTCTGGCACTGTGGTCTTTTGAGGGTTTATTGCCTCCATGAATGTGAAGGGCAATTTCTGGAAAAGCTCCCAGGGTTGTTGACAGGTGATGGGAATTACCATGAGGTCACGTGGATGTCCTTGAGGAGGCTAGTAAACCTGTCCACCAGGGGCACACACAGTGGGCCCAGGATGGTGTCCCAGTTGGGCTGCATGTACTCCGAGGCACGCCTCTGGGCATCGCTCTCACAGCAAAAATAATCAGCACATGGTGTCACGATGTACGGGATGAAATAATAATTTCCACTAGATGCCTGGAAAAAAGAAACAGAAATGTTTCACAAAGTAATTGGTGCAGAAGCACAGCTGTGGATTTGGGCAGGCAAAACCTGGTGGAACAGGGAAGGAGAAAATGCCTGAGTATGAACAACAACTTGTGCAATATGACTATGAATCTATTAGGCACAAAACAGGAAACCACTCAATTTCACAAACTCCAACACATGGATGTATGACAAAAATTTGGTTTCAAATGCTGAACTCATCTGTATGTCTCTGAACTTCATTGGCAGAGATTTTAGGGTTTAAGGTCTCAGAAACCACATCATTTCATTACCTGCCTCCAAAATCAGAGGAAACTTGAACCCATTGATAACGAAGGACTGCAATATAAAGGCATATTTTCTTTCTTTTAGTATAGATGGAAAAGGCTTATTATTTCATAATTTAACTACAGGTGAACTTTGTTGAGTAAAAATTGCTTTGCAGGAAGCAGATATTAATAAATATGATTAGACAGATCAAGAGATTATGCAATCTGAAGAAGAGAGAGAAAAAAGAATGAAGAAAAACAAACAGAGCCTCAAAGAAATGTGGGACACCACCAAGTGCACCAACATACCCAACACATAATGGGAGCCCCAGAAGGAGAGGAGAGAAAGGAACAGAAAAATACTCAAAGAAATAATTGCTGAAAACTTCACAAATTTGATGAAATGAATCTACATATCCCAGGAGTTAAATGAAATCCAAATAGGAAAACTCAAAAGAGATCCACACCCAGATACACCATAGTCAAAAATTTGAAAGACAAAGTCTTGAAAGCAGCAAGAGAAAAATGTCTTATGCAGAAGGGAATCCCAATAAAATTAATATCTGTCTTTTCATCAGAAAAAATGAAGGGGGGCCAGCCCCATGGCTGAGTGGTTAAGTTCGTGCGCTCTGCTTCGGCAGCCCGGGGTTTCACTGGTTCGGATCCTGGGTGCAGACATGGCACTGCTCGTCAGGCCACACTGAGGCGGCATCCCACATGCCACAACTGGAAGGACTCACAACTAAAATTGCACAACTATGTACTGGGGGGCTGTGGGGAGAAAAAGGAAAAATAAAATCTTTAAAAAAAAAAGAAACAATGAAGGGCAGAAGGTAGTAGGATGACATAGTCAAAGTGATGAAAGAAAAAAAAGTCAACCAAGAATCTTATATCTAGCAAAACTATTGTCAACCTACAAAAAACAGAAACAAGTTTACAAGACAAAGCACTTATTTGGGATCAAAGAATTGCAATTTGGGGAGCACAGATTCAGGTAGAAACCCAGATAGTGTCCCCCTTACAGGAGAGGGATTTAGAGTTTTTATGGGAAACAGGGAGGATGAGGTGAGTTGTATTAAAGAAGATTTTGTTGGTGCTAGATGAGGTAAGGCTAGGTTTATATGTACTTCATTGATTGGCTTGAGGTTGGAGGCAAAAGGCTAGACTGGTACTTCATTGATTGGTTGGCTATCTGGTCAGGAGCAAAGTCCAATTTCATCGGTCCTTATGGACAGGATATTCTTGTCCTGACTGAATTCCTGGAATGCTGGCAGTTTGGTCCAGTTTGGAAGATAAAGAAAACAAGACATGCAAGGCAATTCCTCTGAAATGGCTGCTCCGGCCCTATTTTAATATGGCTCCACTCAGGTCATCTTTCACACTATCTTTTAAAAAATGAAGGTGAAATAAAGACATTTTCAGATAAACAAAAACTAAGTAATTTGTTCCTAGCAGACCTGTCTTACAAAAAAAGACTAAAGGAAGTTCTTCAGGCTGAAAGCATGTGACACCAGACCGTAATTCTAATTCACATGATAAAAACAGTGTGTGCCAGTAAATGTAGTTATATAGGTAATTATAAGAGACAATACAATTGCCAATTTCTTCTTTCTTCTGACAAATAAAGGAAAAGCAATAGGATATATTGAACTATATGAGGAAGCCATTTACTTTAAAACTAATTTGGCCTGACCTTGTTTTTCCACAAGGGCCTGACATGGCCTGTTGAGCATGCATTGTCCATCTGCTTTAAACATTTATGATACTCCAAAGACAAGAATGATGCCCTTAAAGATAAGGATGTACCCCTTCCTCTATATTGGCATTCCCTTAAGGATAAGCATCTCTTCCTAAAAACTAAGGATTAATTACCAACCTGCTGTGCCAGCAAAGCAATCTCGTGACTATTGTAAAAGGGACATTCCTATCATATGTGATGTATGCTGTTTGTTCCAAGATGGCATATAACTACTCTGTATACCCCACTTCTTCTGTGCCCTTCCTTCCTTGGGGAAGGAAGACCTCGGGCTATAGCCCTCAAACCTGGCTCATAATAAACTCACCCCAATTTTGACTTATAGAATGATTATGGATTATTTTGTCAATATTTCTTGGTGTAGTTGCAGCAGGATTTCAGAGAAATCCACCAGAGACCAACTGGAATCTACACTGAACCGGCATCTGGTACCAATAGGAGCCCACTGAGTCCCCTGGATCACTGTATTCTTCAGGTGACCCCAGTGAGTTCTCCTGAAACCCAGACCTCCTTATTTTAAGTCAATGGTCCAGAGTTTATACGAGTTGTTTCAAGCCTTAAGACTAGATGTCTTAAGGGGGTACCAGTACCTACCCTAGGTAAGAGGAATCTATGGGGCATTCCCAGGAAAGAGAAACCTAGGGGGGATTTCCTAGGTAAGGGGAGCCTATGGGGAACTTCGGAGTGAATGGAGGCAGGCTGATCTTTTCAATTTGGCTTTAAACTGGAAAGAATTGTGTTTATCAAGTCTGAAGAAACTGATTGATAGAAAAATGAGAGTCTGAACTTGTTCATTTCTGAAGAGAAGGGACACCAGCTCCTCCCAGCTGTAAGTCATTCTCAGGCAACTGAGAACCTAGTGGGAGTGTCCGAGGTTGAGCCTCCAGATGTGCATAGGGAATTCCATTGTGATGGTTCACTCTAAGCAACTGACAGCTTGTCCAGGGATGCACAAATGAAGGTTGCTCATCCATACACTCTGAGCTCCCACAGTAGTTTTAGATTGTTGGTGGGAGAAACTGAGACACGTGAGGGTGCTCACGACCTTGTTTAGGGAGTGATACTCACAAATAGTACTCTGACCCATTACACTGTCCCTAGAAATTGTTCAGACTTTATAGTAAAACAAAACTAAGAGAAGAATGAGAAATCGAGCTTCTAAAAGCTTACCAGTTCCTGAATGGGCAAGGCTCCCCTTGGAACTCCGGCTGGCTTCATGTTAACACTTGCAAGTGCTTAACAAAAGAGGGATAGCTGTAAACAGCTGGCAAGATAACCCAGGATAATTTAAAATTACAGTGGCCACACTTGGGGGCTCCTTTGACCCTCCAAAACTTGTACATTGGCCATTGGAAGGAACATTCTAATTAGATAAGATCTTTTCAAAGTGCACTTATTAAGTCATGGCTACCTTTGAAGGAGGACCCAATATGAGCCCCTCCCAGGGTTAATGAGACTCAGATTTTCTGGGAAACTGCTACCCTTAAAAAGTCAAGAGGAAACTAAAATTAAAAAATTAATGGAGTTGTTTAATACTGCCAGGTAGTTACTACTTGTCCCAGCTGAAACCTGACAAGATATGTGAAAGGATTTAGCAACTTATGATCAGAAATTCAGCCAAACTGAAAGCTGATATTTAGAGCTTAGTAAGAATTTTTTAGGCCTTCTTCCCTAAGTTAAAATAAAACTAAGCACCTGGAGGGAAAGAAGCAAATTAGGGTGACGTAGTTGGACAGGTAGATTGTAACTTAAATGACATTATAGGTCAATCTAAATTTCTGAGAAATTAAGAGCAATGGTCATCAACTTACAAACCTTTGCAAAACTGGAAAGCAGCTCTAGAGGCATTTCAGATTCTACCCATTTCCTTTATCTCAGAAAGGCTTATCACCTCCCCTCTCCAAGAACTGTTTTCTAGCCCATCACTAATTCCTAAGACTGAATTTAAAAAAGAAGAGAAAGGCAAGAAAAACAGCCATAAGAGTACTCTATCCCCAAATCTAGCATCTTTAGGGTCTTCTCCACAAATATTAGAAAAAACTTAAAACAAAATTTGGATTTAATTATTCTTTCATAACTAGTGAGGCACATATTACTGTACCTGATTCATGGCAGTTATTTTAAAACAACAGGTGTGGAGTTATTATGTATGTGTGTCTGTATGTATATTATATATGTGTGATATCTTACCTCCAGATGGTATAATTTCTAAAGAGCTTTATTTAGTTGGCTTAAAGTAAGCACTTATATAAATGTAATGAAACTAACCCAAATGTCTTTCAAGCTAACATGATATAAAATAATATTTGGTAAATAAAAGCTTATTTAAGATTGTTGCTTTGATTAAAATGAACATATTTTCAGAGTTATCAGCATGGAAACAAGTAAAATAAATACATGTGAAAAAGATACGAGTGTTAGGCGAACTTTTTAACAATAATTATGTGTTTTGGTGTATGTACTTAATTTCAAAACCTTTTGGTAACTTGGAACCTTAGAGTTTTGCTAAGTGAGTAATGATCAAATTTGAATATCCAGATCATTTCCAAATAAGATAAAATATTAGACATTAATGATTAAATATAGGTTTATCTATTTTTGGCTTGTTATTATAAAGAAACTAAAAAGAACGTTTGGGTCTGTCAGTAAACATGTCTTGTAATTTATTTAAAAATTGTACTATGAATTAGCATTTCTCTAGAAATTATAAACAGTATTTACAAATTTGCCAAGCCACAGAATGCTAACATAAGACAGTTTATAATTGCTTACTTCTTAGTTTTCACAAAAAATTAAGGTTTCTAAGGGTTAAAATTCTAATATATGTGGTTAAAGCTACTAAAATTTAATAAGGAAAACATCTTTGTATTCAAGGAAAGTAAGATGTATGTCTTCAGTAAAGAAGGTATAAAGAATGGAAATATTTTTGTTTTTATAAGAAAGATAAACTTATCCTAAAGTACTAGGAGGGAAGAAAGAAGGCATAGGACAAATTCTGAATGTAAAAAGAAAATTATAGAAGGTTTGTGGAAGAGGAACCCTGAGGAAAGAGTTTTATGAATGGTCAAGTTGGCTAAGATTAAAATCAATTTGAGTCAGTTTTAATATCAAAAGCAAGCTGGTGCAAAATTAAAATTTGGTTTTCCCTCTGTTAAAGGGGATAATTTTCTTGAACTTTAAGTCTGTTCTTGATAAAGAGATTATAAAAGGTTTTCTTTACTTTTGAGTGAGTCTCACTTTGGTTAAATGGATAACCAAGCACTGTTTCACAGCAACCCTTGTTTCACGGTGACAAGATCAGCAATCCCTTGATCTAGTTTGACCAAGTGTTTTAAAACCTTCTGATATGTTTGACAAGCTCCCCAAAACTCAAATCCTAAATGAAGTCTTTCTTTTGACTTGAAATTTTTGAGAGTTTTCAGAGGGCCTGTGAGACTTCTCAAAAAAATTGGTTCCCTCTTCCTATAAAGAAGGAGATACTAATTAGACTTATTTGGTATGCTAAATTACACAGGAACACATTGTGCTGATACACCTTCTTAGGTTATACTCTGTGGGTAAATATTACTCATTGTCTTAATCCTGCTACCTTGCTTCCAGCACTACAAGAGGAAAACAACCATGACTGCATTCTATTATCTAATTTGGTTTACAGATGGGTCTTACTTAAAGGATAAGCAAGGACATTATCAAGCTGGATATGCTGTTCAGCCTCAAGAACACCCACTACTGTCCGTTAACTCTGCTAACCCAGTGAAAAATTTCCTTCTACAGGCTCAAGAAATTGCTATGGAAGAAGAGAAACAAAGATGGCAACAAAAAGGGGGAATTTTTGACACCACCAAATAGATGTGGTTTGGGCCCAATAATAATAATAATAATAATAAACCATAGGGCCTATTGGAGCACAATTGCCACTGCTCCAGCATATACACCAAACTAACCCACTGGGCACCTGAAAAGATGATTGCATGGAGAAAACAATACTTTTGTAAACTTTCTCCCACAGTGGCTCATAAAGCCTATACTCACACTATACACCCAAAATATAATCTAGGGAAACTATTTCATGGGTCACAAAGCCACTTTCCCCTTCCTAAGGGACCCTTTGAGGTATGGCAATTAGACTTTGTTCAAATGCCACCATCTCACGGATAAACATATCTTGTAACGATCTGTATGTTCTCACATTGAGTTGAGGCCTTTCCTTGCAGAAGAGCAACTGCTTTAAGTAAATTATTATTGGAAAGGATAATTCCTGTTTGGGGAATTCCTACTGAGTTATTCAGTGACTGGGGAATTCATTCCACCAGACAAAATAATTACATCTATCTCTGAAATTTAGCCAACAATAAAACATTTTAACTAACAGTACAATCAAAACTCAATTGACAAAGCTTTAAGAAGCATTTAACCTCTCATGGTCAAAAGCTCTTCCACTTGTACTTTTCAATATTAGATATACACCTTTTGGTAAACACTGGCTATCTCTTTTTGAAATAACAGGACAGCCTATGCAATTAGATGAAGGAATGTATGAACCAACCTTGCTTAAAGGAGGTATCTTACATTATTGTCAAGGTCTCATTGAGGGCTTAAAAGAAATGAAAGTTTGGTAGATGATTCCTTTCACAGAGAGCTCCCAGGAGACAAAGACCTTAAGGATCATGGACTACAACCTGGAGATTTTCTTTACTGGAACAGACACCAAATAAAAGACTCTCTGCAGCCCTGTTGGAAAGAACCATAACAGGTACTTTTAACCAATCCATGTACTGCAAAATTAAAGAAAACAAACTCATGAATTCACATTTCTCATTAAAAAAGGCTCCTCTGCCTGAGTGGATTTCCACTCCTGTTTCTGACACCTGACTTCAACTGACCAAGACAAATACCTCCAAACCAGGATGAGAAAAAGATGGCATCTGTTGTAGACAGCTGTCCCAAGACTTCAGACCTGTATCTCCTCATTTAAACTCTCATAATGCTTAAACCAAATACCCATTTTATATTATTCTATTTAAGGCTTTCAGAATACTATCATACTTAAAGTAATTGATTTGGAAAGGACTGATTTTGAAGGCCAGGTATTTATTGGATGGCTCCTAATGGAACTCAATGGTTATGTGGAATAAATCTCTGGGTTTGGCTACTGCCTGGATGGCTAAAACACTGTACCCTAAGCTTCCCTTGGATGCAGGGAAGGATTCACCCTGGGACAACATCTGTTGTCAAGCTTCTTCTCTTTAAGGCCAGATGGGCTCATTCAGTGTTCCACTGGTATGGCCTAGCGGCTATACTTATTCCTTCCTTGGGGCTAGAAGATGTCATATCACATATAGAAGCCCTGCCTAAATTTACTCAACAAACCCTTAATGATAGTCAAGCAGGAATAGCCTTATTAAATACTGAAATGTCGTTAGCGAAAAAGGCTGTCCTTCAAAATAGAATGGCCTTAGATATTTTAACTGTATTCCAAGGTGGTATGTGTACAATCATTCAAACTGAATGCTGTGCTTTTACACCTGATGAATCTTGCAATGTGTCATGTTTCCTAAAGCACATGAAAAAAGCAGGTGAACATCTTAAGTGAACCTACACCCAGTCTTGATTATTTGGTTGGCTCCCTACAGGTATTGGCTCCCTTTTTGTGATCTGGATTGAAATTCCTATTTCTATTACTCCTTGGAATTCTTGTATTAGTCATAATAGTCAAACTAATCACTGCTTTCTTTGCTCAGTGCTGTAAGACTGGCATGCAGGCTAGAGTAATGACTTCTTAGCAACGTGAGATGGTCGATCAATCTTACAACCCCGGATGAATTTCCTTTTCTGATAAAGACTATGCCAGAGAACTAATTTTAAAACTAATCTTTTCAAATATTGAATTGTCATGATTGTTACTGTACCTGTTCTATAGTTGTAAACAATGTGATCATGAGGAGTCATGTAAAAGCACATATACAATGTTTGTACAACAATCTAAAGTTAATTGAAAAATTATATAACCTACGAAATGCTTCCTCTGTTAATATATACCTCTATGCTTGTCTATCTCCCCCCAATGTGGATAACTGGGCAAATCAATAAAATAAAAGCCCAGCACTGAGGGACTTGATGGACCCAGGGCAGGCAACAACCACCCTGACACTGAGAGACAATATTTTGATCATCAGTGCTTTCTATTGAAAGATTATAGATCAAAAGGGGAAAAATGATGAACAAATGAAAAGCAATAGGATATATTGGACCATATGAGGAAGCCATTTACTTTAAAACTAATTTGGCCTGACCTTGTTTTTCCAAAAGGGCCTGACGTGGCCTGTTGAGCACGCATTGTCTATCTGCTTTAAACATTTATGATATCCCAAAGACAAGAATGATGCCCTTAAAGATAAGGATGTACCCCTTCCCCCATATTGGCATTCCCTTAAGGATAAGCATCTCTTCCTAAAAACTAAGGATTAGTTACCAACCGGCCATGCTCACCTTGTGTCAGCAAAGCAATCTTGTGACTATTGTTAAAAAAAAAAAAGGGGGCATTCCTGTCATATGTGATTCATGCTCTTTGTTCCAAGATGGTATATAACCACTCTGTACACCCCACTTCTTCGGTGCCCTTCCTTTCTCGAGGAAGGAAGGCCCCAGGCTATAGTCCTCTCAGGCTGGCTCATAATAAACTCACTCCAATTTTGCTTTTATAGATTATGGATCATTTGCATCAACATTTCTCTTAACTGACTTAAGAGAAGTGCATAAAATGATGATGTATATAATCATATATTGGGGCCTAAAACATATAGAAATGTAGTTTATTTGGCACTAACAATACAAAAGATCTAGGTGGAAACAAAGCTGTATTGGAATAAGGAAATAGCACCCTTTGGTAGCTACAATCCACAGAAACAAATGAAAAGAACCAGAAATGGTAAACAAAAAGGTTAATATAACAAACTCTATAAATATATACTTATTTTCCTTTCTTCTCTCAGCTTCTTTAAAATACATAACATTATACAGAGTAATAATTATAACAAAAATATTACGAACATTACAACTAAATAACCCTAAGTTTCTATAACAGGTAGGTACATTGAAGGTGCAAGAATCCAACCGATTTGGATATAACTGTTACATGTCTTAAAACTACTTCCAAAACCAACATTTCTGCTGAAATCTTGTTTATAGTCTTCCTTTAGCAAACCCAGTCTTCCTAAATAGCACAAAAGTAAACTTTTCCCCAGTCCTGCTCAAAACCTAAATAATGAGGCGAAAAAGTAAGATTTTGATAAATACATGCTATGTGCTGTCACGGGTCATGGCTCAAGTGGGCAGAGCAACAGCAGCAGCAGCGGCTGATGAAGGCCTGCCCACAGTTTGGAGGGGACCTGATCCTTTGAACAAACATTTAGCCACAGTTAGAGAAAAATGAGGAGAAAGAGAGGGAACGCATGAACTCTGAAATCAACTGAGCGAGTTTAATAAACAGGACTGAGGAGACAGCAGGAACCTGGAGCCTCAGGAAAGTAAAAATACTTCCTGTGAGAAAATCCTCCATAAAGTGTATAAAAGTTTAAGAAATTTTACAGAAAGAAATTGGAACTAATGACTACATTTTAAAAAGCAATTCATAAACTTCCAAATGAAAGCACAGGCTCTTGAGGGCCGTACTTTTGTTCTTACAAAGAAGAAGAACAGGCCTGAACATCTTCAAATGATGGAACACATTCAGACTTTTGTTGGTGGGGAGACCAGAAATCAAAAAGAAAAACATTGATTAGCATAACACATGTTCAATAGTGAACCAGGCTTTGATACTTGTAATTGTTACGTTTATAAATGGAAACATCTCAAGAATCCAGCTCATTAAAACAAATTTAACAAAGGCAGCTTAGTTTCCTACATAAAGGAGCATTAGAACCAGTATGCTAGGCACATTAATATGTAAATCATTATTCCAAACACTCTTCAAGTATTTCCAAAAGGATGATTCTGATATAGTAAGTGAGGTCAGAGAGCAGAATAAAAGCCACTGGTCTCTCACACTGTGAGGGAATGGAGTAGAGGAATGTGTCCTCTGAAGTTTTTTAGTTCTTAACTTAGCAATTGAGATTTCCAGAACTACTACCATTTACAAATATTATCACCATGAAAAGATTATCCTATATCATCACTAGGCTAAATAATAGGTGCTTTATAGCTCTCATTACAAAAGTTTGATTATAGTCTCAAATGCCATAATTTTTAATGCCTGCCTAATACACCATCTGGTAAATATAAACAGTGTACTTAACCATTCTCCTATTGTTTAACTTTGTTTTGAAATTTTTCTTACTATAAACTGAGATGAACACCTTTGCATATGGCATCTTTATGCTGTGACCTTTTCCTAAGAGTAGCTTCCCAGGAGTGAAATTACTAGAGCAAGTTTAAAGTTCTTGATATGTGTGGCCAAGTTTCTGTCAAAAAAGATGGAGTAATTTACACTCTCACCAGTAGCATACGAAGGCATTTCAATTTCATCATCCTCTCAGCAGAGCTGGGTAGCGTTTTCTTTTTCACATTTGCTAAGTTAGCTGAAAATGAAACACCTTATCAATATTGAAATAGGAAATCAGTATCATGCCTGCTCAAGCATAGCAAGATGGTGGAGAATTTGGATGGCCAAAGATTGAATCCCGGCTCCACTCCATAGTAGATGGATGACTGGAAAATGTACTTATCTATCTAAACCTCAGTTTTCTCATCTTTAAAATGGAGACAATAATACTGTCTACTTCAGTAGGTGACAGAGGTTTAAATATGGCCATGGCACATGGTGGGCACCCAATAAGTACTAGTTGTGTTCAATAGTTCTAGACCAGACCAGGAATTCTGAACTTGGGGTCCATTAATCCTTGGGAGTCTGTGAACTTGAATGAGAAAAAAATTACATCTTTGTCATCATTCACCTTTAACTGAAATGCAGTACTGCCTTCAATTAGGAATATAGCTAACACATCTTAGTTTTAGCGGGACCTGGGACTTTATCACTAATAGAAATCACAGAATTTTTCATATCACATTACAATTCCTGCAGATATCTCAAAATAATTTTTACACCCATCACTACTCCAAAATTATGATAGTTTTTTTTAGACTTGCTGCTTGATCCTATTATTTGAGACATTAATAAAGCACTGATTACAATATACAACTTTTAAAAATATTTTGATAACTACGTTTCAGTATAAATGGTCTCCTTTGTAATCTTTTGTATTTAAGCATCTTAAGATATACTCTGAGAAGGGGTGCATAGGCACTTTCAGACTGACAAAGGGGTCCCCTGGCCCCCCAAAATCTAAGAGCCCATACTCTGGACTCTCAGCAAATCTTTCACATAGAACATCCTACCTGCAGCCCTAAAACACGAGAGTTCGTTCAGTGGGCTTCACATATGAAGAGTTCTATGAATAACAGTGTGACTTCCATCCACAAACAGCCGCCTGCAGTCTCCGGGACAGCCCAGGAAAGCGGAGCGTGTTGAGGTCTCAACCTAATTGTCCATTGGGCTCAATCATGGCCGCTAACCAAGGACGCCTAGGACTTGCCCCTCAGCTGGTTCCTCTGCAGACACCCTATGCAAGGCCAAGGGTCCAGGAAGGCCAGGACAGGAACACAAGTGAAGGGGCCTCATTACACTAGCACTTATTTTATTTATGGCTGGCAGCAGGTGGCAAAGTTGAATAATAATGGCATAAGTTTTATAAACTAATTATTCAGAGCAAATAAAATGTGTAAGAATTGATCCCCATAGACTTTGTAATGAGACTTTCAGCTTGACCTTCCAGAGAACAATTTTTTATAATGATACAAACATTTAATCAGCCAACAAATGGCTTAGCCAGAAGAAGGGGGGAAATCTAAGGCAGATGGAAGGTGGCTCAGTACTACCCAAGATAAATGGATCTCTGAGCACTTGTGGAAGAACGCCTATCTTGATTGCTGGCAGAATGTGGTACTTCGAAGCTTGTGTCTTGTAATGCAAAAGAGTTGCGAATCCTTTGTGAAAACTGCAACTAAAAAAGCACAGAAAATTGTTCCCAAGAAACTTCAGGGAGTAAATGAACAAACATGAGACAATAATTTTCAAAAAATTATTTAACATGACCACGTGTGACAAAATCAATTTATTGAGGAAGAAAATCCAAGTTGGGCGCTGCTCCAAAAAAATTATTACAAGGTTTAAGCCTGATAGATAGAATTCTTTATCTAGTCAGTTAAAGAATTTTTTAAATCAGCACATATGCACATCAGGAAAATGCAGCATTTTTTTTGTTAAGATCAATGCAAATAGCATTCTATGTTGCTACTTTTCTATATTTATCTGGTCATAAAAGGACAAATATACAGAAGCTGAATAACAATTTCAACTAGATAATCAGGCTATTGTGCCACTTAAAGGTAAATGAAGATAACCCCGCTGGAAACACGCCATGTAGCGCCAACTAAGCTACTGCAATAGTCCCTCAGCTTTGTTCAAACAACTGAATGGCTATCACAAAGTCATAGGATTATTTCAGAGCTGGCACGAATCTCAGTAGTCACTGCATTAATCATCTCATTTTATAGAGGAGGAAACTGAGACCCAGCAAGGTTAACTAACTGGCCCACAGATGACCACAGAGCCAGACAAATCTCATGTCCTTCCACTTTCCCTTCCCAGGATTCTTGTCACTAACTGCCATTCCAGCTTAATTCTGAAATATCCTCAAATAAAGCAAGCCATGATACACAAAATATCCAACATAGACCGGCGAATGGTAACTTTTATGGTATGTGAATGATACAGGGTCCCCCCTCCCATCCAGAAGTCTGCTTTACGTCACTCCACTTTTCTGAAAGACCTACAATTAGTACCTCTTTTCGCTAACTAAAAGAAATCAAAGGAAGATTTTTGCTTTTATGAATAAAAGCGAAAATTGCGTTCAGCATTTGTTTTGCAGTGGGCCATTAGAGAGGCTAAGCAGTCAAGCATACTGTCATATTTCAAGTCTTCCACATCAGCCACAGCAGATGACGAACCTTGATCTTTGACATCGAGGCAGGCAGGCATAGAAGAAGGTGTTGACGTTAGTGACCCGCCTGTGCTGATGGATTCAGACGACAATGAGATGTTAATAGATGACCCTCTTCCTCCAGCTCCTACGCCCAGTCTCTTGTACCTTTTTCCACTCCAACCTCTGAAGACTCAGCCTAACACACCATCACTACCACCATCACCTCCCGGCCTTCCAGTGTGCTGTCTTCCCCGATTCCGGTAAGTGACACTACACTGTATGTACACTATTTCTACTTTATATAGGCTGTGTATTTATCATATCATTCCTGCTTTTACTATATGTTGGGGTTTTTTTAGGTTTTGTGTGTTATTTGGTATGATTTCATAGGCTACTTTTGGGGTCTGGGAGTGCTCAAAAATTTTCCATATAAGTTATTGGTAATTGCTTCTTTGCTTTATGCCATTTTGCCTTAAGAAAGGCAAATTTCATAGGAATGCTATGCTTTCGGATAGCAGGGGAAACCTGTATCTCAATTTAAAGAAAAATAAATGGGCATCATGGGACACCAAAGATTTACTCAGTTGGTAGGCAGAATTAAATATTTATATTTTGGTTTTGACATTGGCCCTGTGAAATGTGACATTAGTCCTAGGATATTCATGAGGTACTGAGAAAAGTTTCGTGGTTCGCACCTCCACAGTACTCCAATTTAAAAGAGAATACAAGACCAGAGACATGCGGCAAAAAAAAGACAAAAAGATCTGAACAGCGAATTTAAGATGAGGTAGAAATAATAAGAAATGGGTACACAAATGAAATAAATATTCAAAGGGCAGAGGTTTTCACATAAATTACAAATTTGTAAAATAAATGTGTATATTCTAACGTGTAAAATAAAACTTTCTCTCTCCATCTACTATGAGACCTAGCCTTCTTGTTTGAAATTGGTTCTTTATTAATAAACGTGATAGAAATTCTGATTTTGAACTCAGAAAACCCAAAGGATATAGAAAGGAGAAAAAAAATTGTCTTTTTACCACAGTGTCCCTAAGCAATCTATATCATCTTTGATAATTTTGGATCCCAAGCTATAACAAACTGAAGAATTGAGAAAGGCAAGAGGGAAAGACCAGGAGAAATTCTGTTACTCCAAACTCAAGGTCTAAATATGCTTGTAAAACCAGGTAAAAGATTTCTAACATTGTAGACAACATGCCCGATATTGCCAATGTCTGTTTCTCAAAGAATTTCCAATTTACTGGGATTACAGAGATAACTATTTTGATGGGAACAATGAGTTTCTCTTAAATTTCATTGGCTTTCTAGAAAAAAAAAAAACATACCTAGTTCAGAGGCCAAGAACCAGATTAGTTTTTAATAAGGTGTTTTTTAATAACATGATCCTAGCTTGGAAATTTGACTCCGCTTTTCAAAAACTGACCATGAACTTTTGCTTTAGGACATGACAAATGAAAATAATGTCTAGTGTACTTTTAACAATTCCTTCTACAAGTACTGAGTAGCATATCTCATCTTCTCCTAGTAATTTTCCTGGGGGACAGGGAAGGTATATGTCCTCATGTTTCCTCTCCAGTGAGGCTCCATATAGCTTCCAGATACCCACCAATTCAATGGAAGAAATTATTTTTGTGCCTTTCACCCTTATAGATACATTCCTTAGTCTTGGGGTCTGTACGATTTGCTTATTCCTTGAATGAAATGATTATAATGTGGTGGACACTCGGGCACTCTTCAAGAAAGGGCATGTTGCCCCAGCTGCTAGGAGCACTGCAGCTGTCAGCCCCTATTGGAACTGCCTCAGTTGCAGAGAGCACTCACCCAAGGTCACACTCCTTCCAGAGAGGGATGGATGCAAGAGCATAAAGGCTTGGCCATCTCATCCCAACTCTGAACAACTCAGAAAGGCCATTCTAGCACCAGAGCTCTCCATGGGGTCAGCCAAGACTGTCATTGAGCCTACACACCAGCTTGACTTCTCTCCCTACCCAGTCCTGCTTCCTTCCCTCCTCTTCCTCAGCATTGATCCCAAGGGCACTCCTGAATAAATCTCCAGTATACTAAACTCAATCTCAGGGTCTACTTCCAGGGGGAAATCAACCTGTGAAATATACCATAACTTTGAAGCCATGGTTATTTTTGAAAAGGAAAATTAAAACAAATGAAGTTAAAGAATACCTGTGGACTATGTACACTAATAAACTACCAGGAAGTTCCAAGGTTTAATAGATAAAATAGTCTCTTGGGGTTGGCTATATTTTCACTCCTGCTTTCATAAAGGCACAGCCTTGATCTTTCATCATATAAACATATTTTCTGAAGTGCTAAATGCTAAAAGTGGCTATCTTTGTTATCTCTATAGCAGTAGAAAATAGCATAAGAATTAAAACACATGAAAATAATACATGTAAAGTCATTTTTATGGAACTCTGATCAAAAACTGAATTACATTTTTAACTCAAATACTGAATTATGAAGTAAAATGTGGTAAGTGTTAAAGGTTTTTATGAAATTTTTTTAAAAAAATCCTGAAAAAGAAATTAAGAAAACAATTTCATTTACAAGAGCATCCAAAAGAATAAAATATCAAGGAATAAACTTAACCAAGAAAGTGAAAGACTTGTACATTGAAAACTACAAAACATTGCTGAAGAAATTAAAGAGGACGTAAATAAATGGAAAGACATCCTGTGTTCTTGGGTTGAAAGACTTAATACTGTTAAAATGTCAATACCACCCAAGTGACATACAGATACAATGCAATCCCTATCAAAATTCCAATGACCTTTTTCTGCAAATAGAAAAGCCGATTCTCAAATTCACATGGAATTGCCAGTGGCCCCAAATGGCCAAAACAATACTGAAAAAGAAAAAGTTCAGGGAACCAGATCTCCTAATTTCAAAACTTACTAGACAGCTACAACAACCAAAACAGTGTGGAACTGGCACACGGGTAAACATACAGATCAACGGAATGGAACTGAAAGTTCAGAAACAAATCTTCACATTCACGATCAGTTGATTTTGACAATGGTGCCAAGACAATTCAATGGGGAAAGAACAGTCCTTTTAAGAAATGGTGCTGGGACAACTGGATATTCACATGGAAAAGAAAGAAGTTGGACCCCTACCTCACACCAGACACAAAAATTAACTCAAAATGGATCAGAGATAAACATAAGAGGCAAAACTATAAAACTTTTGAAAAGAAAACACAGGAGTAATTCTTTGTGACCTCGGGTTAGACTTAGATACAACACCAAAAGCACGATCCACAAAAGAAATAATTGATAAAGTCTCTGAGAAGGGCCTTGCTTCCAAAATATACAAAGAACTCTTACAACTCCATAATAAGATAAAAAAAATTAAAAATGAGCAAAAGATTCGTATAGATATTTCACCAAAGAAGACTCTGAAGGGCTAATAAGCACATGAGAGCACGCTCAACATCACTAGTCATGAAGGAAACGCAAAACCATGATGAGACACCACTTTTCACTCACTGAAATGGATATAATAAGGAGACAGACAATACCCAGTATTGGTGAGGATGTGAAGAAACTAGACCTCGTTGCTGGTGGGAACGTAAAATGGCAAAGCCATTTAGGATATCATTTTGGTAGTTTCTTAAAAAGTTAAAAATATATTTACCATATGATCTAGCAATTCTACTCCTAGGCATCTATCCCAGAGGGATGAAGACATGTTTCCGCACAAAGACATGTACTTGACTGTTCATAGCAGCATCATTCATAATAACCAAAAAGCGGAAACGATTCACATGTCCATCAACTGGGGAAGAGACAAATAAAACGTGGAATATCCATACAACAGAACGCTATTCAGCAATAAAAACAAAGAACCACTGATGCATGCTACATCATGAATGAACCTCAAAAACATCATGCTAAGTAAAAGAAGCCAGGCACAAAAGGTCACGTTATTGTAGGGTCCAATTTATAGACAAAGTCCTAAAAAGGTAAAATCTCTAAGACATAATTGGTGGTTGCTTGGGGCTGGGAGTAAGAACAGGGATTGTCCGCAAATGGGTATTTTTGGGAGTGGTAGAAATGCTCTAAAACTGTATTTTGGTGATGGCTGCACACTTATTTATTAAAAATCATTGAGTCGAGTGCACATAGGTGAATTTCATGGTATGTAAATTATACCTAAATAAAGAGTTTTTTAAAAAAATTAAAACCCAGAACATGAGAATATGAGCATCATCTAAAACAGAGGTGAGCACAAAAGCTAATACTGTGTTTCCAAAGAACAGAAGAGCCCAGAATGGCTGCAGGTCTGGTCCAGCCTGAAGCCTAGAGATTGGCTTCCCATCCTTTACAACCCTGCAAATCAACTGCTCCTAGAAACCGAAGCGAATGTGCCTATCTGTGACGGTTAATTTTATGCATCAACGGGACTGACCACGGGGTGTCCAGATTAAACATTATTTCTGGGTGTGTCTGTGAGGGTGTTTCCAGATGAGATTAGCATTTGAGTCAGTGGACCCACTGAAGTAGATCGCCCTGCCCACTGTGGGTGGGCATCATTTAACCTGCTGAGGCCTGAACAGAACAAGAGACGGAGGAGGGAGGAATTTGCCCCCGTTTTCCTGTCTAACTGCTGAGCTGGGACATCTCATCTCATTTTCTCTGATCCTGGGAATTACACCATTGGCTCCTCTGGTTCTCAGGCCTCCAGACTTGGACCGAATTACACCACCGGCTTTCTTGGGTCTCCAGCTTGCAGACGGCAGATCGTGGGACTTCTCAGCCTCCATAATTACATGAGGTAATTCCTCATAAGAAATATTTCCATCTCCCTCTCCCTCTCTCTCCATATATATCTCCTATTGGTTCTGTTTCTCTGGAGAACCCTATTACACTATCCTTCTACCAAATGAGGCCAAGTTCAATACATCATCAGGCATAATTCTAGAAACATAAAATGGCTCCCTGAAAACAGAGATCTCAAAGCATCTTGGTTTCCATATATTCATAAATCACCTCAAGCATCCAGCTGCATGTTCAGTGTGCAGCACTCACTCTCTACATCTGCCTCACAGGACTTCATAATTCACCAACTGGGACTATGTTGCATCTCTTTTTTTTTTTTTTAAAGATTTTATTTTTTTTCCTTTTTCTCCCCAAAGCCCCCCAGTACATAGTTGTATATTCTTCGTTGTGGGTCATTCTAGTTGTGGCATGTGGGACACTGCCTCAGCGTGGTTTGATGAGCAGTGCCATGTCCGTGCCCAGGATTCGAACCAACGAAACACTGGGCCGCCTGCAGTGGAGCGCGCGAACTTAACCACTCGGCCACGGGGCCAGCCCCTGCATCTCTTTTTTTTAAAATAAGCTGTCCACTTATCACAGACCCATCGTTGCATCAGTTTCTCTCTTGAAACCTCTGGAGTTACACAATCCAGACCCTTGCTTCCAAGCAGTATTACCCCAATCCAGACAGAGGAGTCGTAAGCAAACTCTCCTTAAAAGTCCTCTGATTTACTGTGACAGGCTATTTCAATCTTTAATCACCATTAGTTGAGAGATGTCCATTCTGCTGATATCGACCTTTTTTGAGTTCACCCTATTTTCGTGCCATCTGGAATAGAACAAGTAACTGTCTCCCTACTTTCCAAAAGGGGATAACATTTGAAAATGACCATGAACATTACCTCCCAAGGTTCATTTCCCTGCAACCTTTCCCCTTAGATACTGTTTTCTACTCTTCCAGCCACCTCTGGTCCTTTACTTTGCTCTCCTGAATGCTCTAAATTTTCACACTCCATCAAGCATGACAACCAGCATTGGGTACAGAATTCTAAAGTAACGCCAAATATAGCAGAGAAATTAGTTACCAAATTCTTTAGAATAAGTTCATTCCTAAAAAACAAACAACCAACCAACCCAGGGAGAATGGTGCCATAGTATAAGTAGAATTACCAAGAATGTGAAGGAATTCCTGGGTGTTTAGAGGAGGAAGAAGGTACCAGAAGGGAGGGTATGCAGTGGAATGGCAACAGAATTTTTAGGGAGGGGATTTCATCATACAATTCAAATCAACACAGCGTTATCACTGTGTCTTGCAGGAACTTTTAAGCCAAATGGGGAGACTTTAGCACATAAGGGGGACAGAAGGAAGTGGAATTCCCTCCCGTGTCTATTCAGCTCATGGCAGGGAACTTCAGGCTAGGCCCCTGTATTAACTGGGGTATGAGTTCATGTTTCTCCATCGTTGGGGATACTCTGGGGGAAGTACGCAGGTACTGGTTCCAGCAAAAAGAATCTTGGTGGTCCACAGGGACACTGACCCAGCTCAGAAGGAGACAGCCAGAAGGTTCTAGGCTCAAAGTCCTAGTGTATAACAAAGAACAAGTACACTTTCCTGACCTTGCCTTCCGCCTCACACCCTGGACGGCTAAGTGAGGCCTAAGCTAGCTGACAGCTTGAGGGATAGCTGTCCCTGTTAGGAACACAACCAGCAGGAACAATGAGAAATCACTTTGCTATCTGTGGGATTTTCAGGCAAGCATTTTATGCATTTACAATTACAAAGTGAAAATTTGAAAATATAATACTCACTGTGTTTTTTTGAGTTACCATATCCTGAAAAGAAAAAGAAATGATACGATGAATATAGTTTTTTTTTCAAAACAGCTAATTTCCATAAGCACCAGCAGCCACTTTGTCCCGCCACCCATCATCCAGCACCCACCTTAGAGCAAGAGTTAATCATCTGAAACCTCCCCTCGAAAAAAGCCTTTAAATAGGATAAGAATTGTAAAACTCATGTTCTAAGGAAAATTTATCATAATTGGTTAGCGTTGGAACTACCGAGGGGCATATGGTTATAAGGATTTTCCCATAGCAGTGGCAATGATTTTGTCCAAAGCTATCTGAGATTCAAGTTTGGGGCTCTAAATGCCCTGCACTCTGCCTTCCCAGTGAAGAATGGCAGGGACGGCAAGGAAGTGCATGGGAGGCACTGTGGTATCCTCAGGTCTGGAACTATTTCTTGACCTATCAATGTGAAGGCTGCAGGCCACCTCCCCGTCAGCCGTCCTACAGAAGGGGCTTTGCTGGTAGGATTCCTTTCACCTCGTTATAATTGTCTAGAATTTTCAAATTCAATGACAATCCCCTTAGTCAGTTAACTTAGTATAATGGTTATGCAGCCCTCGACTGTATCATTCATGCATTGTAAGCCAACATTTGCCAAGAAAAGAAAACATAATTAAACAGCTGCCCCGTAAAACATGTTTCATATGTTCTGAGATTTCTATTTTCTGATGACAAGTGCAGATTGCTTCTTCTGGCATCAGATATAACTGACTACCCATTTCCATTTTAGGAAATATTTTTCCATATCATTAAAAATTAAAACGTATCTAGGTCACGCGACCTTCCAGAGGAGTTCACTAAGGCGCAGTTGAGGAAAAAAATGTATTGAACTGGAAAAAAATACATTCTAATTTCATGTTTCTCGTGAAAATACACCTTAATAATCTACCCTTTCATAGTTTCTAATGCTAACTATTTCTAAGCATAACTACTTCAGTGAAAAATCACTAAGAGAAAAAAATCAATATCTAAATATCTAAAGTGATTTAGATTGGTTTATAGCCTTTTGGGAAACTATTCCACAGTATAAAGTGTAACAATGAAACAGTTTCTTCTTTCACTGTCACGTGAATGACTTCCTGAAACACAGTTCCGTGCTATAATTACAGAGTACACATCCATGTAAAGCGTATGTGGTATAGAACATGTACAGGTTACACATGTGAAGCAGGTAGTATTTCTACCAGGAAATAAGCCCAAATTATTACAGAACCCGGAAAAATCTGGTTAATATTAAATCTCAAGAAACACAAACAAAAATGTCCAACTTTGCCATCACAAAATTGTGCTACTTATACACTAGCGATTTTTAATGCTAAGGGAGCTGGACATTTAGAAATGATGTCCGAGAAGGCTAACTCTGAACCACTGGTTCTCACCGGTGGCTGCACATTTAGGAGGTTAAAAAAATCCCCTAGAGATTGTGATGTAACTGGTGTGGGGTGTAGCCTGGGTAGTGGGATATTTACAAGCTCTCCAAAGATTCTAAAGTGCAGTCAAGGTTGAGTAAGATTGTTGTAAACAAACTAATCTTTTATTCCTGAAATGATTTACACAGACCAGAACCTTCTGACTAATGTTAAGATATTAAACTATATTAATATTAGCTCAATTTTGTAATAACTCACCTTATATAATCACATTTTATGAATATGAGCATTTTTTTAAAGTACTATGTTATCCAAAAAAGCTTGTAGAAAACTTGCAAAAATACATTTAAAAATTCTCAATAATTACTGAGTTGTGCATGAACACACAAGTTTTCAGTTTTGCTCTGCTTTAAACTGGGGGGAGATAACATTAAATACTGATTATGTGCTAAAATTTATCTGTGCTAAAGTTTCTTCCCATTCTGGTAACTTTTAAATGTCTTCATATTATTATCCAAGCTGAAAACTGATTTTTCTTAATGTGTAGGTTTGGATCAAATTGCCCATTAAAGGATTCAGGGTGGTGTGTTTGTTTCAACGGAAGCTAACCGGAGTTTTTGCCTTTGCTTCCCTAAGGAGCCTGGAGACATTCAAGTTGCCTGCAAATACACACGTGTAGAACACATGCTCACACAGTAGCCAGGAATTCATCTGTGTGAGCTAGAACCTGGGGTGGGAGGGAAGCAACTACACAAACAAATCTTTACTGTTTTTCTCCAACCTCCTTTGCTACACGTGCATTTTTTAAAACTGAGCTAACAATGGTTTATAACATTACATAAGTTTCACGTGTACAACATTATAATTCGACTTCTGTATACACTACAGCATGCTCACCACGAAAATCTAGTTTCTTTCTCCCACCATACAACTGACACCCTTTACCCATTTCGCCCTCCCTCCACCTCCCCCTTCCCCTCCCCTCTCCTTCCTTGTACATATACATATATACATACACACATACACATACATACATACACACACACACACACACACACACACACGTACCACATCTTATTTATCCATTCATCTGTCAACAGGCACTCTGGTTGTTTCTATATCTTGGCTATTGTGAAAAATGCTGTACTGAACACAGTGGTGCATGTATCTTTTCAAATTAGTGTTTTTGTATTCTTCAGATAAATAGCCAGAAGAGGAATAGCTGGATCATATGGTAGTTCTATTCTTAATTTTTTGAGGAACCTCCATACTATTTTGCATAGCAGCTGCACCAATTTACATTCCCACCAGCAGGCTACACATATATTTCAACTGAACATATAATACTGCTTTCCAAAATGAAGTATTCAGGAGAAGGCGAACAATACCCTTTACCTTCAATGAAAGAGCAGTGTCAGGGTCGGTGTCATGGTACAGGATCACATTATTGGCCATGTCGAAGCTTTCACGGACTCCAAGATGGTAGAAAAGTGAAGGCTGTCTGGAGACATCACTCATGTCCACCACTGCAACATCTGAGCAGAAGTGAGGAATGATTTGATTAAAATTACCCTATGAACTGTGGAAGAAAAGCAACAAGAATGGAAAAAAAAACCCCCAAAAACAAAAAGTCTTTCTTCTTCAAAGTGCTGGGAACACAGCCTCACTTAAAAATTGCTGGTGGGGGTGTTTTTTTTTTCTTTTTTTTTGTTTTTTTTTTTGTTTTTGCTGAGGAAGATTGGCCCTGAGCAAACACTGTTGCCAATCTTCCTCTATTTTGTAGGTGGGTCACTGCCACAGCACTGCCACTGACAACTGGTGTAGGTCCGTGCCCAGAAACTGTACTCAGGCCACTGAAGTGGAGCATGCTGAACCTAACTACTAGGCCACGGGGCTGGCCCCTGCTGGTGGACTTTTAATGTTATTTTTATTAGGAAATATATCACATCCAAAGAATATATTTAGCTTATATATGAAGTATAAAGTATAATGAATGAAAAAGCATGTAGCCCAAGACACAGAGCATTATCTGTACTGTCAGAGCCCCACATGCCTTTCCCTACTCATATCTCCTCCCTTCTGTCCAGAGAACACCTCTACCCTCATCTCTGTATTTATCACTTCCCTGCATACACATGCATATGCATATTACATATTATTATAATGTTTTAATTCCTAAATAGTATATTGTTTAGTTTTGCATGTCTTTGAACATTATATAAATAGCATCATACTGTATGTACTCTTTGGCCTGATGTTTTTTTGGCGTGATACAGCCAATTTGTATGTCGAGCTCTGGTTCATGCATTTTCAGTTCAGCATAGCATTCCATTATAGGATGGCTAGATGGCAATTTCTTTATCCATCCTGTCTATAGACATTTTGTACATTTTTTTCCTTTTTCAAACTACTGTAAGGAACATTCCTGCACCATGCTCCTGTTTCACATGTCCACCATCAATCTGACGATGTAGATCAAATGCCCCTGGAGCGGTGTCCTAGGGAGATCTTATTCAAAATAGGGAGCACCAATAAAGAGCATGTTTAAACGTATTGGAGAGAGTAGAAGAGCTCCAAGTTTGATTGGACTTTTGCCACCACGTGCAGCAGAGACTTTTAGAAAGTAATGTCCAACCTTCTGCTTGCAGTGCTGTGACTCATAGGAAGTCACTGAAAATCCCAATGAAACAGAAAAGAGGAGAGGTGAACAGGGGCGCGAAGAAACAAGAAGGCAGGCAGAAGCCACGTCAGCACCCGATACCGCTGGCTCTGTGCAGAGGCACCGGGAGACCGGGCCGAGCATCAACAAGCCCTGAGTGGGCCTTCTATTCTCTAATTTATGCACTGTCGGCTATATGCCAGGCATTGGGCTGATACGAGGGATAGAAGCGTGAACAAGGCATAATCCCTTTCCTCAAAAAAATGTGTAATACAATGGGGGTGACGGGAAGGAAGCAGTGATGAGAATCACGATCAGGAGGGCTAAAGTGAGGGGAACGGTGACAGAGGCACCCCTGGGAAGGTTCCTCACCCACACTCGGGGGAAGGGCCATCAGGGGAGGCCCAGAGGAAGTGATGTTGTCTGGGACCTGAGGGTCCATAAGAGCTAGGCAGGCAAATCAGGGTAAGGATGAGGGGGATGGAAAGGGAAGAAAAGAGCATTGTACGAAGAGAAGACAGCAAGTGCAAAGGGCCAGAGGTAAGATGGAGTGTAAGTGTTGGGGCCATTGCAAATCATGTCATGGGACCAGGACACCTGAGAAGATGAACCTGGAAGGGTTAGTAGGTGCCAGGCAGTGAAGGGGTCTGAAGGCCATGTTAAGATGGCTGGACTCTACCTTGAGGCAATGGGGAAACCTATGGTAGTTTGGGGTATTTTTTAATGTTTATTATGGAAAATTACAAATATATATAAAAGTAGACAGAATAGTATACTGGAACCCCCATATCCCCTCACCTCCCTCAATAATTATCAACTCAGCCAGCCTTGCTTCATCTCTACTGTCATCCACACCACTGCCTTCCATATTATTTTGAAGCAAGTCCCAGGCATATCATTTCATCCCCAAATATTTCAGAATGTATTGCTAAAAAATAGGAACTCAAAGAAAGAAATAAATAACCATAGAATCAGTGTCTCACCTAAAATTTTAAAGAAATAATCATGAGTTTAGATAGGAGACTATCATATCCAAATTCACCCTTTAGAGGTTGTTGCTCAAGAAAGGACAAATGTAAATGCTGAGGAAACACTTTACAACCCAGCCTGGTTAATTTATCTCAAATGGATAAACGTTCCCCATAGACATTCGCTTGGAGTCAAAAATCATACTGCAGCTGAATAAATTAGACATTCTGCCTATACGATCGTTCCCTGGACCCTATTACCTACTCAAATTAAAGAGAATGTGCTTCCTAGTGATGAGATTAAGAGGTGGCAACACAGATGGTAATTTCAAGGCCACGGAGACTGCTACAATTAGTTAATAAAGCAAACAAAGTAAACAGAGGGCAACAAAGGAGAGGGGTTGGAAGGGGCAGAGGACAGGGATGGATAGCAGCCCTCAAGTCCCAAAGGCCATTTTCATAGGAAAGCTGCAACTTGGTGGAGTAGCTGTCACCGAGTAGGTTAAATTTTAATCTGGTGACACGGAGTTCCTTCTTTCCTCGGCCTTCTCAACGTCCTGTGCTGGGACCTACACAGTGGCCTTAGCACTTCCTCTAAGGAGCCCCTCCATGGCTCCACCAAGGGTTGGGATAGAGACCTTTCAGTGACTAATTAGAACAGGACAGATTGATATTGCTACTGCAAAAAAATTCCAAGTAATTCATGTTAAATAAGAAAATTGTCTCAAACCCAAAGTTGACATTTTGCCTGACATCTGTCACTCAGGCCAGTCGATTAAGTTTACTTTGAGGATTTATACCACAATATTCAACCAGCTTATCTTTAGAACTTCTAAGACAGTAATTTAGTAGATTCATAAATGTTAAATATGACAAAACATCAGATTAGAATTTTTATTATATATGAGGAATCAAGGGTTTTTTTCCCTGAAGACATCATAAATCACCTAAAAGCTGCAATCGTCACAATGCTCACTTGCTTTGCCATTTACAAAACACTTCCACGGACATCTCGCTGAATTTCAGAAACACTCTGTGAGGCAGGCAGGGCAGGCATTGGCTCCACTTTGTAGGGGGGGAAATGAAGCGTTAAGAGGGTAACACATTCGCCCAAGGTCACGCAGCTAGGGCACGACAGAGTCAGGGCTCAAACTCAGCCAGGTTCTGTGCTCTCCAGGGCCCAGATGAGGCTTACTACTCTCCTGACTCAATTTCTGAAATGGAGCCACCTGGGGGCAAAACAGTTTACTTATCCAGCTAAACGTTAGGCAAACAGATCACAGATAAAAATGGAGAGAGAAAATTCAGGTTTTCACTCACAAATGCACCCTGTGCTCCCAGCAACATGACCCTCCAGTTCTGACGCAGGCCAGCCTCAGGGAAAAAGCCTAAAGCCTGCCTCCTTGATGGGGGACCACACACACCAGCTACCCACCTTGCTTTAATGAACCTTAAGAAGTGATACCTCATCCAAGACTGCAAAAAGCCAAGGCTCCCGTTAAAATCTACTCTTAGCAGGAAAGTGTCTAAATTTAAAATTGAAGTGCCCTTCAAACGATTTAAGAACCAATTACAATTATCTCACTACATGCTAATATGAAATAAGAAAGAAGGATGTATAGGGTTTTAAGCTCATTAAAAACTTTTGAACACTATCTTGAGCATTTTTGTGAAATGTTTCTTAAGTAATAAGCAAAACTATAATTTTCTAGTGTGGTTTAAAAGTATCTGATTTCTTCAAAAAATTAAGAATAGAACTACCATATGACCCAGCTATTCCACTGCTGGGTATTTATCCAAAGAACACAAAACCACGAATGTGTAAAGATACACGCACCCCTATGATCATTGCAGCATTATTCACAACAGCCAAGACATGGAAGCAACCTAGGTGTCCATCAAGGGATGAATGAATAAAGATGTGGTGTATACGTATACACACACACACACACATATACACACATATATACACACACAATGGAATACTACTCAGCTATAAAAAAGATGAAATCTTGCCATTTGTGACAACATGGATGGAGCTTGAGGGTATCATGCTAGTGAAATAAGTCAGACAGAGAAAGTCAAATACTGTATGATCTCACTCATAAGTAGAAGAGAAAAACAACAACAACAACAAACACACACATAGATACATAGATTAGACTGGTAGTCAACCAGAGGGGAAGGGGAGAGGGAAGAGGGCGAAAGAGATAGGCACATGGATACAGTGATGGATGATAATTAATCTTTGGGTGGTGAACATGAGGTAGTCTACACAGAAATCAAAATATAATGATGTACATCTGAAATTTGTTATAAACCAACGTTACATCAATTAAAAAACTAAAGAAAAAGAAGTATCTGATTTCCAAAGCAAAGCATTAGTCAATGAAATGTATGATGGCAAATGATTTACCATACAGTAATTCTGTGATTGTACTGGCTCATGCAGGCCTTTAAATATATTCCAGGTTATCTATAAATCTATCCCACTCCCAGCAGAAAAAAAGAAATAATGAATGTAAGACGAGTTGCATCTAAATGAAAAGAACTAGATTTTAGAATAATTTTCCTGCCAAAGACATTTTTTAAAAAATCTGATTGGATTTACGGGAACCTTGGCCATCCAAAATCTACCTAAAAACAACAGAGCCCAGATTTACTGGACAGGAGGCACCTCTACTAACTTCTACCACAATTTAGATCTTAATTCATCCACTGCAGCTCACGGCCAACAACCTTGAGGACAGGTCCATGGAAAGAATGTTGTGAAGTGTCACTTAAATCCAATTTTCCAGTCTCATAAGGAGACAACCTACCAATTCAGTGTCAGGAGGTCAAAAAATTCTTACCAAGTACCACATGGGATGGGTACTAGTTGCTTGGACTATCAAGGTTCAACTGGAAAAGGGCGGTGGGGAAGAGTGGGGAAATCAGGAACCTATATCTGGTCCCCTATCTTTTCCTTTCCAGTATCTTTTTCATAAGAATCACCAAAAAATAAAATTTTATAGCTCTTTAAGTATGATCGAGATGTGTCCACTATCAATTTTTTCAAAAGAAACATGCCATAGGACGGCCTGGTGGTGTAGTGGTTAAATTCGTGCACTCTGCTTCAGAGGCCCAGGGTTCACAGGTTTGGATCTGGGCCTGGACCTATACACGGCTCATGAAGCCATGCTGTGGTGGTGTCCCACATACAAAGCAGAGGAAGACTGGCACAGATGTTAGCTCAGGGACGATCTTCCTCAAGCCAAAAGAGGAAGATTGGCCCTGAGCTCACAAAAACAAAAAAAGAAACATGCCATGTATAAGCAAACGATGTTTACTCACTGAAGTGAATGGGCTCATTGGGCTTAATTTCAGACTACTCACAATGAAATATTTGTGATATAAAGGATAGCATGATTTAAGTCTCTTTAGCTTTCGAATGTATATGTTGCTCTTCCAGCTAACATGGCAAAAAAAAAAAGTGCAGCATTATACTGCGAGCTAGGGTGTGCTCATCACTTCACATGGTATCAATATCACCGCCAGAATCCATGACGTCACACCTCACAGTGCCAGTTCTGGGTTCCCTGGCAGCCCTTGAATACATCATCTCAATATTTTCATCTTCATCACCGGAAGGTTCCTTTTCAGCTTCCTTCAGCCCTTTTATAAAGGGATCAGCTTTGACATGACTCTCTTCGGCAAGGTTTTTTTTTGAGACATATTTCTTAGGAGGCTTCTCTGACCAGCAGACAATGACCTCTTCTTCTAAAAGGTCTGTGTCATACATTGCCTCCAAGATGTGAGCAATTTTAGAGATGAGGAGAGCCTGATGTACAGCTACTATGCACTGCAAACTGTGAAGAGGGTACCACGGAGCTTTTCTGTTATAGTAACAAAATTGTAGGAAATGGCCCCTGCCTTCCTTAATTTGTTCTCTAATTGTCTCATTAAAATGGCCATTAGTCAACCCAAGAGGACCCATGGTTTTTACCTTTACTTCAAAATAATCCCCACTTTCTTTTTCCTAATAAAATCAACTGCTCCTTCAAGATCATCACGAGGTGCCAGGACTTTTGCATGACCGCTGATTTCACTCATTCTGTGCTCTAAGCTTCCTGAGTGGTGTCCACCCCGTAGCCTGCGGAGGGGAACTGAGTTCATTTGGTCATGGCGGTAGCGACTCATTTTTCTTAGTCCTTATTCCTTCTAACTTCCTTTTCTTTCTTTTTTTTTTTAATGTACCAATTTCCTTTTTCTTGGGTGGTTCTTTGAGAATGAATGGGCAGAGTTTATGCTTGCATCAAGAATGCCTCACATGCTTTATAAAAATTACTTAGTAAGGACAAATATTGTGGATGCAGGATTCTCATTCTCAGGACAAAGAACACATTTTTTAATGAACCCATCCAACAAAGTCTTGAAACTTTAGCCTTGTGAGATCCAATTACAATCCAGCAGTCATTTAAACATCAAAATGGTCTTTGCTCTCAGCTCACAACCAAAACATTTGGAAGAATACATTGCAGGCCAATCAAGCACTTTCATGATATCAACCACTCCATTTCCTTTGGTTCCATTTATTCTATTTCTTTTGCTTCCAACCTTGACAGTCATATAGAGCATCTTGTATAGACAGAACTGGCCTGATGCAATGCAGCTGGCATTGAGGATATTTTTGCTTATTGGTAAGCTTGATCAATAAGATGCAGAGATATTTTATCACATTCTGGTTACTATTGCTGCATGGCAAAATATCTCAAAATTTAATGGCACAAGTTTGAGTCCTGGTTCCAAGTAAGATGGAATATCTCCTTGAAAGTAGATATAAAAATTAGACAGAATGGATGGAATAGCTATTTTAGGAGTATGAAAAGTAAGTGGTAGCAACAGACTGGAGAAGATGACCAGATTTCAAAGCATCACCAAACCAACAGCAAGTTTCCCATTTTCCCCCGTTCTCTTCCAGCACGGACTAAAGGCAGCCTGAAACCCAGAAGTGGGTGTTGGGTGTGGACAGAGAGAGTACCAGGAGAAGCCCTCAAGCCCTCTAGTTCTAGCTCAAAAAGCAGGAAAGAGGCCTTTTAATGCTCAGAGAGAGTGAGGGAAATCCTCCGCTTTTTTTCTTCTCTGTTCTCTTGGACTCCCAGGAACCCTGCCATCCCACAGCGATGACAGCAAAGATAGTCAGTGGCAGTGGGAGGCCTATAGGTTCCTGGAACTCAGAGAGGGGAACCTTTTGCTCTAACCGGAGGAGCTGTGGTCCCAAGGGGTGTAGTGGTGAATCTCCATTGTTTTTTTCTCTCTCTGCACCCCCAGCCTCAGACATGGGCACAGTTGTGGCAAGTGTGAGGCAGAGTGAGATAACTAAGGTCTCAGCTTTCTGGTCATCAGAGTGAAAAGGGGAGCCCCAGTAAACCAGAAAGTACAAAACCGGACAGCACTGAAAAGGCTTTGAAATCAGAACTGACACCACAACTGAAACAGAACTTGGCAGCCTGAACCAACTAGGCCAGCTGCCTGCTAAAGCAAAAATATCAACAGACTCCATAGGATATAAACAAGGCCCAGACTCTCATAATGTAATATTTAAAATGTTCAGGTTACAATTCAAAATTACTTGGCATTCAAAGAAGAAGAAAAGTTTAAGCTCACATGGGAAAGGACAATCAACAGACTCCATTGACCAGATGACTCCAACATCAGAATTATCTGACAATGACTTTAAAGCAGTTATTATAAAAGTTCTCCAAGAAGTAAGGGCAAACACTCCTGAAAAGCATGGAAAAAACAGAAAGTCTCAACAAATAGAGAAGAACCAAATGGAAATTTCAGGAATGAAAAATAAAATAACCAAAATAAAAAACTCACTAGATGGGCTCACAAGAAGAATGGAGATGACAGAAGGGTCAGTGAACTTAAAGATAGTTCAGTAGAAATTATCGAGTATGAACAACAGAGAGAAAAAAGACAGAGGAGTTATGCCCACATACAGAAAGATCTCCTAGAAATCCAAACCCTCTCCCAAAGACCCATAACTAAAAGGAAAAAAAGGGCAGCGGGGGGGGGGGGGAATCATAAATAGCTCTTAGAAAAAAGAGAAATATGCTCAGCTTCACACAGAATAAGAGAAATACAAGCTAAAACTAATTGAGATCCCATCTCTCAACTATCAGATTAACAAGAGTCCAGAAGATTGGCAATTTGTTTTGTTAATGAGACTGTAAAGAAAGACAACATGCAAAATAGTATAACCCACCCATAGGAATCTGACACTATCTACCAATTTATAGGTGCCCTTATTCTTTTATACATAAATGCCACTCCTGAGTACCTAACCACAAATTCACCACACAGGTATTAAATAGCACATGTGCACAGTTATTCATTGCAGCTTAGTAGCTAAAAAAATACATCCAAGAGTCCCTTAAAAAGGGATTGGTAAAATAAATAATGATACATCCACCCAATGAAGTACTATCCAGCTATAAAAAAGAATAAGAAAGCTTCCCATGTTCTAATTTGGAAAGGTGTCCAGGCTAAACTGTTAATGGACAAAACCAAGGTGTATAACAGCATATTTGGTCTGGTACATTTTGAATAAGAATGGATACTCATATGTGCTTACATTTACATAGCAGAAGTGATCAAACTTTTTCTATAAGGGGCCAGATAGTAAATATTTTCAGCTTTGTGTGCCACACAATCTCTGCCATTGCAGGCTGAAAGCAGCCATAGACGAATGGATGTGTTCCAATAAAACTTTATTTACTAAATAAAGGCAGCAAGTTGCAGGCTGTAGCTTGCTGATAACTGAAATAAAGAAACACTGTAAAGAGAAATAAGAAACTAGAAAAAATTTAGGGGAAATAGCATAGATGGGATAAAAGAAAAAAACAGATACATCGGACTTCATCAAAATTAAAAACTTGTGGGGCTGGCTCCATGGCCGAGTGGTTAAGTTCGCGTGCTCCGCTGTGGCGGCCCAGGGTTCGGATCCTGGGCGCAGACATGGCACCGCTCGTCAGGCCACGTTGCGGCAGCGTCCCACATCCCACAACTAGAAGGACCTGCAACTAAGATATACAACTATGTATGGGGGGGTTTGGGAGGATAAAGCAGAAAAAAATAAAAAAGAAGATTGGCAACAGTTGTTAGCTCAGGTGCCAATCTTTAAAAAAAAATAAATTTAAAAACTTGTGTGTGTTAAAGAACAGCATCAAGGGGCCAGCCCCATGGCCTAGTGGTTAAGTTTGGCGTACTCCACCTCAGCGGCCTGGGTTTGGTTCCTGGGCGCAGACTTCACCACTCGTTGGCAGCCATGTTGTGGTGGTGACCCATATACAAAACAGAGGAAGACTGGCACAGATGTTAGCTCAGGGTGAATCTTCCTCAAATAAAAAGAGGAAGATTGGGTCTGTCCCCACAGCCGAGTGGTTAAGTTCGCATGCTCTGCTTTGGCAGTCCAGGGTTTTGCCAGTTCAGATCCTGGACGCAGACCTAGTACTACGCATCAAGCCATGCTGAGGCAGCAGCCCACATAGCACAACAAGAAGAACCTACAACTAGAATATAGAACTATGTACTGGGGGGGGTTGGGAAGAAGAAGAAGAAGAAAAAAGATTGGCAACAGATGTTAGCTCAGGGTGAATCTTCCTCAGCAAAAAAAAAAGTATAACCAAAGAATGGGAGAAAATATTTGCAAATCACATATCTGACAAGGGATCTCTCTCCAGAATACCTAAAGAAGTCTCACAACTCAATAATAAGATGGCAAATAACCCAACTAAAAAAAAGGCAAAGAATTTGAATAGACATTTCTCAAAGAAGATATACAAATGACCAATAAACACAGGAAAAGATGTTCAACATTCTTAGTCATCAGGGAAATGCAAATCAAAATCACAATGAGATACCACTTTAAACCCACTGAGATGGCTATAATAAAAAAAAGACAACAAGTGTTGCTGAGCATGTGATGAAATTGGAACTCTCATACACTGCTGGTGGGAATATAAAATGGCGCAGCTGCTTTGGAAAATAGTTTTTTGGAAAGCAGTTCCTCAAAAGGTTAAATATAAGGCAGATGCAACCCAAGTTGTCCATTGATGGATGAGTGGATAAACAAAATGTAGCATATCCGTAGAGTGGAATATTATTCAACCCTAAAAAGGAAATTCTGACACATACTACAACATGGATGAACCTTGAAGACATTATGCTAAATGAAAAAAGCCAGACACAAAAAACAAATACTGAATGATTCCACTTACATGAGGTATCTAGAGGAGTCAAAGTCATAGAAAGAGAAAGTGGAATGGTGACTGCCAGGAGCAGGGTGGGCGGGGAGAAATGGGAAGTTGTTGTTTAATGTGTACAAGAGTTTCAGTTTTGCAAGACGAAAAAGTTCTGGAGATTGGTTACAAAACGACGTGAATGTACTTAACATACTGAACTATACGCTTAGAAATGGTTAAGATGGTAGATTTCATATTTTTCTTAATCACAGTAAAAAATTTTTTTAAAGAAGGTTAAACATAGAGTTATCATATGACCCAGAAACTCCACCCCTAGGTACATACCCAAGAAAAATGCAAACGTATGTCCACATAAAAACTTGTAGCATTATTCACAAGAGCCACAATTAGAAACAATCCCAATGTCCATCAACTGACGAATGGATAAATACAATGCGCTATATCCATACAACAGAATATTATTCAGCAATAAAAAAGGAATGAAGTACTGATATATACAACAGCACGGATCACCCTTGAAAACATGAATGAAAGAAGTCAATCACCAAAGACCACATATCCTATGATTCCACTTCCATGACTAAGCAAATCTATAGACAGAAAGCAGAGTAACGGTTGCCTGGGTCAGGGGCCAGGCGGCTGGAAGGGGGAACAACTGCTGATAGGTACAGGGTTCTTCTGAGGGGTAAGAAAAGCGGCCTGAAATCAGATTGTGGTGATGGCTGCGCAACTCTGCAGAGACACTAAAAACCACTGAATTGTACATTTTCAAGGGAAATTACATCTCCATAAAGCTGTTTTACAAAAAGAAAAAAAACAAGTACTAGAATATTCTTAGCAGTAGCACTGCTCATAATAGTCTCAAACTGGAAACTACTCAAATGTTCAGAGAAAACAAACTGTGGTATATTCCTAGAATAAAATACTATATAGAAATGAAAGGGAACAAATTATTGCTGTATTAACAATACAGAGGAATGCCACAAACATAACGGTGCATGAAAGGAGCCGGGCACTAAAAGCTACAAACTGTACTATTCCATTTATAAAAAGCACAGAAACAGGAAAAGCTAATCAAGGCTGATGAGAAATCAGGATAGTTGCTACTCTTGGCCAGGCTGGAAAACAGAAGTGATGACACTCTGGGGTGCTGTTGGCGTTCACTTTTTGATCCAGTTGCTGGGTTACATGGCGGGTACAGTTTGTGAAAACTCCGAGAGCAGTACACTTAAGATTATACCCTTTTCTGTATATATGCTATGACTCAACAAAAAGAAAAAATAAAGAGTATATCTAAGCAGAGTTTTCTGCCTTTTCCTCACCTCCATTCTTCAACACAGGGCCAGGAATGGAGTTAGGATGGAATCTCCAACCTCAAAGCTTTGGAATTTTTTTTTTTTTTTGACCAACTGCAGGAGTATAATGTGACCCCACTACACGATGATTGTCCAGAGGATTCAAGCCCTGAGTCTTTACTATTTCACAAAGCACATTTCCTTCCATCCTGAGGTTCTGGTCTGTTTCCTGGTGGGAGCAAGAGGAAGGGGAAGGCACAGGGGACCGATATTTATTGAGCACTAAGTAAGTTCAGGGCCATGTGCTTGAATCTCTACCTACAGAATTTTTTAAATGAAGCTCAGAGATTTTAAGTAAGTTATCTGAGGTCACACAGCCAACACATGACTGGGCAGAAATTGAAACCTGATCCGTAAAGCCAATGTCCTTTCCCCTCTGCCACTTGTATTACCAAGGACAGTGGGACACAAGGATGGAACACATGGTGGTGAAGTTTCATCATGGATTGGCTTGGGGAGTTTTTACTCCAGAGGGCCGAAAGGCAATTCACCTAAAGGACAACCTGCACTTCCTGTACTTTCCTGGAGGGTGAGAAGAAAGGGAGGCAGCTGTGGTCCTGCCAACTAACTCAAAGTACATGGAGACTCGTCCTGGGGCAAGACCGTCCCCCAGATGTTTGAGGCAAGGTACCAGGCTTGACTTTGTCAAAAGTCACCTGCATCAAACTTAATTTGAGATGAATCAGACCTCAATGTAAAGGCTAAAACTATAAAGCTTTTACAAGAACACATAGAAGATTATCTGTACACCACCACCTGGAAATAAGCAAAGATTTCTTAGGGAGGACACAGACGGCAACTTTAACAGAAAGATATCTGAAATTAGACTTCATCAAAATTAAAGTTTCCTGCTCATTGAAAGTCACCAGGAAGTAGATGAATCAGCAAGCCACAGTCTGGGAGCAAATGTTCACAAAATACACTGCTGACAAAGGACTTGAATCCAGAACATATAAAAAAACTCCTCTCGATAATAGGATGACAATCCAATTAAATGGGTAAATGGCTTGAACAAAGGAAGACATGTGCATGGCCAAAGAGCACATGCAACAGTGCTCATCATCATTAACCGTCAGGGAAAGGTGAATTAAAACCATAATGAGAAACCACTCTACCCTCTACTGGCAAGGCCAAACTTGAAAAGCTAGATAATACAAAGTGTTGGCAAGGACACAAAGCCACCAGAACTCTTGCACATTGATGCTAGGAATATAAAATGGTACAACCACTTTGGAAAAAGGTTCTGCAAGTTTCTTACATAGTTTAACATACACCTAACTTTGACTCAGCCATTCCATTTCTACATATTTACCTAAGAGGAATAAAACATGTGCCCACAAAAAAAGGCCTATATACAAATGTTCACAGCAGCTTTATTTATAATAGCCCCAAACTGGGAACAACTCAAACGTCCCTCAACAGAATGGATAACCCAGCTGTAGTATATTCATGCAATGGAATAGTACTTCGCATTAAAAAGGAACAAACTACTGATATACACAACCATAGGGATGAATCGCAAAAGCATCATGCTGAGCGAAGGATGTCAGACACTGAAGAATCCATTGATACAAAACTCTAGAAAATGCAAATCTAATCTACAGTGACAGCAAATCATTCCTTGCCTGGGGCCAGGAACGGGAGTGGAGAGGGGAATGAGTGGGACAGGACATGAGGGAACTTTCCAGGCAGATGGAAACTATACTGTGATAGGGTTTGGTTACACGGGTTTAGTCATTTCTCAAAGTTGTAAAGCTAAGATAGGCACACTCCGATGTATACATTTTACATTGAAAATGACTAAAAGTATAATAATCAAGTATGGGGTGGGCAGAGGTAAAGAAGAAGATGACAGACTGTTAATAATCGTTGAAGCTAGGTAATGTGCATGCTTGAAATTTTCCATAATTAAAAAAGATTTAAGAAAAGAATCATTTACATCTAATGTTCCTGCTTCTCTCCACCTTCTGTCTCCCTTCCACAGCCATGTCCAATTCTGCCTGGCCCCTGGGCTGCCCTCTCGCAGACTCCAATTCCTGAGTGAACTCTGCTTCCTGACAAGGTCCACTGCTCAACTCCCTTCTGCTCTGCAACTCCGCATCACCAACCAAGCCCCAACAACCGGCAGGCATTTTTGCCAAGCCCCGTCACACTCAATAGCTCACAACCTGTTCAAGGTGTTGGGAAACAAGAAGTTTTCCAGCTTGCTTTGCAGAAGTTCAGTCATGCCCACCTATATTATTTGACCAGGAGTTAAACAGCACCTGTCTCAAAGCCTGATACATGGGGGCTTTAAAAAATAGTTTATAATTTGTATTCCAAAAGATATGTTTGTAAGTTGACTTCTGGGAACTGAAAACACATTTTGTCCCAGTAACTAACAACATACAGCCAGTAACGTAGTGAGCCAGCTCACAAATATGTATCTACCCTAACATGCACTAAGGGCTCAAATAGCAATGCCTCAATTACATGCTGCAGCTGCAATGCTTCTTTCATCAGTCAGCCCACATGACTAGGAGATGAGGAAAGTTGCAGGTTCAACGCTGAGTCAGTAGCAGTAACAGCAGCTCAAAAAGGAGGCGGCTCAGGGAAGGACCCCCATGAGTAAGCCAGCAGCCAGGTCCAGCAGAGACTAGCTGAGGTCCAGCCAGGGACCCGTGTGGTCTGGTCCCTGAACGTGGAGGCACTGTTGCCTGGGCCTGAGCACGCCAAGCCCCTGTCTCCATTAAATCCATGTGTCCCACAGGACCATCTTCCTTTGAACTTCATGCATTTTCCAGAATAATGAGGAAAGAGTATGCACCAAATTATAAGAAATCTTAAGGCATCTTTAAGGCTCTTTCTTGAGCAGGGAGCAATACACCTGTGGATTAAGCCCACTATAGCTAGCTGAGAGATGCCTTCAGGTTTTTCTAGCAGAATGCATGGCAAGCTATATTAGTCAGGATAAGCTAGGCTATGCTGCCACAACAGACAAATACCCCAAATTTCAGCAGCTTAACTGCCATCTTGAACACATAACCTTTAAGTTTGCCATGACAGAGGCAAAGAGAGATGGAGGCAGTGCACCATCTAACTTCCTCAGTCACTTTCAAAGTGACACTTATTGATGCTGCTCACATTTCATTGGGCAGCACTATAGTTACAAGGGCCCAAGGCAAGTACAAAGGAGATCAGGAAATGTGGAAGAATATATGGATGCTTGGTGGGCATTGTCTTTGCCACACAACGCATCAAGCTAATAAAGAATCCACGAATAACATCACAGATGGAGAAGCTAGACATAACCCACAAAAAGGGCAGCAAATAGAACTAGAGCTGACCGTATTTTAAACCAGTACATATGCTATTTTTGCAGAAAGCCCAATATTACTGTTGGATAAAAACTAACAATCACTACAGTATCATTTAACACAAAAGGAAAACATTATAGTCAAGCGTCACTTAACAACAGGGCTACATTCTGAGAAATGTGTCGTTAGGAGATCTCGTCGTTGTACAAACGTCATAGCGTACTTACACAAACCTAGATGGTATCGCTTACTACACACCTAGGCTATATGGTACTAATATTATGGCACCATTGTCGTATATGCAGTCCACCACTGAGCAAACTGTCGTTATGTGGCACATGACTGTACCAAGCCTCCAAAACCAGTGAAACCCAGGAAGAAGCTAGAATGTCTCCTCCCATTACTGGTACTAACCTGATGGTCCAAGCACCTGAATTCTATTTTCTTGGCCCACAGCAGCATAGTGTGGGGCCCCACAATTAGCATATATTATGAGCAGTGATGATCCATTACATGAAATGATACACGGCCTGATTTTCTCTTGGAAAGGCACGCCCGTAGGAGACAATTTTCTAGTAGTTGGGCTTGATTTCATAACCCAAGTTGCACTCTCTCACCACTATAACACACAACTCCCAAATCTTAACAGCCTGACCAAATAAAAGCTTCTCTCTTGCTTATGCAAAATCCAAAGTGAATATTCCTGCTCCAACAGCTATCCTCCAAAGAGTGGCTCAGACATCCAGGTGCCTTCCACCTTGTGCCACGGCCGTCTTCTATACTGAGCCTCCAAGGTCCCTACGGAGACCATGGGAAGGGATGAGGCAGTATTGGAAGGTCTCCTAGATACTCAATGCCTTGGCCCAGAAGTGACAGGCATCATTTGTACTTACATCTCATCAGCCACAACTAGTTATACAGCCCACCTAGACTCAAAGGGTGCTAGGAAATGCAGCCCCCACTTCCCAGCAGCAACTAGGAGCACGAATCTCCTGGTCACTCAGCTATCTCTGCAACACTTCGTATCCTCCAAATGACTCTTATACGAGTCAGCCAGAAAAGGGGTATCATCAGGATGGAGCAAAGCCAAATAGCTCATCTAGAGACTGAAGCCCTGGTCTTGGTCTTCTTATCAATGTTCAGGAAGTACACAAATTTTCTGTTGTAGGGGGCAATACCTCACAATTATCAAAATCACTGTGAACATAACTGGAAAAAAAATCAGAAGCAGGTCCCCTGGGTCAGGAAAGTAGCATTCCAATGAGGTTCAGAGAGGAGAGAAGTTAGGCAGAGCCAGACACAACAGGTATGGGAAGATAACTTGCGTCCCGAGGCAGTCAGGGACAGGACTTGATCAAAGGGGCTGTTCTTGTCATTTGAGCAGTTCTAGCTATCTCAAGAAGGCTGCAAATTAGCACACAGGTGGAGGCCCTAACGTAGATCCGTCATTAACTAACCACCAAACTAAGTGGAGAGTAAACCTACATCAATAACACGGTGCACTCCCAGGAGATAAATGTAGCGTACTCTACTGGACCATATCCCAGCCTAAGGTTTGATACCACAGTAAGTGACATCAATTACAGCATCCTGGGAGAACAGCTTCCATGGTCAAAATGTTTGGGAAGGCATGAGACAGTTACACAGGTTTCCTTCCTGCAGGATGGCTGCATCTTTGATATGTTCACAAGCACTGTGAACCTCCAGGAGGGAGACTCAGCACGCACTTGAGAAAGGAGAGGAGGCTGCTCTGTGTAAATACACTCCACACACACAGTAAGTTAGCTAAAGTCATGGCTACGAATTCTGCTAAAGTAGAGAAATGGGCACTTCAACCAAAGGAGTCAAGGCATATCTAGAAGGGGTTTCTTCCACACACACAAAAAAGAGAAGACATGTTTTGTTCTCCAAATACTGGAAGTAACCAAGCAACTGACCCTCACTTGCTGAATTTGATAGTTCTACCGAATTCAAGACTCTCATCTTTCAAGATGAATGATGGATGCTAAAAAAAAAAAAAGCTGGTCCTTCTCTGGGCCACAGGCACAGAGAGATGACCACCGCCTCTGCTAAAAGCAAATGGGATGTCCCTCAAAAAATGAAACATAGAATTACCATATGACCCAGCAATTCCACATCTGGGTATAGACCCAAAAAAGTGAAAGCAGAGACTTGGACAGATATTTAGATACCTCTGGTCATTACAGCATTATTCAGAACAGCGTAAAGGCAGAAACGACCCAAATGCCCATCAACAGATGCATGGATTAACATAGCATGGTATATGCATACAATGGAGTTTTAACCTTTAAAAGGGGTGTTCTGATACGTGGTGCAACATGGATGTACCTTGAAGATTATGTTAAGTGAAGTAAGCCAGACACAAAAAGACAAATACTGTACAATTCCACTTATATGAAGTATCTAGAACAGGCAAATTCATAGAGACAGAAAGCACAGCAGCAGTTACCAGGGGCTGGGGGAGTGTGAGATGGCCAGTTATTGTTTAAGGGGTAGAGAGTTTCTGTTTGGGAAGATGAAAAAGTTCTGGAGATGGATATTGGAGACGACGGCACAACAGTGCGAATGTACTTAACGCCACTGAAATGCACACTCAGAAGTTAAAACGGCCAATATTATGTTATGTATTTTACCACAATTTTTTTTTAAAAGCCAATGAGATGCTCCCGCCCCTCACGGCCCATGGCAGTTTTCTTTCACGACAGCGTCCACTTGTTCTTGCTCAGGTTGAAGGCCTGCCTGTGGTTCTCCTGCAGCCCGCTGAATCACCCAGGCACTGGTGACACATAACCTCCAATTCAGACCCACACAGGACCACAGAAAACGGCACAAGGAGATGGAAAACAAAATCCAACCCAGCCTTGACTTGTTACGAGAACGGGAGATAGGAAGTGCTTGATTTCACATCTGCGATCTTCCCTAAAACACACGTAGAACAGTTCAATGGTCCCCCTGCCTTGTAAGCAATTTTCTAGAACAGCACTGTCCAAGGGGACCTTCTGTGATGAGGAAAATACTCTCTCTTTTCACTGTGCCTGTTGAGCTCTTGAAATGTGGCTAGTGCAAATCAGGAACTAACTCTACCTTGCTGCATTTTAACTACTTTAAATGTAAACAGCCACGTGTGGCTAGTGGCCACCGCAATGGACAGCGTGGTTTTAGAACTTTTACAAAGAAGCCAAAGGGACAGATTCATATCTTTTTGGTGGAGATGCCAAAAAGCTGTCAGGGGTAGGGATCAGAAAGGCAGGAGAGATGGCGGGGGTAAGGGGGGGTTGTCTGTTTAATCCATAAACCCATTTATTCGAATCGGATATATGAAAACATATCCTTTGTCAAACCTATGAAAAGAATTTATTAGTTATAATGATGTACTGAGAAATGATTTATTCAAGACCAGGCCAAGGTCAACCAAAGGAGCTATGCGGTGCAGCTGAAAACTCTAGGCCATTGGGGCCCAGAGAAAGAACAAGGGATGTGCCTGCTGTGTAGCTCTGGAATTGAAAGCCCAAGATTCCTAACAGAGTGAACCTTCACCGGCCACCCGAGGGCAGGGTCGTGTTAGCAGATGAGGGCTTGTTTTACACACACAGCCCCCACCCCAGAGAAGCAAAGCCACTGCGCACCAGTTTTTCAGAGTTGGCACCAGGAGGCTATAGTTGTGCCTAATTGCACAAGGGACATTTAACCCTTCAGGGAAGAGTCTGTTCAAACTCCAACTTTGGAGGAAAATGAATAGAAGTGGAGAAAACAGAATGATTCCAGATGAAGTGGGCTTCTGAACAACTTTTCTAAAAGATGTTGTGCTGAATAGTACACTCAGAGTGGTCAGAAATGTCAAGAGGCTGTTTTCAATGGGCCCAGCTGCCACTTGTTTGAACAAGCCTGACACCCCGCCCCACTTCCAGCTGGGGAGATTTGCTCTGCAGAGAATAGATCCATGTTACCTCCAGCAAAGAAAAGATAGTAATAAATCCAGCTTACTACTTCAGCATGGCGTGGCCAGGGTCTTAAAGAAACTCCCCGTTTACCTTCTCAGATGCTTCTAGGTTTAGGGTAGGCACGGCTACTCTCTTTTCACTGGTGAAGAAACCAAAGAGCAAGGACTCCCAGGTAATTACGCTCTCGCGTACAACACTTATGAATGTCACCCAAGTGCCAGAGGCCTAGATTTTAAAGGTTCGATAAGGAAAACAGCCAATCAATACTCCATTCCCCACCTAGAGAAACTCTTGCCAACCTAAAGTATTGATTTTATGGCTGGATTCTCATGGCACACTTATTACAGTGAGCTTAGAGATCTAGTGTCCCATCCCAGCAACGGAGGAGACCCTGAAGCCCTGAATGCTTGTGCATTGCGGGATAAAATCTATCTGCCACACTGGTGCTAGAGCACAGCCCTACTGTCAACATGTGTTGGTGGATGGGAATTAAAGTGTGCAAAAGAACACTGGCGCATTTCCAAGAGGCACCCCCCCCACACACACATACACACACTTACATACTCTCAATTGTAACACACCAACTCCCACTCTTGGGTGCAGAATGGAATCACCTGGGAAGCATTAAACAATCCTGAGGCCTCAGATTCTCATGCCACTGGTCTGGGATAGCCCGGGCATGGGGAGTTTTAAAAGCTCCCCAGGTGATTCTCATGTGTAACCAGGGCTGGGACCCACTGCTGCAAGGGACATCCAGGAGGGAGGAAGTAAAAGTTGGATAAGTGGTGGGCAGGGAGACTGTTTCTTGGGTCATCTGATGTCTAAGGAGACTGAAGAATAAAGAGGTCTAAATGCCAGTGTCTTCTGTTTTCTTATCTGTAGAGAGTACAACGCTGCCTACTGTCCCCTGCCCAAAAGGCAGGGCGGTCCCGTCGAAATAGCGGGACGTCAGGGCGTGCTAGGATGGGGGGCGGGGGGGGACCGGGGCGCGTGCGAGGATAAGGAAAGCAGGCAGGAGCAGGGTGGGGGCGAAAGAGGCACCCGCCTCACCTGCATCGTAGAAGGCGTCGAGCACGGCCGTCTCCCCGAAGTCGAGCTCCCCGAAGGGCACGGAGGTCAGGTGGGCGCCCTCGGCCTCGCAGGCCCGCAGCAGGCACTGGCGCGCCCCCGCCTCGGGGCCGCCAGCCGTGCCACCCTGGGGGCTCTCGCTGCGCACGTATACTGCCCGCAAAGCCCGCTGTGGCCCGCCCTCGCCCCCGCCCCCAACGCCCTCGGCCGCCCCGTCGGGCTCCGCCGGTGCGGCCGCGCCCTCGCCCCCCGGAGGCAGCGGGCATTGTGGAGACTCGGCCGCCGCCCCGAGCGCCCCAGCAGGGGCAGTCCCGCCGCCGCTCTCCATGTGGCTGCCCTGCGCGCCCTTCCTTGGTCCCACCTCCGCGCGAGTGGCTGGCGGCTGCGATCGGCGGGGTCCCACAAGCAGTCCCGGCACCTGCTCCTGGGGCGCGGGAGGGAGCTGGGGACCCAGCGCGCGCCGGGGGCCCCGCGGCTGGCAGGTGACGGAGGAGCCCCTCCGCTGCGGACAGAAGCTCGAGCCCCACAGACCCCGAGCGCCCTTTGAAGGCCTGGGGGGAGAGAGGCGGGGGCTGGGGACGTCAGGACGAGCCGATGGGCGAGGGGAGGGCTGGGACGGGCGGCGGGGCAGGAGCGGGCAGGGCGCCCCCTGCCGCGTCCCCTGGGCAGCGTCCGGAGAAGGGCGGATTCATGCATTGCAGGATTTTGTTGTTGTTGCTTTCCCTGCAGCCTGACCAACAGTGGGAGCCCCAATTTCTTTTTTCTCAAAACAATTTGAGGCTTTTCAAGCAGAGTTAAAAACTCTTTCAAGGCGCTGGTTGGACATAAATATTCAACTCCAAACTCAATAGGAAGGTGGTTTTAACCAGAATTGAGCTGAGCAGATGCTTATTTAGAACGCCTGATTTTGCATTCCTTGTCCCCAGTTGCCAAGATCATGGGCCTCCTGAGCCCAGTCCTGGGGACCCGCTCATCCTGACTTCCAGTGTGACCTTGACAAAGCACCAGGATGCACCAGCAACAAACTTTGTTTAAATAGACTCCACGGAGGCTGCCTGCCCAACCTATGCAATGCTGTGAGCCCAAAGGGATCGTCACCCTAGAGCTTGCCCACCGCACGATTTTAGGCCCAAATATTAAAAAGTAGTATTACCACTGCAGGTAGTACCTGAACTTAAAAGATGGGATGCGCTAGACGTCGTCGCAAGGCTTTGGGATTTTTTTTCATTTTTAATTGTTTTATTGAGATATAATTCAGAAATCATCCCATTCACCCATTTAAGTGGTTTTTAGTATAGTTACAGAGTTGAGCAGCCATTACCACACTCAGTTTTAGAACATTTTCATCCTCTCCCCCCCAAAACCCAGTACCCATTAGCAGTTACTTTCCATTTCCCTCCCCAACACCCCTCAGCCTTAGACAACCACCAGTATACTTTCTGACTCTGTAGGTTTGCCTATTCTGAACATTTCATATACATGGACTCATACGTGTGTGGACAGAGGTTTTCATTTGTCTTGGGTATAGACCTAGGAATGGGATTTCTGGGTCATATGGCAACTCTGTGTTTAACCTTTGGAGAAATTGCCGCTGTTTTCCACAGCAGCTCCACCATTTTACATTCCCACCAGAGCATACCAGGGTTCCAATATCTGCACGTGCTCGCCAACACTTGTTATTGTCTGTTTGATTATAGCCATCCTAGTGGGAATGAAGTGGTACCTCATTGTGATTTTGATTTGCACCTCCCTAGTAACTAATGAGGTTGAACATCTTGTCATGTGCTTATTTGCTATTTGTATAACTTCTTTGGAGAAATGCCCATTTGGAAACTTTGCCCATTTTTAATTGTGTATTTATCTTTTTATTGTTGAGTTGTAAAAGTTTTGTTATATATTGTGGGTACAAGTCCCTTATCAGATATGTGATTTGCAAGTATTTTCTCCCCTTCTGTGGGCGCTCAGTTTCTTGATGGTGTCCTTGGCAGCACATCACAAGCCATTTTGACACAAGCAGAATAGGACTTAACCTTACAAAACAACAATTTGTCTTCTCTTCACGTTTCGGTAATAATACAGCCCATCCCTCCACCCCACCCCCAAAAGAAGCAGAAACTGCCAGTATAAATCTTTGAAGAAATCCTGCCCTAATTCCAGTCCTGGTACGAATTAGGAACTTCACAAATGACATCAATGTGCACCCTCTTTTGTGGCCAATAAATGGAAGATAGGCTCTGAGGAAATCTACAAAAACACACAGACCAGAGTTGGGAAGAGCAAAGCTAGGGAAAACTTTCAACACCTCTAAGATTTTTTTTTAATATGATGCTATAAAAGGACACATTCTTTGCAACCTTGTAACGCATAATAATAGTAATTTTCCTAATGTGCCTGTTTGAGATTATTCCAATGACTGGCACAGCCTTCAGAGGGGCAAAGGTGCCCATTTCACAATTGCTTACCAGTCTTGCTGTTGTCCCCACTTCGGTCTTCCCACATTCCTTCCAGCTCTCACTGGGGTTCTGCTGACTAAGGCACACAGGTTGTGTGAATTCTGGCTTGAATAGTATCTGCGTCTAAACACAAACACTGCTGAATAAAGAACCCAGTATTTACTCAGCTAATGAGCGTCTCCCCGGCAGTTGGCACACACAAGCCACCTTCTCATTGTCTCCAGTAATTTGCACACCTGAAACATGCCCCAGCCCCTTCTCCCAAGGTCCTTCCTGCCTCCCCGCCAGCCCCGCTGAGGAGAAAATTGCAAAATGCTGGATTAGTCTCTTCTGTTTAGTTGAACAATTGTTCCATTCTTACCCCTTCCTTGCCTCTTACTAAGTGCATGTCCTGGAAACCCCTTTGCCCCGACGCAGAGATGTCGTTTGGACTAGAACAGTGGATTGAAGAATAGAGTGGAGGCACTGTAGCTAAAGAGTAAGATTAAATCTAGGCGTTTTTCTCATTTCCTTTCTTTTATTTTACACTTGTTACTCATACCAATTGTGGTCAAACTAGTTAGTTCTTTGACTCATTCAACATTGTAAAAAATATTTTAGCTACCATGCATGTGGCAGCTTCATTCCTTTTTTCATTGTACCCAAGGGCCAGTAGCAAATAGTGACAAAAGAGAAACAACCATGTTGCACAATATTATATGTATGTGCTGGGAAAACGTTAACATATACAGTAATTCAACAAGATTTATAGAACACCTATTCTGTGTCAGGCACTGTCCTTGGTGTTGAGTATGTCATAGTGAACAACACAGCCAAAGTCCCTGCTGTCACGTTAGATGCAGATGCTGAGATAGAGAGAGAGATGGATATGGCTAAGACCTGTGTATGGATGCTATAAATATTGTATGGACATAGATTATTGTAATCTGCCATAAAATACAAGAAAAATGAACTGGATGGATGAAACTCCTAAGAAGTGTTAAGCATAGACTGTATGTAAAATGCTAGCTTATGAAATATAGGTGAAACTCATATGTTTTAAGTATATGTAATGAATAAGTAGCTTGTGAGAAAGGTGGACTTCATAAGATGTATTAAAAATTGTAACATATTTCCAAGACATACTACAGACGGAATATATGATGGACCAAACAAGAGTGTTACTTATAGATAGATAGGGGTGGAAAGACCAAGTCGTTAGGTATGAGCATGAAATCTCTGAACTGACAGTTATGTCACCTCTAAATAGACCACCCATTGGTGGCACGCAGTATAGTCCCATTCTCATCCCACGTGTCCTCTACCTTCTTGAACATACGGAATATGGTTATAATAACTGTTTGAATGTTCTTGTCTACCAATACTATCATCTGTTTTATTGCTGGATCATTTCTATTAATTTTTCTCCTCATTGTGTGTCATATTTTCCCACTGTGCCTGTCTGGTAATTTTTTATTAGATGCCACACATTGTGAATTTTACCTTAATGAGTATTGCAGATTTTTGTCTTCCTATATTCTTTTCTTATTCTTCTCCTCCCCAAAGCCCCCCAGAGCACAGTTGTATATTCTAGTTATGAGTGCCTCTGGTTGTGCTACGTGGGACACCACCTCAGCATGGCCTGACGATCGGTGCCATGTCCACGCCCAGGATCTGAACCGGCAAAACCCTGGGCCGCTAAAGCGGAGCACACGAACTCAACAACTTGGCCACGGGGCCGGCCCCTTATAAATATTCTTGAGCTTTATTCTGGGACACAGTTAAGTTACTTGGAAACAGTTTGATCCTTTTCAGCTTTAAGTGAGATGGGAGCAGCTTTTAGGCTAGGGCTAATTAATCCCCTCTACTGAGGCAATCCCCTCTGAGTACTGTCCCCAGTGTCCTGTGAATTACAATGTTTTCCATTCTGGCCAGTGGAAGCAGAAACTATTCAGGCCCTATGGGACCTCCACGGATCATTCCCTCTAATCCATTCAGGTGGTTCTTTCCCCAGCCTCAGGAAGTGTCTTTATACACAGGTGCTGGTCGCTACTCTGCTGAAGATTCCAGATCTACACATCTCTGGAACTCTTTGTGCGGCTCTCTCCTCTCCGGTACTCAAACCGTAGCCTCTTTGGTCTCCTTGGACTTCCAGTGCCATCTACTCAACTCAGGAGACAACTGGGCTCCCTTTCTCAGCTCTATGGTCTGGAAACTCTCACGAGGCAGTAAGCTGGGAAATTGTGGGGCTCACTTTGTTTGTTTCCCTTTCTCTGGGATCTCTGTCCTGTGTTCTGCTTGTATAGGATTTTTGCAACTTTTTCTGAAAAAGTCTGAAATTCTTTTAGGATGAAAAGACTTAAAAGTTTTTTTGTTTTTTTTTTTTAAAGATTGGCCCCTGGGCTAACAACAGTTGCCAATCTTCCTTTTTTTTCTTTTTCTTTGTTGCAGGTGCTTCTATTTGTGGGACATGGGACGCCGCCTCAACGTGGCCTGACGAGCGGTGCCATGTTCGCGCCCAGGATCCGAACCCTGGGCTGCCGCAGCGGAGCGTATGGACTTAATCACTCGGCCACAGAGCCGGCTCCTAAAAGTTTTAACATTGAAAAGGAAAGCACTTCTCCCCTCTCCAGTCTAGGCCTGCTATAGGCTGACCACTTATGGCAGAAAAAGGAGGAGCAAAATTGGCTTGTTCTCTCCTCTTCCACCTTGCTAGGCACCTGTACAAGGTGGGGGCTATGTAGCAGGAGGATCTAAGACAACCCCACTGATGGCTTTCTTGCGCTGGGACCACATGTGGTCCCGGGGAAACACATACCCTTCGCCCCACAACCTCTGGGAGTTCTGGCTGCTCCCATTCAGCCCCTCTTTCACTGCAACCATTTGAGCATCCAGCCAGCCATCTCACCCTCTAGATTTCTGAGGTATGGCTCAGACACTTGTCCTCTATGTCCTGAAAACCTCTTGGGACATTTGTAGCAAACTATCTTTGAGTCCTTTCCCTAGGCTCATGATAAGTAGTAGGCAACACTCCAAGACCCTAATTGGCAGGAACTCACCAGCACACCATTATGTCCCCCAAAATACTCTTCTAATTGCCAATTTCCTTTTCTGGGAATGTCCAGCCCCACTTTGAAGCTGAACATTTTGTTTCTGGTGCAAGACCGTCCAGAGTTCTCTTTTCTTTCTGCCATCAACTTTCTGCTACCAGTAACATTCCAAATGGTACCTGCTTCATCAGCCTGGGGCCTGGAGTGAAGATGGTGGTAACATGAACCAGAGCTCCCACTTGACTAACAATAGACATTGAACAAAAACTTGAAAGAGATGAGAGTGTTAGCCATGCAAATATGTGCGGGAAGAGCATTGCAGGCAGAGGAAGAGCCAGTGCAAAGGCCCTAAGGTACCCTGGTATGCTCAAAGAACAGTAAGGCCAATATCTCTAGATATTTAGAATTCCATCATCTTACTTTTTAACAAGCTCTAGTTTCTAGAAAGTTCTTCCATATATTTAAATGAAATCTTCTCTTGTAACTTCTACCCATTGATTCTAATTTAATAATTCTTCCATATGGCAGCTTTCCAAGTACTGCTGTTAGGTCTTCTTTTTTTCAGGTGATACCCCACCTCCCAGACCCTTCAATCATTTCTCCATGACATAATTTCTGGGCTACTCACCACCTTGATGATTCTCTTCTAGAAGATTCCCTATTTGTCTCTATTTGCTGTTGTGTGTGTGCAAAAGACTTTAAAATTAAACATTTTTATTTTTAGATAATTGTAGGTTCATATGCAGTTGTAAGAAATCATACAGAGAGATCTAGCATACTCTTTAACCAGTTTGCCCCAATGATAACATTTTCCTAAACGACAGTAAACTATCACCAGGATATTGACATTGATACAGTCAAGATACAGAACAATTCCATCACCACACAGATCCCTCCTGTTGCCCTTTGGTTGCCACACCCATCTCCCTCCTCACTCCACATACCTAACTGCTGGCAACCACTAATCTGTTCTCCATTTCTATAACTTGTCATTTCAAGAAAGTTATATAAATGGAATCATATAGTATGTAACCTTTTAGGATTTTTTTTTCACGCAGCATAATTCCCTTGAGATTCATCAAAATTGCTGCATGTATCAGTAGTCCATTCCATTTATTGCTGAGCACTATTCCATGGTAGGGATGTACCACAGTTTCTTTAACCATTCACCCTTTGAAGGACACCTGGGTTTCCAGTTTGAAGCTATTATGAATAAAGCTGCTATGAACATTCATGTACAGGTTTTTGTGTAAGCATAAGTTTTCATTTATCTGGGATAAATGCCCAGGAGTACAAATTCTGGGTCATATGGAAGTTGCAAGTTTAATTTTTTAAGAAACTGCCAAGTTGTTTTCCAGAGTGGCTGTACCATTTCACATATCCACCAGCAATGTATGAGTGATCCAGTTTCTCCACATCCTTACCAGTATTTGGTGTTGCCACTTTTTTATTTTAGCCATTCTATCAGGTGTGCAGGAATATTTCATTGTGGTTTTAATTTGCATTTTCCCAGTGGATAATGACGTCGAACATCTTTTCATGTGCTTATTTCCTATCTGTACATCCTTTTTGGTGAATGTCTGTTTATATCTTGTGTCGATTTTCTAATGGGAATGTTTGGGTTTTTACTGTTGAGTTTTGAGTGTTCTTTATATATTCTAGATACTAGTGCTTTGTTAGATATGTGGTTTCAAATATTTTCTCTTGGTCTGTAGCTTGTCTTTCGATCCTCTTAACAGGGTCTTTCATAGAACAAAAGTTTTTAATCTTGATGAGGCCGAATTTATCCATTTTTCCATTTATGGATTGTGCTTTTGATTTCAAGTTAAAGAACTCTTTGCCGGGGCTGGCCCAGTGGTGCAGTGGTTAAGTTCTCACATTCCGCTTCGACAGCCCAGGGTTTGCTGGTTCGGATCCCGGGTGTGGACGTGGCACCGCTTATCAAGCCATGCTGTGGTAGGCGTCCCACATATAAACTAGAGGAAGATGGGCACGGATGTTAGCTCAGGACGAGTCTTCCTCAGCAAAAAGAGGAGGATTGGTGGCAGATGTTAGCTCAGGGCTAATCTTCCTCAAAAAAAAAAAAAAAACAAAACACACAAGAACTCTTTGCTTGGCTCTAAAGTCCAAAGATTTTCCTCCCATGATTTTTCCTAAAAGTTTCATAGTTTTGCACTTTACATTTAAAATCCATTTTGAGTGAATTTTTTATAAGGTATGAGGATTAGGTAGAGGTTCATTTTTTGCCTCTGGATGTTCAATTGATCTAGTATCATTTGATAAAAAAGCTATCTTTCCTTCATTGAATTGCTTTTGCCCTTTTGTCAAAAATCAGTTGGGCATATTTGTGTGCATCTATTTCTGGGTTCTCTATTCTGTTCCAATGACCTATGTATTTATCCCTCCACCAATAAGCTGCTGTTTTGATTGCTGAAGCTATATTGTAGCCCTTAATATTGGATAGCGTGATTCCTCCTTTATTCTTCTTTTCCAAGATTCTGTTAGCTATATTAGGGCCTGTGTTTTTCCATATAAATTTCAGAATAAGCCTGTCTATGTCTACACAAAACCTTGCTAGCATTTTGATAGGAATTACATAAACCTATAGATCAATTTGGAAAGAATTAACATCTTTATTATGTTGAATCTTCCAATCTATGAACACAGTATTCCTCTCCATTTATTTAGACCGTCTGATTTCTTTCATTACAATTTTCTAATTTTCAGCATCCAAATCTTATACATATATATTAACTTTATACCCAAGTATTTAATTTTTTTAGAGTGTAAATGGCATGGTGTTTTTAATTTCAGGTTCCACATGTTCATTGTTAGTATGTAGAAATACAAATGTTTTTGTGAATTGCATTTGTATTATTACATGACCTTGCTGAGCTCACTTACTAGTTCAGGAGGTTTTTGGGTTTTTTATTGGGATTTTCCATGTAGACAATCATGTAATCTGCAAATAGGGATAGTTTTATTTCTTCTTTCCAATCTGCATGCCTTTCATTTTCTTTTTCTTGCCTTATTGCTATCGCTAGAACTTGCAGTTCTATGTTGAAGAGGAGCAGTGAGAATGGGCCTCCTTGCCTTGCTCCAATCTTAGAGAGAAAGCATTCAGTCTTTCACCCTAAGTATGATGTTAGCTGTGGGTTTTTTGTAGATGCTATTTATCAAGTTAAGGAAGTTTCCCTCTATTTCTTGTTCACTGAGAGTTTTGATTGTGCACAGGTATTGGATTTTTTTTCCCAAATGCTTCCTCTGCATCAATTGATATGATCATATGATTTTTCTTCTTTAGCCTATTGATATGGTGGATTACACTGACTGATTTTCAAATGTTGAATTTGCATACATGGAATAAATTCTACTTGGTTGTGGTGTATAATTCTTTTTATACATTGCTGGATTTTATTTGCTAATATTTTATTGAGGATATTTGCATCTAGGCTCATGAGATATGCTGGCCTGTTGTTTTCTTTTCTTTTCTTTTCTTTTTTGGTACTGCCTTTTCCTTGTTTTAGTATCAGAGTAATACTAGCTTTATAAAATGATTTGGGAAGTATTCTGTCCTCTTCTGTTTTCTGGAAGAGATTGTGTAAAATTGGTGTTACTTTTTAAAATATTTGGTAGAATCCTCCAGTGAAACCATTTGGACCTGAGATTTCTTTTTCAGAGCCTTTTAATTACAAATTCAATTTTTTTAATGGTTATAGGACTGTTAAAATTGTCTATTTTATTTTGGTTGGGTTTTGATAGTTTGCGGGTTTTGAGGAATTGGTCCATTTCTTCTAAGATGTTGAATTTATGATTCTAAAGTTGCTCCTAGTATTCCCTTATTATCTTTTTAATGGCTGCAGCATCTGTAGTGATATCCCGTTTCATTCTTGATCTGGTGACTTGTGCCTTCTTTTTATCTTTGTCAGCCCTGTTATTTATTCAAGTAAATATAAATATTCAAGTCTGCTGATGAGCCCATTAAAGATGTTCTTCATTTCTGTTACTGTTTTTTATTTCCAGCTATTTGATTCTTATAGTTTCCATCTCTGCTGAAATTATCTATCTGATCTTGCATGTTGTCTACTTTTTCCATTAGTGCCTGTAACATAGTAATCATAATTATTTTCAATTCCCTCTCTGATACTTCCAGTAGCTCTGCCAAATCTAAGTCTGGTTCCGAGGATTGCTTTGTCTCCTCAGACTGCTTTTTCTTGCCTTTTGGCATGCCTTGTAATCTTTTGGTTGAAAGCCAGAACATATTATATAAGGCAGTAGATACTGTGGTAAATAAGCCTTTAGTGTAGTGATTTATGTTAATCTACCCAGGAATTGGGCTGTGTTGAGGTTTGTTGTTCTTATGGACATCAGAAAGTTTGAATTCCTCTAGTGATCTTTGTTCCTTCTCTTGGTTTTCAGGCTTCCCTTTGTGTCATCTCTTGCAGCTCTCCCCGCTGTAGTCCACTGTTGTTATTCCTGGAGGTTCGTTAGTGTGCTAGTGGGGCATGGAGGGGGGTGGTGTTGAATATTCTAAGCCTCAGTTTCAGGGTTAGTCTTCACAAGGGCTTCTGCCTCTCCTCCAGGGATAGAGCTCCCCCGAGTTTCTTCCCCCGTATGCAGTGTGTATCCAGCAGTGTTCTCAGCCATCAGCCTTGAGGCCCTTCTTGCTGCAGATTAAGACTTTCTTTAGGTGAGATGGGGCACTGGGGCTGGGTGGAATTCCCTTCCCACAGCTGCAGTGGTATTTCACCAGTGCCCGCAGACCATGTCCTTCCCCCTGCAGAATAAGCCTTTTGTTCCTTTAGGGAAAAGGTTCTGAGTGGATTTCTCAGTGGCTCCTGAGCGAGCACCTCCAGTCTGCACCATGAGTTTTCTCCAGTTTTTCCCTGATCTTCCCTGTAAGAGCCAGGTGGGGTTCCTGGAGGAAAAGCCTGCAAGAGGGTGGGAACCTCGCTTCCCATGAGCTTCACACTCTTAAGTTAGTCCTCACTCAGCCTCCAGCAATTTGTTAAGTTTTCCAGCTTAATCTTCCTATCCATTTCTATGGCATCTGGTGGCTTCTGTCCCTGGTAAGCAAATGCTCAGGTCCCGTTTCTCACAGAAAGTGCCTCTCTCTCTCCAGATTTTGAAATAGTCATTTGCTTTGCAAACTCAGTTCTAATTTAATTTCCAATCTGTCCAGATTTTTCGTTGTAAGCATGGGAAGGATGTCTTGTAACTCTCTACATCTCCAAGCTGAAACTGGAAGCCCTATTCAACTATATTTGACCAACAGAAATGTCAGTTGCATATGGTTCAATCTAATAGACTATGGCATATTTCCTGGATAATGCACCGTGTTTTCCTGCAGCCACAGTCTAACTAGAGATTTCTGGAAAGATTGCTATGGGTTAGTCTACACATAACTCATTGAGAGTGAGATGATCCCTCCATTAACAGTGGTCCTCAAACTTGAGTGTTAGTCAGAATCACCAGGATGACTTGTTAAAACACAGATTGCCAAGTCCTTCTCCAGTTTCTGATTCAGCAGGTCTGGGGTGGGGCCCAAGAATTTTCATTTCTACCAAGTTCCCGGTTGGTGATGCTACTATTGCTGTCCCGGGGATCACACTCCAAGAACTCTCTGGCATATCTTGGAGGCCCAGGGCTTGTCTACGTGTCCTACTTATTCATCACTTTAAGGGCAGATGGTCAGCCCTGAGAGGCAGCAGTTAGGTTCTCAGCTGACCTCAGAGAAGTTTCAAGATTAAGTGTCAGGAATATGCTCACCCTTGAATTTATTCTTTCTCCTATGTCTTAAAACAAAGGTAGCCATGGTTTTCTAGTAGTGGATGACAGTCTTAGAGATAACAGTGTACAGACCATGTGAACTTGTTTTAAGACCATAGTGATGCAAGCACGCTCCTTAGGGTCCAGGTGTTGGCTGAGACTCAAGTACAAATAAAGTACCTCTGAAGGCTTTCTTCAGAACTGCTTTCTTATGTCATGAATCTTCCCTAATGCTACAGTTTTGTGCACAGACTTTTAGTAAAGGTAAAACTGGGCTGCTCAAATGTATAGAATAAGTTCCATTTGGCATCAGTCACAATTACCTGAGTCAACAAATATATATTAAGTGCTTACTATGCAACTGGCAAGTTTTTAGGTGCTGGGGATACAGCAATGAAGAAAATAAAGTCTTATCTTCATGGTAGTTTCATTCTAGGGAGGGGAGACAAAACAGACGTGTGTGTGTGTGTGTGTGAGAGAGAGAGAGAGAGGAGGAGGGGAGAGGGAGAGGGAGGGGGGAGAGAGAGAGAGAGAGAGAGAGAGAATGAAGCAGGATATCAATATCAATATGGGGAGTCAAGGGGAGGATCGAGGCTAAAGTTGCTCTTTTATTTTGTGGGTCAGGGATGGCCTCTCTAATGAGGTGACATTTGAGCAGTGGCTAGTCAGAAGAGATCCAGACCTGACACCCACGGAGGTTTAGGTAAATACAACGTTAGTCACTTTTGTATACTAATGTTAATTCAACTGTGTTTATAATCAGGTAAAAGTTATTCTTGCTAAAAATCTCACACTCCACTTCTAGGAATTATTTTAATAAATTGTAAATGTGGACATAGGTTTATGCCCAAAGATATTCATTACAGCTTTATAACATTAAAAAATGGAATTAACCAAAAATGCCCTTCTTTCCCCGACCTCCCTAACCTCAAGGCTCCATTGGGCACCCGTCCTCTGCAGTTCCAAAGCCCCTGGACTTCTTTCTGTGGTCGTGTTCTCAGACTGTGGAAGACTCTCCTGCTTACCTGTCTACTTCCCCCTACTTGAGCTCCTTGAGGACAGGGGCTCTGTTGAATTCAGCACCTATCATGGTGTCTGGCACATCTTCAGCACTCAATACATGTTCGAGAAAAGACTGGTTAAATGCTCTTTGGCCTATCTATAGATAGAATAGTATGCAGCCATTACAAACCATGTCTTTGAAAACAATGACAGAGAAATGATACTACTAAGTATAAAAAGCAGACTATAAAACTATACACACAGAATGACTTCCATTATGAGACACCAGAATAATTGAAGACTACATCTGAATGAGATTAGGATAATTTCTGCCTATTTTTTTGTTTTTTTTTTTCACTTATTTTCATTACTATCTAGCATTTCATTGTATGAATATAACATAATTTTCCTCATCTGACTGTTCATGGACAATTAGATGGCTTGTTTTCCTTGTGTGAAATAGTATCTCTCAATAACCTTTTGATTATCCATTCCAGTAGACTTGCGAATGTTTTTTTTTTTTTTAAAGATTTTATTTTTTTCCTTTTTCTCCCCAAAGCCCCCCGGTGCATAGTTGTATATTCTTTGTTGTGGGTCCTTCTAGTTGTGGCATGTGGGACTCGGCCTCAGCGTGGTTTGATGAGCAGTGCCATGTCTGCACCCAGGATTCGAACCAACGAAACACTGGGCCGCCTGCAGCAGAGCGCAAACTTAACCACTCGGCCACGGGGCCAGCCCCGTGCCTTTCTATTTTTCGTTTCCTACTTTGGATATAATACAATATTAGCTTCACAATTAAAAAAAAGTAAGTTAGGTAAAAATCCTCAAGGTGACTGGGTTCTCCATTTGAGCCCAGTCATCACTCTGGTTCTGTAAACCTTAGAAGATTCATTGGTAGGACTCTCATCAACAGGCCCATCCTTAGCACGTGGTGTCCCCTGTTACCTTGAAGGTTCTCACCCTCAGCTTCGTCCTCCTCCTCACCACCGCCCCAGATTCTCAGCACTAGATGCATCTCTGTAAAAGTAGGTCGGTTCTACCTCCAGGCCTGACGTTCTCCCTCTGAGTCTTCTCCCCTCTCAATCCATGTCCTTCTCCTCATTCCAGATTCCTTTCCTTCGAGGAGACTGCCGTGATTGAGAAGAAGCAAGAACATTTCTTGAGCACGTCTCAGGGCCAAGGAAGAGGGATGGGTGGGTGTTTCATGAAAGTGTCCAGTGCCTGTTCATCTCTTCCTTTCAGCAGTCAACAGGAGAGCTTCAGTCCCAGCCAAGTTCTCAGTTCTCTCAGATTGAGATTCAGAATAAGAAATAGTCAAGAACCTTGAAGCGAATCCACTCCATTTCTCCTAAGACATCTGTTTTTCTTTTGGGGAATAACCTTGGAAATGTTATTGGTTTCTTCATGGTTTTTCTGTTTGGCTTCAGGATGGCCTTATCTGCCTGGTTAATTTAAAAACTGGTTTGTAAACCCCTTAATACTTTTTTTTGATTAATAGATACCATAATGAAGTTTTGCATTTCTAGGGCACTTTTCCATCAGAGAGGTCAAAGCTTGCCAACAAACCTTAGTTTCCTGGAGGACTAGTAACATTTCATAGGCGTGAAAGGGAAGGGAAGCATTCACGACTTAAATGATATTGCTATATCTGCATAATTTAATTAAACTGGTTGCCATTTAAAGAGAACTGCCCCATGAAGCTGGTTTTCCAGGAATTCAACTCTTCTTTTATTAAGTTTTTTCCTCTATTTTTTCCTCAGAAAATTCTAGCTACAACCTACTAGGTTACCTTGTTCTATTGTTTGGTTGAAATATTTTATCACCTATTGCTTCAACAGGAAAAAAGGAATAGTCCATTTTACTTGAATTCTGAATTCACAAACATGATGAGCACACGCTGTCATTTACAGGAAGGGGCTGTCCCCATAGCCACTTCAATTTGGGACCAATTAAAAAGACATGAAATAAAACCCCCTCTCAGGGACCTGCATCTACTTCACAGATTCTCCTTGGCTTCAGGGCTGCCTTCTCCATGTGCTGGGAACCAAGCCTTGGTGACCCTAGGGACAGAACTAGGAATGACAGCAATGGTTCATCACCTTAAGAAACACAACCCCTTCTCTGTCCTTACACCACTGACAGACATTTATTTCTGGCCAGGAAAGAGTTTTCTCTACCTTGGCCATTGTGTTTCCTCATTAGAGCTAATTTTGGGAACAGCATCTTCTTCCCCAGGCTTAGGCCATAAGTGCCAAGCCTTCCCCCTGTTGGATGCTGCAATTAGCCATGCTGAGCACCTATCGCCCACGCACGCGCTGCTTTGTTACAATTCTCATTTGTACAAAACCGAAGAGAAAAGCTTTTCACTAAGCCCTCTTAGTGCTAAAACATCTTGACATTAATTTGTGCTAAAATAACTAGAGGACTAAAACCTAATCTAATACAAAAAAGAGACCACGATGACCTCGGGTTACATACAAAGGCCTTTGTGGGACCTGGGGATTATTTGTATACAGATCGTGGCAACTGTGAGCGAGCAATAAATTACACACCCTGCGGTTTTCCCATCAAGGAGCTGGTTATGAAAGGAAATAAAACCCCATCATTAATAACCAAAGACACATATGTGACTATAGATACAGGTTGTCTTTATGGGAGAAAACAAATCATGTACTTGAGTATGCTGTCTAGAGGGCTGTGTATGAATAAAAGTGGCTTTACACAATTATTCGAATAATGATCATTTAATGATTTTTGCACTAAAAAAGAATTTAGACCTAGCTAGAATTTTCTGCTTAAATATGAATGTAAAATTGAACAATTTTAAAACAGAATTCACAGCCACCGATTTTAATGGATTATTTCTGTTCACTTGGGAAAAACAGGTGAGGGGGCACTATATTCCATGTCTTCTGAAGACATTTATATAAGAGTAAGCAAATTGTGCAAAATGGAGAAAAATGGTTTGAATTCCAAGAAATCATTCCTCTTGGACCATGACAACTTTGAACAAAAATATTTTCACAAAATTTCATTTTAATCATCTTCTTTACAAAGCACAATACTTAAGACTTTTCTAAATACAACTTTAGAAAATGAAGCAAAAAAATAATCTCCATAGATGCTGGTCAAGTCCATGCTGAATGCAAAAGGATTTTTTCAAAAGTGATACTTCCAAGCTTTTCAATATTCTTGAGGAGTTCATTTCTGTAAAGAGTGAAGATGGTAGCTGTTCGGGCAGTGGCCTGTCCAGTTCCATGATCTAGAAGCTTCTCGCTGGTTAGCCCAAGGGGCAGTAATGAAGCTGGATCCGCCAACCTCTCCTTCTAGAATCACTTCTCCCTCTCTTTATACAAAGAAAGCCGGTGGCCTCTATGAGGGAAAGATGACAGCCCTCTACATTCCAGGTCGCCAGTGCCCCACGAGGGCACTCCAACCTCTCAATTTAATTATTAACAATCCCACTCTGTATACACATTATATAAAACTATATCATTAGGGATTTTCATGATGAGTAAATGAGAAATCCAAACGTCAAAGAATCCAATCCTCATTCTTATATCAGGTGGTGGGAAATCTCTGAAGGCTTCAAGTTTAACATAGAAAAGCTTAGAATAGTCAAGGGGCCCAGGAATGTTTTATGCTGCCCTTGGAAACTTGGCGCTCCTGTCCCCTGGCACACTGAGAGCAAGGCTGCTAAAAAGGCAATATGTCCCGTCATGGGAATGAAGGACAGGAGGTTTCTTTCTTTACACACTCCCTTCCCTTAACTATGCCCCCACCTCAGAAGCCCAGGGTGTCCAGGATCTACAAACACACTGGAGGAAGTAGCAGCCTCAGCAGCAAGGATGAATATGGAGGAAAGAGGAAGGCGGGGGAAGGGAGAGGGGGAGAGAAAGGAAGAGACATTTATCTGTAATCCTTTCGATGATCAATAACACATGGTGTTTTTTTTTTTTTTTTTGCAGCACTCCATTGTTATCAATTCCCATTCTTTGTGGTTGTGCAAATCTATTAATGTTTAGTAGTTTCAATCTAAAACTCAGGAAGTAGACAAAGCAGCTTTTTAGAAACACATAAAACATCTTCAAGGGCCATTAAGGGACCACTCCCACCCCCCCAATCCCCAAACAATCTTGCAATGCAGTATACCCCTTATTTTTAGCTAAGGATGAGAAAATAGTTACATAGTCTAAGGCTGAACTGTTCATTTGCTACAGAGATAAAGAGAACAAGCAAACACCAGTTTCCTGGGGATGGAAAAAAGTAATTCCATAAATGCAAGAAAGACCCAATGGCTACACTTCAACAAGAGCCTCTCCCCATTCTCTTGGACCTGAGGAAGGGATTACAAGAGAGCAAGGCAAATGACATTATGTGAGTACAGTTTAAACAATAACACACACAGATAACCCAGTGCAGGAAATAATACAACTTTCCCCCCCTTGTTTTCATTTGCATTTTACTTTTATTTATTTTTGCTTTAATAATGCATATTCTGTTCACTCAAAAGGTGCAAAGGACAGAAAGCAGGGGTTTAACTTAGCTGATGAAAAATCAAGCAGGGGTGACATTTCTAGTTTCATGAACAACCTAAAACCAGGAGAACTTAAAAGTCGCAGCTGGTGCCACAGAGCACGCCCAACTTCACAGCTGTCTCCTCTCAGGACCTTTGGCTAGGGGAGAGAAGCTTTGAAGACAGTGGCCTCTAGTGGACTTTGATAAGTGGCTAAAAAAAATTTTTTTTTGGAATCATGGTAGCTGCATCACAAAAGCTCCAATCAAGAGGGTGGTAAAAAGAAGGCACAGATCATCGCAAATACCAGATTTTCTCTTTCTCTTTTTGTAAATATACCATCATATATAAGCTAAAATTTATCTTAGGGTGGTAGGGGTTGCTGGCAGGAGAAGGGACAAGCTGGACCTAAAATTGCATATGTAATAGAATCCTAGAGGGGACACAAAGCGAGGCAGCTTTCCGCCTGAAGCAAAAGAATGGGACACTTGCTCCGGACTATGTGTCATACAAACACTGGGGGAATCTGTGACAAAACACGATTAAAAAAATCATAAAATTATAAAGCTTGTAAACGAATAATCTGAAATTACATTTTATTAATGGAAAATATCATCAAAATAGTACCACTATGGACTAAACTGCCTGAGTTTTCGTTTCGCATGAGATCTCATAGTAAAAAAGCCTTTAGCACAATTTGCTCTAAGTCACAACCAGTGCCAGACCCAGGACTATACCATGGGGAAGAGTCTCCTCTTGGATGGAACTTGTGTTGTGCTATCAAGACTTTTGTGCTAATCTTTCAAACAGGGACATGTTGAGGCAAACCTTTAATCTTTTGGCACAAGGTTATTTTGGCTGGGGCAGAAAATTTGAGTCTTGGACTCAGGATGAATAATGCAACATTTCATTTATCAAGTATTCATTTTGATTGAAGAGCTTTCTTTATGTCATTAACTTCCATCTATAAAAGAAAAACAAGAGCCAAACAAAATCATAATGAATTGGCTGGTCGGATAGAAGCTGAAAGATAAACAACCTGGTTGATTGAAAGAAAATAATTAACCTGAGAATTTTAAAGGGGAAATGGGTAAAATGACATCTGACTGAAGAGTTGATAACCACGCCAGAAATGACATAAACCTAGAGAACAGGCACACAGATGCGATGAACTAGCATATGGTGGATATTTTCATTCTCAGGCTACCAGTATCTAAAATTTGTCAAAAACAGCAATAATTCCAGTTTCCTGGCAGAGGGTGGAGCAGGCTTCCTGACACGCTGGACCATTCAGCAGTGTTGGAAGGCAGCTGTGGTTGGGCCCTAGGGAGTGTCTATTAGTACCTCCAAAGTGATGATGATGACAAGCAGTCAGCTATCCTTTCTTTAAGCAGCATGGGCCCCAATCACCACCAAGGGCACCAACTAGATGAAAGCTGAAAGTCTGCCTTTGGCCATTTGCAACTCCCACATACTCTCCACCATTTGGTAATGGCTGAGTTGGATTAGAGCCTAGAGGGAGACAGGGCTCTGATGCCCTGGCAGGACTGACATGGTCATCAGGGAGAGGTAAAGAGATGAAGAGAAAGCGCCAAGTGTGGACAGCTGTGGTCCTTGGAGTTCCAAAGACTGCATGACAGAAGCCAGCTGGCAGCGAAGTCCCCCCCAGCGCCATGCCCTCTGGCAGTTACTATAATGAGGCCTCCAGAAACTGGGGGTAACTTTTCACGGAGGAGATATTTCAGATAAATTCCAAATGAGAAACCCAACTGCGGGCACGTTTACTAATTCCTTCCTTCCCCAAGACTTCCTGGATCCTAGGAGAGGATGTGAAATGAGCCTACATGATTCTAAGAAAATTGCCACAAGAAGCGAATCTAAATCTGCAGGAAGTTACAATTATTTATTTTCAAAATAAAGCCCTGACTCTGTTCCCACCTCTAACTGAGCCTCTTATGGTAATATAGGACTCTGAGGGACCCACCTGCAACCGAAGCCGGATTTTCTTCTCTTCATCCAACTCCGACAGCAACTGCTTAAACTCTCGTCTGAAAAGCAAATGGCAATGAAATTAAACAAATGCCCAGAGTTCCCCAATAAGAGGTAAGAAGTCTCTTATCACTACAAAACCCAACCGATCCTTTTACAAAGAAAATGTGGACAAAACATTATATTTTCTTTGCATTGTTATTACTTAAAGTTTGTTGCAGGTGGCAAGGCTTGCCATTATTTCTGGGCTCCCAAAATATGTAGCTCTCAAATAGTAGTTCTGAAATGACCTTTGAGATCCTTCAGTCCAAGCTTCTCCTAAAAGGACAAGTGGAGAAACTGAACCCCAAAGAGGTGGCCTGACTTGCCCAATGACTAGACTCCAGGTATCCAGGCTCATGTTCTGTTGTATTCCCTCTAAGTATTCCTTTATTACAGAATCACTGGTCTTCAAATGTACTTATGTAATAATTTTCATTGCAGACACTTTTACTACTCCATATATGTTTCCTTTATTTTCACCAAGTTTTAAATGACTAAAAGGTTACTGGTATGTTTTCGCAGATTCTCAGAAAATCCCACAAAGAGTAATACTTGAAAACTTGAAGGTAATGTAAGTAAACCTACAATATGGTCATCATGTCATGGAGAAAGTAGATGGAGTTAGAACACACAGTCTGATGTCCTTTCCAAGATTAAATGATGAAGCAGAACAAAACTAATCATCTTGCAAACTCAGGGTTCTATACTTAGGACACTGCCACCATCCCAACTCTCGTCAGAGCTATGCTCCATTTTACCGCATCAACCACTCCATCCTACATGTACATGTTTACAAACTGGATTGGAAAATCAAAAAACAAGGACTGTAGAAACAGCACAATAAATAAGGTCAAAGTTATATTGCATTTTCTCACTTCAGATGAGCACCATGATGGTCCCTATACTTGGGCCAGTGTCTGGGCACTACTGTCAACATGTTGGGGGGGGGGGGGTCTCTGACATTAACCAGGTGTAACTCATTACTGTCTTTATTCAAGCACACGCTATGCACCACCCCCTCAGTGGGCACTACTTAGGGCTTAGGAAAGAAGCAGAAGGTGAGATCCTAAGCAAACAGCACGACTCCAGGAAGACTATGGCAGGCAAAGCCTCAAGTGGTCCAGGTTGGGGGAGTTAGTTGGGGAAGGCAGTGCAAAGAAAAGTCACAAAGTCTTGAACTAGTAAAAAAGGGCCTAGGTCCTTAAGGAAGAAGGAAGATGGGGGCATTGATGGGGAAGACCCAAGGCAGAAGCAGGGAGGTGGGAACTAGCACACTTGAGCTGATGGCTGAGAGGAAGGTGACACCAAGAGCTAAGGTAGGAGACTGGAGGCGCAGGGCATAAAGGCCAGGCTGAGGAAGGCAGCTTTGGAGAGGGGCCGCTATGACATGTTGATTCAAGAAGATGTTGGTTGGGGAAGGACAATTCCAGCCAACTATGCTCAGGCTTCACATTGGGGGAACATGGGGTGTAGCAGCCCCAAAGCACTGGTGGGTCTTTACTCTGAGGCAGGTATAGGCCATTTCAGATGTACGCGGAGGTTCCAGGCACCTCTCAGAGGGCCCAAAGGGCTGAATCCCTGGATCTAGGCCAGTCTGACCCAATGATGGTCTTGTTCAGAAAGCTGAGAACCAGTGCTCTGGGGCCATGAGTTACTGTCTAGGCAAGGGATACATGTCACCTGGACATGGATGGGGCCTTTGGGTACCCAAACCTATAACCTACAGAGCCAGATAGGAGTTTGGGACTTTAAGGCATTAGGGGCAGCCTGGCTAGCCACAGGAGACCCACTGTAGTTCCATCCTGCTGGTTCTGCATATCTATCTGGTAGAGGTAAGGCCAGGGGTCCCCAATTTCATATGACACTTCCCAGCCTGAGTGGAACAGAACCTGAATAGAGCCACAATGCTCAAAGTGAGTTCCACGGAACCCTTGTCCTAAAATGCTCTAGAAAAAAAGGGCTCTGTGATTAAGTATATTTGGGCAACACTGCATATGCTATCCTCTCCATCTTCTTGATAGATAGAAAGGCTCTGAGAAGAAATTAACTTTGTTTACCCAACTATTCCCAAAAGTATCTGATCACAAAACACTTCAGGACCCTCCAGCCCTGTTGGGGGAGGCAGGTGCCGGGGCTTCTGCCAGCTGCAGACGTCCCCCTGGGCGTGACTGCAGGTCTCTGGCCCCATCGCCCACTACTGCCCTGGGCACCTCCCCATCTAGAGGGCCCGGCACCAGGGATACACTGACTGTCCCGGCTGCCCCGTGCGCCATGAACCCGCCCAGGCTCTTCCCTCTGCTGGAGGGCTCGCTCAGAATCTTACTCAGGAAACACCTCCTTGAGGTGCCTCCCACCGCCGATGCCCCTGTTCCCTCAAGAAAGAGTGAACTGATCCCTAAACTCTCTGAGCCTCAGTTTACTCAGGTAAGTACCTCTCAACTTCTAATCCTTTCACAATCTTAGGCACTGCATAGGGCATCCTGAGTCATATTTACATGTGGTATTTATTTTGACTTACAGGTCCTTCTCGCCATCTAAGTGCTCCTTGAGGGTTAGAGATGTGGAGAGAGTGTGTACGTAGACATGCACGGAGAAAGCCCCCTGAATCTCGTGGTGAGAACATCTTGCTGAGTGTAGTCTCACGCTGTAAGATTCCCTACATCTTTTTAATACATTACGGGCCCTACATGTAAGCCAATTACTTCATGGGGCAGCTAATTAAAGAAACTGCAATTTTTCTGATGCTAGAGGAAAAGCTGCCTGTTGGGCTTATTAAGAAGTGGTACATGTGCACACTGTACTTTATGGGGATTTAAAGATCTTTCTTTTTAGCAGCCTGCTGAGCGTGCCACTCCTTGCAAGTGACTCCTCTCGCACACCTGGTGGCCAGCCTGTGCCCTTCCTGCATGCAGCAGATCCAGTTTATACATGGAGCTCAGCTAAATGAAGCCTCTCAGGTCTGCACCCACTCCCACCCCCACTGCCACCATCACCGGGGAGGCCAGCCCCCCCTCCAGGCAGGCTGTTCCCCAGGCTTGTAGCACTAGGCCCTGGCCCAGTGGAGAGCAACCCGGGAGGCGGTTGAAGGCAGGTCCCCAGACACTCACTTCTGCTGGTCCTTCATGCTCTCGATGATGCTCCTCAGCTCTCGGACCTGCGTCCTCAGCTCCTCCACGGCTGCCTGGCTGCTGGCCACAGGCTCCATCTTTGGTTTTCCTTCCGTGCCGAACAGAGACGGGGAGTTGGCTCTGTGTCCGGCTGTTCCCAAAGAGGACGACAGGGGGGAGGGTGCCACCGAGGACAGAGGGGCTGCCCCGCCACCACCACCTGCAGCCATGGTCCCTGGCTTGGGCGGCAGGGATGCTTTGTTGTCAGACACCTGTGCCGAGGGAGGGCAGAGATCAGGCCAGGGATTCGTGTTTCGTAAAAGCCCGCTCTACCTCACTGTCCCCGCCTCTCCACACACTCCTCACTCATTCCTTCACCCACACGTCCCCAAGGGCCTACTTGGTGCACACATCCTCCCTTCCAGGGTCTTCCCCTCTGTATCTTAAATTCGGTCAGCTTTCTGGACAGGGAGTTCCTACCTGGTTTAATGTACACAGCCAGAGGCCCACCTACTTGCTAGGTTCTGCAAACTCTGAAGTGAGTAAAACATTTTCCCTGAAGGAGCTCAGAACTCAGTGAGGTGCAGACAGACCAAGCAACACACCGCAGGTGAGGGAGGATTCTTACACAGAGAGGTAAGCACACAGAGCTGCAGGAGTAAATGAAAGGGACCAATCATCCTGGAGGGCAGGCATCAGGGAGAAGCTGACAGCCTCGTCCTGGAGGAGGAGGATAGGAGGCGGCCAGGAGAGAGGAAGGGAGGTTGGAGAAAAAAGTTCTAGGAGGAGGCATGCGCAATGCAAAGGTGTAGACAGCAGAGAGCAAAACATATTTATGGGAAGCAGCCATTCACAGGGCTAGAGTGTCAGAGGGGGCGGGGAGAGGCAGGACGGGAGAGCTAAGGCTGGGGAGGTAGAAGGGGCTCATGCAAAGGGTTAAAAAGATTGCACGCCAAGCTAATGATCACTCTGGCTGCAGAAAGGCCTAAAGGGTGGCAGGTCTGGAGGTCGAGAGAATTGCTGGGAGACTCTCAGACAATGAAAGCTAGAAATGGTGAGGGTTTGACTTAAGCAGCGGTCGAGAAGATGGAGGGAAGACAGCTTTGAGAGATGCAGCGAAGGCAGACTCATCCAACCAAGAGATGCAGTCCCTACCCTCATGGAGCAGATACCCCATGACTAGGAGGATGTGGTCCTGGACAGGCTGTAGGGGGTGAGGAGGCAGTACAGATCTAGGGCCATGGGTGGGGATGGAGGAACTAGGCAGTGAGGCTGTACCTTTTATGGGAGGATGAACAGGTTGAAGGCCCAGACAACACTTGCAGTTTTGGACACATTGAATTTTAGGAGCCCGAGGGATAGCCAATGGGACATGTCTAGGGGGCAGAGCCAATGACTAAAAGAGTGAGCTGGGCCAAAGACATCACCAGGGGAAGTGGAAGCCATGGGAGTGGATGACATAGAACTAGAAAAGAAGAGGCCCACTGATGGAACCTGGGTGGTTTCCAAATTGAAGAGGTGGGGAGAGAAGGCAGAGCCTTTGAAGACTGGGACAGAGTGCTGAGAGAGGGGGTGAAGCCAGCCCAGAAGAAGGGCCTGGATTATGGAAGTCCCCTGGAGGAGAGTTTCCCATAGAAAAAAGAGGTTGGATACGTGGGTCAAGGGTGCTGAGAGGGAACCTACGGGAGCCCATTTGGTGGCGCAAGGGACTGAAACCTGATCAAGACAGGTCAGCGTCAGAGTGAGAGGGGAGAGGTGTGGCCTGCAAGTTTAGAACTCTCCTTCCAGAAACTTGGCTGAGGAAGGAAGATTGAGGGGGGAGAAAGAGAGAGAGAGAGATCAGAGAGAAGCATCAGGAGGAGACAGGATCAAGGAAAGGTTTCGTTTACTTTCAAAGGGGAGGCCCTGGGCTGGATGATGTGCTAAGGGGAAAGGCCAGCAGAGAGCCAGGCTGAAGATGGAGGAGACAGGCAGGGGAGGCCTGATGGGGAAGTGTCCTGAGGAGGCCAGGAGGGCACAGGGAGTGGCACAGTCATGGGCGGGAGGGAAGAGGGGCACGTGGCAGGCCTACGGGAAGGTGAGATCAGGCAGGTGGGGAGGAGGGCAAGTAGCCGACAGGATGTTGGGGGATGAGTGACGGGGCAGGAGTTGAGGCTGGTGGTGAAGCCGGGCAACGCAGCAGGGACTCCCTCCAGCAGCATGCGCTCAGGGCAGGAGCCAAGAAGGGGCTTGGCTAGCACGGTGAGGAGGCAGAGTCTGGATTCAGGCTGTGCTAGAGGGAGAGACTGGGCAGAATGAGCCAGAAGCAGATGGGCCATCATTCCCAGCCTCTCTGCTCGCCTTTTCTCTGCCAAGTTACCATTGAGGAAAAGCGCTTTCTGCTGCCAGGGAGAGCGATCTGCCATCCCGTGCTTATTGCTAGTAGGAGTTCTAGTAAGAGGGAAGAGGGACTGACATTATGGAGCACTGGTCATATGCCGGATGTCGGCTAGACAATTGAAACGAGGATCAGTTGGCACACACGGTTGACTGAGCAGGAAACTGAGGCTTAGGGAGGTGGTTGAGAAACTCCCCAAATCTCACAGCTAATAACTGGCAGAGCTGGGATTCCATCTCCTCCCCATCAGCTGGACCCTCGAGCCTGGAACCCTGACTGTGGCTGCCTGAGTCTAAAGAGTCATGGTCTCCTGTCCTTATTTTCTTCATTTCTTTCCTATTCTTGGGTTCATACTTTTCCCCATTTCCCACCCTGCATCCTTATTACCTCTCCCAACCCACCACTGTCCTCACAGTGACTGACTTCCAGGCATTTCTGTAATCAATGCTTCTCTCAGCATTTCCTACATGACTCGCTCTCCTGGCCCATTTCAGCTAACACGTACTTTTTGAAGTCCTCACAGAGTACAGGCTACCATATTCCCTGACCAAATTAGTTCAAGTGGAATTTCTAGAAGCAATAAATAACATGAGATGACAACTCCAGGGAAGTGAAATAGGCTAATGGAATAGAACTGCGCAAATCAGAAACGTGAAGAGCTGCTGGCCACCAGTAGATGTCACTGTAGAGACACCCGAGGGATGTCAGAGAGAAGGCAACTATAGGTATACCCATAGTCACCAGAAAAAAGGAGTCTAAATCCAATTTCTGCAAAAGGAATCCTTTTATAAAGGAAGGATGCTTCAGTTTTGTGCATAATTACAATTGATCTGTTTTATAGAATCATATTTTTGCTTACTGTATCAGATTTTTAAGAAAATCTATACATGTAAATTCTTAAATCTATACCAAGGAAAATCCCACATAACCTTTGATTTCTTTGTGTTAATTCCTGCTTCAAGTGCCTTAAAAATGACTGTAGCTTTATGCTCTTAGGCAGAAAGCAGTTGCAAATGTTTACAGAAAATAATTCCAATTGACTGGGTTCTCAGCACAAGAAAAAGGAATTTTAAGATCTTGGGTTTACATTCATAGAAAGAACAGAACTTGTACAGGGGACCCTTCGAAAATCACACGCAGTTGCTAAACATTATCTTCTTTGTTTCTCACAAGCCAATAACTTAAAATAGCTATATCATCCCCTGGGCATGCAATGAAAGTAAAATGTTTTTAGGCTATAAATTTATCCTAATAAATGAATCCAAACCAGCTTTTCTTTAAGAGACCTCCATTAGTTATTCAAATTCATGAGCTACCAACCATCATTTGTGACACCACCAGTTTTGAACATAAAAGTCAAGATCTGTGGGCACAGGGCACAGCACTTAATATATTTAATGTATTCTTTCCTGACACCTCCAGGGTTTTTAAACTGTTTGGGTTGTGGTGCTGGTGATGGTGGTGGTGTCAGCGTGCAAGGGCATTTATGTATGTGTCGTTGATGGCATGAAGAGATCAGATCACAAGAGAAAACATAGGAAATCAACAATTGAACTTGTATCTCAGGGATTCTGCCCAATTTTGGTGACTTTGTAACATGCTTCAGGGATTTTGATGGCTAAAGTAATCACTGTCACTAAAACTTGCGCTGTTATAACGGACTGAATGTTTGTGTCCTCCCACATGCGGAAGTCCTACCCTCTGCTGTGATGGTATCTGGAGGAGAGGTCTTTGGGAGGTGCTCAGGTTACAGGGGTGGAGCCCTCATAAATGAGACTGGTGTCCTTAAAAAAGGGACCCTAGACTGCTCTCTCATCCTCTTTCCGCCACATGAGGGTATAATGAGAAGTTGGCAGTCTGCAACCCTGAGGAGAGCCCTCGCCAGAACCTGACCATACTGGCACCCTGATCTCGGACTTCCAGCCTCCAGAAATATGAGAAATAAATTTCTGTTGTTTATAAGCCACCCAATCTATGGTGCTTTGTTATAGCCGTCCAAAGTGACTAAGACATCTGTTTATGCTTGTTGGGTTTATAACTCATCGTCAGAGCATACACGAAAAGGCAGGGATCCCATGCTGTTGGGACACCCTCGCCACGGCTAGTCACTCACTTGGGATATGGTAACAGTCTTTGAAGTTTTCTTTGACGCGTCCACTCCTCTGTGTGCAAGCGAAACGTGCTCCTCTCTTTCTTCCTCAGGACTTGGGGAGTCAAAGATATCAGGGCTTGAAAGGGAAGACTGGAGAAAGCCAAAAGAAAATGCTTTTGTCAGAATCACACCTTAGCTGACATAGCTTTTGTTAACATAATGCTGTATGCTTTTCAGAGCACTTGACACTTCTATTTTGTTTGTCTCCTCATTATAACTCTGGGAAGCAGAAAGCGTGCTATTATCTGTGCATTAGAGAGAGTGGCAGAACTAGGACTGAGAAGCAAGGTTTCCTATACCAGGGATCTTTCTACCGATGCCCATCGGTCATTTCATCTGTGCAAACATCTGTCATCCATCTTTTCCTGCCCCCTCCATCCCTCAGAGCCTACCTCCTCTCTCTAAACATTTGCTACCGTATTCCAAGCACTGAACTTGGTACTGCACTTAAAGGTGACATGCCAGACACAGTCCCTTCTCTCATGGGGCTGACAGTCCAGTGGGGAAGGACACACAGGTCAAAAGGAGGCTGCCTCTAACCTCCTCCATTCCCTCCTGATCTTTTTCCTTGAGCCTTTGGCAGGACCGCTAAATCTGCTGTAAAGTGAAGTGCCTAAAAGAACTTGTCTGAGAGGAAACTGTTTCCAGGGGCAAGGGATCCGCAGGCCTGTGGTCAAGTGACCAGCGCCTCCACAGCCCTAGAGCACAGCCCTGCCTGCCAGCACAGCCAGCTCACATCTAATTGGGTACCTGCTGCCAAATCTCTGCCCTCATTGCCACGGACAATCAACATCCATTTTGGATTCTATCATTGCTGAGGTCTATTTACAGAATGGCAGCATCTTTTGGTAAGATATGAGAATAATACTCCTACCCTTTCTGCCTCACTGTGAAGATGGAAAAGTTGGATGAACATTAACCAATTAACTGGAATTCACTTGGTCATAAATGATCACTGTACTAGAATTTCCCTATTTTAGGACAAAGCAAGTGAAAATAAGAGTTCTCATGGCAAAGAATCTTTTTTAATGATGAATCTCCAGATATATCTTTGGCCGAGCTCATATTCAGCCTCCCCTCTATGACTTCTACTCCATGATAGGAAAATAGTCCTATTGAAAATCACCACTTGGCATCATTACAGAAAAGTCATGTCTATAAATACTATTTTTTTCTTCTGTTTACTCCACTTACTAAGGTAGAAACCTAATACATTTAAGGAATTTTTAAGCAAAGTTTTAAAATTAAGAGGTCTTGTTTGTTAATCTTCATTTAATCTGAAAATCCAATTACCTAGAATAACACCCCCCACCACTAAGCTTTTTTATTAATCTAAGCTTAACTGCTTAACCGCCTTGCAATGTCTGTACCCTTTCATTTTGAGATTTTATTCACAAAGCCTGTTTCCTCCTATATAACCTATGGTTCATGCGCTGCCAATCAAAGCTTGCTCTTTGAATCCTATAAACATAAATAGCTTGAACTAGGGTGAGAGGCCCCAGGCTGGGGAGTCACAACTGGTGCATTTCCTCCATCACTCCCTCCAATGGCTTTTTAGGAATATGTCCATATCCACTAATCCCATTTTGCTATGAAAAACCCACAGGTGCTAAAGGGAAGAAGAGTAAATATGAATTCAATGTACAATCTATACAGGGATGGATGGGAATGAAGGGAAGAACGTATAGTAGTTCCATTCCTTGAAAGCACAGATGTATCCTGTTGTTTTAAGTCTGCAAATAAAATTGTTCCATATAAAATGCCAAACTTTGAGTCATTGTGCCATAAGCTTTCTGTGGGCAGGGACTGTGTACGTCTTGTTCCCAGATACAGCCTTGGTCCCTGACACAGAGCCGAGCCTACAGGAGATAGATGCCTATAAATATTTGTTGGACAAGTGAATGAACAAACGAGTAATCTAAACACAGAGTGAAGAGGAAATGCCTTTAGCTGGTCCCCCAAAATATACACAAACTCCCAGACATGGGATGTATGGACCAAGGGTGGGGTGGGGGATGGTAATTTGAATTTCTCTGTATTTAATTCTGGATGCCTCAAGGCCCTCTAGATCTTAAAAAGTTGGGAAGAATTTGGAGGGAACACAAAAATGATGAAGGATTTATAGAGAAGAGTTGGGAGGTAGGATTAAAAATTTAAGTATAGAGATACTAAGACGCAATTAAATGAGTTATGTGTATATGAGGCATGTTGGGAGGGGTGTGGAGAGGTGAGGGGGGAGGGGAAAGAAGGCAGTATTGACACAGTACTCTACATAAGAGTGCAAAAGTAAGCCACTTTTTCAAGTCTTCCTCCCAAAAAAGTGTCAATACATAGTTAGACTTGTTTTATACAAAGAAGAAAATAGGACGACTCAAACCACACTTCCAGACTCAGTATACATGACAGAAGAGCTTCAAAGGAAGTGGCGTTCTTTTTCTTCTAAATGATGACCCCTTAGGTAAGACCAGTGATGAGGTAAAAGTAGAAAGTGTCCTGGGAAACCTGCAAAAGGTTAATCCCTTGGTGTATCTGGTGAAGGTCAGAGGCCTTAGGCCTGCATTCCCAGCAAGGAGAGGCAATATGATACTGGAGACAGTGACACAGAGGGAGAGAAGGAGAGAGAGAGAGAGCGGGGGGGAGAGAGAGACAGAGACAGAGAGAGACAGAGCGAGACAGAGACATTGTTTGTGGAAGGTAAACTTTACAACCTTTGTGGAGGGGAAATTTGTAACCTCTGGCAAAAGCAAAATATGCAATTCTCTTTAACCGACTTTCAGAAAATTTTTCCTTAAAATAAATAATTCTGGAACAGCATCAAGATTTTCCTACAATGACATTCACTTCAGTGTTTATAATGAACTTGAAACAACATATACGGCACAACGGTAACAGCACAATGGCTAGATAAACTCTCACATTCGCGGGTTACAACACTTGGCAGCCATTCATGTGATATTTTGAAAAAATGTGTAATGATTGGGGAGAAAGGTGTACAAGGGGGAAAAAAGCAAGTTCCAAAACAATGCGTACTATGTGATCCCATTTCTGAAGAAATACTTTTATACATACAAATAGACTTTTAAATAAGAGCTAAGGATATACAGCAAGAAATTACCAGTTCTTAGCTCTGGGGAGCAAGATTACAGGTAATTTGCTTTCTTCTTCACACATTTCATTGTTCAATTTTGGTACCATAAATGTGTTAAAGGTTTCCAATAATAAAAGAAGTTATTCAAGATGACCCAAACCAAAAACTTCTACGGGTTATCCAGAATGTTCTGACCGGTCTCTCCTACATGACTAGGTGCCTTGTATGCTTACAGGCAATCTCCTAAAGGTCTGTGCAGGGTTCCAGGGAGCAGTGCTGGCAATGTGGCTTTGGAAGAAAAAGGTTCAGACACTGCCAAGCGCTGTGCAGGGGCAGATCTTTCTTTAGAAAGTTTTGTTTTGTTTACAGACCCAAGCAGCCTTGGTCTCCTTTGCCACCATAAAACGTGACATTTTTTTCTTACCAATTTCATTTCAGATTCAAACAAGAATCAGTTTGGAAGGAGAGAGAAGAAAGGTGGGAATAGGGGCTGCCCACCTCACTGGCAGTTACACAAAGAATGGGTAGAAAGAAATACTGCTTGATTCCAGAAGACTCTCAAATCACTTTCGGTCAGCAGTGTAGCTTATGACCTACCTCTCCTGGCTTGTCTTCAAATCAGCCATTTGCAGAAGAATCCTTAGCTGGAGTCTCTAATCTATCCTGCTTTTCAGCTGTAGAGAAGTAAGGAGACACTTACGGATGTGAGGGACTGGGACGGAGGCCGCCTCCCCGTGGCTTTTGGTCTGCTTGTGGTTGGGTGACTGAGTTTCTCAGTAGATGACACCACGGAGTCAAAACCTTCTAGGTCTAAAATAAAAGTAAAACAGATTTTTAAGAGCAAAAATGGGAGTGAGGAAAGGTTCTTATGCCACCAGCACCTCTTTTCCTTAATAATCATCCTTTACGTCGAGATTACACTTCATCATGTATGAAGGCCGTTTACATCCTTGGTCATCTAATAAACTTCGTTAAAACTGAATGAATAATCATTTCCTCCTTGGTTTAAGAAGCTAACAAGGAGGAGAGAAACATGATTTTTCTTTCTCCCTTCCACAGCTATATTCATAAATCTTTAAAGGTACAGAGAGAAGAGTAAAGGAGGAATCTTCTTCCACAAAGTCTGTTTTGGTAGATAAAATATTCTCGTAGTCTCATCCCAAAAAGCAGTTATCACAAGGTACGACATCCATGGGCGAGTGAATGCTGGTCATTGATGCCTAGAGACAAGAGAGGGCAGGCTCCCCCTCTGGCTGTACCGCAACTCTCTGGCCATCAGCTTTCACCCTAACGTTAGACTATAAACTCCCTAGAGATGGAGAGCAAGCTTCTAGGTCTCCAGATAACTCACAGAGCCTGCCACCATTCTGTTTCCAGATGCCTCACTCAATGGAGACCTTATCTTCTTCAGTCATCAGTCTGCTCATTCATTTACTCCATTATGATTGAGCAACTACTCCGTGCCACCCACAGAGCTAGATATTGAGGCTACACCAGTGAGCACAGCGGAAATGAGCCTGCCCTCAGAGAGCTTACATCTCTGTGACTAATATCTTAGACGAATGTGGAATCATTCAGCTGGATCGTCACTGCACCTGGCATGTGACGAGGAGGATGGCCTCTGCCTTTACTTTGCCGCCCTCTTCAAGAAGTGATCAGGCCAAGGGCTTACCTGGTTCTATAGAGTTCTGGGGATTCACAAATCAAGTATAGATGTGGGTGTGATGTGCACAAGAATGGCTGGCAGAAAGGGGCCATCCTGAGACCCATTATTGCTTGTGGCTGGGGCAATGCTATCTCTTCCTGACAAGCAGACCATGTTTCATATGCCATGCCAGGCACTGCCTTCCCAAACTGTTTCCCATTCTCCCTTCTAACAGAGCCCCAGTTTTGTTTCAGGACAATGTGCCCAGCTCCTGGGCTGAACCATGTTTGGTCTAAGCCATTGATGGCAACCCTGCTCCTCTTTGTCTGTGATTGGTCTAGAGGTGGCTGTATAGCCCATTTTGGGTCACTGAGAAATAAAGAGAAGTCTACTGAGAGCCGGAAAAGAGATCCGGCTAGAGAGAGGCAAGTGGGGAGAAGGCCATTTGTGTTGCTGTCCCCTCTTCCTTCCTGCTTGGGATGCTGTTGGGTAAGGACAGCATGCCTGGAGATGTAGTAGCCATCTTATGACCATGAGGAAGGCATGGCCCATACTCTAGGCGATCTTGAGGATATCAGAGCAGAAAAATGGAAAGAGCTTGGGTGACTGACAATCCCGATGAGCCAGTCACCAACCCTAGAAATGACCTAGCACCCAGACCTCTCACGGTTGAAATGAATAACCCCCTATTATTTCAGCTCATTTTAATCAGATAGTCTTTATTAGCAGCTGAATGCATTCTAATTGCCAGAACTACAAATATACTGGCTCAGGACAGAAAAGATAAAAATTAGGTGTTTTTGCCCCTCCTTAATTTGGGGAGAGCTCTTTTGTTGATAGTTATAATAAGTGGTCTGGCTGTGTGACAGCTTTATTCTATTAATGAACAGCCAGGTGCTGTCTGCACACTACTTCCTTCAGTGGAATATGCAAAATCAATCGCAAGTCACTGGTCAGGACAAACCGTTACACGACACCTGGGATTATATTAAGTGACTTTATTCTACCAACTGGTGAATGAATAATTACTCAATGAATTCATAATATCAGGGCAAAGCAAGTATAACCAAAGGTTAACTATCTGCAGAGACAGCACAAAGGAAAATGTCAGTGGTTCTCTGAGGCCAAGGGGGAGCCAGTCAGCACCTGGCACCAGAGCTAGGCTCCTAAAAGGGCCCCACTTCACCAGCTCTAGGGGCTCGGGGATGGCCCAAGATCCCCACTGCTAGGTGGGCCTCTCCAGAGCCGGCTCACTGGTCTGACCCTCTCAGAGACCTTTCTCTTTAAGACAATCTTATTTGCCTAAAAGGTTCCCCTTCAGACCCTACCCCAGGACTCGCCTCTACCAACTCCACGTTGTCAGAAATTGGAATTTCCCATTGTCCACTTGGATTGATGCCAAAAAGCCATCATATGACATTAATATCCCCCAAATTCTTTTAAATCACTTTTTCTCTGATTACAAAAGTAATACATGTGCAATGTATAATTTAAAAAATATATAAATCTGTAATAGCAAAAGAAAGTCAACTATAATCTTACCACACTATTAGTATTTTGGTATATTTCCCTCCAAGCTTTTCTCTATAAATAGACAGCCTAGTTCACACTATATCTAGTATTGCATTCTACTTATTACACCTAACCTTATATGCCATGACTCTAAAAACTCTTCATAAATATTTTGATTGTTGCATAATCTTCTATGGTATTGCAATTCATGATTTATTGAGTCAATCCCCATCATTAGTTTCTAAATCATTCCTCCCCTCTGATGTTTTTTTATTATGATAAAGTGCTGCACAAATATCCTCGCATGCACTCTACATAGAATGAGTTTAGCAGGTTCTCCACGCGGCTCCCCAACAGGGAGAAGGGGATAAGGCCCAGGACAGGGAGTCTGCTGGGGTGCTGGATGTGGACAACAGGAGGCACAATGGGGGCAGAGGAGGCTGGTGGAGACGAGAGAGGACACCACACTGAGGAGCAGAGGCTGAGCAGGCAGCCAGGGGAGGAGGTGAAGGAGAGAGCTATTAAACGTTCCAGCAAACAAGCCGCTGCTGAGGGCCTTGGCGGGCTGCTACCAGGGGCAGAGAGGGACCACCTAGAACATGGCTCTGTCCAGGAAATGAAATAAGCCCTGGAGGCAAAGCCTGAGCAGGGTGAAGCAATTAAAGAACAATGAAAAGCTAATTGACTCTGGTTCTCCACCTTGGCTGCACAGTGGAACCACCTGGACCATTAAAAAAAGCCTGGATCCCATCCCGGGTATTGACTGAATTTGTCTGGGGTGCAGCCTGGGCGTGGGTAGGTTTTTAATCTCCCCAGGTGATATTACTATGCAGCCAAGTAGAGAAACACCGCTCTAGCAGAGGCTGGGGGCCAAGGAGAGGGAGGGATAAGTAAGGACTCAATCAAGCAGAGGAGAGGAGAGAGCGCTGGAGCAAGGGCCACCAGGTAAGTGGAGGGTGTTCCAGGGACCGCTGAGTAGACAACCTCCCTCGGGCGAGCTGTCGGGAGTAAAGCACATCAGCAGGTTGGGTCCTCCAATGCTGGGCTGGGCAGTGCTGACCTGGTGTGTGGGGCAAGAGAGATGCCGGAGCAAGTGATCAAAGTGGTGACCGGAGGCTTGGGTGACTGGTGACAGGTCAGAAACACCGCAGCTGATGTAAGAAGGAAGCCCGCGAGGTGACCCAGCATGCAGAGTGGGGTGGGAGAGGGATGTGAGGAGCGAGGAGAGCAAATAGGATGGCCTTGGGCCCCCCTTGGGATGGAGTTGGCACGTCCACTGATGTGCAGGGACAGACAAGCTCACACTCAGGAAATGTCTGCCAGACTCCAGGGAGGACTCCATCTTTGTTCCCCACCCACCCTCCTGGGCCCACTGAAATAGTTAAGTCTACCTGGGAGTTAAGGGTTTAACAAGGTGTAAGATAGCAGTCTGTAATAAACCCCACTTTCAAAATGACTCAGAGGTGGGGTGTCTGTCTCCCGCACTTAGACTGTGAGCCCCAGGAGAGCAGGAACTCATCTTTGTGCTCTCAACGTCTAGTACATTCCTGGGGAGAACATGCTTAATATTCTGTAAATGAAGGAACAAGCAAACAAATGAACAAGCCACTGAGTGAACACACTATCTCAAGATAAAACTCCGATTCCTGGAGTGTAGCTTACAGAGGTGGCTGCTAGTGGGACATGAGGCGGCAGCTTCAGGGTGGAAGGCAGCATTCTGTGCCACGGCTGCAGAGAAAGCTTGGCTGGCCCATTTCGTTTTACTGGCTGAGGTCTGTACTAACCGCACACATTGAAGCCTGGCCACACTTAGCCAGTGTCTCCACGACAGATGGCCGAGAAGACTGCCTTGTCTGTCACTCAAGTCAGAGGAGGCCCAGAGTCCTGCAGGGGAAGCCGCCCTTAACCTCGTCATGCATAGTCAGCTACGTTTACCTTTCTACCGTTTGAGCTTGTAAAAAGCACTTTTTGGAAACAACAACAAAACCAAACTGCCAGAAAGAAAAAGACACCCCAAGTATGAGGTTTCTTGCTGAAAAGGGAACCTCAAACCCCAAACTGCAAAGCACTTCTGCTTTGACAGTGAAGGGGAAAACTCTTCAGTACTGTAACATAAATTTTCAGTGGCACGGAGCACGCTCTCATGACTGTGGCCATGGTAGCTGAGATTAAGGCAGAATTTCCATGACTAACCCATTGTGGTGCAAAGAAAATGTCCCAATTTTCATGGTGGTTTTGAAATGAATCAGGCTGAAACTTGATATGAGCTTTCTCAGCCTGGCTGGGAATTTTTCCTCTTAATAAAAAATGGTTTTAATGCCCATAAGCCAATCCAAAACTATTAAACTGGCAAATGTTGGGTATTTTTTAAAAGTTAGTTTCATAAGGATGAGAGGCTCTTGGCTTCTGTGATACTTGGAAGACGAACCCTCTGCAGACATACGGGGCTAATTCACGTTGGACATGGAGTCGGCTTGGAAAGGCCTTTGACTCCTCACAGCACATGGAGTTGCCCATTTTCCATGAATTTCAGTCACACCCTATTTAGTTCAATTAGAAAATGTGGGCTCATTTTCCATGGATGGGAGGGATGGTACCAGTGACCACAGGTGACCTAAGGCACATCCATTGCAAACACAGAGAAGAAACAGGCAAAAGTCTGAGACAAGCCAGCTGTCACCAAAGGAACTGTTTGTGAGCTCTTAAATGGCTCTGTTTATTCATTCATTGTAGCTCGATGCTCCAGACTCCAGAAAAAGCCCTAGAATGGAAGTTTCCTTCAGTTGAAGCCTGGCAACGTCACTACCTCCCAGTGTCTCTGGAAGCCATCCCTGCTCCTCCATGCCCCTGTCAAGGATCATTAAGCTGCTGGAACTTCTCACCTGAAACTGCTGTAATCGATTTCTCACTCCAAGCCCTGTGCCACTCGTCAGGCTGGCACCAGAGAGAGTTGTGTAAGGTTGAGATCTGAGTATGTCCTTTCACTGCTTGAAGTCCTCTCCAAGTTCCCATGAAATGCTGGTGCCTTAGCAGGGCCAAGGTCCTCATGGTATGGCCGGTGCCCATCACTTTCTCTGTCCCTCAGGTAACTCCCTGTCTTCTTTTCCCTGGGGGCCATCAAGGCTTGGCTCAGCAACTGGGACCTCTTCCAAGAAGTCAGACTACACCCTAAAGGCTAGCTTGGGTGCTCCTCTAATCACCCATCACTCCAATCTCAGCATTTAGCATCCTCCCCTGACATTCCTTGTTGACTTATCTGTCTTCCCCCATGAGCCAGGGAAGAAGCTGCGGCTGTCATCTCTGTCTTTCCCAGGCCTAACAGCATTCCTGCTTGTGGTGAGTGTCCAATAAATGATTACTGGACAAATAAGTTAAAGGTCAAATCACGCAGGTAGAATTTTGCTTTCATACATCACTGACAGAGCTGTGGGATTTGGGAACAGAGATCTAGAAACAAAGCTAAAACTTTAAAAAAAAAAAAAAAAGAACCCCCCCTTTTCCTAAAGATTTAAGATGAGAAAACCCTAAAACCATAGGGTCGCAGGTACCCTCTCTGCAATGAAGAATCATCTCAAGGCAGTCTGGACAGGAGGAAATCTCTCCCCACACGTAAATCATTTGACTAGGGTGGAACATCTGTGCAGACTACAAAGATGGGCTCATCATTAAGGGTCAAATGAACACCTGTGTTAGCTGAGTCACCAACCAAAGAATTCTCCTTTGAGCAATGATTAGCTTTTGCAGGAAAATACGCTCTCTGAAATGTGTAAGGATATAGCAGAGTAGCTGTGGTGTTTCATTTATAATCCAGGCGTGACGTTTGCAAGACATAAGCTGCTGAGAGTAGACAAGTCTGAGCTACTGTTCAGCCACTGTCCTCCATGTGTCACACACGCACGCTCATCTAACCCTCACAAAAACCCAGGCCCTGTAGGCGCTACTCTCTTCCATAAAGGGAGAGGGGGAGGGTCCGAGGTTAGACAACTTGCTTTCTGGTCACAACCAGAAAGTGACTGGGCCCACATTTAGATTCACGTCCATGGAATACTTTCCAGTCCAGAGCACTGGCCGGACGGCAGGAACATTTGACCTTACTTATTCAGCCGATAGTGAATTCTGAGAACTGTTTCCACATCAAGAACAAGAAGAGATATTAGGAAAAGCAATTTTCTTTTGTGAAGAAACCATTCTATGCTCTGATAATAAACTGCCTTGGTTCTATTGTACTCAAATGTGTTTTTAAACAGACAGAAAAAGGCGCTGGCTTCTTTAAGGCAATCTCTGCCAAGAAATGTAAAGAGTTAAGCAAGTTGAGTGAGAATGTTTGGCTATTCGGTGCAAAGTAACTTTTATATGTAAACTTGTAGCTCAAGAATAAGAGGGAGATAAAGATTTACTGCCTCATTCGTTTAATCAAACATTTATTAAGTGTCTACTGCGTGCCCGGCATAGTGATAGTTTTGAGAATGAAAGTACAAGCATTCTATATTCGTGCTATCCATTAAAACCTGCTGAGATGATGAAAACCTGCTATATCTGTACTATCCAATATGGTAGCCACTAGCTCCATGTGGCTACCGAGCACATGGACTATGACCAAGTGCAATTCTTTAAATTAATTTCAAATAGTCACATGGGGCTAGTGGCAACAAAGATCTCTATCATGACCCTAAATCATGGTATTTCTTCTGATTTATGCTCAGTCCATTCATTCAGTGCACACTTAGTGAGTGAGCACCATGAGCCAGTCTCTGGGCTAGGCGTGGGGGGAAACAGGGATGAACAAAATAGCCACAGTCCCGGCCCCATAAAGCTTCGAGCCCACTGAGAGAGACACATTTTTATATATATAATTATAAAGTCTGCTAGCTACTAGGAAAGAAAGGTAAAAGATGAAATTAGCCATGATAGCATGGGGACCTAATTTAGATCAGGGAAGGAGGGACATCTTATTAAAGTCTAGCACTGAGGAGAGGCCAAGTGCCTCACCTGGATCAATAACAAGCAATGTTAAGTGGGAAAAAGCAACTTTTCACATTTGCATTCCGTTGAAAACTGCTAACTGCAGGCCTACGGTTGCTATGCAAAATGATTTAATAAATAAATAACGTATTTCTTTATTGGAAATAGTAGTTATGCTATTAGTCACAGGAACATAATTGGCACAGCCTTTTTTGTAATGTCATTTGGTAAAAGCGATCACAAAATGTCAATGTGTACACCTTCAGATAGTCCACTTCTAGAAATTAACCCATAGAAATGTTGACGTAAGTGTAGTCCAATATATTTATGAACCCAGGGATCTTCAGCCTGTTTTGCCAGTATACCTCCTGAAATAATTTTGAAAATCTATGTGCCCCCTCACATATCTTAAGTTGATATCTAAAATTTTACGTAACTTTTATTCACAAAGGATAAAATTTCTGCTATATTCTAAATATTATTTTAATATAATATACTGCTCTCTTAAATATATTCAATATATATTTGAATACCACAGCAATTTAACAACCACCATTATTCATTTTAAAAAGTCATGAAAAAGTTTTTCTTTAACAGTTGGAAATTTTACATCATTCCTTTCCCTCCCTGAATTCATATTTCCACCATTCTTCCACTGCTGAATTGTATTCTAATGTAACATATTTTTATGCTGTTGTTAATTTTGTCCTTTGTTAATTATCTTTTTATGCTATAAAAACATATATGAATTGAAAGTTATGATTTTTTTATTTCCTGAAATAATAAGGCTCTAAGTGTAAAATTATTTTCCTTCTGGATTGAGTTATCATTACAATTATTATTAATATGCAAATAATCAAGACATGTATACACACATACCACACATTTTGATAAACAATTTGTAAGCATAAAAAAGTAGAATTTTATTGGGCTTTTCTCTCAAATACTTCACGCATATACGGATGATTATTACTTAGCACCAGAATGACATGGTTTGGTATCAATTCTATTCCTGTTTTTCATTTTATAGATGTAAGTGCCAAGAAACTGTGTTCACATAAATAGAACTATGTAGGAATGGAAAGAATTTTGTTATCACAGTGTCACTCAATTCTTTGAACTCCTTCCGAGTTATACACCAAAAATCAGACAGTGATGTAGTATCAAGAATTATTTTTAACAATCTATCAACGAACAACTCACTGGGTGCCTCCTTCGATTTTGTTAGAAGCAAAGAATTAGAAACCAACTGACTTGTAAATGGATTTTTTGTCCAGTCAATAGAGTCACTCAGTTTCTCAACTCCAACACCAATCTTAGAATTGTCTCTTAGTTTGCATCAGGGGTTTTTATATCCTTGGAGTGGGCAGGAGATTGGCCACGCCATGTAAGGTGAGAGAGGGTGATTGGGAAAGGAGGGGCGGAAAAGGAGACGCAGAAAGACAGCAGGCCTCTCAGGACATGAGTTTGAAGACAGAGCACATAAGAAGATGACGATGCACTGTTCGTGGCCTGGGGAGTCTCCATGGTCCCCCAAGGTACAGGTAGGCCTGTTTGCGGATCGCTGTCCTAGGCTGCTCTTTGCAGCATTGCTCCTAAATAACTGGTCACGGTAGAATCATACAATGGAATGTTATGCAGCCTTTAAAAGTATAAGGTTTATCTATGTGACTTATGTGGAAAGATGTCAAACATACAGTATCTAGTACAAAAAACAACTGTGAACCAGAAGGGTATATATAACATGATCACATTAAAAAAAATCCAGGAAACAGTATGGAGATTTCTCAAAAAATTAAAAATAGAAATACCATACGACCCAGCTATCCCACAACTGGGGATTTATCAAAAAGACTTGAAATCAACAATTCAAAGAGACTTATGCACCCCTATGTTCACTGCAGCATTATTCACAATAGCCAAGACGTGGAAGCAACCCAAGTGCCCATCAACTGATGAACGGACAAAGAAGATATGGTATATATACATATACGATCGAATACTACTCAGCCATAAAAAAAGACAAAATCATCCCATTCGCAACCACATGGATGAACCTTGAAGGTACTATGTTAAGCAAAATAAGCCAGACAGAGAAAGACAAACACCGCATGATTTCACTCATATGTGGAAGATAATCTAACACACAGGCAAAGAGAACGGTTTAGTGGTTACCAGAGGGGAAGGGGTTTGGGGGGTGGGTATAAGGGGTAAAGGAGCACATTTATATGGTGACTGACAAATAATAACGTACAGCTGAAATTTCTCAATGTTGTAAACTATTATGACATCAATAAAATTTTAAAAATCCATCCATCCATTCAATCATAGAAAGCCTTCTAAAAGTATGTTCAACCTTAACAGTGATTATCTCAAGGAGAGGCAGAGATACTAGGGGACTAGCACTTTCTAATTTTCTGTGTTCTTTCACTTTTTTTAAAGTAAGCACCTATTCTCTATGTAATTGGGGGGTGTGGAGAAGCTCTTTAAAATAAAAATACAGCTGAGTAGATCATGTTTGAAATGATGTCAGATGCAGCTATCAAAATCTTGGTCAGCTGATTTATGTTACATGTTCAAGAACTTGCCTAATTTCCAATAGCAGTAGTCATGGTAAGAATGCAGGCTGATGCCTGGTGCTTCTCTCTGTCTTAACTGCAGCTATACCAGCTACCACTCAGAAAGTGGCTGTTCTATGTCAGCCACATCACATTATTATGTCTCAATTTTACAACAACCCTCTAAGGCAGGTGGGCGTTACTAACCCTGCCATGCAGAAGAGGAACGTAGATCTTAGAGTCACTCAACCCGGAACTCGCAGAGCTAGGATTCAAGTCAAAGTGTGCCATCTGAGAACCCATGGTTTATCTAAGATACCATCCACTTTCCTCGGTGACTGTGGGATTATCTTGCCTCTACATAAGAATTTGCCCTAGGAACTCAAACTTATTTAGGATGGCAAACATCCTACCTTTTTACATTTCTCTTGAAGAATTTGAGCAAAAACGATAAGTTTTTAAAAAGGTGAATGAACAATCTTAAGCATGTTATAAAAAGTTCTGTCATAACTATTATGCCCCAAATTGTTAATTACTTAAACTTCCATACGGCCAGCAAATTCTTTATAAGCAAAAATCTTTAGGCCAAAAGAAAACCCTAGATTAGAGCTTAGAAAGGGCCAAATTATCAATTCGAGGTTAAAGGGACTAACAGAACTAAAGGAAGTGAAATAAAGAGAGAAATGAAAGAATAGGCTATTTAATCTTAAAGAGGATTCAGAGGTTACCAAAAGAGCAGTTTTCTCAATGTCCAGGAAACTCAGCTAAAAGAAAGAGTCAGAGAAACAAGACTGCAAGGCTGAGCTAGGCCCCTTTGATCATTTTATCCAAGCCCCTGGCTTAAAGATGAAACACCAAGATTGAAAGAGGTGCGATGCTGTGCCCGACGGCCTGCTTCAGCAGGATGTGCAACCAGGCAGAGGGCACGTTTCCTTTTAAGAGGCAAGACGAATGGGGCGTTTCATCTTATTCAACAGCACTTTACTTAAAGAGGAGCAGTCTGACACTCCTAACAGAAAATTTTAATACGTGTGTGAAACAATAACATCCTAACGTCCGGAATTACACAGAAGCTACAATTATACTGAGTACAAAACTTGAGAGGAAATACTTCCTGTCCGAAGCCCAGTGCTCTTTGTACCACACTGGGAGGGGCAAGCTCCGGAACTGCTGGGAGGGCTGGCGAGCCCCCATTCTCCAGCCTTGGGGGGAAGGAAAAGGACAGAGGTACAAAGTATTCAAAGTGCCCTTAAAAATCCGACATTCTGTGAGTGAGTTAAAAAAAAAATCACAAGCAACTGTATCTCTATAAAAAAATTAATCAGCTAATTGTATATTTCTGGGTGGTGAGTTTTCACCTGAGCTTCACCACCCACCTCTCTCTAGAGCCTTTCATTTGCCCCCTGCACTTTTCCTCTCCCCCCACCCTCATCTCTGCAGACATGTGCTGGACCTGTGGTTTTCAGAAGCCACCTCAAGAACTAGTATACGTCCATGACAAAGTTATCGCCAGTCCATAAAGTGCCATGGAAAGAGGGTCAACATTGTGAGTCTCCCAGTAAGCTAAATGTGTTCAATTGTTTTTCCTGAGGAAGATTCGCCCTGAGCTAACATCTGTGCCAATCTTCCTCTATTTAATATGTGGTTCACTGCCTCAGCATGGCTGACAAGTGGTGTAGGTCTGCACCTGGGATCTGAACCTGCGAACCCGGGTCGCCAAAGCAGAGCAGGCTGAACTTAACTACTACGCCACAGGGCCAGCCCCTTCAATTTTGAAACTTGCAGATCATATCCTTTCTACCAGGCAACAGCATCTGTTTTTAAAAATGTGCTTAATTAGTAAAACAAGAATCAGAAGTCCCTCACATTCAAAGCCTTTTTTTCTCTTGGTAGATGAGTCTGTGAAATTCCATGGATTATGAACAACCTTAGGGAGAGATGACTCAGGCCTGGGGAGGTGGAGCACGCCACTATAGGTCACTGTGAAGCTAAATAAAGAGGCTTCTTTGGCTCTAAATCAGGGCTCCCTGTTCACTTACACCTCATCCTTAGCTTGTCACCACCAGATCCAATTACCTTCTAACGGGGCCCACCAACCTCACTCCAGAAGGGCTTGTCACTTTTCTCATTTAATGAATCAAAGGTAGTGGGAGGCTGAGTGGGCCAAGGTTTCCAGATCATGCCTTAACAAGAGTCCGTGGCCAGAAAAAGGAGTTTGGTAACTTAACTTTCCTCCTTACTAAAGTGTAGTTTGTCTATAATGCTTTTAGTATGACAAAGGGGGTAGTGGAGCATGGTTTTCTGGCAGGTTGAATATCCCTCTGGATATTTACAAGTCAAACGGAAGCCACAACCAGGCTCTGCCAATCTGGGAGCCCACAGCCAGTGGGCGGAGGGGGGCATTGCAGGCCAAATAAATGCCATGTGCAATCTGAGAGCAGAACGTCACCTGTTCCCTTCTTGCTTCCACATTCATTCGCAGCTTAGAGGCCTCACTTGAGCACACTGCAGATGTAACAAAGGTTACTATATAAGTCTCTTTGCTGTGTATAGACTACTTTGAACCCACTGGGCGTCCCTCTGAATTTGGGTTCTGAAAGCTGTAAATGGTCACAGCATGGAGCAAAGACAGAGATGCTCAAGCCATTGGGCTGAAAGAAGAATGCGAGGGCCCTGACAAGGTGATCAAAATCCCAGGGGAGGACACACTGTCTCTGCACACGCTTGAGCTTCTGGAGCTGGCCACAAGTCCACACAGCTAGCAGGCACTGTGACCTTCTCAAAGGCAAGAGCCAGCTGAACTGATGCTTGCTACACACCCAAACATCCCTCTGCTCCTCTCACCACTCAGTTACTTTTCTTTGTTGCAAGCTGACAGCTGTAGGTGGCTCAGGCAGGATGGCACTGTTTCTTCTCTGTGTTTTAAAATAATTCACACCACCAAATTCATCACTCCCAGGAGGTTACGCAACATTTGTCATCATCTCCTCATTTTGATTTGTTTAACCTCCACCTGTGTTGCTATAGTATTCATGAGACTTTTCCTACTGGCACTTTGAACGTTCATTGTTTTTTGTGCTTATTGGATGTGATGGGGTAAATATGTTTGTGAAACCCATCAAAACTAAGTATGAACCCAGCCAATGAGACAGATTGCCAAAGGCCAGGATTGCCCTGTGGGGAGCCAAGTAGGCAGAGGTGAATACCTCAGTTTTGGTATGGACCAATGTTTTTAACTGTGAAAGTCTATCAGTGGACACCCTCAATTTACATCTGGGATCAGACTCTTGGAAACACGGAGTAGGACAAGGCCTTGCCATCAACCCATCTCCTCTAGGACTGTGAGATGATTTTGAAACCAGCTGGTTGCCAGCTTGACCTTGTTTACTCAGCACAAACCTAGCCTGTGAGCCCCAAGAGCTTTAGGTGAGAGGTCGGGAACCGGGGGAGGGGGCACTGTAGGGAGAGGTCCAGGCATAGAACCTCTTCTGAATTAGCTGGAGCCAAGGTTGAGTCTCCCGAAGTGCAGAGAGGAAACCAAAAATGCTCAGAGGGACTGACTAGGTTCAAGACCTACCAATCAGAAGGTCAACCTGTTTCACTTCCTTGTATAAAGCGTTTGACCCAAAGCACAATCTCCTTTGCTTTTTGTGATCACACTTGAGAAATGAATATTGCTTCTCAAATAGTCTTGATAAAAACTGAAGTTTGATCATCATGTGTGTCCCTGGATAGGAGCCAGAGCTGCATGTGTTGACACATGCACACCCCACAGCCTCATTTGCAGACTCGACAGTGACATAACAGGGACCTCATCTTCCTCTCCTCTGCATAGGTAATGTCAGTCACGTTCCTGATCCCAAAGGCTATGTCTGAAGGCTGCTGGTAAAGAGACACTGTCTGTAAGAGGGCGCTGTGGTTCTCACATGAAAGTTCTCAAGTCAGAGCAAACTAACCCCAAGAGAACAAGAAGCGTGGCTCGTTCACACACATGCCTAGCCAGTAGCCCATCTAAAACACTCCCGATGTCACTCATGGGTTTCTGAAAGGCAAGCAGGACACAGTATATGTTGTCCTATTAAACCCAAGAAATTGCTCAATGACCTGAAATGCTGCACCAAAAGGGGAAACTTAAAATATTTTTTAAAAGGAGGGGACAGAAAAACCAACAACCCAAAGCCAGGGATCTAAGTCTTCCCCCCAAATCTGTTTGAGAAACCTCAAGAAATTATTTCTTATAGTAAAAGGCAGAAATTTCAAAATAAGTTAAAAATTTAATCACTTGTTTATAGAGATTTGGTGTCATATTAACAAAAATTTTGTGTTACTGGTCCCTATTAAATTGCTTTATATATGTCATGAAAAGCATACAAAGTACAAATCTATAATTTAGCATTGATTAAATTTCATGTTTGTTATCCTTTTATTTAATATCCATTTAAACATTGGGTATTAAATCTTGGGAGGGTATCTGATCCCAAATACAACACTCTTTCTAGGTGAAAATCAGATTTGCATTGTATCACTTTTTCTAGGGCAAGTAACTTGCCACAAACTTGAGGAAGAGTGCTCTCTCAGAGGTCATGGCAACTTCTTTGGTCCATATTTAAGTGAATTACTTCAAATATATTTACTTTTTTGTATATTAAGTCACCAGTTTCCAAAAGCTCTGAAATCATTTTCAAACTACATTTTATAGAGATTCTCAGGAAATTAGATGGGCCACTCTAGGACCACAAGGCTGCACTTAAGGGAACACTATCCCCAGCCCAGCTGTTCTCAATTCACCATTGGATTCTTGGCACTGGCTGAACTTTCTCAACCTCAGTGCTATAGACATTTGGGGCTGGATCAGTTTTTGCTGTGGGGCTGTCCTGTGCATTGTGGCATGTTTAGCAGCATCCCTGGTCTCCACCCACTAGATGCCAGTAGCACTGTCACTCCCCACCCCACCCCCATGTTGTGACAACCAAAAATGTCTCCAGACATTGCCAAATGGTCCCTGGGGAGAATGGTTGAGAACCGCTGGGTGTAGACCAACCTCATGCACTGGAAAATTTGGTCTCATGGGTCAGGGAGATCTCGGTTTAAATCCAACTCTGCTACTCACTAGCCAGTTAACCTTGCCCGGGTTACCTGGATTTCTTTATTCCCTGTCCCTTCCCTATAAAAACGAGAGTCATTACACCTCCCTCACAGGGCTTGGCGAAGATGAGAAATATCAAAATATGCAAAGCGTCAAGAGGCACCCAGTGACTATTAATTCCTTCTTTCCTTCCCCTTGCTTGCTCCCACTGCCATTATTTCACCTCTATGACCTCAGGATGGTAGGGAGAGTGAAGAAAGGGTGTATATACTCCTGACTGTACCAGAGGACCGATTCTAACACTAGGACATTACACGTAAGCTACATTCCTCAGAAGCAACTATTGCAAAGTGTACTCGAAGAGGAATCGAAGATTATAAAGGCATGTTCTACCTCCACATATTCTTAGAAAACACCCCTCAGCCTTCCAAACACTTGGTGATTATTCTATCACCACTGCTGTAATCATCCTTATCAATGTCCAGGTGGGCCTCAATTTAAGGAAACTGTGTAAAACAATACACTTATTTAACTCGTTAAGGAAACTTACTTGTATTACAAAATGATTTCTCTACAAGCTTTTAGAGAGCTTTCTTAAGACATCTAAAACATAATCCTGTTTATAAAAGATTGGTTTACAGACAACTCAGAAACACCAATATAGTAGCTATTAGTCTAAATAAACATAACTGTTTTATAAAGTGGGGTAAAGGGGCACTTTTAACCCTATACTTATAAATCAGTGGTGTGTACATATTTTTTTGACATTGAGACCTCAAAGTGAGTGCCAAGAAAATTTCAACTAGCTCTTTTTGCTTTTTAACAGCTTTAGTGCGGTACAATTTCTACACCATAAAGTTCACCCACTTTAAGAGCACAACTTAATAATTTTTAGCAAATTTATGGAGTTGTGCAACCATCACCACAATCTACTTTTAGAACCATTCTAGCACCCCAAATCGACGAGCTCTTAATAGCGTTCCCTGGGTGTAGGGAAGTGTTTTTGCATTTTCTGGCCCAAATGAAGAAGGCTTGAGGCATCCATGAGAGACTGAGGACAAGCTGAAGCTAGTCTTTCTATCTACCAAGCCAGGTCCATGCCCTAAGTCCATTAAAGTTATTGACACTTGGCCCCCAAATTGACTACCATGTGAAGTGTGGGTCTATGGGTCAGGTTGAAAAGATGGAGGGGAAATCCTCAGCTTCCTCAAGTGAAGAGGGGGTGGTATCCACGTAGAGAGATGGAAGTGGGAACAGTTTGACAAGTTTCGAATGGAAAAAAACAGTTAAAACAAAGAAGGCAAGCAACCGAGGAAGAATGAGATGGGCTTTTTCTAAGTCAGTCATGGGAAACCAGATGGCTTAGTTCCCAGGCTGCTTCCCACCTGGAGGCCTCTTGCCACGTGCTTTAGGAGGAAAGGAAGGGAAAAATCTCTGTAGTATTGAAGGGTAACAATAAATCCCGCCATGCCATGGGAACTACAATATATGGCATAATAAAAGTAAATGTTATGGCACTTGACTTCGCAGCCTATAATCTCCCGTTCAATCGGAACAGAGATTTTTCCGTCAGCAAGAGAAAACTGGACAATTTAATTTTCACTTCTATTCATGCACAGGCCTGTGCTGGAGCTCATCCATGTTTTCTATTATGTTCCTTGAAATATGGCTGCATAGTTTGATACAAACAATATCTCAAGCTGACATCAACAACTTAGTTTTGGATCAACTGATTTCATTCTAAGCTATCACGGGCTGACAGATGCTGGCAGCTGCCCACCCGAGCTCTGGAAAGGCCGTGTTCTCTAATTTAATATTATAATAATGTAAAATTATAGCTTTATTAAGAGGAAACACAGATTTATTTATAGTTAACACTGATGATTTCTAATGGCTTTCAGGTCTGTGTTCTGCTATTCACTGCAACGCAAATTTGGGCAGCTTCAATTGTCTGAATCACTAACAAAACATTCTGGTACAAATAATTTCTTTTTGATTCAAAGCAGTGAACACATGTTACAAAAGTAGAGATAGAAAAGCAACTCTGAAGAGAGCCAGGCCCCCTGCAATGTCCTAGTCTCCTTGACCACCCCACCTGCAAAAGGCATTTCTGCATTTGGATCTAAAGACATTTTGCTTAAAACCCTCTCCTCCCTCAGCCCCTGGGATGTTGTCAAATTCTGCCTTTCCCTTAGATGTGGACTTTGCACAGGGTTTGGTCTTCAGCTCTAGGTTCTTTTTTTCTCTTTTCTCAAGGTAAAGATTTTATTTATCTTCCTGACTTTATCACTTCTAAGCAAAGAGCAATATTAATAATAAGCATCTCAATCTTTTTCCAGCCCTCCAAGAGATTTTCCATTTCTGGAAGACAAGGTGAGGAAGTTGGTAGAGACATCAGTATTCTTTGTGGATAAAGAAGCTGAAGCTCAGAGAGTCCATGTAAATTACGGAAGGTCACCTAGCCAGGAAGCAGCAGAATCAGCAGCACTCAAAGCCACATCGGCAGATGCCTGCTCTGCGTTCCGCCTCCTGGAAGGTCCTAATCTCGACCTGCAATGCCTCTCCAGCCTCAGCCTTCCACCTTCAGGCTTCACCCAGCACTGAGACAGGGATGTCCGGTCAAATCTCAAAGTCAACACGCTTAAATAAATTCATCACGTTTTCCCCCAAACCAGTTCCTCCTCCAGTCACGCTTATTTCTACCCAAGTCATTTCTCCTCCAGTCACCCAACCCTAAAACCTCACAACTAACAAATCATTCTCTCCTCCTCCCCACTCCCAAGTCCAATGTGTTACTGAAGCCTGGCAATAATTCTCTTGCATTTCTGCGTGTCCACATCTATCCTTTCTTTCACAATCCTTTTGTGAGCAGCTTAATTTTGGCTCTCTCTTACTGCCTCTCACTCGAACTATCAAATAACCTGACTCCTTGACACCCATCTTTCCTTCATCTCATGGGTCCCACAAAGCTCTATCAGTTATTATCTGAATTTTTAGACCTGATCATGTCCCTTCAGAGTCAACCATCAACGGCTCCCACTGCCTACAGAATAAATTACAAATCCAAATTCAATCCAGGCCCGACTTACATTTCCAGGTCAGCCCCCCGCCCCGAGGCCAGCACAAACCCTCTACTGCAGCCAGGCTGATGCACTCGCAACTACCAGCACTCCTCATGTGATTTCCCTGCCTACCTCTGCCCCTACCTAAGCGAATCCAACTTCCAGATCCAGAAAAGTCTGCCCCCCTCCACGGAGCCTGCCCTCACACCCTGGGCGCCAAGGAGCATCCTCAACTCTCATCAGCATTACTTGCTACCACTCAGTCATCATTTAGACAGACTGTTACCTCACTTTTCATTTACTGTCTTAGGGGTCCAAACAGACCCAAAGCCCCCAGAAGGCAGGGCCTGTGTGTGAGGACCTTGGTACCATTCAGACTTGCACTTTAGTAGGTACTCGAGTATTTCCTGGTTGATTACTTAGCCGCCAATCATCGTTTCTTGCAAAGCAAATAACATATACATTAAATTATTAGCTTGAGGAATTATAGTTTTCTTGGATTAATGTCTTCTTGGCAAAATGAGAGTGAACTAAACCTCAGCATCCCTTTCTGAGCTCCCAAATACATACAACTGGGGCTTAGTTTCCACAATATGAAAAGCTTCCATAGACTAAACCCCCTCCATCAATGCCCCCAACATTTCCAATCTAGCTTGTCAGAATGAAAAAACATGGGATTCATATTTTGGCAATAGCCACCTTAGTGATCTCTAGACCCAAAGAAAACAAGAGTCAAAGTCAATGTTCTTCACAAGCAAGGCATGGCCCTGTGTATCCTGGAGGTGGGAGAACACCTCCCCTCCCGTGGGAGGCCCCACATTACCTTCACTGACACTTTGCCAACCGACAACCATGCCTTGAAACGGGGCCCGAATGCTAACTGCAGAGCAGTAGAACCGGAACTTAATCAGACTCATTCTGATGATTCCTGCTCGTTCACTGCCAATCACTGCTCTGCTGTTCCCTGCCCTTTAACCAGGTCAAAAGCTACAGCAAGCCAGCGTTTCTATTATTATTGCATCATCTCAAGCTGTCAGAAACTCTTGGTCATGCTTCCTGACTCGGCTTCTCAAAGGCTGACTGCGGATGTAAACCAGTTTCTGGAAACCAGACAAGCACTTTTGGTGTTTACAGTCACAATGACATATCCTACCCTCAAGCCTTCACAAGATCAGACCAGAGACTGCAGGTTAGCAGTTGCAAAGATGCAACTCTATGAGCAGGTTTCAGAAGAAAACAGCACCCACCCAGGTGACGAGAATGTTCATATTAGGAGCTCTGGAACCTCTTACAAGACCTGCCAAATGTTGGACATTTGCTTCTAAATTGAGCAGCCAGTGCAAATGATGCTGGAAATCTTCCATGTCAAATCAATCCCTGATAGTGGCTGCCAGAGCTTAGGGAAGGGGAGGGGGGCAGGAGGAAGGTGGGTGTGGTTATCAAAGGGCAACACAAGGGATCCTAGTGGTGCTGGAATGTTCTATATCTTGAGTGTGGTGGTAGATACACAAACCTACATGTGTGACAAAATTGCACAGAACTAAATACACACAAGTACTAGGAAGACTGGGGAATCTGGTGGACTGGATCCATGTCAATATTTGGGTTGTGATCTTGTACTGTACTTTCATAAGACGTCACCATTGGGGGAAACTGGGTAACAGGTATGTGGATCTATTATTTCTTACAACTGCATGTGAATCTCTAATTATTTCAAAATAAAAAATTTAATTAAAAAAAGGCAAATTCCAAAATGTAGCCCTTTCTATCATGTAGAATAGGAGAGAGTGCTAACTTATGACTATGACAGGTACAAATAAAAGATGTAAAGCTCAAAAAAATTTAGTCCCTAAATCTACACTTCTTAAAAGGGCTGTCACCCAAGTCAGACCAACGGTGACCTCAACTAGCACACACGTGACCTCACACCTACCCACACACACCCCCTGAAGGCCCTCCAACTCGTTTACCCACAGAGACTTTAGCTACCTTCCCATTTATCACACAGTAGTATCCCGACCTTGGGAAAACTCACTCATGTTCTGAACTAAGTAGCAATTATCACACCAAAGCTTATTTTAAATTCAAAGTCAAAACACTTAGTGCTGTGTCTACAATGAACTCTGCCATTCTGCATTTTCACCCATTCACCTTTTTACACTAAAAACATAAATCACCAGAAAATATGAATATAAGTGCCAATGCCCACTTTTACAAAAAGGTTTATACATCATTTCTTTTCATTAGACCTTGCAAAGAATTTCTCCTAAGGCCAGGGAGAGTAAAAATCCCAGGAATTCTGTTTTAATGTGGGAACTGCCATCACTTCCCTTGTTTTCAAAATTGTAACACCTAAAACCAACTGAGGGCTGTTAGCCTTGTATTTAAATGGCTATGTTAGTTCTCATCAGGTTGCTTGAAAGGGCAAGCCAAGCTCTGCAGTTCTTTCAAAATTTTGCAAAGAGAAGCAAGAATGCTCTCCTTACTCACCGATGTCATTGCTGCGGTCTGAGAGATCCTTGTCCAGGATGCCGGATATGGAAGTGCCCACCAAGTCAATCTTTGGACCGTCGCCCCTACATTAAAAACACAAGTTCAGGCATTTAATAATTGGTGTGTTTCCTTGTCCTTTTTTCAGCTTTCGTGATGCACACACACGTTAAGGAGTGTGCTATGCGTGGGGTGGGTGGCACTGTAGCCTGTAAGGAAGCCAGCGGGAGCCAATAAGCTATCCAACCACATGGGCCTTGGTGCAAACTGGCTGACAAACTGGATGCCCTCTTCTCCAGCACACATTTTCAAAGACGGCTATTTTAATAATGACTGTTCAGCAATGCACCTTCAGCTGCAAACCCTCCCGCTGGTACACAGGGTACAACATAGAGCCTGCTCCCGCCCCATGGCCAAATAAGCACCAGCAAACGGGAACTGGGAGCTTCCCTTTTAAGGAGCAAGGAATTTAGCCAATGCCGCTTGTCAAAGGTCGGCTACTCTTAACCTTGAGAAAAAGGTTTTCTGGCCTGGGGCTGAGGCATCAGCCAGGCTGTTGACAGGCACAAGGTGTAGAGTTGAGATCTGGCAGCCTGAAAGCTGGCGCTGGGGCACAGGCCTATAAAATTAGACAGCTCTTGGGTGGGTGCCCCCATGCCCATCAGGACACAAGCAACTTCCCTCTGTATTTGGGCTAGGAGCAGCCCTTGGGGACAGGAACAGAACTCCAAGATGATGAGAGAAACAGTCCGCATATGCACAAACAGAAGATTTCTCCAAATTTCTCCAAAAGGGCAGCTCTTTGGGCTCTTCACAGTGGGGGGAGGGGGGTGGTGGTGGTAATGAGCCCCAAATGAGATTATGCAAGGTCTGTGATGGTAGTGAAATAGGAAAAGATCCCTGCCCATAAAATGAGAGGGAGAAGCCACGCTTTCTCCCTTCCTTCCGGGAAAGCAACAGAAATAGTCCATCTCATGGCTCCTGCACTCACTATGGCCTGAAGCCAAATGGCACAATGAGTAACAGATTTACTCAAGGAACATTTGTCAAATACCTATCATGCTGAGGGTACTGAGAGGGCCAAGCCAGATGGTATCCACTCTGGAGGGGTTCTTGGTCTAAATGGGAGAAAGAGAAAGACAACCACAGCCCACACAGCGAAGGCTGTATAAGATACAGGCACGTCAAAGTTCTATGAGATGAAAGGACTGCGTCAGTGCAGAGGAGCTGCATGGTGGGGCCAGGGGCACACAGAGGAGGTGGTATTACAGTTGGGCCTGAGAGGGAAAGGGAGAGAGGACATATCAGTAAGAGGCATGATTGAGCAAGGACCTAGGGGTAAGTGGCAGTGTCCAATGTGGCCAAGGGTCCCAGGGCTAAAGCCTGAGGTCCCTGGAGAATAGCAAGAGGAGAAAGTTTGGCAAAGGCCAGACTGTGCCAGGTTCAGTCTGTCCTGGAGGTAATGGGTGACGGAAGGAAAGCTGAAGCAGGAGACCTACAAATCTAGAGGTCGGGGAGGGAGGTGACAGGGCTGACCCTGGGTTTCTCACTCAAGAAGAGGTGGTGGGGGTAGCATTCAGCGTGACAGGCACATTCTTGTGATGGAGAAGAGCCCCCGTCAGCTCCCAAACGAACAAGACTGACTCTTAACCTCAAGCATAACCTCCAGCACCCTCAACCAAAGATGAGCAGAGGTGGAAACTCTGGGGAAGCAGGGTTGGGCCAAAGGGCTTGGCCTCCACCAAGAGAAAACACAGCTCAAAGACTCTGCGTGTGTGTGTGTGTGCATTATGAGACTTGTAGGGCTTTTCAGAGCTCGATTGAAATAAAAGGAGAGCGTGGACTACTGTACTTGGAAAGGGGAAGCAACTTGAACTTCACAGCAGAGCCTTCATTTCCCGCCTCACCCCAACCTCCTAAGGTTGTGGGGGCCCCCAGGCCAGGTTTCCATAGCAGATTCCTTCTCCATCCCCTGGGCACCGAGGCTCAGGCCCCAAAAGTCACACTCCTTTGGACGGACCCCAAGCCAAGAGGAGCGGCGAGATCGAGGGAATTTATTTCAAAACATTTTATTGCCAGGGCCCCAGTATCCACTAATTTGAATGTAACCTTCTGAATGAAATGTTTTAGAAATGTGGTATTATTAGTAGGAAAGCATTTTCATTTTTAAAAGCTCTTGAGGGCCCTTAATCTTATTATTTGGTATCTACAGAGCCTGACTGATTTGGTGCTGTCATCTCCAAACTACAGACTGAACTTGAGGGAGACTCACAGCCAGACAGCTCTGTCCTTTTGGGAACACACCAAGGCCCCAAACTTATGAGAACACATGTTCTGTCCGGGCAGAGAGGTCACTCAGGCAAGAAGAGTCCAGTTAATTCCACTGGGCTTTTTTTCTTTTTGCCAAGGGGGAGGAGGGTTTGAGGTGACACCCTGGTAGGCAGCTGGGGAGAAAATCAGAGGGCGTATTGGCGGGAAGAAGGAGCTTTGCACATCAGCTAATCACCTGTAGCTCAGAACAACTTGGCTGCTTCTGGACATGTGGCTTATTTATGCATTTGGGTAACTGAGAATCTTGGAGCTGCCATTTCCCTCTTGGATTTGACAGCTGGAAGCTTCCAGTCAAATGCGAGCCTATCTCGAGGGCTGCAGAGAACCCTATTGCACATGACCGTGCTCATCTTATCTTGGGTGGGACTACTTTTTTACTCTTATTTCCCTTTTGTTGTCACTCCCAACTATTTTATTCTTTTACATGCATTTTTCAAAATTATCCCAAAGCCTTTGGGGGATGGTGTTGGGTAAAAAGAAGTAGTTTTTAAGAATAGGGTATATATCAATAGCATTTAAAACCTTCATCTGGGGACTGGCCTGGCGGCGAGTGGTTAAGTTTGCACGTTCCGCTTCGGCAGCCCAGGGTTTTCTGGTTCAGATCCTGGGTGCAGACCTATTCACTGCTTATCAAGCCATGCTGTGGCAGGCGTCCCACATATAAAATAGAGGAAGATGAGCACAGACGTTAGCTCAGGGCCAGTCTTCCTCAGCAAAAAGAGGAGGATTAGTGGCAGATGTTAGCTCAGGGCTAATCTTCCCCCCACAAAAAATTTTTTAAAAAACCTTCATCTTCTTTGGACCAGTTCTGGGAGTCTATGCTAAAGAAATAGTCTGAAATACCCAATGGCTTTTGCAGATCAATATATTTATCACAGTGCTATTTGTAATAAAGATAAATTGAAAAGATCTCAAATCTCTCATAAATAGGGGAAGAGTTGAATAACCTATGATATTTGATGGACTTTTATATAGCCATTAAAATGACACTTATAAACAGTTTATGACAACAGGGACAAATGCTTATGTTACAATGTCAAGGGACAAAGGCAAGTTAAAAATGACATACACCTCAAAGCACATGCACCCACATGCCATTCTGATATACTAGGAAGAGAGATTTATTTTTAAGACTGGAAGAATATTACAGTGGTTATTCCTGCATAGTCTGATGGGTGATTTCTAGCACCCAGTTCAACACCTGGTACATGACAGGGGCTCAGAACACTTGTGGAATTAAAGAACATTTACCCTTTTTTTCTGAAATGGGAACGCATTATGTATTTGTACAATAAATGCAATTTTTTTCCAAAAGACAAAGTTGTATGACATTCAGTATGATCAAACCTATGAAAAGCCAATGAAAAACAAACCAAATCACACAGAGGAAAAAGATGGGAAAGAAACAGTCCAAAATGTTAACAGTAGTTGTTTTGGGGATAAGACTATAGGTGAATTTTTCCTTAGTTTTAAAGTTCACTTTTTAAAAAAAAAAAAAAGTTCATATTTATGTCTGACCGGGCAAGGGAAACAAAAGAAAAAATGAATAAATGAGACTACATCAAACTAAAAAGCTTCTGCACAGCAAAGGAAACCATCAACAAAACAAAAAGACAACCTAACAATTGGGAGAAGATATTTGCAAACCACATATCAGATAAGGTGTTAATATCCAAAGTATACAAAGAACTCATACATCTCAACAACAAAAAACCAACAACCCAATTGAAAAATGGGCAAAAGATCTGAACAGAGATTTCTCCAAAGAAGATATACAGATGCTCAACATCATTAGCTATCAGGGAAATGCAAATCAAAACTACAATGAGATATCACCTCACTCCAGTCAGAATGGCTGTAATTAACAAGATGGGAAACGAGTGTCGGAGAGGATGTGGAGAGACGGGAACCCTCGTACACTGCTGGTGGCAGTGCAAACTGATGCAGCCACTACGGAAAACGGTATGGAGTATCCTCAGAAAACCAAAAATAGATCTACCATGTGATCCAGCTATTCCACTTCTGGGTATTTATCCAAAGAACTTGAAAACACAAGTGCATAAAGATACATGCACCCCTATGTTCACTGCAGCATTGTTCACAATAGCTAAGACTTGGAAGCAACCTAGGTGCCCATCAAGGGACGAATGGATAAAGAAGAAGTGGTATATATACATAATGGAATACTACTCAGCCATAAGAAACGATGAAATCTGGCCATTTGTGATAACATGGATGGATCTTGAGGGTATTACGCTAAGTGAAATAGGTCAGAGGGAAAAAGTCAAATACTGTATGATCTCATTCATAAATAGAAGAAAAAAACGACGACAAACAAGCACATAGCAACAGAGATTGGATTGGTGGTTACCAGAGAGGAAGGAGGGGGGGCAAAAGGGGTAATTAGGCTCACTTGTGTGGTGATGGACTATAATTAGTTTTTGGGTGGTGAACATGATGTAATCTACACAGAATTCGAAATATCTTACAACGTACATCTGAAAGCTAAAAAAACAAATGGTTCTGATGGTAAATTTTTGTTATGTGTATTTTACCTCAATTAAAAATAAAAAAAATAAAGGAAAGAAAATAAAATAAAAATTACTATACTTAAAAAAAAAGTTCATATTCAATAATAGAGACTTGGACAATTCAGGCAGCTTCTGTCCTCTCTCCTTTCTCCCTAACAGCATCATCAAGGTAAAGGGGAGATTTCTTAGCCTCTGCCTACAAACTCTCCTTTAAGAATCTCCCGGCCACAAGTGCCCATGTGATGACCTGTGACCACACCTGGAACTCACCTGGGAACAGTTGGGGATGTGTGGAGTTACAAATCCTAGACTCAGAGGTCCAGGTCATGAGGGACCACCCTCAAGAAACAGGAAGTACCATCCCGGAGCCATCCCTCCCCAGATTCTAAATCGTCAGCCACATTCTGACAGGAAGGATATTGGGATCCCCCATCTCTCTAACTGAGCCCTGATCCCCCATGCCAAGAGCCAAACACAGGCTTTCGGCTGAAATTATCTTCTCTACAGGGCCAGAAGCAAGCCTATTTTGAAAACACAGTAGGTGTAGTTTAAAAAAGGTTCTGATCCTTCCAAGTAGGGAAGCTGCAGCTGGTGTTTTGACAGTGTTCAGACTGTGGGTGTGGAAGCGTTTTACAATGTCTATTTGTAAATGCCTTTCACTGTATTTATAGACTCTTACAACAATGCTAATGAATTTCAGTTCTGAAAAATACCAGAATTTCTCAAATTCTTCAAGGCACGTGTTTGGAGCGGCTGATACCCAATGAGACTGCAGCCCTCGATGGTCCCTGTTCTCCTCCAGTCTGCCCAATGCACGGGTACCATTTTGGCAAAAAGAATGTTACTAAATTCAACAAAAGAGGAAAAAGCCCATCCTTGTGTAATTTACTAGCTCCTGTGAGGGTTTTTGTCTGGTGAGTTTCTATGCCCGCAGCTGTTAAATAAAAGGAAAAATAGAAGAAAGCAGGCATATCACCATATATCGGAAGATAGCAGAACAAGGTTGTCCTGACTCATTTCTGATTTTTAAATCAAAATAATGTTATTTTCTTGATTTTTCTCAGCAGTTTTGGTTATGAACACTTAAAATACATGACTTGGATAGACACCTAGCCGCTGAAAGTTTCCTTGCTTGACTGGACAGGGAACCTAAATTGCAGAGAATGGGTTGACTGGCCCCAGGACACCCAGCAAGAATAAGTGGAGCCTACAATCCCATAGAAATAACAGCAGCAGCTGCATTTACTGACTGCCTTCCAGGAGCCAGGCACTAGGATAAGCCCCTTTCATGCATTATTCAATCGTTACAACCACCCCTTGAAGTATCTACTCTACAAGGTAGACACAGAGCTGCACTACCCAGAGCCCGCTTTGGGGAAGGGCTGGTTGTCCCTATTGCTGGGAGTGCTGTCAGCCCCTCCAGGGACCACCTCAGCTGCAGAGAGCCTCCTCGGCCGAGGCGCACCCTTTCCAGGGTGGGCCACACCCCATGGTATAAAAGTCTCGGTCACTTCAGCCCAACACAGGACAACCTGGCGGGGTCCCTTTAGCCCCAAAGCTCCCTGTGGAGTTGGCCAAGGCTCTGGTGAGCCGGTATCACAACTTGATTTCTCCCTCTGCCCAACGCTGCTTTCTTCTCTCTTCCATGGACACTGAACTCTAAAACATGTCATGCGTACTAAATGCTGCCTCAGAGTCTGCTTCCTGGAGAACCCCACCTATGATGCCCTTATTTTCATTATATAGATCAGGAAACTGAGGGTCAGTGAGATTAAGTCACTTGCTGACAAAAGGTCATAAAAGTAGTAGAAAGGTGGGGTCTGGATTTGAACCTACTAACTTTGACTCCGGAGGCCAAACTCTTGACCACTTCTCAAAGTTGCTTCATTCAGCCTCCTGGTCATGCGGACGGTGAGTCACCGAGGATGCCAGGCAGCCTGTGTCATCATAGCTCACTGCCAGCTGGGTAAATTGCCTTTGTTCCCCCAGTAAAAAAGTACTAATAATAAACAAAAATCACACATCCAACCCGCCTAGAGAGGCCTGCTCTTCCCACTCAGACCTGAGACATGAGGCGTGCACAGTTGGAAAGGTGGAAGATGCGCCATGTGCATCCCTTGAGAACATGAGCTCAGTCAGTGGCATAGCCCAATTTAGCCCAAGTTGGGACAGTTAAGCCAAGACATGTGGCCTGGAAAAGGTGTCGAAGTGCACAGGAAGCCAAGGCAAGCAAACAAGTAAATAAATAAACAGCAGCAATAACAGCAGCAACAACAACAACAAAACACCAAAAAGACCCCACAACCATTCTGGAGGTGAGTGGGGATGAAGGAAAAAGAGTGAATCCACCAAATCCTACCAAACAAAAGATCCCAGGCCCAGATGATGACTCTTTTTGGCAGTGCCCCCTCCCCGCCCTCAGAAGGATCTATTACCATAATGTAAATGTTTGGGCTATAACTGCATAAAAATTGTAACAGGGGAAAAATAAAAAGCTGGGAAGAAAAGGAAAGGAAAAAAATAGAAAAGTCCCAGCCCCTATGCTCAGGAAACCACCGAGGTACTCATCACACATCCTCTATTTTTTTCCAGCTTTCATCCCATGTGGGAGTTGTCAACTCATATGGACGGTGGAGGATGCCAAATGTGAAGATCCTAGAGAAACGACTTGAGTTACCCTGCTTTCTTTCCTGCTCCAGCTCCACAACCTTGTTTTATCACTCCCTCCTAATGTAAAACCACCACATCCTATTGTTCACCTCCCTTTTCCTGGTCCAATCTCGCACAGAGGATGCAAGGCCAACAGAAGTGAACATCCTCTCCCCGCTGTCCTAGCTGCCCACTCAAAACATCTCAGACTTAGGCTCTGAATACTGAAACTGGGTACAGATTACCCAGCTCAAGCCCCCATTTCATTACAGACAAGTGTCCTGTGCTCCAAGGGCAGGAGTTATGTGCCCAAGGCCACATAGCTAATTGGTGGCAGAGCTGAAACCAGATGGAAGATTTCTGGTGCCCAGTCTTATCTTTGCCCACCACACTTGGGATGGCAATAATCAAAATGAACATCCACATGCACATGTTTTATGCTTCCAGAGATTTTTTTCTCTCTCAAATAAACAACTATAGGATAGCTCTGCCTATCTGGGAAGGTAGGAGATGTCAAGCCAGTCTTTCAGAAGTGTTCTGCCCAGGGAGGTTGAATCTTTCCATTGGGAAAGGACAAAATTACAGAAATAATAAGCCCAGTTTCCTTCGCTGATCAGTAGGAGGGCAGGAGGAGCCTCCCCCCGCTTTCCCAGAAATGTGGATCCAAAGGCCCTGCTGCTATCTGTGGAGGCCCTACATACACACCCTGTGGCCAAAAATGTCCCAGGAATCACAGGCACCTTTTGACTGTGAACTTCCCATTTAAATATGGAACAGCTCGAGCAAGGCCAGGGGCGCAAGAAGTGGGAACCAGAGTGGTTTTCCTGGCAGCTCTCCTCCTGCACTGCGTCCTTGTTTGGATGAGCACAAACAAGCTTGGCTATTTATAGTTGATGAAGACACGTTGGAAGGTGATGGGACATTGCCCGCTGAATTCCTCTCCAGATTTCTGTTCTTTGTGCAGAGTCTGCAAGTGTGTGTGGAAACAGGCCTCCCTCCAGAGCCCATCTAGGGCACGACAAGCCCACAATCCCCCAAGGCAAAAGGATGAGAATACCCACAGTCCTCATCTGCAAATCCACGGCTGGGCATCTCAGAGGGGCAAGGAGCTTTAAAGATGCCCAGAGGAGGGGGGAACTCATCACCACGCAACTCTGAGAAAAGTTTGTGGGGTGCCACTTGGAGGAAGAATGTTCAAAGAAATAGCCCATGGAAAAAGCGTTACAGGAACCAATTAGCACTGTGCACGTGTGAGGTGTTAATGTCTCCTACTGTTTCCTCACCAGATTCTGGCCATCACTGGCAGGAGAATCAATGGGGCTCAGTTTGGGCTGGGGCTAAGCCCTGTCACCTACTGTGGGTCCTGGCTGCGGGGAATAAAATTCATTCTAGGTGTGGGTGGAGAGAAGTAAAGAGAGAAGGTTATGCACACAAATGAAATGAGGTCAGCAAATAACGCAGCCATCCCCACAGTGTGACAAGGTGTTTTCCCGTGGGCACTATGGGCTTCCTAAGCTCCATAAACCAACTGCCCTCCCTCAGTCCTGATTTCCCCTGACTCTCTCGGTGCTTCTAGGGGAGGTTGCTCGAGCTTCCACCTGCTAGAGATCTCCTGATGTGCTGTCTGAGGGTGTCCTTATTTCCTCACTCCCTCGGGGCTACCAGGCATGACCTGCTTGCCATCCCCCTCCCACGCAGGTCACCCACTGAGCTCTCTGAAGGGAGGAAAAAAGCAAGCATGGATTTGTTGAGTGCCTCTCAAGTGCCAGGCAGGGAGCGAGGCAGCTTAGGTGTACTGGCTTGTTTAAATCTCCACACGGGCAAGGTAGGCTTCACAGTGCCATTCTGCTGAGGAGGAAACGTAGACTTGGGGTGGTGTGCACCTTGCCCAAAATCACAGGGTAAGTAAGTAGAGGGGTGAGGTTTTGACTCTGTGTGCCTGGCTCCAAAGCCCAAGTAAACAATGGGTGGGCAGGAACCATGTCTGGCCTGGTTACCATAGTTAACTACCACCTAGAAGAGGGTCTGGCCAAATGCAGGCACTGGATGAATATCCGAGACGAATGAAGGACATACCACACACACACACACACACACACACACACACACACACACACACACTCCTCTCTCATCACTGAATCCATATCTAGTACCCATTTTCCATCTTTTTACCATAGCCAAGTTTCTCACAAGACAAGTCTACACATGCTTGGCCACCTGCCCATTCTTTCTTCAACTCACCCCAAGTATGTCTCTCACCCCTCAACCATTGTAGAGAAACCCTTGACTGGGATTCTCAAGGGCCAACTAGTGAGCAAGCTGGGGGGCCTGCAGTCTCCCTGGCTCTTGCTTTGGCGAGTGTTCTCACAGTGTGGTCAGCTAACCTGCAGCAGCAGCAGCCCTGGGAGCTTGCCACAAATGCAAATTCTTAGGCCTTAACCCAGACCCACTAAATTAGACCACTGCTTGGGGAGCAGTGATCTGCATTTTAACAAGTCCCTGGTGACTGTGATGCACACTCAAGTGTGAGACCCACTGATCAGTGGCTGCTCCACACTCCCTTCTTCCAGCTTCCATGACATCACACTCCACCCACCCTTTCCCACGGCTCCTAGTCCTTCCTCCACCCTATAAATAACAAATTTCCCCACCGCTGTCTCTACTCTCGCCTCTCCTTCTTCTCCATAATTTCCTGGAGTGCTTATAGCCGTTCCATGCTTGTAACTACCATCTACGAGCCAATGACACCCACCTCTGTAATTTCTAGCCAAGATCTCTCTCCAGCATTCTCCAAAGACATGTCTGGGTCCTGACTTGTAGAAAAGAAGGGAAACACTCAAACACCACACAGTGCATCACTAGGACTCTTTGAAAAGACATACAGAATACTTGAGTACTCCTCAAAATCCTGACCACCCAAGTGCACATTTTACCGCCTACTTAGGGAACATGCCCATGCACTCTAGCTATCTTTCTCTTCCTCTTTTTTGATTGACTAGTTTATACCTAATAAGAGCCAAGAGGTCTTTTTTAATGCCTTCTTTTGGTGGGTATGGGGGCCAGACACCTCACAGAGGTCAGGACCTTAAAGCTTATTTCCTGCTAAGCTGTAACTCCAGGGGCTTAAGCAGCTAGGATGCCTGTGTAAATCCAAAGAAAAATTAACTTCTCTGTGGGTAAGTTGGTCTCAAGAGACATCTGCCCTCCCTAAGCACTTAGTAGATGTTTGATATATAAATGTTTACTTAATCTTTGCCTCAGGCTGAAATGTCTCAGAGCTCAACCGTCACTTATCTCCCAGTATTTCTCAGAAGTCCAGGGTTCCGTCTTCATTACAAATAAAAATTTTGCAACTCCAAGGCTCCAGTTCTCTCAGCAGTATAGCCTCCAGCCATTCACAGGACAGCCACCTGGCATGTTTAACATTTAAAGCAATAGGCCATCTCCAAGTGGCACTGGTCTGCGAAGTCACTAGGCCTCCGGCCCACTGCCTGGTGTCCAAGACCCAACTGCCCATCTTCTCACTGCGATTCCTCCTCTGACACATGCTTTCATATCTAAAGTCAATGGCCAGTGTCCTCTGCGATGCTTGAGCCATGGTAACCAACTCCCTCACATGCAGAACCGCCTCACTGAACGGCCCACTACCACCCTGACTATTGAACCCTTCTTATCACTGAGTGTCATCAACTCCTAGAACATACTGACATCCATCTGGGAGGACACGGGCTTCTAGAACATCCACCTCACCTCACATTAGCTCTTCCCATCTTCCTGAGCCTATGACACCCATGTGAGCAATCCATCCCCTATGCCGGTCCCTCCTTCCCCTGGTCCCTTCAGCCCTTATGACCTTCATTCAGCTTCAGTCACCCACACTCACGGTCCCTCCCTCTGTGGATATGTTCGTCTTCAGACTGACTCCACCTCTGAGGTTGTGAGCACCAACCTCCTCTTTCTGACCAGCATCTCATACTTGTGGCCATCAGCTTCTCCCACTCCATCCTTATTCACCTCACCTCCTTATGCCTTTTAGCATCACTTCCTTCCCCTCCATCCCAGACTCCTTGTTTATCACTGGAGGTCCCTGGACACCAGCCCCTCCTGTTCCCCCCCCGTCAGTCACCTGCCCCCTCCACTTGGAAAGCATGGGTTGTTCTGTGTTGTAGCAGACAACAGGCAAAGCTCCCTTGCAACTCACAACAAAGGTCCTGCTTTAGCCTCCCCGTTCTTTAGAAAGAAAAAGAATAATTATTACAACTTGGAGGTATCTGTGTTTGGGAGGACTGACAAACCTGTTGTGGTCTAGCCAGCTTGCTTCCACCTCTTTCCCTATTGGGATTATTTTCCTTTGAAAGCACACACCTGCTCTGCCCCTCAGGTTTCTGGCTTGCTGCCTCCCGCTGCACGCAATTACTAGAGCTCGGGGCAGCCGGCTTCTCTCCAGCATTTCCTTGGATTTTTTTTTTCCTTTTGGACATTTCTCTCAAGTTTCAGGACCTCTTCTCACGGAGATTTCTGAACCCAAATTTGCTAAATTGATAATACACGTTATTAGGCATATAACATCACATATTCGTGTGTATGTATATATCCACATACAAAAAGGTTTAGGTATATTCTGTCATTTGAAATATATTTATAACCAAATATCAAAACAAGTGAGCAGGTTCTATACTGTGAACCTCCATTTTCCCAAGTGTGAAAACAGAGGTAGATAGATTGGTCTTTGCACCACAACCGCCTCAGTTACGTGGTGGGCTGGATAAGACAAGCAGACCCTGTCTGCACACTATGAAATAACAACTGAAGCATCCCCAGGGCACTGATTTTCAAACAAAGGAGGCACTTACGGTAGGGGAATCTCCTATCATCATTCAATTTTTACATCAACTCTGGTATTAAATTTTTCTTTTGAAAAAGTCTTTTTTTCCTGTTAAAAGCCCATCTTAACTGCTTTCTAGAAATTGGAAGAACATTCTTACCAATGGGTAAGCATGTCAATGGCATGCTTCCACTTGTTCAGACTGGACATACAACTGCACACTGGTGTTCTAGTTCCTGTAGACATGATTCCTGAAAAGTGTGATGTGCCACAACTGAGCCCCACCGTTACTAAGATCCAGAACAGTGCCTTGAACACAATAGTCCCTCAATACATTTTTGTATCTAAAAATGACTTCCTTCTTCCTGAACTTATATATTCATTTTTCTAAAAGATGCTAGTTCCTGTTTAAATAGAATGAAATCGATCTCTTCTGGAAGCCACATTTGGCAGCGAGCTTTCCAGCTGGTGAGAGGAAGCTTGAGCCCAGACACTACAGCTAGAGTGGCAATGCCTAGCTCCCAACAAGAATGGCAAACAATGACTGTGTGTCCGTGTGTTCAACCATTCGTCCATCTATCCATCTGGTCAGGTAAATCCTGGCAATGATTTGGATTCGCACAGCAGACAATATCCTTTCTCTGGAGGACCACTGACACAAAACTGTTTGAATGACATTAACATTCCTACCTCAGCTAATTTGGCAGAACAAAACAAGTTCTGTTAAACCAACATATGGGTTGGTTGTCCAATGTAAATGCTTAGCAAAAAATATGAAGTGCATGAAGTACTGAGAAACAATAAGCCTTTCTTTGATCTTAAATTTTTTTATTTTGAAATCCATGGCACACTAGGTGACTCAGAACATAAGACACATGCTACAGAGCTCGTACAGGGGCTGGGAAGGATGACAGGAGAGGCAGAAGTGAACAAAATGTAAGCACTGGCACCTCCCCCCCTTTTCAGGAACCATGGCATTCAACAAGTGTGTTAAATGAGCCACTACCATATGCTCAACGCTGTAAAGCATGTGGAGATGACAAAACACACTCTTGATCTGCTTTAAATCTGGTAAAGGAGTCCGGGGGTGTGAGCATCCCAAGTGGCACAGCATGGGGCCCTGTACTAGGCTAAACACGGGGTGTCAGGCATTTGGAGGAGAGAGCAATCGCGAGAGATAAGGGCAGGATTCCAGGAGAGGGGCATGCTAACTGGGCTCTGAAGTCAGGGAGCATTAACAGGTGCATGAGAGGCAGTCAGGGAAGGAGAGGGGCACTGTCAAAAACGTGGGAGCATCTAGACTAGGGGTTCTAACAGTGAGGATGTGGGCCAGTAGCATCGGCATCCTCTGGGAGCTTGTTAGAAATGTAAATTCCCAGGCCCATCCCAGCCCTACTGAGTCAGCAACTGTGGGGCTGTGGCCCAGCAATCTGTTTGAACAAGTTCTCCAGGTGATTCCGATGCACACTCAAGTTTGAGAACCACCCAGTTAGAGTCCTCCCTTCACCTGGCTGAGCAGGTGGCCATAGCAGATACCGGCTCCTCAAACACTGCCAACCTTGCCCAGGCCTGCCACTTCCTACAATTGTCAGGAAAGAAGCCCAGGGCTTTCCTCCTTCTCCCCTTTCTGCAAACCAGTGCCCTAGAGTCTGGGCAGCCTGGGTGCAGAGGGGAGTGGGAGGCCGAGGGCTGCCCACCTTCTCCCAGGCTGCTCAAAAGCCACACTCAGTGTGAAGAACAGTTACATTTCTCACTGGCTTCTGTACAAATCCCTCTCTTGCATCTTCCTCGGTGGCCTGTACTTCTAATTGACAACTGGATGTTGGGAGAGCCGGAGGGAAAGAAGAGCCAAGCAGAGATAGGAGGTTAATGGGGCCTCTGTGAGCCCAGAGGGTCAGCAGCTAAAATTTTCTTCCCCCTTGTGTGCAGGTCTAGTGGATGGCTTGCAAAGCCTGCACCTATCCCATAATGAGATGGCTGACAGCAACCTTCGAAGGCAAAGAAGCCATCAGAATTCCATTTCTCTTCAGATCAGATCATTAGAGAGAGCAGCAGGAATATTCTGGAAACTGTTATTGACAATCAAAATGTCTGTAGTCCCTGGAAGACTACCAGAATTGATACTAGCCCTGATATCAGTTCCCCTACATTAAACCCAGCATATACGTGGTTAAAACCAAAAGCACTGATCCCCTTCCCCTGCTTCTCTAAGTTACATTCATATGTAAATATTGGTTTTTTAAACCTTTGTGTCCCTGAACTTCAGAGGGCAAACAGAAGTTATAAATTGTTAGAGCCCAGGTGGCCTCATGCTAACATTTTGGCTAGTTACAGGCCCTTGGAAGTTTTATTACAGGGAAACTGATATCCAGAGACTATCAAGAAGCTGAAGCTTCCTAGACCCCAACTCCTCAGTTTTCTGACACCAGAATCCACCATCCACCACGGAGGCAGACAACCAAGGACATCCACCTGCAGATTCCCTTATCTTGCCATTCCCCTTTCTGCAAGCAGCCTCACAAGGCCAAATGCAGGCTGGTGGGAGAGCGCTGACCTGCAAGGCCACATGTTCCCCTTCCCCTACCTAAAACCTCAAATAAAACCCCACACCTTTTTTCCTTTGAGGAGGTGGATCTGAGTTCTAATGAACTCCCATCTCCTCATCTGGCTACCTCTTGATATAACTCTTTCCTTGCCATAAGCTTGGCATTCTTGTTTCTATCTTGGTCTCTCTCTTGTGTGGCAGGTAAAAGAAGCTGTGTTTGTGAGGTAACAAGGTCATCAGGGCTGTAAAGTGACTCTGTCACACGCATGTGCAAACAGCTTTCTGCTATCAATCAGTAGAAGGGGGCACAACATGCAGGAGCCTGATCAATTCAACAGTGGCCCTGGTCCCATTTGCTTCCCCAGGGACTGTCATAAGGCGGCAGTTGTTTGATTGGACCTTGGGAAACACCAGCAGAATGGCACAGGCGAACCAGATGCTGCTCTGATGGGTTCACACGCACCCGAGCTAACCGCAGCTGTGTGCTCTGCTGGGCAGCCAGCCTCCCACACACAGGCATATGCACGTCCACAATGGCTGGCTGCGATTATGACCTCTCTCAGCCACTCATGTGGCAACCACTCACATGGCTACTTGCCCCTTATTTGGGCAGGGGTGTGTTATTTCTGTAGTAGGTGTAGTAGGAGTCATGCTACAATATGGACGAAACTCGAGGACATCATATTAAGTGAAATAAGCCAGTCACAAAAAGACAAATACCGTATGATTCCACTTATATGAGGCACCTAGAGTAGTCAGATTCATAGAGACAGAAAGTAGAAGGGTGGTTGCCAGGGGGCTATGGGGGCAGGGAGTGGGGAGTTAGTGTTTAAGGGGTACGGAGTTTCAGCTTTGCAAGATGAAAAGAGTTCTGGGGATGGATGGTGATGATGGTAGTACAACAATGTGAACGTACTTAATGCCACTTAATGTATACTTACAAATGGTTAACGTGGTAAATTTTATGGTATATGTATTTTACCACAATTTAAAAAAATGTCCTAAAAAGTAAATGAGGTATTTTTGCCTTACTGCAGTATGCCCAGTTTGACAGGTGATAATAAAAATGACAATGACAGTAATGTTGATTCACAGGCAGGAGGCTACATACCTGGGAATTATCCCATTCCTTCCTAGGTGCGTTCCATTACCATCCTCAGTTTACAGATGGAGAAAGCGATGTGAATGGGGCAGTGACTTGCTGAGGTAGGCACTCCTATGAGTGGGGTGAGACGTGAACCCAGAAGCCTGTCTGACCCCAACTCGAGGACACTGAAGCCTGATGGACTCTCACCACGCAAACTTAGCTCAAAGTAACAAAAATCCAGTGAGTGACTGTGTGTTGACAGGTACACATAAAGACCTCCAGGTCACTGACTTGCCCTGGTGTATTACTAAGACCTATAATATACATGTAATGGCACAAAGTTCTGGCAATGAACTTGTGGAGAGAACTCGACAGTTCTTGCTCCATGGTGGGCATCTCAGGTCTGGCAGGCACAATGCCCAACTCTGATTTCACATTACTAACACATGCATCTAATCAGCCTGCGAACAAATTTGAGTTTTGCCAGGCACATCTCAGAATGAGTGCTTGAAAAAGCATGTCCCTTGCCTTTGAGGGTCAGAGTTCAGAGACATGTACACTAAGACAATATTTGCCATGCTTGGTCCTGTGTTCCACGACAGGGCTGTGCAGTCAAGGGCAGGAGGAGGCTGGGGGTGTGGAAGGAGGCACCACAGAGCAGGGAGAGGGTCAGGGGATGGAGCTGCCATTGAGACGTGCGTACCTGAGGCCAGCAGGACACCCAGGGGATGAAGGTGGGCAGGCCACCTGAATTTCCAGTCTGAAGGGCAGTTGGCCTTGCTCTAATAAAGCACAGGAAAAATCCCTGTGTGTGAGCAGCACCTGGATGTTGGGTACCTGACCCTCACCTGCTAATCCTGAAACCCACGCTGTACCTCCCAGCCTGGCACCCACTTCCTCCCAAGCACAGGAGCAAGGACTGAAGTGGCTGGAGTCCTCAGAGAGCATTGCCAGAAGGTGGAAGAGGGCAGCTTTATGCTTCCTCCCTCAGCTGGCTGCACTCAAGACCTCTCTCCCGTGTCCTGTGGCCACCCCCTACCCACCCCCAGCATCGAGAGCAGAACAGTACCTGGTGTGGGTCATGGGACCCACTGGTCGTTCGGGCCTCCTCGGGGGCAGCGCGCCCGGTCTGCTGAGAGAATTGGTCTTGGGTGGCCGTGGCTTTTTTGGCGGTATGGCAGGGACAGAAGGCTTCTGTAAGTCCAGTTTTGGCTCTCTCTCTGGTCTTTCTTTAAGTCATTGTTCGAAAAAGCATAAAGACGACAGACAGATGTAGTGTAAGTGACAGTACTTCAGTGCAGATCACTTGTTTCCTCCTTAAAAAAAAATCACTGATGCCACTTGTGAAGGTGAAGTTGGAAGGCGAAGAGCATCATGTATTCTTTGTCAAGTTAGAAAAAGCCCTACAGAGCCTCAGCTCACTGTTCACCTTTGCTCATGCTGGTCCCTCTGCCTGGAGGGCCCTTCTGGCCACTGCCCATCCTCAGCAAACTCCTACTCGTCCTTCATCAGGCATACTCATCAGGCCTGGCCAAAATGTGACACTATCACGTTCCCTTCTCAACAGCTGGACCCACCATCAAAGGCAGACTTTCTTATTTCCTCACCTGAGCTGTGAGGAATACTCCTTTATAAATAGGCCCCACTTGGAGACTTTCTGGGAGTCTGCATGCTTGGCACAGCCTGTAGGCTGGAAGCCCCAAAGGGCAGGGCCCATGTCTGGTCATCTCCCTGGAACCCTGCATGGTGCCTGGCACACAGCAGGTGCTCAGCAAATTGTTGAGGTTTGGTAAAGACCCACAGGACCTGCCAGGCATGGGAAGGAAAGAGGCCTGACACCTCTCAGGTTGGCCTGTGTAAAGGGCTGTGAGCCAATAAAAAGGGGAGCATTTCAGGGAACAATAACTAGTTCTGGATTCCTTTTGTGCAGTTTTAACTTGGAAGGTAAACTGGGACTTCACAGGTATTTGGCGTCCATGAGTTTTTGGAGTCAGAGCTATTAGTATGAAGTTAAAGCCAGATCTGGTGGTCCAGCTGGGCAGCATTCAGTGACAGCTTCACGTTTTCTGTCTCCGATTAGCCTTGCCCCGTGCATGGTGTAAAAAGCATGCATCCACCTTCTTCTTTATAAAGATGGAACTGCAGAGAGCTGCCCAGCAGAGGACAGCAGGTTCCTATGTTTATTTGTAAACTGGAACTCTGAACACATTTTACTTGCAATTACAAGCTCATATTGTTTGGGTGCCCAGGCCAATTGGCAAAGCTTTAAAAAGCCCATCAGGTATTGTACAGATATCACTGTGCTCATCCCCACAATATCTTGGTAGGGGAATATGCTCCATCCAGGAATTCTGGGAACTCATTTAGCAGTCCACAGGGAGCAGAGGAGGAAGGGCTTGGCTGAAAGGCAAAGCAGGGGAGATTCCTCCTGCTGGGAGGGACGGGAGCTCCAGCAGCCTCCAGAACGGGTAGGAGAGAAGGTTCATGCCCACCTAACAGGGAGGCTAAGACTCAGGGTGGGGCTGGTTTTCTGGCTTCCCTGTTGCTTTTGACAAGGGCTTCAACCTTCCTGACCCACTGTGACACAGAACAAGGAATACGGAAGGGGAAGGAACCAGAAGTGTGTGACTACTTGGCCAGCCAACTAGGGTGGGTGTTCACACACAAGCCAAACCCATATGTTAGTCAGCATGAAACAGAGCAGGAAGTGTCCTCATCACAGAGCCTGGCTATTAGCCAGAAACCAGCCACGTGTCCTCCACGAGGACAGGAGGCAGTGTTTGGCTATGTCACAACACACACTTTTATCAAAGAGCTATTGGTAGGGTGCATACTTAATGGCTATTTTTTTCATTTGTCTGTGACACAGAGCAGGCCTTCACAATGAGGTTCCATAACTCAAGTTTTAACTGTTCCCCGTGAAAGAAAGAGGTATAACTTCTTAAGAGCTCCCAATGTTGGTAAAACTTCTGGCAGGCTGATAAAAAATATTAAATTTCACAATAAAATTTCATGAGGCCACCCAGGAGCACCTCCAAATAATTACATTCATTAATTCAGCATTTCTCTTGTGACTTACAAATAAGTGCTTTTTAAAACGGAATTTGCTCTGCCTCCTGTTCATAATAATAACATCGCACTTTCCTCATAAAATGTGGGATCAATCAAATCTTAGACACCTAATAAAATGAGTCCTTCCACAGCATGCAGATTTCTTTGGGAAAGACACCCAGAACGGTAAGAGTCACATTTGGGAAATGGACTGAATGAGACATGTTAAGTTACTTCTCTGCAAATGACATTTCTAACCACCTTCAGGGGACTGCAGGCACTGAGCTGTTTTTCCTAGTTTTGCCATGTCCTCCTCCTCCCAACATTTTTGACCAAGGACATGTGTCCATAAAATAGTAGCTAAAGTCAAGGGTCCAAGCAGTGACTGAGGAAGAGAGCTTTCATTTGTCTGGATGGGAATTTCTCTAAGCCATGTCTATCTGTCAACAGTTAATGAGCACCCTGGGGCACTAGGCATGGGAGAGGGCAGGATGGAAACTACGGCAAATACCTCCGGGCCCTCAAGGAACTTACAGTCGGCATCCTCACCTCAGGATGCTGCTGGTGAGGAAGGGCGGTGATGACAGGAAGATTGGAATGGAAGGGCCCCAATGCATTAAGTGACTGGGCTGGCTGTTTTTCATTTGATGAGAAACTCCGACCCAAAGAAGTGCCACATAACCTTCTCTCCTATTTCCTTAGAAACAGGATATTTAAAAGCAACTGAAACAAAATCATAATCACCATATTCCAAAGAAAAAGCAAATTCTGTGAGTAATCCAGACTAGCGCTGTGACAGACAGCTTTGTCTCTTGCTCTTCTCGAAGTGCCAGTAAAGACGTGATTTCATACCTTTTTCTTCTGTTCTGTTTGGAAGCGTTTCTGGTCTTTCAGGAGGTATCTTTTTAATTTCATGTTTTCTCTCAGTGGTACCTAGTGGGGAAAAGATAAGTCATCAGAAAATGCTTTCTCTATGTGTTTATTAGACATACTAGCATTTCAAATATTTATCAGGTACAGAAAAGTCAACAGTTTTTTCTCCCCTAAGCTGGGTGCTGGTGTTACCTGGCAAACATAAGCTGCTTAGAAACAGAGCAGAAGCCATTTCTGGCCTACATCATTCAGTCTGCCTGCCTATACATCCTTAATTTATAAGAACACCACCACTATTTTCTGATATTTCAATCTGACTTTCTTAGGTATCAAAACAGTCACAGGAAATCACTGGGTGTGGGTGGGGATGTGGATAAATAAGTCAATCATTAAAATACGCAAATAAGAAGTCACTGGATATTGTGTTCTACAAATAAAAAGGAATTTCACAGGGACCTGGATTCCATTTTGTAGCAGTTTTAAAATATGGCCTTGAGTTGTTAGCTACCCTTCCCATTAGGAGGTGAGCTCTATGTCTCTTTGCTTGGAATGTGGGTGGGCTCGTGACCACTTCAACCAGTGGCCCATGTGATACCAGATAATATCTGAGTGTAGGTCATAAAAGGCCATGTAGCTTATGCTTTTTTTTTTTTTTTTTTTTGCTGGAATACTGAACCTCCATGTAAGAAGTCAACTACCCTGAGGCCACCATGCTAGAGAGGTCCCACGAGATGCTCTGGCATACAGCCCTAGATGAGCCAGTCTTCCAGCTACCTCTGCCAAGAGGAGCCAGATACGTGAGTGAAGCAGTCATCTCTGAGGCAGATCCTCCAGCCTCTCTGTGCTGGTCCAGCATTCCCAGCTGAAGCCCCTGACATCACGGAGCAGAGAGACAAGACATCCCAGCCATGCCCTGTTCAAAACTCTTGACCCACAGAATCTGTGGGCATAAGAAGAAAGTTGTTTTATGCCACCAAATTTGGGGCAGTCTGTTAGGCAGCAGTAATAACTAGAATATATTTTTAAGTGGAGGGATGTGCAGAGAAGATATGGTGGTTCTCCCTAAGTCCTTTCTATTAGCGTCTGAATTCCTCAAGCATTACACTTTTCCAAATGTACCAATTAGCACGTCCTCTTCACCCACGTGGACCGCAGCTGCTCCCTCACCTGGGGTCTTCATCAGCGCCAGTGGCCTCAGAGAACTTGGAAAAGAGCTAAAGCACAAAACCAATCACAAGTTCTCCTCTAACTTAGGGACGTGGTTGAGTGCTTGACAAACTCTTTACCTGAACAGCCCTACAGATGGGTGCTTGGTACTAAAATCTCACTTACGCAGCAGCAGAGGCCAAGAAAACTTACAAAAAACTCACTGAACACGCACTTTACCTAATTCTCCCTACTGAATCACTAGAAATTAAACACTGTACCTGATTTCTGTCAATTCCATATCTGACTATTTTTGTCAAATAATCAAACACGAGGAAAATTGGTGATGGGGAAAATACAAATATCTACCTTCCTGTCACAAAGCAGTTCCCAAGATCATTCAGCAGGATGAATGAGCTGTAGCAGTAATCTAGGAAGATTAAATGCCATCTTGATTTACCCCACAGAGATTCAGCATAACCTTTGGTAAAATTGTTTTAAAGGGTAAGAATTTGCCTAGCATGCTGCAGTCTAGTCTCCTAATGATAACGAAGTTCAGCATCTTTACTGAGGCACAGAAGAAATTGACAATCCTACTGCCATGAAGAATCCCATCCTAGTTACATTCTAGGCTACCTGAGCCTTGGACCACTCGATTCCTCTCCTTGGTCTCTAATGGTTCACCAGGGCCTCTAGGGAAAAGGGTCTTCAGAGAAAAGCAAATACATATCCAGCTTTAATTTCAGCACAATAAGATATTTATCTGGCCAGAACCACTAGGTGGCAAAATTAAACTGCTCAATGCAAACAAGGATGGGGGCGGAGCAGAAGATGTAATTAACATCCTATTTCAGGGCTTAATCTCTATAATTCTCAACTATGCTGAAGGGAATGAGAAAGGAATTTGGGGTCAAGCTAATTTTCCCTCCAACTTGTTGGGCCAAAAGAACTTTAAAAGAATCACTCCTTAATAAATCTGTGAATAAACCAATCTGGAAATTTATTCATACTTTAAATGTTATAGAACTATCACAATTATGAATGTGTAGAACTAAAAATACCTCTACTCTTCTTCTGTTTTAGTTATTAATTTTTTTAAATGCCACTTAACTAGTTATTCACGGAGGAATTTCTCCCCATAATTAGCTTTTAACAATTATAAAGAGGAGTTCTATTGGGAAATAAGAATTATCATCTTTGTGTATGAGAATCCAGTGTGCAGTGAGTTACCAATTGTCCAAAAACATCAATTCTTCCTATATTGTTCAACCTTAACATCTGAACTACACAGAAAAAGTGAATTGGGCTCTTTTCCACATTAACAAGAATCATGAGGAAAAGTATCGCTAGAAAAACATTTTTTTGTTGGAGGGTAAGTGAAGTAAGTACAAATTTTGGTTAACCACACGGGACAGACACTGAAAATTCAGCACCACTATGCACGCATGGTGATGCTACAGCCCGTGGGAAGCAATCCTCCCCAAGCTGACCTTCGATCAGGCAGGCACAGGCAAAGAAGGACCATTTTAGTTCTTCTCTCCTCAAAAGTGGTTTATTAAGAAAATAAAAACAAAGCAAACAAAACTGGTTTATTCCAAGGCAAAGTCTTTCAGGTCATTCTCTTTGGGAGGCTGGATTTTTTTGCTGTATCAGTGATACATCTTAATGATATGTTTATTTTTTAGGAAAAACAGCAGTATATTTAAAACCTGCCTGTTGAGACCAAATCGTAACTTCCCAACTTGGCAATCTGTGGCATTTGAATCTAAGAATCTTGAGCTCTCCCAAGGACGCTGTAAATATACGCAGAGAGAGAGATGCACATCGTGTTGACAGAACTGAAAGGTACATTACCTGCCCCTTGCTTGATAACAGGAGCGGATGGAGGAGGTGGCTTCTTGGGTCTCTGAAAAATTAATTGAAATGATACCACATGAGATTGTTGGCAAGCTGAGTCTCTCACATAAGGACCACAGACATTGTTTTCTAGATGTAGTTTGGACAGTCCAGAGAAGCGCTCCAAAAAATTGAGCAATTCTCTCTCCAGGGATGTCAGATTTTGGCACCTTTAAACAAATGCTAAAATAAATTCAGTCTGCAAAACAAAACTCTGATGGACAAATGAAATATCATTTCCCCCTTTCTAAATTTGTAACAGCCTTCTGGAAAAAGCAGGGCTCAGCAAAAATGGCCTGAAACCAGCAAGCACAATGGTACTCCTACGCTGAAACCGCATTTGCAATTAAGATTTAATCTGCTGAATAACCAAGCGATTCAGAAAGAGTTGCTGGGACGGCTGTAAATCAGATCTGCTCTGGATGTGGGACCTTCAACAAAATGCAGGCTGAGGGGCCCATGCAGCTGGGTTAGGGTTCGAAGCCTTCTGCCCTTTTCACCCTGAGGCTAGCAGGCCATTTGTGAGGCCCCCCACAGACCAGCTGTATCCTGGAAACAGAGATGGTGGTTTTTGCATATCAGCCACTATTTATTTTTCTCTCACACCCTGTCACGCTGTAGGTGACGAGGCAGCAATGCAATCAATGGCATTCATCCCTGAACTGGTTCCAGGGCATCTCCTTGCTCAACCTGGATTGACTGTAGGAAGAAGATGGTCAGGCTGGACTTGGCAAACGATTCAGGGGCCGAGAATCCAGCCAGGGCACAATTCTTGGACACCATTCTTGGACAGGGGAGAGGGCGGCCAAAGGCAAGGAGAGAACCATCTCAGTATCAAAATCATTACGGAAAGATGGAAATGGGGAGGGTATGAGCATATAAACCATGTCGCTGCTGATACTTCTCCTGGCCCTCTCTGGGCATCATATACTTGTGATTTTAAAAAAGCTCCATGAACTCTCTCCTGCACTCTGAAAACATACCTCTGTGACTTTCCCACAGGGACCAGCAAAAGCCCCCACCCATGCCCGGCTCCGACCCACCAGTGCCTGATGTAGTACCGGGCACGGGAAGAAATGGTTTTAAGTAAAACCTAGAGAATGTGAGACCCACAAGGAACTTTCTCAGGGGGCATCACAGCATGTAGGCTCTGGATTCAATGAGATTTCAGCTCTGCTCTTTACTAGGTGGGTGACTTGGCTGAGTTACCCCGAGTAAGCAGCGCAGCACGGTGGGCAAGAGGTGGGGCTTCAGAATCCCATGCTCGCTACAAGGCCTGGCTCTTTCAGTTACTGGCCGTGGACACTGGGCAAGCAACTTCATCTAGTAACCCTTCTCATCTGTAAAATGGCAATAATATTACCTCCCTCTCAGGAGGAGATGGTTTCCTAAGCAGAGGGAGTCAGTCAGCACTGCCTCGTTTAACTCTCGTGACAACTCTATAGGTAGTGATATTATGATGCCCATTTTGTAGATGAACTTATTGAGGCTTCAAGAGATGAAGTCATTTCCCAAAGTCACCAGGCTCTTAAATATGGTGGAGGGCTGTGTGACCCACAGGCAAGCAAGCTCTTAACCACTGTGAAGAGTCCATCCTGCCAGAGGGAATCCACAAGACAAACCATCACGTGGCCATAAACCACACACAGAGTTGACAAAAGCACAGGGAACCGCAGTATGTTAAAGCTCAAAAAAAAAAAAAAAGAGTATCAAATTGCAGCTACATTATGAGCTCAACTATGTTACAATATATAGAGACAAAGAAAAAGACTAGAAAGAAAGTTTATAGTGGTGATCGCTGACTAGCAGGATCATGGGTGTGTGTAAGTATGTGTGTGTTCACTTCTTTAATATTTTTCTGTACTGTCTACATGAGTACAAACTTTATTATTAAAAAAAAAAGAAGAAAGATGCTCTAAGGGGCACCTCGCCTTGCATACTGCAGACAGGCCCTCCACCAGATGGATGTGTTTCTGGCTCTCAGATCTTACGCTCCTCTTTCCCCTTTGCCAGCCCCTTCTAGCTCTCCACCCCGACTCCTTCCTTTTTCTTCCTCCCTTCTCTGTCTGTGTATAAATTAGACTGGGGACAGATGTTGTGTTTACCTAATGAAGTTATCGTTGACACTCTGCCAATTAACCTTCCTTTACTTCAGGATCAGAGTAATTTCTTATTCACGAAACTGCCAACACCCTGTGGCCTAATTCTTCCCAGCCAAGCCCCAACAATGCCTACCCCGTGGACATCTTCCTCACACCCTGCTGTTCAAAAATTTTTATAACCAATTTCATATGAGCCTCCTCTTGCTGAGGCCATTTCCCCAGTGACCCGTCTCAAACCACAGGGCCCCAAATAAAAAAAGACAATTATAAGGCATCACATTTTCCAAGATTGCTGTGCAGAGAGAAAAACCCTTAGTGTTGTGTCAGATTTGGCATGTGGCAGACACATGAAATGTGACAGGGCGGAGCGGAGGGGCACCGAGAGAGAAAGGAAGGGGTGTTGTGCTGGCAGACAGCGTGTGAAAAGTGTGGTTACGGCAAGCGTGTGCTTGAATGTGGTAGAGGAAGGAGGCAGAGGTGTGAGGTTCTGCTGGGAGCCCTGGCAGTTGTGGTGGCAGGTGGGGCGGTTTGGAAAGGAAGGGACGGTTTGTGAGCTGTCTGTCTTGCATCCACCACGCTTGATCAATGCTGGCGAGGTGCCTACTTTGCTTATCATTAGCAGAGTAGCTTTACAGGTTGTCTTTTGTTCCCCCCACCACCACCGGACTGACTTCATTCTCTGAGTCCCTTAAACTTAGACTTCTTGCTGCCTCAGTTGAGAATTGATGCCACATTTTCCAATAAGACGTTTTTTAAGGTAATTCTAAACAAAAATCAGGGCCAGGGTTCCCTGTAGCTCTAGACCACCTCCCAAATGATTAATAAAGAATTACACCTGAGCCTATGATGAATTTTTCTTTTAATGCAACAGGAAGACAGGGAAGTGAGAACTGAGAAGGCAGACTGGGCAAGTCTGTAGCAAAATGTGACGGTAAAAAATTCATCACAGGAGTTTATGATTCGCAAATAAAAAGATGTAAGCATATCACTTAGTGGATTTTCCTCCAGATGTCCAATTGTGACTGGATAAAGGAGACAAGGAGACAGGACCCAGCAGACCCCCATGTTAAACAGTAGGTCAACGTTTTCTCTATCGAGTTTACCAGCATTAACTAGCTCCTATAGATGTGCAGACAGAAACATCCTTTCAACTCAGGTGGGTATTTTAAGTCATGAATTTTTAAAGGCACTTGTTCTATTTATTCTCTTTATGCCTCCCTCCATGGTGAAAACAAAATGCTCTGGCTCTAAACTCAGGTGGCTTCCACCTGCTCAATTTGTAGGTCAATGCTAAAAAGAGAGGACGTTAGAGCTATGCATGATCGTAGGGGCCCCTTTACAGCTGAGCAAACTGAGGCCTAGAGGGGCCATGTCAACAGCTAGGTGGTAGCCAATGTGGGCCCAGAACTGACATCTCTCAATGTCTAGACCATGGCAATTCATTAAAGAAGAGCCAACATGAAAATGTTCATAACAAAATCAATGAGCCAACATTTTCTGGGAGAGCAGAACGCCTTCCACGGTCTTCACATATGCAGGGTACACAGGCCTGTGCATGTGCACGTGCGTCTGCCCATGTGTACAGTTGTTGGCTTCGACAGAGAAGCAAACACTATCCTTCAAAGGATAAGGATATATTAACTAGATTTGATTTCTTAACATTATTACCAGGAAGGAATTAGAGCTGAATATTCTGGAGTGAAGACAGCAGAAAGGCAAGTTTTACTTCCTGCTGAAGGATTTCAGAATTGACTCTGCCTTTGTTTGGCAAGTCTGGCCAGTCCCAAGTGAAAGAGCTTGTCAGCTGGCTCAGCTGTCCTCCCTGGCAGGAATTCTCATTGGCTACTTGGCCACTTGAGCCAGTTTGCCTTCAGAGCTCTGGTCCCAGACATGTGGTTTGTGAACGTAACCAGAGAAGCATACTCCAGATGGCTGGGTACCCTTTACGGGGGCTTTATTAGAGGAATATGGTAAGGTTCTGGAAGCAAATTTTAGCTTAATTTTGAGCCTTGGGAAGCCCTCCTTCAGGCATCCAGCTAAGTTCTCAGGAGGTGTATGTGTGTGAGGCTGGAGAGGAGCTACAAATGGACGGTTCCTGACCAGGGCACCCCTCATGGCTCTAGAAACACATGGGGGCCTCCACTCCTCCCTTTTCTCCCCTGTTCCTGGTAGAGTGGCAACACCTTTGAAGAGCACGGCTGGGGCTATGCTCAGGGTGATGACAGTGTCTGTAACTGCCCCTCTGCACCCCATAGAGTCCCTAACACAGGAGATCCCTGGGAGCCACCACAAAACCTGCTCTTGGCAAACTCTCTCTCGAGTTTCCTCTCCTTAGCCTCTGGCCTGGTGGCCTACATCCATGCTCTCCCTCTTGGCTGGGCCCATCCAGACTGCCAGACTACTGGGTAGGCACTCAGGGTTTGGTATTCAGCTTCTTCCTAAGATGCTCTATCAGGTCACCCCTTTGGCTCATCCCTTCACTCCATCCACCCTATCCTGAAAGTGATGCCTTGACTCCACATCCAGACGGAAGGACTTGGGCCCCACTTTGTCTGGGAAGAGGAATCTGACAAGGGGCCTGGCTTCTCCCTGCCCCAATCTCTACTCTTCCTCCTCTTTCATACTTGTACAGGAGAGAGCAGCAAGTAGGCCAGGAGGGACAGAAGGAAGGGAAGATACACCTTGTTACCAAAGGACAAGGGATTCCTGAGTGCAAACCACGTACCAAGCATGCTGCTATGGACTGAATGTCCATTGAATGGACCCAAAATTCATATGTTGAAACCTTACCCAATGTGATGGTGTTTGGAGGTAGGACCTTTGGGGACTATTAGGACATGAGGGTGGAGCTCTCGGATGAGTGCCCTTAAAAAAGAGACCCGAGAGAGCTCCCTCACCTCTTCCACCATATAAGGACACAGCAAGAAGTCAGCCATCTATGAACCAGCAAGTAGGCCCTCAAATCTGACCAAACCTGCCAGTGCCTTGATCTGGGACTTCCCAGCTTCCAGACTGTGAGAAATAAATTTCTGTTGTTTATAAGCCACCCAGTCTATGGTATTCTGTTATAGCAGCCTGGACTGACAAGATGCATGCTGTTAGGCCCCATGAAGGAGAAACTTGGGACATGGGCTTTGCCTTCAAAGAGATCACAGTTCAGACAGAGAAATGAGAGAGAATCACTTCAGCAAGGATATATTGGATGAGGTACTCAACTGGGAGAGTACAGGCGGCAAGTACCAACAGAGAAGGGAGAAGGAGCACCATCCAGGCCACCTCAGGGAAGCTCAGTTGGGGCTCCTCATTAGGCCAGTATACCTGGAGACATTAACACCTTGACAACCCCCATCTCTGCATGTGAAATTACCCAGAAAACTAAATGTACGTACAAATAATGTCATAGGTGGATTTTTTTATAATGTTGTTTTAGAAGCACATATTTGTTTCTTTTTGGAAGATCAAAAATGGAGAAATAATTCATTGGGCATCTTTACAAATTAGAAAGAATAGTGATTCTCAAAGGGCTGAAGGAGATGACTAGGAACAAAGAAAATTTCAGCTGAGGACAGTTTTATAAACTGGGTTGTCAGATGATGAGAGTTAAGGTAAGGGGTCTCCTAAGATCTTGGTGAAGAGAAGGTAGTCATAGTTAAACCAGCAAAATTCACCTACAGTGGATTAGCCATTATGGGAATCCAGCAGGAGACTTCCTTTCATGTTAAAGTTTGGAACCTACAAAACTCCTGCTGAGTGATCTAGAATGATCTTAAGGTTGGCACTCAATTGTAATCAAGAACAAGGGAAACATACTTGATTGTACCACGATGAGTCTGGAGATTGATGATGAACAGGAAGGGTCTGGTAAGCCATGAAAATGGACAGTTGCTGAGGCCAAAGGTGCAGTGCTCTTGCAAGCATCATCTGGGCTTAGCTGAATTCAACACACAGTTCCCTTGGCACATCTTTCCCTCTGATGCGTGAGGGGACCTCGAGCTACACTTGCAAGACCCTTTGTGAAAACAACTAGCTCCTTTTCTTGTTTTCACTCCTTGCTCTCCCAGAAAGCACCAAAGAAACGAGGTTTCCTATAGAATCTGGCTTCTGAGGAATCAGGCCCACAGGGAGCAAATGCCCAGGGCAGGCAGACCCATGCGTTCCAGATGGGCTGACATTTCAGTTCTGGTTGCAATTAGTAAGCTGGCAGTCTGCTCCTGGTGTAAGTCTCTGTGAGTTGGCAAAAGTGAGGCTGCATCACAGTCACAGGCATCTTTAGAAATCTTTGAGGGCAGGTTTCTGTGTCCCTGAGGCTGAGAGGCGGACCCTTCAGTGTAGAGCATTCACTAAGGAAACATCTATGGGAAGCTTAGCAACGCCCCATTCTTGACATGGCACGAACTCGGAAGAGCCCTCCAGAGCAATGCATATTAGAATAGTAGCACTTTCTTCTGGTGATTTGAACAGTTTCTCTTAAAAGAACTTGCGCCTGAGACTTTAAATCTTTAAACACTATCTTTCAGAAACATTATCTTTCAGAATACCTAGTCTGTTTTTTTAATGACAGTGAAGAGCTGTTCCTGCGGTTCCTGAGAGTCCAAGTTCCCTGTTTTCCTTCAGTAATGATGACAGAGCGTGCACATTGCTTCATCAGAGCTCTCAGAATATTTCATCTTTCCTTTCTGATATTTAATTTTACAGTCAAGGCTCAAAATAAACAGACAGCCATTGAATCTAGGTTCTCTCATAAATAGCTTACATAATTGCTCTAAAATATGCACCAAGAGATCAACGGGTGCTCTCAGGGAATATCTTGTGAAAAAGCCCCAAAGCATTTGTCACCCTGGTGACAGAGAATCTGCTGAGCACTCCCCGAAAGAAAGACCTCCAGGAATTCCAAAAGGCCCTTTGGTAATCACCTGAATCCACACCCCAGCAGAAAATACGCCAGCCTCGTCAGAATGGCTTCAGCGATGCCTCCTGATTCAAGAAGTCTGCTGTTGACTAAGTGCTCTTTGCTGCTGTCTACCCTAATCATCACAGATCAGCCTCTTTTCTGGGTGAATGATTGCAACCCCAGCCACTGGCAAGACAAGATGGCATCTGCTGGAACCAGTGGTAGCATAATGTTTCAGACTCTGTCATTCACATAGTGTATTTGTGTTAATGGTTCTAATCGTCTTTACACAGTCAACTTAGCAATCGAAAGCCCCATCTCCAGTCAGGTTATCACCAACTCACCACCACTCTGGGTGCAGCAATAAAGGCTGGTATAATAACTGATGCAAAGCTGGTTGGCTGGTTTTATAGGCCAGAGAGGATGAAAAGGATGTAATACTTTGAATTTTCTAAAAGCTAAATGTCATATTATACAATCACATCTCAGCTGTAGGTATTACCTTGTCTGACAGATATGACTATTGTTTCCCTAAAATTGAGTTTTCTGCTTCTTAGGGACAAGGTTAAAAGACCTATCAAAAACATAGTAGTTGCTTGTCTGGGGTTGGAGAGATGCCCATGGGGCCCCAAAGAGCGTGCGTGCATGCCTCAGTGAGCAAGCCAAGATGAGTCTACTCATCACTGACAACTTCACTGTCTCAGTGGAAGTCCTTCCTTAACACATTATGTAACAGAGCAGAGCTTCTAGAAAAGTATGCCATGGAGTCTCTCTCACCTGAGTGAATTTATTGCCCCACTAAAATATGCTAGAAACTAGCAGACAGGGTGCCAAAATGTAGGCAACCACAGGCTTTACCCATTTGTTAAAAGAATTATCCAGAATTTACCTTAGACTTCAAGGTCATACTACTTCAGCTAGAACCAAGAAGGTGACAAACGTCTAATAGGACAGTGTGCTTGCTAAGACTCCTTGGTCAAAGGGAGAGGAGTCACCATGAAGGGTTTGGCATCCAAATGCTTCAGGATCTGAACACCTTTTACCAGGCTCACAAAAATCAGTGGGAAGGTGAAACGGGCAGTCTGGATGGCCTCCTCGCTTTCATTCCCTGGGAGAGGCCCACCCTCAGTGTCCTTTCGGAAAGGTCTGGGAGGTCTCTATGGCCCCGAACACCAGATGCACTGCCCAACTCTAAGCCCATGAGGGCAACAACCATATGTACTCTCTACTTCCCATCAACCAGCAGAGTGGCCAGCCCAGAGAACGGACCCAACAAATACAGAGCAAATAAATGAATCAACATGAAACATAATTGTCAGGTAGTAGATCCTGAAAAAATATGAGAAGTAACATGAAAATTATGCCATTCTGTTCTTGCTGGTCTCTACCAGTATATTTTATAAAGCACTAGAATTCTTTTTAAAGGCTATTCATCAAAGTTTTTAGAGGTACTTGCATTCCCAAGGAAGCTCACCAAAACACCAAGATAACTCTGTGTTGATTTGACCAGCCAAAGCAAAAATAAGCAGAGTCAGACTTCCATCATTACTGCACAGCTTTAGCTGGAGCCTTCCCACCCTTGTGGTAATAGTAATTACAAAGACCACAATAGTTAACACGTATGGGGCTTTTACCAAGTACCAGGTGCTGTGCTAAGGAAATCAGATGCATCATCTCAGTTAATTTCTTCAACAGGTTAACAAGGCAGGTACCATTACTCTTGCAATTTTATAGATGAGAATACTGAGGCTTCGAGGTATTCAGTGAATTGACCTTGAACAGAACAAGTAAGTGCAGGGCCAGGATTCAAGCCCGGTCTACCAGGTGCTGCAGCCTCGAGCCACAACCACTACACTCGATAAGCGTTTGCCAAACTGATTCCTGCGTCCTATTGTTTAAAAACATTTACTATCTGGTCATTACTAAGTGTTAGCATCTGCTTCTCTCAGAGATGGATTCTGTCAACTGGTAAGCCACTACCGCGATCCTCATCAGTAAAAATGGCTCAAGTGATTTTGCTTGGTGGAAAATTTCTTTATTGAATGGTAAGCTCCTCTTTGTTCTGTGAATTTCTCCCTCCTAAAATATGGTTGGGAACTGGCAGATGAGGTTGTCATTACTTAGACAGATACTTGCTTCTAGACCAGTGCTTCCCAAACTGTAACGTGTAAACAGATCACCTGAGGATCTTGTTAAAATGCAGGTTCTGATGCATCAGGGGGTCTGAGCATTTCTAATAAGCTGCAGGTCATGCTGATAAAGTGTGGCCCATGGACCAGAAGTAAGTATAAAGGATCTGGAAAACACTAGGAAGCAGAATCCAGATTCTCTGAACCCCAAACTCGATTCCAAGAGAAAATAAGAGGTGTGGAACAGAATATCTTTCAGCTAAACAATACAAGAAAGTAAGCCATCAAAAAGCCTAAAAGGTGTGGCCTTAGGCTTCAAACCAATCTAATGATCTATAGGGTATAATCTTGGTGGGTGCCAACACTACCTACCTTCTTGAATAATTATATCCATTCATCTAAGCAGTGCATACACCATCAATGCTGTTTAGTATCCTTGGCAACCAATCCACTAGTATTGTAGCTATCCTTCCTGAAACTCAGCTCCATGAGAATGGTGATGGGTCAAGGTGAAGTTCATGGGCCAGTAACAGAGCACCCATGGGCATGAAGAGGGCCCAGGCTGGGAAAGGCAGGCAGAAATGATGTGAAAGCCTGAGCAAAGAGCTCTGAGGTGCAGAACAGGATGGAAAAGGCCAAGTCACTGTCCCCTTATAATGTAAAATGCTTCTAACTTTCCAACATTTTGTGTTACATCATCATCAGAAAAATAATTCACCTGGAGTGAGGCGAATAAAGATGGATTAGCTCATTTAAACAATGGCATCGTAAAATGGGATCCCACAAAGAAAGAGAAAGCACAGATCAGAGGTGTGTGTATATATGCATATATGGACGTGTACGTATACACGTCCATATATGTATACACAGACACACATATACACTGTAGGAAGATTAGCAGGTCTTGCTCTGTGTCCTCAGCTTCAGAATGTGCTTTCCAGCCACTTCCACAATATTGGCCACTTCACCACCCCCAAGGATGTGCTGTGCAGGACACAGGCAATCCACTTACCAAATGGAGAACCCAAGGGTTCTTGCCATTTAGTTGGGTGCTTAAATGTTCTAGGTACTGCACCAAGTGCTTTATACACATTATCTTGTTTATTCACGTAACAACCTAGAATAAGGATCACTCTCGCTGGCTGACAGCTGAGGAAACCAAGGCTTGTAGAGTTAATGGAGTTGTTCACAGTCACACTGGGTAGAGGGCAGCCAAGGGCTCAGAACATGGGTCCGCCAGACTAAAATGCCAGCGCTCTTCAACATTACGTGAAACTTCCCCACCCGCATCCCAAGTCCCCTCATGGAAGCCACAATTCTGACAGTGTGTGGAGCACTGAGATTGAAGCCACGAAGACTTACATTGCCCTCTTTTTCAAAGTCGGGTGGAAGTAACTTCACGAAGTTATCAGGGAACACTCCTCGTCTGCCGTTGAGCTCTCCTTCCCACCAGCCTACGTCGATGCAGTCCTAGGAAACAGGAGAGCGGAGAATGAGAAATGGGGCAAGCACCCTCCCCAGAAAGAGAGGTCTGACATCCCTTTCAGAGAGAACGGAGGCCCATTCCTTGAGGCCACTATCAATGCGACAATGGTTACTAAGACTAAATCAGCACAAACCCCAAAGTCAGATGGAGAACAAAAACTTAAGTGTGCTATTGCTGCTGGGTGGGACTCAACAGCCAGTGCTGCCTTTAGATGCCCTGAACCAATAAGATCTTTTTTTTTTTCCTTTAAAGATGGGAGGATATGTATTTTACTCGTTTTAATTTTACTGAAATAAAATTATATCATTAACTGCAAACGTGGTTTAGAAGATATCACATGCACAAATGATCTCTTTGATTAGCCTGTCACAAAGCTTGTCAAAATTAAAAAGGGCTTTGCGACAGTCAGCCAAGCATAAGAAAAGTCACACTTTACGCAAGCTCATTAATGCACTGCTCTCCTTCACCTTCTTTCGATGTTGATGGGGCACAGTTGTCATCATGAAAAGCCCTTCCTCCATCTCAAGAACCCAATGTTTGCTCACTAAATGAATGAATAAATCTATTCATTCTTTCAGATCAAACCTGCTTCCCCCTGAATAATCCTTATTCTGTTTATTGACTCGTCAAACGTTAATTGAGTGCCTACTTTGTGCCAGGTGCTAGGGAGGGAGAGAGAGAGAGCTCAGCCTTTGCCAAGCTTCCATCCTGAGCCTGATAGCCTCATGGGTCTCCTGGGCACTCAACCTCAGCCATAAAGCCACTCCTATTTTTCCCCAAACTCAATTGGTTGGAACTCCGATTTGCTCTAGTTTTGTAATACATCTTGCATTTGTTCTCTGGGTCCAATTCCACTTCTCCACACCAATCCAAGACTTATCTGGCCTACCATAAACTTCCTTGCTTGGGCATTTCTTCTTGCCCAGTGTACGTACAATATATGCACCACTGTCAAGTACACATCCTTGAGTAAAAACTCAATTTCTCAGACTATGATCAACAACTTCCCAGTGAAAGCCCAAAATGAGTGAAGGCTTCCCAAAAAAAGCCAGTAACACAGAGGACTTTTAAAGTTACATCTGAGCAGGAAATGCTGAAGAAAGTGAGGGGATCACGCTTCGGGCCCATGGAGAAACACTCATGAGCCTCCACAGCACCAGTGGGATTGGGGAAGGGGCCAGGAGAGCTCAGGTAGCAGATGGGCAGCTGGCCTCGGGCCTGGCTGTAGAGGCCCCTGGAGGGTCATAGCTTATGTGACTCACTTGTGCCTTGCTAGATCACACATTCCAGCAAGGTGAGGAACACATCTGACGTTTTCATCGTTATAACCCAGCCCATTGCACAATGCCCAATATAGCAAATATTTGTGGAATCAGTGAAGACTCTTTCTAACCCCAGCTCTGTGATCTCTTGCAGTCCAACATTCGGGTTATTGCAGGACAAGATAGCCTCTATCTACGTTAACTTGTGATGATTCTATATAAATTTACATAGGGCCCACGTCGGGTGAGAGGTAAATGATCACCACCTTCCCTTCGCCCAGTGGTATCTGTTACAAGGATAAAACCAACGCTTTAGAAGAGAACGTGGGTTTTGGAAATGGGTCCTTAGTCCCAACCAACATCAAAAACAAACACACTTGAAGCATCAAATTCAGATTTACCCAGAACAAAACAAGGTTCAAAAGACTTATAACATGAGAGAATGTTTATCCTTCTTGGAAAATGATGAGAAGCCCAGGTAAATATTCTGGTCCTGCTCACGTCATACCATCCCCTAAAGAATCTAGCATCAGTCCCCAAAGAAGGGATTCACAAACAGGGATGGTGGTGGCAGAATTTTATGGCTTCTGACTCTGAGATGTTATGTCATCAATGATAGCAGAAAAACTTATGAAGGAGTAGTGGGTGGAATTTCTTTACTCCTGATCCTGAGAAATTAAGTCTGTCGATCCAGAAGGCTTTGCATCTGAGGAAATGCCTGGCACACTTTTTTCCTCATCTTTTTCTGAACAGGTCCTTCTCATCTTCAAAACCCAACTTGAAACTCACCATTAGGAAGGTGACTATAATGAATGCTTTATCTTTTCTCTAACACTCACAACTGTGTTAATTTGCACTTCATGATATTCAATTCAACAAATATCTACTGAATGCAAAATATACTTAAGTTCCTTCTATAAGGCACCAAACATTAAACATGCAAAGAACATGATCCCTAACTCCCGGGAGCTTAGAGACTTATGTGCAAGACAGACAATATTACACAAGGTCTTTTTTGATAACAAGTATCAACCAAGAGCTCTGGTGCCAAAGAAGAGAGAATCATTAACAGCTTTTCAAATAATCTTAAATCTTTTTCATGTGTGAAAGGTTTGTTTATGCGAGGACTGGACTTCCCTCCACATTTATTTCAGATCATATGATACAGAATTACGTCCACAAAAGGCACTCAAATATTGTTAAGTGCTACATTTCTTTTAAAAGGCTTTCTTTCGAACTTTCTAAATGGTGCAAATCCATGTTTCACCTTAGCCTTACGAAGCAGTAACCCAAGAACCAATGTAATGAAATCTTTTGCTTCATAGGTGAGAAAAACCAACAAAGAAAATTTTGATAAGCAAAAGCACATCCAGAATAACTTTAGAACTCCTGCCGGCCTACAGGGGAAAACAGTGCTTATGAAATTATATTTACTATATCCCCATCAGTGGGGAATGGCTTGGATGGCTCCTCTATACTCTCTTTCTTAAGAAATGATTAACAGTGCCAATCACTGCATCGCTCAAGGTAAGAGAGGGAAAGCAGAACACAATATGTCTAACTGTCCTGATTGGTACAAGAACAAAGACAAGGCTCGTGGATGAGAGAAGCACATTCCAAAAAGAAAACTGCCACTGTGACTTAGAATACTAAGAAAAGTGAAAAAAGAAGCTCGTTGCAGGACAGAAAACAGCCGCAGGATCAAGATGCCTGGAGTGGGTTGGAGATTTTCAGAGAACCGAGGCTGTTTTTCTCCCCTAGTGATAGAAGCTAATTTAAGGGAAACAGGAACAATTTTGACAGCAAAAAGAGAAGTGAAAGTAAGTCCTCTGACAAACCAGACAAAAGAACCAGCCTTTTGATGGCAGAGATGAGGAGAGAATTATTCGTATGAGGGCTGTGTGATTCCAGAAGCGTAAAAGAGCAGTGAATTCAATTTATTTACTGAGGACCTAAAACATGTAGGGTAGGAGAGGAATTCAGGAGAAAAAAGATCATCATGTCTTTCTGGGGCTCCCAAGCTCAGAGCCTTGTGGGAGAGGCAGACACAGTGAATCAATATGGCACAGAGACACTAGCAGGAGTGCTAGCCTAGATTTAAAAACAAGTTGGACCAAGAGACATTGGGCAGCCTGGAAGGAGAGAATGAAAGCAAGAAGCAAGGTGATGAGAAAGGTTAAGGGCAGGATCACCAAGCATGAAGAAAGAGAAGAGGGAGAGTAGGAAGCTGGGGTCACAGAAGAGAATATTCAAGAATTGGCACTTCGAGTGAAGGTAGTGCTTAGCTTCCAGGAGGCTGCCAACCAATGTCTACTGAACAGTGATGTGAGGCAAGATGGCACCCATGAGTGACAGGGACCGAATGGAGGGACAGGTTATCAATGACTTGTGAGGCTAGAATGTCATCAGGGTGGAGTGCATGTCCCCAGAGAGGATGGCAAAAGGTGGGGGAAGGAGAGAGGCAGTGTGGCCACAATACTGGAAGATTTTAGGGTGACTTTAGGCAGGTGAGGGGATGGCCTCTGAATGAGGTGGGAGTTTGCGGTGGGACAGAGTAAAAGATAAACATGTAGATGAAGATTTCTGGAACAATGATGATTAGACATAAACTCTATTGGCATGAAAGCAAAGGAAAGCAGACCTGGACCCTCATCAAGGGTCAAGGGAATGGAAAGAATTCTATTTCTCACACAGATGCTCACTCTTCCATGATCAAGTCCTTAAAATGGCCCAAATGGTTTCTCTATGCTTCTTCACCAGGTATATATTACAGTAAAATACGATATTTTTCCTTCTAAAATACAAATGTTTTTCCTTTTAAGGAACGAATAAACAAAACCTTAGGTGTGCTGTACTCCACCCTCTATGTTCTGTACTCTCTCGGGTCATCTAAGTATCTCAGAGAGAAGGGTCAGAGGGAGAGAGTTCAGAGACACCCAAGACACCTCCTAGAGAGAAGGGAGCAAACTTGGGCCGCCTGATACATCAGTGGTCACTAGTGATAAAAACCCCAGGTCTCAGTCCCTTGATACACAGGAAAATCTTCGCGAGGTGTAAAGAGCGACACAACTGCTGGTGGTTGTTACTGTCATTACTGTGATTCTATGGACCGGTCCCAGAGACCATGAGGGACACTGTGGCTGGGAAAGCTTCTTAATTAAGCTCGCATGCATTTGTCACGTGACTCAGCACCACCCTCAGGTGAAAGCCCCTGGCAGCAGCTCACACACTTGGAGGAGGGCCAAGGAGAGAGATGCCAAGGCCCCAGCGTGTGTCTGAGCAGGGAGGCCTTGCCCAGACGTCAATATCATGCCTCAGTCCGCTCCATACTGCCAGAGAGGCCCGAGGGAACATGGCTGAAGTGCTCCACCTCTTTGCACAGCTCTGGCACCAGAGACCAGCTAAAGGCCGCTCCCTGACATACAACCTGTTGGCAGGGAGCCCCCAGTGAGCTCTGGTGTGTCTGCCTCTACTCTAGGCACTTCAAGTATTTAGAAAAGACAAACTTGCCACCTGTCTTGTAAATTTGTTAAAAGAATGAGCCACAATATCATCCTGGGCTCCATTTTGTCAAGAGTGCAAAGCAACATATTAGATCAGTGTTTCTCAAAGCTGGCTGCACATTTAGAATCCCCTGGGGAATTTTTAAAAATCCCAATGCCTGGGCTACACCCCACACCAATTAAATCACAATTTCTGGGGGGTGGGACCAAAAGAATCAGTTCTTTTCAAAGGTCCCTAGGTCCTTCCAATGTGCAGGTCGAGAATCAATGATTTGGACCAATGCTTCTCAAACTTTAATGTGTATACTATCCACTTGGGGATCTTGTAAAAATGCCAATTTGGATTCAATAGGTCTGGGGCAGGTCTGAGATCCAGTATGTCTAACAGGTTCTGCTGGTCCATGGCCCACACTTTGAGTAGCAAGGTTCTCAAAATGGTAAGCTCCTTGAAGACAAGGGATTTTATCTTTACACAAACTCTGTATCCACCAAATACCTAGCACAGTGCCTGGTAAATATCAGTTCTGAATAAATGTTGGCTGAATGGACGAATTGATGGACGGCCCAATCTTCCCCCAGACAATTAATCTATGTCTCTCAATTTTCAAACATTAGAAATGAGGTCAGATTGAAGGAGGAAGAGGCAGGTATAGACTAGCTACACAAGAAAGATTCATCTATATGGTCAGGCTTACCTGCTGTCTGTCCTGAATTTGTTATTTGTTCATAATTGTGGTAGCAACTTAAAAAGTACTTCTAAAATGTAGGCCACATTTTCTCAGACACTATAAGTGCCCTATTTGAGTTTAGATTGGAACTTATAGATTAGAAATAGACATGCTAAAGCAAAAAATGAAAAGATGAAAATGGGTTCACCAGCTGATCCAAATGAAAAAGAAGAGCATTCTGCTCGGTCAATCCTCCTGGTGGTCTGCTGTCCCCACGCTCCCTAGTACCATTTCCCAGAAGTTAGCCAGCATGGCTGTTTTCCACAACCTTCTCTGATGGAAGTCATCATTTGAGGCAAAGGTGAGTGTTGTACAATTTTGGTGTGGCTGCTGAGTGAGCCTTGGAGTACCCTGAGGGAGTCTCACCCCCTCAGCATCCTACCAGCAGTACAAAAAGCACTATTTAATATTTACTAATGAACGCTTTCTACACGGAGCTTTGGGGGGCTGTTGAGAGAAAGCTCCATAGAAGCTGGAGAGCAGGAGCACTCAGCCCTGCCTCTGCTTGTTAACACCTCCCCAAGAGATGCAATTATTCTGCATGGCTGGGATTTCTGCTCAGAATTTCCAGCATCCCCATAAGTTAGTTACTAACGCAGGCTTATCGACATCACAGTTTATGAGGTAACAGGGCAAAAAACAGAACCATGGTCTATTTCAGTGTCAGAAGAAATGCCTGGCAGACCACAATTAATGAGGGAAGCCGAGGAGACAGTCCCAGGGACAAGCTCACTCAAGAAAATGTCACATTTCAAAAAAGTCAACATCCTGGGCTCACTGAGGCTTAGGCAGTCATTCATGGCTTTCTGACACTGGGACATCATGACCTCAAAGAGTTCACCTATTTGTAAAAAATCCTGACTTTTTATTGGGCAATAACTTACAGGCTTTGCTATACTTTTTTTTTTTTTTTGAGGAAGATTACCCCTGAGCTAACTGCCGCCATCCTCCTCTTTTCACTGAGGAAGACTGGCCCTGAGCTAACATCCATGCCCATCTTCCTCTACTTTCTATGTGGGACGCCTACCACAGCATGGCATACCAAGTGGTGCCATGTCTGCACCCGGGATGAGCAACACACAAAAAGCAGTAATCAAGTTTCCTTTTGGTCATGCCAGTATTAATGGAAGCACACACTGACGCCTGAAAACTATATTCAGAAATGTGCCCTCTCCATGTCTTTCATAAGCTACCCATACCATACCTCACATTTTCCTGCTTCTTCATACATATAGCAATTTGTGATTGTATGTTCCCAACAACTGTGCAAGCTACATTGTTGAGAGACTGGATTCTGTTGTCTTCCTTGCAAGACAGTTGAGTTTTGTCATGGTGGGCAAATTACTTGCAGATCAGCTTGACCTATCAAGCCTTGGTTTTAGGTTTTATTAGGTTGGGTCCAGGGGGGTAGTACTATTCCTATGGCTGCCTTTTTGGTGTTCTCAATTTGATGCCACGTGTGTTCAGCAGAGTTTTCCTACTCTGCTTGGCCAGAACTCCGACATCTCCCATCGCTGGTGATTCACTCAGCTCACAGCCCACCCACTCTCTATACTTATTTTCTGCCAGGCCTGGTGGAGTCCTGCCCTAATGATGCACTTAATAGCTTAGTATTTGGCCAAAAGCTCAAGGGACCCCTATATACAGACTTCTGGAGCTCTTTCTTTGCACAGCTCACTCCTCTGCAATTCCTTGCCCTGAAAATCCCAGCTACCTCGGCAGCCCTGAATTACAATCTCTGTTTCCAATGAATCTTCTGTCCAGTGAATCTTCTGCTCTGTTTGGGTTCCACTGTCCCACGCTGCAATTTAGAAAGTGCCCCCAGGCAAAGAGCCAGGGTTGATGTGGAACTCACTTTGTGCTTCCCTTCTCTCAAGGACCACATACCTGTGTGACGTATTGTCTAACGCCTAAAAACAGCTGGGTCATGTATTTTGTCCAATTTTAAAATTGTCTGTGGCAGGAGAGTAAGTCTAATACTCTTTACTCCATCATGGCCGCAACCAGAAGCTACAGTCTCGCTTAGAAAGATGGTTTCTTTAATTAGAGTGAAGTTATTTTATTCTAGATATAATAGAACTTTAAGTTCTATCTTTAAAAGTCTGAGCTATTTCAAGGTCTAATTCCCATAAGAAGTCCTAGAGAAAGAATTTCTGAAATAAGATATATACAAGGGTTTTTTAATTATCCTGGAGTTTCCTTTGCTAGTCATATGCAGCTTTCTCTAACAAGGAAGGTGGAGCATTCCTTAAGGAAAAGTAGAGTGAGTGTTAAACGTCTTTAGATGGAAAAGTTAAATACATGCAGTAAGTTAGTGCCACCTTTTTCAGATAATGGTGCACATATAAAATGATAATATTTCGATGACATACTGCTGGAGGCCAAACGATGTTGGAGGCCATCAATCCAGAGGGGGGTTCCAACCACCTAAGGCCCTTCCCATCCACCCTGGAGAGCTGAGGGGATCACTAGCCTACACTCCTATAATCCACTCATAGCACATGGGTTAGGAAATGCTACAGACGTAACCTCTAAGTCCAGATGTCACTAAGAAATGAGAAAAAAGCTGAACTCAAATCCTAGTCCCCAGAAAGAGAACAGAGCTTCCACAGGCATTATGAGAGGCAGGCAGGCAGGCATCAGGAAGGCCCGAGGGGATTTTAATAGGAGACAACCCAGAGCAGAAGCCCCAAAGGCCTCAGTGCTCACAGCCTGTTTCTCTCTTAGAAAAAGATGCTTCTATCTGGAGCCTCTTCAGAAAATAGCACCCAAATAGATGCTGCCATATTGGCCCAACTCCAGGGTCACCATTCATGTTGGGCACCCCCCTGAGCTGAGGGGCATGGCTGTATAGTTTGTATACAACAAATATAAGAGAACTGTTTGCTGGTTTCATTATTTCATTTGTAGTTTATATAATCTTAAGTCTCACGAAATATATGTGCTTTTAGCCTCTTTTTCTAACAGCTAAATGAAAGAATTTTTACCCCCATAAATCTACTTCAAAAATCATGTGAAAAGGAGATGTTCCCAGAGTGGGCCTTTCTGGTGTATTTGTAATCTGGCACGTGAACGAGTCACACGCAAGATGCAAATTGTTAAGGTAGCACTTTTATATTTTTTTTGTCAAGTATGTGAAGTTACGTAACAATACGTTTTCATAGAAACTTCTCATTTTCTACTTGTTAGGTCATTTACATTGAGATTACCACTTAATGCTAAGTTTTAAAAGCTGTTTCTAATGGCACCTTCAGCTCCTCCAAAGTACACAGCTAATGGCACTATTTACCTCTCAAGGATGTGCATCCTACAGTTGAGTTTTCATTTTCATTTATGTTTAGAGAACTGGATTGATTCTGCATCCAAATACACACTATTCTTCTACTAAAAGGATAGTAGATATAATAAAAAATCATTTTGCCTCATTGACAAAGACACTGACATTTATAAAGTATCTTTCTTTATGTTTTAAGAGATTTTCTTGGCTCCTGCACCACCTCTAGGAGACACAAAGAAGGCTGGAAGGATGAGGGTGGGGGAGTATCTTCATTTCATGGATAAGCACCGGGAAGGAATAAGAAGGGAAGGGCATAGCCATGCTCATTATGAAGGTCAAGAACACCCAAGCCAGCTACAGCAGCTATTGGTAAATTCCTAATTTCCCACCTTCTATCTTCATTCTTCATGAGACAAATCTACATTTCTTTCAAACTTTTCTATTAGGAAAACTTATTCCTTTGCATATAAATTTGCTTGGGGTCATTTTCTCTATACTCAGCAAAAGTAGCTTCTAGGCTTTGTGCAGTGAGGAGAAAAATGCAATTCTCAGGTCAAATTCTGGCCCTCAGGCTGTTCAGCTGAGTCCAGGCCTGAGTGGTGGAGTGTGGCACATTTGTTCACCACCCTGGGGGAGAAGGGGCATTGGGGTATAGGGGGGAGGGGTAGGGAAGGGTCCAATATGGGAGACTCGTGGTCTTGTATAACGAAGAATAGTCTCAAGACGCAGAACAAAACCAAGCCCGTTAAAATCCATGCAATTACCTATCAGGCAATTATTTACTAAACACTGGGCTCAGACGGCCTCGTAAGAAAAACTGACCAACCAACAACATTGTCTTCACAGTATCTTTACAGAGTAAAAGTTTTTAATTTTGCCAAAGTCCAACTTAGCAGTATTTTCTTTCATGGATTGTGCTTTTGGGTCATGTCTAACAACTTTTTTCTCCTATGTTTTCAGAAGTAACTTTTTATGCTTTATATTTTACATGCAGATCTATGGTTCATTTTGAGTTAATTTTTTGCATAATGTGTTAGATTTAGGTTAGAGTTCATTTTTTTTATGGATGTCCAACTGCACCAATCTTTTCTTGAAAAGATTATCCTTTCTTTATTAAATTTTCTTTGCACCTTTGTTGAAAATTAATTGGTTGTATTTGTATAGGTCTGTCTCTAGACATTCTATTTCAGGGGCCAGCAAACTACAGCCCACGGGCCATATCTGACCTGCCAGCTATTTCTGTACAGCCTACAAGCTAAGAATAGCTTTACATTTTTAAATGGTTTCACTCATATGTGGAAGATAAACAAACAAACACACAGATAAGGAGAACAGATTAGTGGTCATCAGAGAGGAAGGAGGTGGGGGGAGGTGGAAAGGGGCATATACACATGGTGACGGATAAAAACTAGACTATTGGTGGTGAACAGGATGCAGTCCATACAGAAACTGAAATATAATAATGTACACCTGAAATTTACACAATGTTATAAGCCAATATGACCTCAATAAAATAATTAAAACTATAAAATAAAAGGAATCAAAAGAATATTTCAAGGAACGTGAAAATTACATGAATTTCAAATTTGTGTCCATCAATAAAGTTTTATTGGAACTCAGCCACGCCTGTTCATTTACATCTACGATTCTTTCACATAGTTGCAACAGAGACTGTATTGGCCCATAAAGCCTAAAATATTTACTCTCTGGCCCTTTACAAAAAAGTTTGCCCAGCTCTGGTCTAGGATATGAGGATTCTTACATACAGCCATGCAGAACCTCAGGGGCTCTCTCTGTGCTGCTACAAAAAAAAAGTACCGTAAGGATAGAAGCTTTAAATAGAACCTCTGAAAGCCCTGAGGAAAGCAGAACAGGAATGCATTTAATAGCCGGCTACCCTTTCCAACTAGGACTAAAATATAAAAGCCTTAAGTGAAACTATTCTTAAAAGGATGAATTTTACCGCACTATATAGTTAACTATAAAATGGGGAAAATTTAAGTCTAAAAGGTATTTATTTTTAACGACATTTTTCTTAAATATCTCTATGAGTCATAAACTAAGAAAAAAACATTTGTAATGGGAAAGATGACAGGTTAATGTGATGAATATAAAGCATTTTTATAAAAATCAATTGGAAAATAAAATTTTCAACTTGAGTAATCATTTTTAAAAATGCAAACACCTATCAGATGAGCAGAGATTAGAAAGAATGATAATAACCAGGGATGACAAGGATAAGGAAACATTCTCATACACTCCTGTGGGGAGACTAAATTGGCACAATCTTCCAGAATATCACTTAAATGCCTTTAAAAGGCACTGAGGTAGCATTACATTTAGCAATTTATCATCAGGAAATAATAACAACTGCTAACATTTATACAGCATTTACTATGAGCCAGGCATTCTAAGTGCTTTACCTACTTTAACTCACTCAATTTTTACAACACCAGGAGGTAGATACTATTATTCCATTTCACAGATGTGGAAACTAAGGCACAGAGAGATTAAGCAACCTGCCCAAGGTTATACAAGTAGTAGAAAGTGGCAGAAATAATTACATGCACAAGATTTACAAAGTGATGACTACATGCCTAAACATGGTCTAAAATAGGAAAAACCAGAAACAAGCTAAATATAAGAGAAATGTCATACTCTATATATTAGGACACTAAGGAACCATTTAATCATATTGCCAAAGAGAGGCATGATATATTCTGGACGAAGAGGGTTACAAAATAGTATGCATGATATGACCTTATTTTTATTTTTAACTGCAATTGTGTGTGTGTGTAAAAAGTCTTGAAGAACATAGCTCATTAAGGGAGGTAACTGAAGGTGGTAAGGTCACAGGTGATTTCAACTTTTCTTTGTATTTATCTTTCTTTCTCCAAGAGTAAGTATGATATATGTAATTTTAAAGTATTACTTAAATGTGCATCCCATGCTACTTTGCATTGCAGAAAAGTATATTTTAATAAAATGGAAATGTGAATGTAAAGAGCTTTGAGATACCTTCATAAGACAGGGGCTATACAACTATAATAAATTACTTTTTATTAAGAAAAGTTAAAATAAATAATAAAAGAGAATTTCAGGGCAAGTACTGACCTTAATTTCAGGATAGTTCAATATACCAAGAAAGAACTTCCAGTCACTGGGTGTTTGTCTTTTCTCCTTCCTATAATAACTTATCATAGCAATAACTATAATTTAACTTTTATGTTTCTAAAGCACTTGCAGCCACAACATCTCATTTAATCCTCACAACAGCCCTCTTGGAGTAATACAAACAGTAAGGTTGGAAATAGAAAACAGAAAGAGCTTCTCTAACTCTTTAAGACATCTGCAGATTTTTCAGTGTACTGCAGGAGAAAAGTATCCCAAGATGGTGTTGCAAGGATTACTAATGTCCTGACACTAAAGCACAGCAGGCTGGAGAGAGATGACAATTAGGTTGAACAAACACAGGATCCCTTTGGACAGTTTTATATAATTTGTGGAGGCACATAAAGGTGGGAATTTACATGAACTGCAAATTCATCTGTCTACGAAAAATCTGCAATCACCACCATCAAAATTTTGGGGTGGCATTGTTTTGACTGTCTACTGGTAAACGAAAGAGAAATTTTCTCCACCTCAAGTCCTATGCTTACCATCCTCACCTAATTGAAAACTGTGCTTGTGATGGTAAACAAGCTCAGCGAGGAAGAGTTTTGACCGCATGCACTCACGGCGTGAGGAATCTTCTCACCCACCCCAGGGTCCCGGTTCCTTTAAAGAGGAAGAGAAAACAGCAGCAAACTGGATTCCTGGGGATTTCTAATGCTCTGAGGAGGAGATATATTGTGACTTCTGTCTCCAGTAAGAACGTATGCAGTCTAACAGGACAGACTACTGCAGGAAACGCATCCAATGACATAAATGACTCATTTGCTGAACACTGACATTTTTCAAATGTGTGTAAACCCAGATGATCCCAGACCTATGCTTAACTTCTTCATTCACTCATAAAACATGTCCTTCTAATGGGTCTGTCACTATGTCATCATTTTCAGGGTGACACCTGCTAATTTACTCCTCACCCTTGAGACCACATTTAATCCTAGCATTTTAGCTCTGCTAAAAGCTTCAGGAGTTCAGAGAGAAAGGGTCAAGGCCAGCAATCTATTTAGCTGATCGGCTTTCTTATACCAAGTTGAGAACCTTTCCTGAGATTCCTAAAACCACTTCTCTTTGAGGAAACATCCTTACTTCCTGTGGGGCATGAAGCAAGGTAGTCTGAAAACATTTTTCTCATGAATAAATGTTTCAATTAATGAATTAATGGGAGGGAGGCAGGAAGGGAAAATAAACATTAGAACAAACGAAAGAACATATAATCATGGAACGACTTAGGAAGGAGCTCAGGCCTCCTGCCTTGCTTCCTTTTTGCTTTCTCATAGTAAAAGCAGACAACTAAGTGGCACCCAGGCCCAGAAGAAAAGAGGGGGACGAAATATGCTGGGCATGGGAGGAAAGTGGAGGAAAGAAGAGGACAAAGAGGGCTTTGGGCACAAGAAGAACCAACATTAGCCCTGAGCCAAGCTCATCGTTTCCTCTGCACTAACCATCATTTCATTTCTGTAGAGGTGACAATGGAATTAGAAAGACTTGGATGATCCTGACCTTAAAGATCAGAAACACGGACACCAAAATGCTAGGGGATGGGGTAATGGTGTGGTAATATCGTTTTCCTGATAAAATAATGGTAACATCATTAATTTAGAAAGAAAATCCCACAGGCACTAGATATCCAGCAACAAGGATTACTCATTGAGTAGACAAGTCACCTTTGGGAGTGACTGAGCCCTACCTGCCACAAGCATCTGACTGCCCCCCAGGAAACTTGGGCAGTACCGCCCTGCCTAGCCCCCAAGTTCAGGGTCAGGAGATGCCTCTGCCCTGGCTTTGCCACTGACTTGCTGTGAGTCCCTTGGGAAAGTTGCTTCTGTGCTCTGGGCCTTAGTTTCTCCTTGTAATCTGGACAGATCACCCATGGTCCCACCTAACTCCCAGGGCTGCTGTGAGGTTGAACTCCAGAGAGACTCGTGAGGGAAGAGGAAGATGATACGAAGTCTTGGGCTCTTGCTGCCAGTGGCCCAGAAGGGTCCTGCACTGGGAAGGTGCTCATGCTGGTAGATCGAACAACTATTAAGTTAAATGCTCAACTGTTGTCTAGGAAAGGAGGGAGGAAAACCCGTTGAGGTCAAGATGCAGGAGGCTGGGGGTTAGTTGGTATTCGGTCCTAACTCTGACCTCTCAGCAGGTCTAGCTCCAAATACCTGGGGTCCTTGGTTTGATACATCCTTAGGAAAAGGTGAAACTCCTAGTTTATATTTTTGGTGTGGTCACCTTATACTCCTACCTTTAGCTAATCCTCTGTGTTCCCTCTTTCTTTAGGGAGCATCCATTGGATTCCTTCCCCAAACATCAGCGCTGGCTTATACTGTCTCTTTCCCCTTCACTCCATCTCTACTGCTCCACGATTTTAGTCAATAATACTATCTTTCTTAGTGTTTACCTCGATGCTGTCAAATACGCTTATACCCATGAAGAAACAGGGGGTTATGTCTGCTTTGTTAAGGGTCAAAGACACAGCTACTCAGGGGAGCCTTTTTATAAGAAATACCTAAAGATCCTTGTTTACAAAGAGGTCACATGGGAAGCCCTTCCTCCCAGGTGAGGGGGCTGGGAGGGAAGGGCCATCATTCTGAGGCCAGGAGGCTGTTGGCCAAGGGCAGGAACATCGTCCCTCTCCAAAGCTGGGCTCACTCTGCCCCAAGCGGCACCGGCCTGGCAAGGAACATCCTTCAAGGGCGGCCACCGTCACAGCTGAGCCTTGGCCTGACCCCACCAGGCTGCGCTCAGCCCTTCTCTCGGGAGCTTCTCTGGTTGGAAACCAGACCCAGAGGCTTCTGAACCCTTTCAAACACGCTCTGAGCACAAATCAGGAAGGCAGGGATGGGGGCGGCAGGAACACAGATGAAGGAGCTATTTTTGAATGACTAGAAATAAAAGCTAAACACAGGTGTGTTCCACACAAGTGGAAATGTTCCCAAATCCACAAGAATTCTTTATAAATAAACTAAAAAACAAACCATTCGGGTTGCCACATTTCATCCTAGTTTCCAGAGGCACACACAAATAGTTTGGTTCTTTGCACATTATTTCAGGAACCGCGGAGGGCTCATAGGTACCACTAAAGGTGTCTGACTCATTTTCTAGAAAGCTACATAAAGTGACAATCTGGGGCTAAAAATGAGGGCAATGCCTTCCCTGTGACTCCTGCCACAGCCCAGAAAAGCAGAGCAAAGGGAAACCACCTTAACTGACTATAAAACAAAAACACCGCCAGAATTTGGGGTAAATTGAGAATCTCTACAGCAAAAGCAATCAAATTTAGAGAACAGCAATTCAAGTTTTTCATCTCAACTCATACATACAATAAAGCAGCATATCAAAATGCATACTAAACAAATCATGATGAAAATATTCACTTTACAGTATGAATAATATGCAGTCATCTAAATGAACTTCTCAGTGATCCCTTAACTCAGAGCAAAAGGTAAGACTTTTCTACGTCAGCAGGCTTTGCTGGACTCAGACTCCATTTTTCACATTTTCAGCAGGCCAAATATTTATGTCATGTTTTCTTTCCAAATTCTGGCTGAAATCTCACCCATTGTGAATTCTCACCTATTTTAGGTAGACTTTTCACCATTGTTAGCTACTTCATATCATGGCGTTCCAGCCCCAGCAGCAAACTGGGCCCAGCCACAATACCCCTGACATTCCCATTTCCGAGGTCAGAGAAAGAGCAGCCAACGTTGAAGTGACAATTCCTAGGATTACAGGTACCACTGGTGGGTCCCTCCTTGTGAGGGGCACTTTATACACAGCATCTTTGTAAATCCTGACAGCAGTCCTATGAGGTCGGCTTTATGGCTGAGGAAGCTGAGGCTCAGAGGGGTTAAGTGGCATGCCCAAAGACACACAGCCAGCAATGGTGGAGCTGGGGTTCAAACCCTGGTTTCTCTGAGCTGGTAGTCTATGTAGTAATTATCATTTTAATGTGCTACTTCCAACAAACCGGAATGCTGGGTCAAGGCTGGCAGATATTTTATGAGAATAAAAGTCAAAATCTGCAGGAATACAGGATATCAAGAGACCTGATTTCACAGATCATATAAAATAATAATAAAAACAAAATGATAGAGCCTAAGGGACCTTTTTTAAGCAACGAGTTCAAAATGGGCCCAAGCACAGGATGCAGCATGAGTTAAGACTGGCTGTATTATTAGTTACTGACAAACCAGCTAAGTGGGTAGGCAGAGGGCCTCCAAGGCAGCAAGAACATGGTCTGGGTCAAGTTAGGGAGGACGCACGAGCAGGATGGGGATGTCCCGGGAGAGTTCATGTACAACAGCGATGGGGACCAAGGCCAGAAAGCCAGACTGTGGCCAGACTGCCAGGGCATGCGAGGATAATCTAGCTGGATTTTACAATAAAGGAGA